>NC_139620.1:12952431-13670910 GCF_964270895.1 Podarcis filfolensis | reverse complement strand
GACCATGTTAGGTGCTTTGTAAGTTATACTATACTGCTACTGATGTTTATTTATTTAAAAGCATTCATAGAAAGTGTGGTTGTTTATTAAAAAAAAGAAGATTCTAAGTGTTGTGAAACATTTAAAAAACCATCAAAACACAAAAAATGCAACATGAAAACAGCAAAATATTTGTATAAGGGCGTATAAAAACAAGAATACAGACAAATGAAGACAGGGTCTTACGGGCTTAGAAAAGCCTGAGCAAAAATTATAGGTCTTTATAATAACACTAGTAATACATATTTGCAATTAACAGTGTTGCTTTTAAAGAAATGCAAATAGCAGCTTGGGGCAAGGGAGACTGGTCATGGGGTCAGAGCAGGTATGGAAGGGGAATTTAACCCTTTCCTCCCCTACTGCTGTGTCCTGAGAAAAATATCCAAAGATTGTATATCTGAGGGCAGATATACTGTCTTGTCACTGATCTTTAAACTTGGAATACCATGTACAGTTTCTGGCTGCCCTGTCTCAAAAAAACAATATTGCAGAGCTGCAGAAAAGGGCAACGAAAATGATCAGGAGATTAGAGGAATTTCCAAGAAAGGTTACAACACTGGGGGCTTTTTAGCTTAGAAAGAAACGTATAAAACTATGCGTATTTAGGGAAAGAGGACAGAGAGAGGTTTCTCTCTTTATTTCTCTCTCTCTCTCTCATATAACATTTGAACCCAGGGACAACAAAAGAAGCTGAATGCCGGAATATTCAGGACAGAAAAAAGAGTACTTCTTGACACAGTGCATAGTTGAACTATGGAATCTTCTACCGCCAAAATGTAATGACAGCCACCAACTTGTACGGCTCCAAAAACGATCGGACAAATCTATGAAGGATCAGACTATCCATGGCTGCTAAGGATGGCTCTCTCTATGGTTTTTTTTGTGTGTATTACAGATATATCAAACCTTCTTTTATCAGGCAGTTTGCCCCCTGAATACAAGCTGCTGGGGATCTCAGGTTTGGGAGAGTTCCTATGGGCATCAAGGCTGGACACTGTGAAACGACAGTGCTAGGCTAGATGGGCTCTTCTCGTCTTTTATCTGACTGGCTGCATAAATGCACAAGGTAACTATCCTCAGCCGCAAGCTCAGGCCAGGATCTGGGGCGTCCTCCTGGCTGCACCCACCACACCATCTGCCCCTCCTCTTTTCATCACTCACTGGACAGGTGCCTCGTCCCCAACTTGCAAGGAGATGCTCTGCCCTTTGTCGTAGGCCTCGCCTTCGTAGTGGAGCTGGCCATCTTCACAGTGAGCAGAGAACAGGGCAGGGGACGGCAGTTTCTCGGCCTTCACTGGGCCTGAGGGAAGGAAAGGATATGGTGGGATGGGGAAGTGGAAAAATCAGGGCCAGTATGTTCTAAGCAACATTCTTATTCTCTCTGGGGTTTTTTCCCCAATGAATGTCTTTTTTTCGGGTGTGGGGAACCTTTGACTCCCCCAGATGTTGCTGAATTGCCACTTCCATCATCGCTGTCTGTGCCTGCAGGGGCTGATGGGACTTGTAGTTCAGCAACCTCTGGAAGATCGAAGGTTCCCCACATGGGTTGTTGTATCTAAAGGGGCACTTCTCCCTATACTAACCTGCCTGTGCCCTTCGGTCTGGGGTGGGGAAGCCCATCTCGATGTCCTACCACCAGGGAGGACATTGTGCCTTCTCTGTGAAGGTGCCCTGACCGGGCACCAATTTTAATCGCATCCCAGCACCAGAATAAGATCCACGTGTTGGACATTTATGAATGGTTTCTCACTGTGGTAATGCGTATATAATGATTATGATTGGGATCTAACTGCTGATGATCTGTTCTTGCCGTTTATCATTCTGTTAGAACTTTATTTCTTTTATTGTGTTTCATTGTTGGGGTTCATCTTTAATTCTGTGGTTACCTGCCTTGGGATTCATATGAGGGACAGATATAATTGAAGTGCTTTGTGTTTTTAAAAAGTATTGAAAGGACGCTATATTTTTAAAAACACCAAGGACGGAAGTTTTTTTTTACTTGGCTGATTATGTTGTTTGTTAATTTCCTCCAGTCAATTTTATGGCACAAATTTGTCACTACTGTATTATTATTATTATTATTTAAATGCACTGTAAACTGCCCAGGCATAAATATTGTAAAAGGAAGTGTATGAATACCTTAAATAAGATAGATAATGAAAAATAATCAGTGGAGTGGAGGGGGGGGGGAGAACAGAGGAAACAGGGAGGAAAAGCCAGATAGCATCTGCAGTTTAAACTCAGGGGTAGGGTTGATTGTGCATTCTACTCATTCTGCAGATTTTGTGCATGCACACATCCACTCAATTATGACAGCCATGATCAAATATGCAAATTAGCCTATCTTCATGTTCCATCATTTATTCTCCCCTTCCAAACCGTATTTCCAAATAATTGGGCATTGATGCAGAAAGGAACAGAGAGAGGGCAGCTGGGAAGGACTGGAAGAGCAGGGCAGTCAGGTTGCAGAAGACAACAGATGGGGTAGGGGGCGGGAAGCTGTGCAAGGCCCCAATTCAGTATCCCATCTACATCGAAACCTGGCTTCTAAGCTGTCACCAGACAGTGCTCACTTGTTTTTAAAAATATAATCTTTGCGTCCATAAGGGCTAGAAACCTGATTTAAAAACAAAACAAAACCCAAGATTCTAAGGAGCACCAGATTCCATGAAAAGACATGCACCCAACACACACAAACACAGGGGGTGGGGGGGTCCTGGCCCTGTAACCCTCTCCAATGGACCAAGCAGACAGAGGCTGCCTGCCTTTGAACCACTGCTCAGTTGGGCTTCTGTATCCTCCCAGACATTCAGGCACAATCAGTACTTTATTGAAAGGCAGGGGAAAGATCCAGGACCACCCCCCTCCTCCTTGCAATGAAGAGAGAGAAAAAACAGGGCTCTTGCCTTCTAGTTTCCTCTTCGGCGAGGACACAGCCGCTTTAGCCTGGGACGAAAGAGATGAGTGTAAGAGGAAGTCACACTCCCAGAGGCCCCTTGCTGAAGAAGTCCCTTGTCTAGTTGTCTGGGTAAAGCCTGCAGACCTCCAAGGGAGAGGCTCATCCCAAGTTAGAAAAAGGGAACGAGGAGGCCCCCCAAGACCCTAACTCCTCTTTTGCAGCACTATGAAGTCCCAAAGGGACTATACACCCTTGATCAGAAACACAGGAAGCTCTCTTCCACCAAGTCAGGTCTTTGATCCATGTCAGCTGAGGAACCTGTGAACCTCCAAATGTTGCTGGGACTCCAATTCCCATCAGCCCCTGCCAGCATGGCCAACAGTCAGGGATGATGGGAGTTTGGTTCTCCATCCCTGGTCTACAAGGACTGGCAGTGGCTCTCCATGGACTCAGACGTGGGTCTTTTAAGCCCTACCTGGGACATTCTATAAGCAATGCAAATCTTCTAGGTAAAAGGTAAAGGACCCCTGGATGGGGTGCAGTCAAAGGCGACTATGGGGTTGCAACACTCAACTCGCTTTTCAGGCCAAGGGAGCTAGTGTTTGTCCACAGACAGCTTTCTGGGTCACGTGACTAAACAGCATGACTAAACCGTTTCTGGTGCAACAGGACACCGTGATGTGTGCCAGAGTGCACGGAAATGCCGTTTACCCTCCCGTCGCAGCGGTACCTATTTATCTACTTGCGCTGGTATGCTTTCGAACTGCTAGGTTGGCAGGAGCTGGGATAGAGGAACGGAAGCTCACTCTGTTGCGGGGATTCAAACTGCTGACCTTCCGATTGGCAAGCCCAAGAGGCTCAGTGGTTTAGACCACAGCGCCACCTCTACCACTGAGCTATGGTCATTCCCTTCAAAATAAAGACTCTGGTCCCTCATTGTTCTGGATAAACGGCCGGTTCAAACAGGAATGGAGGAAGCTACTTTATACTGAGTCAAACAATTGGTCCATCTAGCTCTGTATTTTCTACACCAGTGTTTCCCAAACTTGGGTGTCCAGCTGTTTTTGGACTACCATTCCCATCATCCCTGACCACTGGTCCTGCTAGCTAGGGATGATGGGAATTGTAGTCCAAAAACAGCTGGAGGGCCAAGTTTGGGAAACCCTGCATTAGTGTGATTTCCCATGACCAGCCTCTCCATGAAAACCAAGGGCGAGTTCTCCAGGCTTCCCCTCTTCTGCTCCCAGTCTCAGAGACACTTCAGAGTCCTCATTCTCTCCCTTCACTCCGATCAAGGTGACACGGAGAAGCCCGTTTCTCTCACCCTTACCTTTTTGATGGCTGTCCAGTCCTCCATGATATCCATTTCACGCAGCATGTAGACGATGTACGGGCGTGGGAAAGACGAGCTAAGGGAGAGGTGCCGGCACCCCAGCAACTATGATAAAAAATATAACTGGGATTCTATTGTCCATCAAGTCATCTAACTGAGGGAAGAACTTTGTGTGCCTGGCCCTGGATGCTGTCACCAGCTCTGCTCTTGGATCTGAATGAAGACTGGTCTTAAAGGCAGACAAAACTGCCCCTGGCATCAGCTACCACTTGAAGAACTTGTGCTTGAGCTTGGCTTTTACCTCCTCCCTCCTCCCTCCTTTAACCTTGTGTGCCATGTATTTTTAGACTGTGAGCCTGAGGTCAGGGACCACAGAATTGGAAGGAGCCCAAAGGGTCATCTAGTCCAATGTGGGAATCACAGCTAAAGAATCTTAGAAATGATATTTTTAAAGCAGCTCTTGAGACAGCCTGTTTGGGTAAAGGGCAGGGAATAAATGCTGCCAATTAAACGCTACTCATCCCCACTCACCCCTTTTCCTTAAATAATTTTGGGCAAGTGCTTAACCCGCTTCCCATCACAAACACTGCATAAGAAGCTGCCCAAAGCCGCTCTGCTGAGCTGCTTCTCTTTGCCATATGCTGGGCACCACAGCCTCCTCTAGGGCAGAGCCATCGGGGTGTGGGGTGCACAGAAAGGATATCGGACACCAGTGGTGCTTTCTTCCTCTTGCCAGGCCGGAGTGGGTCCCATTCCTTTGAGCTGTGCTTCGGTCGAAGTTTGTCATCCCACCATTCTAGGGGACGGAGAGAGAGAGAGAGAGAAATAAGCCGAAAGGGGAACCTCAGCACTGAGGGCCATTGATGCTCCACCTACCCAAATGGATTCAATGCTGGGTCAGCATGGGGTGGGCGAGTAACAGGCATTTATCAGAAGATGATTTGCAGCACCCTCACCAAACTACGGTTCCCAGGATGGGTGAATGGAGCAGCTTCAGGAAGTGTCAGGGGCCACATAAAATGAGGTCGGGGGCTAAATTCAGGGCTGCAGGTTTCTCCATCTGTGGGTCAAGGCAGCCTTGGTTTTTTTTTAAAAAAGGCTTTGTGCACCATTGTAAATTCTGCTGAGTTACCCACAATGACGACATCTCACAACCCAGGAAGTCAGCACACTGCTGAAAGCAGAACTTGGCAACTTCCTCCTCCAGGCTAGATGACACCTTTGAAATACATTTTTAAAAATCAGCTTTTTGGGAGGCTTGGCAGCAGCTCTCTCTGAGGGTTTAGCCATCACCTGCGGTTGAATTCTTTCCATCAGGGGAATGAACCTGGGACCTTCTGCAAGCAAAGCAGGTGGTCTGCCACTGAGCTATGGGCCCCTCCCCATAGAAGGGACAGCGTCTGCTTGCTCCTCCGGACTGACCTGAAGTGAGGCCCACACTGTGCCTGTCGTCCTCCAAGCACTGGATCCGTTCCAAGAGGCGTTCCTGAAGGGTGTCAAACAGCAGCAGCTTCTCACTCTGGTTGGGTAGAAGGGCGACATCACGTCAGGTTAAGCCAATGTGGTGCCCCCACCCTGCAGAAGTCCTTGGACTACAACTCCCATCGACCCCAGCCAGCATGGCCAATCGCCAGGGGTGGTGGAAGTTGCAGTGCAAAAACATATGGAAGGCATCATGTCAATTCTGTATGATAAGAATGATTTTTTTACAGTTGTACCTCGGAGGTCGAACGCCTTGCAAGACGAACGTTTTGGCTCCCGAATGCCGCAAACCCGGGAGTGAGTGTTCCGGTTTGTGAACATTCTTTAGAACCCGAACGTCAGTCATAGCTTCCGATTGGCTGCAGGAGCTTCCTGCAGCCAATCAGAAGCCGTGCCTTGGCTCCTGAACGTTTTGGAAGTCAAGCGGACTTCCGGAACGGATTCCATTCAACTTCCGAGGTACGACTGTATTCATATGCCACTCATCTGGATGGGTTGTCCCAGCCGCTCTAGGTGGCTTCCGACAAAGTATTAAAACCCTCAAACATTAAAAACTTCCCTAAACAGGGCTGTCTTCAGATGCCTTCTAAAAGTCAGACAGGTGTTTATTTCCTTGACATCTGATGGGAGGGCGTTCCACAGGCTGGTATGGATTAAGTGCATCTTCCCTTTCTTCTTTATTCCCATCCAGTTGGGGATTGCTATTGATTCTACAGCCAGCGCAACTTCTAAAACTAATATTCAGCTTTCTTGGCATGAGCCCAACTGGGTTTCTCCCCACATCACAATAATTTCTGCTCGCTGTCTCACAAGGCACCCAGCTGTTCCGTTTAATGCCAAGGCAAATTTGCACCTGGTTTTATGCTCTTAGAAAAAGCGTGGTTTCCTTTCGATTTATTAATGTTTCTCTCCTGCCTTTCCTCCAAAGACCTCAAGGTGGTCTCTGTAATACCCCTTCACCAATTTCATCCACACGACAGCCCAGTGAGGCAGGCTAGGGCGAGCACAAAGGACCGGCCCAAGGTCACCCAGTGAGTTTAATGACCACACAGAGATGCCAGGAAGGCCTGGGCCAAAACATTCCCCACCCCTGGGCCTAGGAGTTCACGTGGTGGATCAATGGCATATCTGTGAAAACGCTGATCGGGGCTGTGTTTGCAAAAAAGAGAACTGGAAACTAGACTAGTTCCCCATCTGCTCGTCTTCAGCTAATTAAAGGCAGGGACCTTTTTTCCACAACAACCTCCAATCAGTTCTGTGAAGAGGCTAGTCAGCAGAAAGCACCGCTCAGGCTTCTTGCTTAGGAACCCGGTTGTTTGTTGCTAATTATTGTTTGTCGAGTGCACCGTGTGGTCCTGCAAGCTCCCACATGCAATTCTTGTATGCAAGCTGAAACCCGACTCTGGAATTCCAAGCTGGGATACGCGATGAAGTAGGAAACAGGGCACACTCAGCAATGTCATGTTTTTTAATAGAGCCCATGGAGCAGACCTCCGGATGTTGCTGGATTGCAGCCCCCATTGTCTCCAACCATTGGGCGTGCTGGCTAGGACTGCTGGAGTCAATCAACATCTGGAAGGCCGCCGGTTTCCTGTCCCTGGGGTAACTGAAGTCACATTCAGGGCACATTTTGAACACATGGCTTCCCCCAAACAATCCCAGGAACTTTGCCCCCTCAGAGCGACAAATCCCTTAACAAACTATAGTTCCCAGGATTAAATGCATGGTGTGGATGTGACATTATTTATCTGCTGCATTTATATCCCGCTTTTTCCTTCAAGGAGCTCAAGGTGGCGTACATGGTTCTCCCCCCGCCCTCATTCAATCCCCACAACAACCCTGCGAGGTAGGGTGGGGCTGAGAGGCAGTGACTGACCCAAGGTCACCCGCTGAGCTTCATGGCCGAGTGGGGATTCGAACCCTGGTCTCTCAGGCCCTGGTGCGGCACTCTAACCACTACACCACACTGCCTCTCACATTAGCCCCATTAGAGCCTCTGCCCATATGCCTGCTAGAGTAATAAGAGAGGAAGCTGCTGTATATGGAGTCAGTCCATTGGCTCATGTAGCTCAGTACTGTCTACACTGACTGGCAGCAGCTCCTCCCTCCTGCGTATGAGATTTTTGCATTCTGCCTTCTTGCCCGAGAAGTTTGTGATGAGGCTGCTTTTCCGGCCCCCGCCAGGATTTGAAAGCGGCAATGAAGGGAGGGAGATGGGACCAAGTGGGACTTCTCACCTCCAGGTGCTGCTGTGCTCCCTGCAGCTCGCAACGATGCTTGTGGTGGATCACCTCCAGGCAGAAACCTCGGTAGATCCCTGCAGAAAGGCAAAACGTTCATAAAACCAGGACGGTAGAGTTGGAAGGGATCCTGAGGGTCATCTAGCCCAACCCCTTGCAATGCAGGAATCACAGCTGAAGAATCCCTGACATGTGGACATTTAACCTCTGTTTTGAAACCTCCAAGGAAGGGGAATCTACCGCCTCCCGAGAGTGTCTGCCATACGGTCTAATGGCTCTTACTGTTCTCCATCCTCAGAAGCTCAACCGGAACTGGGGCTCAGCTCCACCACCACTTCCTTTCAATGCAAAAGACCAGCCACGGAAGAGAGTGCCTCTGAGCACCTACAAAGTGCGTCTGCCTCTTTTGCAGCACAGCCCATCCCTGCGTTGAGGCAGGCATGGCTTCCAGGGAGACACAAGTCCCTTGCAGTCTAGTTCTCATTTGTTTTCATTGATTTATAAGGTGGTTTTTTTTTACCATAATATTTCCAGACTGGTTGCAACGACACAACGTACCTTTAGAAAAACAGATAAAACCCTCTGAATTGCAAAAGAAGCAAAACTTTCCCAAATGGAACATTACAGTATAAATGAGACAAAAGAGGCGAGTCCCACGATACAAAATACCTTAAGCATCATGGACAAGTATAATGAAGTTTGGAACTGCTTTATACAAAATACAGTAGGTTAAAAACGGTAACTACTAACTGTTAACAATTGCTATAGTGATGTACTATTCTTTTTTCCTTTTTCTTTCTTTCTTCACTTTTTAAAATCAGAACACGTCTAATAATAATTTTATTATTTATACCCTGCTCATCTGGCTGGGTTGCCCTCTCACTATGTTGTTTGTTTGTTTGTTTAAAAATAAATATTTAAGCACCAAGGCCAAGGTAAAGAGGCACGTCCACAGTATATGGTGAACGCTGTACGAGGAAGATAACCAATGCACCTCTTTTAGAAATTAACCCCAGCCCTAACTCCAAATGCCACAACCTGGAAGGTATCTCTCCATCAAAGCTGTTATGATTGCTTACACTCTGGCTGGCAAGAGTGGCCAGGGTGGGGGGGGGTTTCCTCACTTACCAGCCACTTCAATCCGAATCTGCATGTGGTTCTGCAGGACCCCGAGCGGGTCAAGGTACTCTGATGCTTTCCCCGCCATCACGTCCTCCAGCTTTGCCTTCACCTGGCTCAGGCGCTCCTTGAACAGCCTGCGAGAGCGGCAGCAGCAGCAGCAGCAGCAGACAGGTTAATCAGAGTTGCCACAAGGGCTCAAGGTGGGTGGTGGAATTCCCCCCCCCATGGTATGTGGGCATAGCTGTCAACTTACAGATTTGAAAATAAGGGACCAGCAGCCTCGAAAATAAGGGATCAGCAGCCAAAATAAGGGATCAACAATTACTTTGATAAAATACATATTTTGTTGCATGCAAATGGCTTTAGATACCTATTAGGTCCATAAATTACCATATAGCATATATTCAACACAAAAAAAACCAGCAACAATTTGTTGTTGACAAAGGACAGCTGGACACAGAAAGGGCCCCATTACCTTCAGTAGCTTATTTAAGGGACATCATCAATAAGGGACAGCAGCGGGACATGGCGCTGGGATAAGGGACTGTCCCGCCAAATAAGGGACACTTGCCAGCTATGTATGAGGGGTGGCGGGGAAGGGTAAGTTAGTATGACCACGCTGTTAAAATATGTGAGCACAGAAGTTGTATTGGAACTGGAAAATGTCAAGGTTTAGCATTTTTCAGAACAGCAAAAAACCTTGGGTGTGTAGAGCATACAATATGCAGCTTTCAGGAATGGAATTATATGAACAGTGAAAGAAAGGAGAGGCAGATTGGAGCCACAAATTGGGGACACTATTGCCTAATGGACTCATAAATAATATAGACTGGATGACTTAACTTGTTGTGGGTGGGAGGTGTTTCCCCACTTAAGGAAAAAAAATATTTTCTACTTCTGCAAACCGTAGGGTTCTGCTGAGCAGGACAACATCCCCCTCTTGTTTCTCTGTACCCCTGTTTTGGCTACACAGCCAACATGCTCAGCACCTGAGTTCCCTATTAATGTATAATGAATATGTAAGGCTTATGCTTTAAAACAGGAAATGGGCAGAGAGCCTTTGGCCCCGCAGATGCTGCAGTACTACAATGCCCATCATCCCAGATCTTTGTCTGTACTTGCTGGGGATAATGGGAGATGGAGTCATCTGGAGAGCCAGGTTCCACATCTCTGCCCTAAAAGGCTGTGTGTGTGTGTGTGTAAATAGAAAATATAAGTGGGCCTAGGAAAAAAGAATTGTGGAAGGAAGGAACATCTCTGAAAAACTGACCCAGGGGTGATGCCAGCCCCTCAGAGTCAGCATCTGTTTGGGGGCTTATATGAGACAATCTCATGGCTGGCACATTCCTACTAAATAAGATTTTATCTGGTGACATTTATGAATACTTGCTCTATCTTGCATATGCAATAAAGAACCTTGTATCCCACCATGAAATATATTTCATTCTTTTTTAATCCTTATTTTTTTATCTTGTATTTTTCTTTTCCCTGCCTTTGTGCCTATTTTTGCGATGTTTCTTGGTCTGTTGTTTTGTTTACTGTATTTGCACATCTTATTATTATTTTTTTTGGAAGGGGAGGAATTACAAAAAAGATATATTGAGGCAAGGAAGTCAAGCAACAGCAAAACCCAGTGCAATGAGAACAATTAGTTCCTCTGAACATTTGGGAAGAGAACAGCAGATGGGGTAGTTCCCTGAGATGATCCAGGAACAGACATCTGATTATGTTTTCGGCTGCCTGCCTGCTTGCCTCCTTCTCCTCCAAGCTCTCTCTCAGAAGACAGTGGATGCTCACCACTAATAGCATCTGAACCTCCTCCGCAAGTTTGTCTCATCCCCTTTTAAAACCTGAGGCAGTGAGTTCCACGAATTAATTTGCCTTTAACCAGGGAGTAAAGATTTATTTCCGGCAGGCTGCTTTTTCTAAAGAAGCTCTGCGATCCTATTGTGGGGTTGAGCATCTGGGTGCTGCCTCTAGTCTTCAGATCTTTATATGCTTCTTTTCCAAACCTTAGCACACAAAAAAACAGGGCCTCATCTGCGCTAGTCTCAAATCAAAGTTGCATTTAACTCTTTTCGGATATCTGTAGGAAGCACATACATTTACACACACTGTTTGCCAAGCAAATCCTAAATTTAGCACACCTTCAAATTTCCTTCTTTAAATCTAAGCAATAAAAAAGGGAAGTGCATGCTATTGAGTAATCACGAATTATAAATAACTTACGCCATCCCAGCAAAAATGATCTCCAAGTAAAGCTTTGAATTGGGAATGCAATGTTTGAAGCACACCAACACTTGATTTTCCTAATCAAAAATTTCAGTTCATTTACTTTTGGCTACTGGAAGGACTCCTGAGATATTTATACAGTGTCTCTCTTTTTTTAAGTATAAGAGAAGCAAGAGTTATTGGGCAGCAGGCACAAGAAACCACAATGAGCCAGAAACCTTAAGGAGGATGAGGCCCCCCTTGCAGGGCTGTTGAGAGGGTAACTGGAGGTGGGGAAGCACCTTGGAGGAAGGGTGGGCTTATAATGTAATAAATAAGTACAGGGGAAAGAGATGGAAAAACTCACTTCTCTTTGACTTCAGAGAACTCCTTCTCTAAGTCTAACATCTCATCCAGGCACTCCGAGCGCCTCCGCTCATAATCTTCATCGTCCATCTCTGCAGGTAAAAGAGACAACATGTGTCACCTGGCTCCTCTGAACAGGTCTTGCAGGGCAAGAAAATCCAACAATGCTCACTATCTGGGATCTCTTTCCGTTCAATGGGCTTAAATCAGTGGGGAAGGGCTGTAGGTCAGTGGAAGATCACCTGCCCTGCACACAGAAGGCTCCCACTCCAGCCTCCAGTAACTCCAGATAGGACTGGGAGAGCCTGCCCCCCACCCCACTTGAAACCTTAGAGAGCTGCTAGACAGACCAATGGGTCTGACTGAGTAGTATGTTTCTATGTTCCTAAATCTAGAACAGCATCAGGGAAGAAAGGGTTGCAAACTTTTCGAATTGCACAGAACTTTCCCCTTTTGTTTTCCTACCACAGCGAGCAGAACAGTGGTGCGGAGACTTCAGGCCTGTGGGTGTCATTAGGCCCCACCAGGTCTCCCCCTTAGCTAAAACCGTTCTGGCCAAGCCATGCCCGACTGCCTTATACCTAAAACCATACCGATGGGAGGTGGGGAGCAGGTTTGCATTGAACCAAATGTGAGCCCGCTCTGGAAGGCCTGCATACGCCATCTTGGTAGTCAAGATAACCCCAAAACTAATTGGGAGTTGTTGCAAGAACGAGCTCGCTTAAATATATTCACTTGCTTTGATACATGCTAATTGGCTTGCTTTGATACAACTCTTATCTGTGGGCCTTGGGATGCTGGATTCTGGGCCCAGAGAGGGGAGATATCTGTAAGCCCTGGGTAGTTACCACCTATGCCCTCATGGGCCAGGTAGAGGTACTGGCC
The DNA here is from genome assembly GCF_964270895.1 of Podarcis filfolensis. NCBI lineage: Eukaryota > Metazoa > Chordata > Lepidosauria > Squamata > Lacertidae > Podarcis > Podarcis filfolensis. The sequence goes on along the minus strand of NC_139620.1, from coordinate 13,658,333 downwards.
AAAGTGATGTATCTGACTTTGTGTATAACATATTAGCCTTTGCGGACCAGTCATGATTGCTTGCTGCTGTGGTGTTCATCCCGCATGTATCAAGGCAGCAGGGCTCTCTGCATGCTGAATTGTAAGTTTACACCTTTCTTTAATAAAGCACTAGAACTGGCCGTGTGTTTTTGACATCCTTCTTTGGTATCCCTGCATCAGACCACTCCCAAGAGCCCTCTCTTGGGCAGGTGGATCAGAACAAGGTGTAGATCTGCAAAGCCCCATGCACAGTGCTGCTTCTCAAGCCTGGCCATCTACTGATCGTCATTGGCTTTTGCAAGCAACCATCACCCAATTGTCAGGGCTTGCAGTGTGTCCCGTGCAACTGTTTGCAAGCCCCGACAATCAGCTGATAGCACTGCACTTTGCAAAACCCAATGATCAGCTGATCACCCACCCACCTACTTGTCAACCTTGTCCCACTGTGGGTGGGTGGTGTTCTCCACCCCTGCCTTAGAAAGACCACAGAGGCTAAGTCAGATTGTCAGAGCAACAGCTCTTTAATCTCTTCTCTCTCCTCTTCTTTTGCTTTCTCTCTCTTTTGGTCTCTTTTTTCCTTCCCCCCCCTTCTGCCTTTGTTCTTTTTTAGATTAAGTAGCTGTTTTATTTTGGTGTATGATATAAAGATGCTTTGCAATGGGCAAGAACTTTTGTGTGGTTTTGAATAAGTATCAATAATTTTTTAATTTTTTTTTTTAACAAAGTGTCAGAGCAACAGAAAGGGAAAAACTCAGTCCTCCTTACTACTGTTTCCAATTGCTGGTAAGTAAAGGGAAACCAAAAATTATTCAGATTTGTATCCACCTGTCAGTGACCCGTGGCAGGTAGGGAAGCTCAGAATCCAGCCCCTGGGTCAGATCCTGCTCCTTGTTGTTGAACTCTAGTTCCCATCATCCCTAGACAGCATGGCCAGCAGTCAGGATTTACGAGAACTGGGAGCTCAACAACATCTGGAAGGCCACACATTCCCCACGCCTGCTCTAACTGGAGATGCCCACTATGGTACCTGGGATCTTCTGTGTGCAAACCATCTGCTCTCCCTCTGTACCATAGGCGTTCCCATAAAAAGGTAAGACAATAGTCTTTGTTGTTCTGAACAGCTCTGTCCTGTCTGCACTGACTTGCAGCAGTTCTCAAGGGTTTCAGGCAGAGAAGAGTCTTTCCCACTCCTACCTGCAAATGCCAGGGACCACACCTAGGACTTCCTGCATGGAAACTGCATGCTCTACCACTGAAAGAAGGAGTTGGGAGGCATTTTGCTCCTGCCTGCTACCTGAACTCTCCTCTTCTGATTCAGACTGGCTGCCGCTGCGCTCGTCCTCGCTCTCTTCTTCGCCGTTCATCTCTGTGGTTGAGTCTCCTTCCGCCTCCATCTCCTTGGGCAATGGCTGCACAGGCATTGCGCTCTGCAGAAACAAGAGGGCCCAGGCTAAGGAAAGGAGGCTAGGCAACAACCAAGCAGCAGAAAGGTGAATACGGCACCAGGCCATCATCTTTACAAAAGCAAATTATGATATACACGTATTCCAAAGGGGACCGTGCTAAGCACAGGAATGGGTTACAAGCACAGCACTGAGTACTTTGAGAGTACCAGTGGGAAATCGGCTTTGTGGTCCTTAAGGTTGCAAAGGAGGGCTGGCAGGTACATGGCCAGTACAATAACCGGTAAATTGTCACCAGCAACTAAGCAAGCTTCTGAGCTGAAAGCCTGCCCAATTAATATACAAATTACATGCCAAAGTGGCTTCTCAGTGGTCTGCAACTATAAAATCAATTATAACATCCATACATACACACAAGAACAATTCCATCAGAGCATCAAAACAGCCTTAATTAATATGTACAATGAAAAAAAGCCATTTAAAAAGCAGGACAAGTAGAACAGTTTTTGTAAGATCATAAGTTTGGGAGAACACTTGCCTAACCAGGTGTATCTTCAGAAGCCAGTGGAAAGGCAATACTGATGGACCCTCTCCATTTTTCTGCATTACTCAACACAAGCTTACCTTTACATTTTCTCAATAAGTATTGCTAATAAAAAGTTTGTATTTTCTTTTTTTTAAGCACACACAGGTTTAACCAAGCACTTCAGCCTAAAGGAACAGCTAGACAGGTGTATTTCCCTGACACACAGAGAACCTAAGAACCTGGCTGCAGGTTACATTCATCAAATGCTTTGCCCATTGAGAAGCATGGAGGCTTGCCAGAAAATATAAAGAGCCATGATGTCTGTGTTCTACCTCCACTATTGGAGCTAGCATGGCTCTGCATATCAGTTGCTGGGAATCACAAGTGGGGAGGGGGTGCAGTTATGGATGGGTCCTGCCTTCAGGTTTCCCATGGGCCTCTGGCTGACCACCGGTGGGAACAGGATGCTGGACTAGGCGGGCCATTGGTTTGATCCAGCCACCTCTTCATATATTCTTAAAGATGGAGGGCTAGCTCCCCTCGTCTCTCAGCTCTTTATCTCATAAGAATACAAGAAGAGCTCTGCCGGATGAGGCCAAAGGCTATTCTAGTCTAGTACTCTGTTCTCACAGAGGCCAACTAGATACCCATTGTAAGAAGCCCGCAAGCAAGACCTAAGTGCAACAGCCCTCTGCCTACCTGTGATTCCCAGCAACTCATATTCAAAGGCTAATTTTGCTGCTTAATGACAAATTAGGGGCAGTTATGAAGGCAGCCAGGGGTTCCGGCTTCTGGGTCTTTGCCCATAACCACCTCCTCCTTTCTCAGCCTCCAGAATCCTCAACCATCAGCACTTTGCTAACACACGGCTCCTTCAGAGGAGTTAAATCAGGCATAGGCAAACTCGGCCCTCCAGATGTTTTGGGACTACAACTCCCATCATGCCTAGCTAACCGGACCAGTGGTCAGGGATGATGGGAATTGACGTCTGGAGGGCCGAGTTTGCCTATGCCCGATCAATGAAACGTGCAATCAGGGGTTCCCTTCCTTAGGACACGGGTGGGGAACTTTTGTCCCTCAGGACATTGCCAGACTCCAAATCCCATCAGCCCTAGGCAGCATGGCCGAAGGTCAGGGGTGATGGGAGTATAAGTCCAGCAAATGTCTGAAGTGCCACAAGTTCCCCAGCTCTGCCTTGGGAACTCTCTCCCCTATACTGGGAACATAGAAAGCTAGCTGCCTGACCCCAGGTCAAACTTTTTGGCCATCTAGCCAAGCCCTGTTGCCTTTGACCAGTGCTGGTTCCCATGAAAAGCACTTTCCTCTTCAGTGACTACCCTGGAGATGCTGAGGACTGAACCTGGGACTGAACCTGCGTGCAATGCACCCGCTCAGCCCACCATTTGCTCCAGGAACCCTCCCGGCACTTTTTTAAATAAGTGCTATGAGGGCCCCTGTGAGACGGGAAACAAGGGTTTCATTTAAATCAAGAATAGGAGACCAGATGCTGTTGGGTGCCAACTCCCATTAGTCCCAACCAGCAATGGGCAGTGGTCAGAGATGACAGGTGTTGTAGCTGGAAGGGCAAATTCCCCAACCAGGCTTTAAAGGGGTGACTAGGGCTGCACTCCAAGCCACAAGTGCCTGGGAGTAAACCCCACTGAACTCCGTGGGGCTGGGGTCTGACTTAACATGCATAGGACTGTAGCCAAAATCAATGTCAGCCACTGCATGGTAGAGGACAGGAAAATCAGCACATCTATCTTTCCTAAGCAGTGACGACTGGATATGACTGGTTTGTGGGGCGAGAGTGAGGAAGGGGAGCTTCACCTCTTGAATGTCTGCCTCTTCAGGCAGCTTTTCAAGTCACAACTTATTCCTCCTCCCAGAGCCCTTTATCCCTCCATCTTGTGTGCAGTTCACCGCCCAGCTAGAGGTCACAGATAGTGATTTTAAGGTGGGTTTTGGAAGGGTTGTGCGTGTGTCTCTTTCTCACGGTTCTCTTAGGAAACCCAGAGACGATCCTGCAAGCGCTGCTTCTTCCTCCTTTGCAGTGAAAGGTACCATTTGGCAAAGCAGACATACGAGCCCCGACACCACCACCCCCGCCACTTCTAATGGTCTTTCCCGCACCCCGATAGCATTTGCTTAGTAAGAACAATCCAACAGAAGGACTGGGGGGGGCACATAAATACAGCAAACCCTACCCCCATATTACAACAGACTCAAGCATGTGCCCGAATGGATGTCATTTAGGGGAGGATTGCCGAGCACTTCCAAGGAGAGGGAAAAGAGAAGCATTTTCTCCCCCTATGTCGCACATATAACACTGAACTTAAGAGGGAGAAATCGGTCATATGCGAACACCCCCGCCCCCGGGTTGTAGTGTGCTGGCCCATGTATTCCCCTTTCTCTCAAAGCGGGGGAAATGCATAAGGCTGGAATGGGCGGGACCATCATTACCCACAAAAGGGGGGTAATAGGAAAGTCTGGACCCCTCATTACCTGGGGGAGGGGCTGAGGAAGGCGCAAACCCCGCTCTGCCTTTCTTCAGCAATCGGAAGTCGTCCTCATTCGGCCCCGCCCACCAACACTAGCCAATCACAGCGGCTGGCATTTTGTAAGTACCCTACACTCGTCTATGGTGCTGCGTCGCGGTCAAGCTCTATGGTTCCGCGAAGCACTATGGGAATCCGGAAGCGGAAGAAGGGTATACGTTGCCGTAGTAACGAGATAATAAAGAAAAACGAAAGAAGCGAAGGGGAGTGAAAATGTGCTCTATCTGTGTGCCTACAAAGTGGTGTGGAAGTTTTCATAGCAAAATAAAACCACACAGTGAAAAAGTAATTAAAAAGAAAACGAATCGTCCTCCCAGGAAGGGCTCGTTTGCATGTATATATGCTTATTTGAGTGCATCCTAAATATATGCTCATATTTACAATAGTTAGTACTGTGGCTAAGTTGAAATATAAACGTAGGAAAAATAAGAGCTGGAGTGGGTGGGGAGCCAAGAGGCAAATTTTGGCTTGAAGCCTCACTACAAAATTAGTAGAAAGGTGGTGGTTGCCATGCCAACCAGTACTGCTGTTGCCATGCTGTTGCCATTATCTTCCTACTGCCCACCCCCACACCCTCTGATGCTTAAAAAGAAGAAGAAAAGATTGGCATTTATACCCCACGCTTTGACCAAGGAGCTGAACGCATACCTGGTTGTTTGGGTTTTTTTGTCGTCCTGCACTTCTGTTGTCACAAAAAACCCTGTGAAGTAGATTAGGTTCATCTGTCACCCTGGGAACTTTGGAGATGAGCAGATTTTCAAACCCAATTTGCCTAATTCTAGTGTGACATTCTAACCATTACACCATACTGGATTGTTACCTTCTTGTCAAACTTACTGGCTGAAAACCATTGGGTGTTTTGGGGGTGTTGTTTTTTTAAAAATAAAAAAGTTACAAACACTATGACAGCGCAGCAAATCAATGACATCACACCATGTCCTGTTGCTTACTGCCATTAAACCCCCCCTAACAAAGTACACCCAATAAAGTAGGCTGTAAACCTAAGCAACACATTCTGATTATAGATAATAACCAAGCATAATAATGACAGCACTGATGACACCAAGCGTCTCTGTACACATGCCATAATGCAGTCAGGGCTATAGGGCTGTCACAGCAAGATTTGGGGGCATGCAGATTTCTAATAATTCACTGTCTCCGCTGAAAAGAGGCCCATTTTTTGTGTAGCTAACCGCATAGCAAGTCAGAAAAGAAATAAACAAGAGGTGTTACAGTGTGGCCTTGAATGAATGTATCTTCCTCTAATCCTTACAGTGCTTAAAAAAATATTTATGTAGCCCAAATTAGAGATGGATCATCCAAATCTTATTATGGTGGGATTCAGTTAGGTACTATAGCACTTGAACTTAAATACCTTCTGTTATTTGATAATAATTTAGACAAATTATTACTATTAATTGCTCCAGATAAAAGTGAGAAAAGTGCTATTTAACAAATGTTGGAAGGCATGTGATAGTGGTTTGCTAGTACCAGAGCACCTGTGATGTTTGAGTGACATCCAGTCATAGCATTTGGTTGTGTAGTGCATGCATACCTTGTACTTAATTTCTAAAACAAAAGATGCCAGGCTTCAAGCTTAAAAGTGAGGCTCTCTGATATGGCTGCTCAGTAATTAATGTTCATTTCAGTGAGGCTGGAGAGGACTTTGTAGTGAGTTGTGGATCTTCAGTGGAGAGGTGGGGGCAGTACTCTTTGGATTTCTCATTCCAAACTCCAAAATGCCCTGATCCACCTTTGAGGACAATCTTTCATTAAAATGTGTTTCTCCCCACACCTCCATCCTCCCCAATCAATTTCCAGAAATACATTCTGTTGGAATGCTTGTCACAAAGTTGATAGGGCTAAAGCGTTTTAAATCAAACTGGTTCAGTTTAATTCATTTACAGACTGTGATTGTTCGGGACAGCAATAAATTAAGCTCCTCCGCCCCGTCCCCAGGACAGATGTCAGTATATTTATTCTCATTATACAGAAAAGGAAATGGGGGTCACCAATCTGAGAAGCAACATTGGGTGCAGGGCCCAATAATCTTGGCTCACGGTTCTGTTTCTCTGCTCCAATTCACCATATCTCAATTCTCAGAGCTTAGAAATAAACCTCAGCCCTCATTCCACAGGCCTTTTACAGAAAATGCCAGTCAGTGAGAAATAGACTGGTGGGGAGAATCACATGTCTGTAAGCACTGGGAACAAGTGAAAAGAATAGGACTGCAGGATTGTCCACAGAATCCAGATTCAATTGTTGTTATCCCAAAGTTATTATCTCAGAATTTGTTTACTAAGAAAACAACCCACCATCTACAGGAATTTAAAAATGGCAGAGCGGGCTAGCTCTACTATTTTGGATAATCCCGCAGGTCACTGTGTTTCTCTGTGTAAAATGATGAACACCCATCAAAGGCAACCTGCTAGTATTTACACCAATGATGGTTGGACTACAACTCCTACCATCTCGAACTACTGGCCATGTTCCCTGAAGGGAGCTTGAGTCCAATAACACCTGGAGAGCCTCAGGTTCCCCATCCCTATCAGGTTCCCCATCATCGCTCACCCCAGAAGTGAACTAACTGGCAGGTGAGCCAATAAGACTTCCTAGTTTTTTGGCTGGGATTGGCAATTCACCTTCAACAAGCTTGACCTTCTGAATCAACCCTTGAGATGTCTGTGAGATTGAGGCAAACCCCCATATTATTATTTTTAAACTACACACACACACAGAGCACTCAATGGGGGTATTCTCCTACCTGAAGGGGTCTCAGTGTGTGTATGTATGTGCATACACAAATTCCCCCCAAAATGAAGCACAAATACTTCTAGCAGCAACAAACACATTTGGAGCGAACAGGTCAGCAAGTCACTATGCCCTTTCCCTCCCTCCAATTGGCAAAGGAGTGGTTCTCATCCTGAGTCAGACATTTCTGTTGTGACAGTGAGCAACACTATGCTCCCCTCGCCGTCCAGCTAAGAGGCTCCGCTCTATTTCCGCAAAGGTAGACGTGAGGTCAGCACCGTCGTGGTGAACTGGGGTATCTGGTCTTGAGCTCCTGCTTGAACTGCCGGAAGAGCAGCTTGTTGCGCTGATTCTCGGCATCCTTTTGTGCGTGGAACTCGCTTGCCACCTTGAAGCCCTTGTGGACCAGGAAGGCATTGCTCAGCACAGAGAAACGGTACCCAGCCACGTGGAGCTCGCAGGCCTGGCGGAAAAGGACAGTGTAAGGACAGCAGCCCGCCAACAAAAACCTAGAAAATGCAAGAATAACTGCACCTCAAAATACCTCTGGGTTATTTATAGTGATAGAAGCCCCTCATTTGACTTGTAAAGCCATTCTGGGCAAGCTATGTCCACCTGACCTACACCTGATGGTCATATATGATGTTAGGTGTGGGGCACTTTCCAAGGATAGAGACTCTGTCTCCACAACAACGCACCAACAAGCATGACCAGGGGTAATGCTGAGTAGGTGTTTTAGCCCAATGGGCACAGGTAAGATGTAAGGTAAGAAGGGGGAATCTCAGGTCTGGGAGTCAAGCCTCCCTATCTGGTCCTCTGCCCAGGCTCTACCTCCTCCTTGGCCATCCCCTGCCCTGCTCTCAACAGGCCACACCCCCACACCATCCTTGTTCCACCCCCTCCTTGTTGAGTGTTTCTGCCTGGCTGGAATGTGTTCTTGAAGGCATGACTTGCCCACCTGGATGGAGGAGAGAGAGGGATGTGGCTGTAAAAACTAGCCTACCACACAAAGGTAAAATGTACACCTGTTGCTTCACCTGCTTTTGTCTCTGGTTCCACTGCTGACATATGGCCCCCAGATGGCTGACCAGAAGCAAATGTGGTCCTTGAGTTGAAAAACATTCCCTACCCCTGATATAAGGCTCCCCACCTCTTGACTCAAATGCAGCTTTCCCACTACCTGGCTTGGCCTCTCCACCAACAAAGGCTGCATATGCACTATACCTCCAAAGCACACTGAACACACGGCTTCCCCAAAATAATCCTGGGAACTGTGGTTTGTTAAGGGTGCTGAGAATGGCTAAGGGGTAAGCTACAGTTCCCAAAATTATTTGCAGGGAAGCCACGTGCCTTCAATGCTGCCCCAAGTCATGACCCGCCCCCAGCCAGGGCAGCTACCTGGCTGATCCGGTTGAAGCCGTACTGCTTGAAGCGCTCATCGTAGGGGGGCACAGAACTAGCCCCGATGTAGAAGGGCTCCCAGGGGTCCCGCCACTCCACCTCGTAGGCCACGCGCAGGGGGCCTCCGACGGGGAGATTCAGCCAGTGGGAGTAGTTGGTGGGCGCCTGGCACCGCGGGCACAGCTCCTCATAGAACGGCCGGATCTCGCCCACTTGGTACAGCTGCAGCAGCTCCGTCTTGGTGCCCGGGATCCGGCGGGTGTGGCGGATCTCGAAAGCCGGCACAACGAAGACCCCCGGCGTTTCCTCGGCAGCAGTTCCGGGCAAAGCCAAGAAGTCCTCCCGCAGCCCCTCGCTGGGCACCATGTCCATGTCCACCGCCAGCATCCAGTGGCCGCCGACGGCTCCCCGAGCCACGTTGCGCAGCAGGTTGTTGGGGTACGAGGCGTTGGCGGCGTCCAGCGCGTAATTGCGCCGGCCCGCGGCTACCCGCGCCAGCTTGGCGAACACATCCCCGCAGGCCTGCAGGCGGGCGAACTCGCCGCGGTCCGGCAGCTCCGGGAAAGAGGCCGCTTGGTCGGCGTGGCACACCAGGTGGAGGCGCACCAGCTGGCGGACGGGCGCGCACAGGGCGGCCAGCGCGTATACCAGCGCCGTGGCCAAGCGCACCTCGGCGGCGCCCGGCGCGAAGAGGGCCACCGACATGGGCCCCCGCCAGCGCTCGGCCAGGCGCTGCGCGTGGTGCAGGTTGCCCAGGCTGGTGTGCGTGACCAGCACCACGTCAGGGCTGCGCTCGCCCTCCCAGGATCCGCGCACCATGTCCCGATACACGCGGTACTGGCCGCTGGCGTCCAGGGCGCCGCCGCTGGCCAACACCTGCTTGAGGCGCTCCTTGTGGGCGTCGCGGGCCGTCGGCGCCCGTCGGCCCTGGAAGAGCTCGGCATAGCGGGAGCGCTGCTCCTGGCCGTGCAGCCCCGACAGCAGCGCCAAGTAGAGCAGCTGCAAGCCGGCCACCAGCGCCAGCGCCGCCACCAGCGCCTGGAAGCAGGAGCAGTGCATGGGCGGCAGCCTCAGCGACGGGCCATCCGCGCCGCCGCCCCGCTCGCCTGCCCCTCCTCCTCGCCCGACCTCACCGGAGGCCAGCCTGGAGGGAGCGCACCGAGAAGCCAGGCCCCACACCGTGCATCCTTCCCCGCAGCTGCTCAGGCTGCTTCCCAGGCGGGTGCCCGGCGGCTCTTGCAAACAGTTTCACGTCTGGGGGTGGGAGGAGCGAGCTCTCCTCGGCGCCCTCTTCTTCCTTGGAGGATGCATTGCAAAAACACGCGCAGGCCCCGGGCAGGTGCGACTCCCCTCCCTCCTTTGCACTGCTCTACCCCTTCTTGTTTTGCAAAGCAAGGCAGATGCATCGCCCCCTCCCTCGCACACACCGTACTAAGATGTGCGTGCGTGTTTTTCTATTATTATTATTATTGTCGTCGTCGTCGTCATAATCATCTGCCATTTATTATTAGTATTATTTTGCTTAATAGGAAATGTGTGGAAATGCATGGAGAAAGTGCAGTGCACGGGGGAGAGTTGGGAAATGAGCAAACAGATCGTCCGGAAGCGGACTAAGTGATCTAGTGGGAAGAGGAATGTTTGTTCCGTGTGACGAGGTGGCCGAGTGGTTAAGGCGATGGACTGCTAATCCATTGTGCTCTGCACGCGTGGGTTCGAATCCCATCCTCGTCGGCATCGACCCTCTCCCCTTTTGAGTTTAAAGGGTAAAGTGGATCAATTCTGTTTATCAAGCCCACACTCTGCAAGGTGGTTTCCCCCTGGCCTGTAACCGGAAATTCCTCTCTTTGAAAGAGTCTAGGGAAGAGACACTCACATAAAGGGCAACTTTCACTTAATAGGAGGGAACACCCAACGAAGGGTAACTGAACTCATGGGGATTCCTTGTGGAGTTGGAAACGAGTTTGGGGGGGCATTCAAAAGTGAACCCCTCCAGGTAAATATTTTACTCCTACTGAAAAGCTCATAGATTGTCTATTCAGAAATAATAATCCCTGCTAGAATCAGTGGGTCTTACTCCCAGATAAAAGTGGGATTGGCACCCTAGCTCTGTCCAAGATGTGTGCAGTTCCTTCTCAGATACTTTACAAGAACTAAGGCCCTTCAAAATGCATCACACGATTTAATAACCAGTCTCAATAGCGGGCTTTAGTTTAGTAGAGTACAAGAAGGAACTGTGATTTTCTCTTGTAAATTGAATCAAAAGGGTAACTGAGTTAGAAAAATGACCAAAGTATTATTCAGAAAAACAAATTAGGCAAATTATGGCTCAAAAATACAGTAATTGTTGCTGGACCCCCAAATCCCATCAGTGAGGGATTATGGGAATGGTAGTCCATCAATATCTGGACAGTTACAGGTTATCCCTCATATGCTCTAGACTAGGATCTGCTATGATTTTTGCCCCGGAGACAATTATTTGTGTCATTGTTATATTTCTATTTCTGTTGTTTGCACAATGCATGGGGGACTCATTGCCACAAGAAGATGTGGTGACCACTACAATTGTTTCCGAAAGATAAGTGGGACCTGGAACAAAATGTTGCAGTGTAGTGGGATGCTGTTCGGGATTCGAGGCATTCATTTCTTTTATTAAAAAAAAGCTTTATTGGGGGTGGGGGAATGATAAACAAACCAGGATCCCTCCAGGGTAATGGCAATAGTTCAACATTGTACATGCAGCAAAAATATTCTTTAAAAAATAAAAATGTTTGAGCTTTGAATTCATTTAAAACAATCACGCACAGGGTCTGATAAAATGTCCTTCCCACAAACCATAAAATAAATTGAGTCGTTAAAAATAAACACAATTTCCCCATTGCCCTTTGTTCCTTAATAAAGTTAGTTATAATGCCAGTAAGTATTGAGAGCAAGTGTCTGTTTACAATGAAACACACTTAAATATATATTGCTTAAATAGGCAACAAGACTGAAACCATTCAAATGTACCATAATGAATATTGCAATCGGATCACAGTGAATAAACCATTGTTGTGTCTTGCCTCTTCCTGCAGTGCAGGGGGTTGGATTAGATGACCTTTTAGGTCCCTTCCAGCTCTACAATTCCACGATCCTATAAGGCAATATCTGGCCCTAGCCGAGGGGTATCCCCTGGACTGTACTTTTTGCAGATATATTCTGCAACATATCACTGACACAATAGTTGTGCATTCGTGGTGGATTTATTCTGAACTGTCCCCACATCATTTCACTTCATTGGGTGTTCTGCTACGCTTCCTCAATGTTACCCCTTGACTGATGTCAGGAGGAGCACTCTTGTGCTATATAGCGCAGCAAAAGTGGTGTGGAAAACATCCTGGAACGTCTGTAGTATGAAAAGTTACAGGATTTCAGCAAGAAGCTATGGAACACGTGCTGATGAGAAATGAATCTGTATGTCCATTCTGAAACTTTTGCAGGTGCACTGAAAGCGGGATTGCACATAACTGCCCTGATACCGTCATAAGCACCAATCATAAGTGCACAATAAAAAGGACACCTAGAGCCCTTAGACTGTGTTTAATAGCTGAGGATATTCCATGGGAGCTATTGGATCAGGTACATTCAGATGGGAGGCCCTCTGCCACATGCCACTGCTTCCCTGTTCTTAGATGTTTGTAGAACCTTTGGCAGATTTTCATCCCCCCTGTGCCCCCTCCTTTGGCCAAATTACACCATTTCCCAGCCATACCAGTAGGCAAATGATAATTTAATGTATTAGTCCAGGAGCAGGGAATCTGTGCCCCCCCAGATGTTTCTAGATCCCATCCTCCCAGACTAATGTTTGCTGGGGCTGATGGGGGTCCAAGTCTAACTACATCAGAAGGATCACGGTTTCCTCACTTCTCTACTACTCCCTGCAACTTGTCTCCTTATTCCTTTCAGAGAAGCATTTGCGACTGCATCTTAAAAAGCAGAGACATCACCTTGCCAACAAAGGTAGGTATAGTTAAAGCGATGTATGGAAGTGAGAGCTGGACCATAAATAAGGCTGATCACCGAAGAATTGATGCTTTTGAATTATGGTGCTGGAGGAGACTCTTGAGAATCTCATGGACTGCAAGAAGCTCAAACCTATCCATTCTTAAGGAAATCAGCCCTGAGTGCTCACTGGAAGGACAGATCCTGAAGCTGAGGCTCCAATACTTTGGCCACCTCATGAGAAGAGAAGACTCCCTGGAAAAGACCCTGATGTTGGGAAAGATTGAGGGCACAAGGAGAAGGGGACGTCAGAGGACGAGATGGTTGGACAGTGTTCTCGAAGCTACCAGCATGAGTTTGACCAAGCTATGGGAGGCAGGGGAAGATAGGAGTGCCTGGCGTGCTCTGGTCCATGGGGTCACGAAGAGTCGGACACGACTAAACAACTAAACAACAACAACAATTTGCGACTGCTGAGCAAGTGCAGGAGGTTTATACTTGCATTTCCTACCCTTTAAAAATGAAATAAACCCCCCCACCCAAATTCCAGTACTTTGAAACCTCAAGATTCTGATGGGCCGTGGCTCATCGTTATCTCCTTTTCTCCAGATGTACTTCCTTTTTACTCTCATCACCCTTAGCATGTTATATACAAAGCAAGCCTCTTTCAAGCGTCACATGGCCAGAAGAAGGTGGCCTGGGAGGGGTGTCCTACTGGAGAGCCGAGGAGGTTGGACAGGGTTTGTGGGACAGAACCACAGTTTTCTAGACTTTGCTGCAGTATGAGGGGAAGTCTAGCCCTTCCCATATGGAGCTGCCCTTTTCAGTTTTACAATCAGGACACCTGAGAATTCTGCTAGCCCTTCTCCATAAAAAAATAATAATTCAAGCTTCCAGTCTGCTGCAAAATAGGGCATGGCTTCCACGGCTGCATCCATGCTGCAACTGAGAAGGACGGTGTGTGTGTTCTGTAAAATGGCACACGTTACATGCCTCTGTGAATTAAAGGTTGGGATTGTATATTAGGGTGGCTCATTGTAAAGAGATTCCGTACAAAGAGGCCTGACTTCCCATTGGGACATCTGGTTGGCCACTGTGAGTCCAAGATCCTGGATTAGACAGGCCACTGGCCTGATCCAGCTTCCAGCTATAGAGTTCTCTTCTTATGTTCAAATTTCTGGAAGGTCTCCAATGAATTTTTGGACCAAAGTGCCCCATTTAGCTGCTGTGCGGAAGTCCTGAGCAAGCTCTGCAAGAAGAAACTAAATGCATGTCCAGCTGTAATGGTGGAAGATGGAAACAGAGCGGCTCAGGTGTGAGCAGGTGAGGATCAGCCAGAAGAGATGCTGGCCGAAATCCTGGAGGTATCCTGTCACCACCATGACTAGCAGCTATTGATCGAAGGATCAATAACTTCTATGAAGTTATCCTTCTATGAAGGATAACTTCATAGAAGTTATACTGTTCTATGAGTTTATAGAATTTATACTGTTCTATGAATTTGTCTAATTCCCTTTCAAAGTTGTCCAAGTCGGTGGCCAACACTTGTCACTTGGTGAAAGAACACCCACCTTACATGCGAGAGGTCCCAGGCTGAGTCCTCAGCATCTCTGGATCTTACCTCAACACTAAATACGTTTAAGAAAAATGAAAAACCCAAAACAAAACACTGGCAGTGTCCTCCATTACATACCGGAGGGAAACAGGCTAGCTTAGGAAAGCAGCTGCTTCAGGCTGAACAGCGGGGGCCTAACCTTGCTTTGAGCTTAGCCCTGCCAGCCTAAATGAGTCTCCTTTGGCCTGAAGAGAAGCTTGGTCAAATGCCAAATCTGGCAGCCTAGTTTAAAGAGGCTACACATGATATTATTTCTCAGCAATCCTATGCCTCTTTTTGCAGAGCCTCCACCACCAGTCTTCCAGATGGCTTGGGCTACAGGAAGTGATGGGTGGGGCAGTTTGTCCCAAAATATATGGGGAACACCCGGTTGGGGAGGCTGGAGGACGGACCCCTCTGGAAAGCAGTGTCTGACATCTTGCGGACCTCTTTATCAGACGACAACAAGTTTAAGCAGACAAGTTTGAAGCAATGGAAGCTGAGAAAACAAAACCATAAACCGGCCAGTGGGTGGGTGGGGAGAGCAGAGAGCTTGCCCTATATTGCTAATTTGAGATGGAAGCAACAAACCCAACCCCATTGGATACAGACTTCTCCCTTCCTTACCTACCGTCACCCTCCATGAGGATGTTCCACAGAGCAAACGTGTGTTATGCAACAATACTTCCTCAAGTTGAAAGCAAAGGGAGAGCAAGAATACGTGTGAGGATATTGCAAAATCCCCCTTTGTTGTGCGTCCTCAGCCAGGCACAAGTGGGAGAGGCAAAGCGACTCCTCCACCTCCAGGGATGCAGGAAGGGGGCTTGCAAATGTCCCCTCTGTACCACAGCCTTCCCTTGGCTTGGTAAAAATCCAGGAATCTTTCAGAAAAGTCCAAGAGTCTTTAAAAAAAAAAATACATTCAGGTTCCTGGGGATTTAAAAGGGTAGCTGAGCGAACATGAACTTATGCATATACAGGAAAGAAAAACCAGAAAGAGCAGTTCCCTTTGTTGGAAGATGGTGGCAGAAGCTCACTTTGCTACCCAGAAGGATATTAGCTGCTACACAGAGGGCACACCTGGGAGGGAGAGAAGGGCAACCAGCCTCTCCTCAAGTCTTCAAGGCAGATGCTTTGCTGTTGCCGAGGTCCAGCAAGTCCTGGACATCAGAGCAAGGCCTTGAGGATGAAGGACAGCCCAGCTCCACAAGAGAGACCCAACGCCAGGAAAAACGTCATGATGGCTCCCGCCAATTCACTCTCATGTGGTTGCACCTGCCTGGGGGCGGAAACAGAGAAGAAGACACCTTATAATCTGGCAGAAAAGGCCAAGGGCATAGCCAAGGGGTGTGGGGGGGTATTTGCTCCCCAAATCAAGTAAATAAATAAAAATAACTAACTGACCAACTGCATCTCAGATAACGTGGTTCTGCCACCCCAACGTAAAGCCTGCCCCCCTATAACATAAATCCTGGCTACACCCGTGGAAAAGGCCCTTCCTCTTTGCTCAACCCAGAGAGGAAACCAGGGCTGGATTTATGCACATGGCAGCTACAGTTTGCAGCCTCCAATTATGAACGGCCTTTAAATACAACTTTTTAAAACTCAATTTCAATTACTTTGTTCTCAAAGAAGATCACGAAAGTGTCTTAAGCTTTATGTCCTACGCAGAACACTCACAGGGCATGTTGGGATGCTTCTGCCGTTCAGAGGGTGCCAAAATGTGTGGGTCACTGCTACATAGAATCATAGAGTTGGAAGGGACCCCCGAGGGTCATCTAGTCCAACCCCTTGCACCCTTTATAAACTACATTCCCCAGGACTCATTGGCTATTAAGAGAGTGCTTTAAGTGTGTGGTGTGGCCTAAGTGGAGCACAACAAAAATCATAATAATCTGAGGGCCTGCTGTTCACACCTGGAATTCAGGGAGATGGCATTTTTACCCGTTTTTCAAGAATGGTGGTGGCTCAGGGGGCCTTGCATGGAGAAAGTCCCTGGTTCAACATCCCCGGCTTTGCCAGGTAGGGCTTGGCAAGACATCCCTTGCCTTAAACCCTGGAGAGCCACTGCTGGTTAGTGCAGACCAGGGGCTGCCAACAAGGTGCCAATGCCCCAATGCGAAATAAATACAGTGGTACCTTGGGTTAAGAACTTAATTTGTTCTGGAGGTCTGTTCTTAACCTGAAACTGTTCTTAACCTGAAGCACCACTTTAGCTAATGGGGCCTCCTGCTGCTGCTGCACTGCTGGAGCACTATTTCTGTTCTTATCCTGAAGCAAAGTTCTTAACCTGAGGTACTATTTCTGGGTTAGCAGAGTCCGTAACCTGAAGCGTCTGTAACCTGAAGCATCTGTAACCCGAGGTACCACTGTAAAGAGAAGAAGCGATCCACTCTTGCAGACACCCCCCTGTTCATAATGCTGCTTCTGCATGTTTCAGGAGGGGCGACGTCGCTCAGAGCACACTCACTTTGGCGCCAGGCACATGGTGAGGGAGACGAAGTAGCCATTGGAGAGGGAGAAGACGACCATGAAGAGGACGAACCAGGCATCCTGGCGGAAGAGCATGGGCAGGTATTCCCGCTGGGGGACATTGCACAGAAGCAGGAGTGGGACGAGCAGCAGGCGGAGCCCCACCACCGCAGGGAGCAGGCGAAGATGCTTCTCTGGCTGGGGAGAGCAAAAAGCAGTGTTCTCTGCTTCATTACCCTATTTCCTAATAAACATCCAAAGGTCTTGTTTTATGATGTGATGGCTGTGGACCTCCATACTCACAAACCTACTAGAGTTTTCTTTCTTTCTCTTTCTTTTTCTTTTTATTTATTCTATTTCATAATTCTTTCTGCATCGTTATTTTAACTTCATCAGAACGTCTTGATCTTTTTGGCTCCCAGTACGTTTCCGAGCACAATTCAAAGTGTTGGTGCTGACCTTTAAAGCCCTAAACGGTCTCGGCCCTGAAGGAGCGTCTCCACCCCCATCGTTCAGCCCGGACGCTGAGGTCCAGCGCCGAGGGCCTTCTGGCGGTTCCCTCATTGCGAGAAGCAAAGCTACAGGGAACCAGGCAGAGGGCCTTCTCGGTAGTGGCGCCCACCCTGTGGAACGCCCTCCCATCAGATGTCAAAGAGATAAACAACTACCTGACATTCAGAAGACATCTTAAGGCAGCCCTGTTCAGGGAAGTTTTTAATGTGTGGCATCTTAGTGTATTTTTGGTCTTTGTGGAAGCTGCCCAGAGTGGCTGGGGAAACCCAGCCAGATGGGCGGGGTACAAATAATAATTTATTATTATGAATCATTATATTATTATTATTATTATTATTATTATTATTATTATTATTATTATTATAAAAAGATGTCTAAGTACTGTATTTTTCCGTGTACAGTCATACCTCATGTTATGTCTGCTTCATATTACGTTCTTTCAGGTTACGTCCCGTGGTGACCCGGAAGTACCAGAAAGGGTTACTTCCGGGTTTCACTGCTCGCGCATGCGCAGAAGTGCAAAATGACGTCACGCGCATGTGCAGAAGCGGCAAATCGCAACCCACGCGTGCAGAGATGTGCTGCTGCAGGTTGCGCTCTTTTCATGTTGCGAACGGGCCTCCGGAACGGATCCCATTCGCAACCAGAGGTACCACTGTATAACGTGCCCCCGTGAATAATATTTTGAAAGAAAATGCGCTATGCACTATCAATGTATAAGACAACCCCTTATTTTAAACTTTAAAAAATTAGGAAAAAATATAGTCTTATACACGGCAAAATACGGTAAATAAAACCTGCCTGGCCTCAAAAAGAGTAGAAGATCTTAGGATTCAAGCATACTCCTATGTAATGAGCGAGGAACTTTTTTCAAGGCAAGGGCAGCATATTCCCTTCTGGGCAACCTTTTGAGGGCCACATGCCAGTCGCAGGCAGGGCCAAATGCAAAAGAGGGAGGAGCAACAAACATAATTTTTACCTTTGTACACTAGGCTGGTTTCTATGCATGCTCAACTCCATCCTCCATCCTGGCTAGGAAGAGTCATTGCAAGAGTTCAAGGACTCCTGTCCAGGCAAAAACACTTGGGAGAGTCCCAAGGACCGGGCAGAGAGACCTGGTGGGCCACATGTGGTCTCCACCTGCTATAACAATCTGCCAAGTGTGAGATAAGGCTTCCTGAGCTTTGTGGCCCAAGCCCACAAAAGCTTTCCTTGAAATCAAAGTCTTGCAGGTGCCACATGCCTTATCTGCTTTCGTTATGGGAGGTTAACACTGCTGCCTCTCTGGAGTTCATCCAGAGATAGTCATAACAGTCACCCTGATTTTGGACAGCGTGAAGCCAGTCCCACTTCAGAAACCGACACTTACCCAGAGGAAATAGGAGGTAGCGCTGCGGCCCAGCCAGTCCATGACATTGAACAGAAGAAAACAGCAGACAGGAGTGAAGAACTTCCCTAGGCATAAGAAAAAGACAGAGAAATAGGAGGGAGATGAATGCAACACTAACCTGTAATTAGATTTGCTTTGAAAAATCTGGTTTTACTTACGTTTTACGTCTACTACTTTTAAAAAGTTTGGTTTAATTGGGATTTTCCTTACAAATGTTTTATACCGTTTCAGTAAACCGCTTAGAGGGGTTTTGTCAATTAAGTGGTATGCAAATCTTCTTTAAATATAAATAAAACTGAAGTTCTCATATGCCAGGTGTGAACAAAGCCCAGGTGTCCTTGATTCTTCCCTCCACACTTGCCAGCTTCTCCTGCCACACCCCTTTGAGAACCACTGGTCTAGCCCAATATTGTCTACTCTTGGCTGGCAGTGGCTTTCTGGGGATAGAGGCAGAGAAAATTCCTACACAATCCTTTTTTAACTAGAGATGTTGGAACCCTTCTGCAAAGCAGAGGAAGTGCTTCATCCCTGAGCCTCAGCCGTCTTTCTAGGACGGTAAGCAATTGCCTTAGTAGTAGTACAGTGGTACCTCGGGTTACATACGCTTCAGGTTACATACGCTTCAGGTTACAGACTCCGCTAACCCAGAAATAGTGCTTCAGGTTAAGAACTTTGCTTCAGGATGAGAACAGAAATCGTGCTCTGGCGGCGCGGCAGCAGCAGGAGGCCCCATTAGCTAAAGTCACCACTTTAGCTAATGGGGCCTCCTGCTGCTGCCGCGCCGCCAGAGCACGATTCTTCAGGTTAAGAACAGTTTCAGGTTAAGTACGGACCTCCGGAACGAATTATGGTAAGTACTTAACCCGAGGTACCACTGTAGTAGTAGTAGTAGTAGTAGTAGTAATAATAATAATAATAATAATAATAATTTATTATTTCTACCCCGCCCATCTGGGCTGGGTTTCCCCAGCCACACTGGGCGGCTTTCAAAAAAACCTTAAAAGCTGAATAAAACTTCAAACATTAAAAATTTCCCTAAACAGGGCTGCCTTCAGATGTCTTCTAAAAGTCGGATAATTGTTAGTTTCCTTGACATCTGATGGGAGGGCATTCCACAGGGCGGGCACCACTCGCTACTAAGAAGGCCGAGTCTTGCTGTCTGTTTTGCAAAGGCAGTGCCTTTCTAGGGCCTCAGACAAGGGTCTCTCCAAGCCCTCCATGGCAGTGCTACTGGGGACTTCTGAGCCTGGGGCCTTCTACATGCAAGGCAGCTCTACTGCTGAGCTGTGGGCCTTTCTGTGGGGCTCCAGCTCTCAACTGCCTCTAGCCAGCTGGGACCCTCCTCATCCTTCCACCACCCCCATTGGACACCCCCCCCATTACTCACTCCAGGTTTCATTTTCTGACGTGCTGGCGACGCTGGCAGTGATGGCGGGAAACACAGACAGAGTGATGGAGAAAACCATGACGATGCAGAGGGCCATCTGCCAAATCTATAACCGGGAGGAAGAGGAAGAGAGAGCAATGTGAGCAAGTTGTGGTTTCGCCAGCACCCTTGCTATTCCATTCCCCCACCCATCCTAGTCTTGGTGTTTCCTGTTACTTCACCCCTCCGGCCACAGTCCCTACCTTCCTGAGCACACCTAGGACTGACGGTTTCGGCGGAGGCAGGCCTGCCCCATTGCTCCCGTTCATAATCTCCAGGGGGCATTTTGAGTCTTCTTGCTCCAGCGCGATGGCAATCCCATTGCTCAAGCTCAGCGGCTCTCCTCCTTTGGTGGCACCCGGCACGGGGCCAAGGCCATCCTCTGGGGGCGGGACAGAAAAGGAGCCAATTAGCACGTGGCAGAGTCAAGTGACCTACAGGCTCTAATTGCCTTCTACTCTGCCATATACATACATACATACACACACACACACACACACACACACACACACAGTAGAACTTCAGTTTTCGAGTGTCTCGGAAGCCTAACGATTTGGAACACGAACACTGAAAACCCGTAAGTACCGTATTTTTCGCTCTATAAGACGCACCAGACCACAAGATGCACCTAGTTTTTGGAGGAGGAAAGCAAGAAAAAAAATATTCTGAATCTCAGCAGCCAGAACAGCAAGAGGGATCGCTGTGCAGTGAAAGCAGCAATCCCTCTTGCTGTTCTGGCTTCTGGGATAGCTGTGCAGCCTGCATTCGCTCCATAAGATGCACATACATTTCCCCTTACTTTTTAGGAGGGAAAAAGTGAGTCTTATACAGCAAAAAATACAGTAATTGCTTCCGTTTCCGAATAATAATTACAATATTATTATATTTTGGGGGTTATTTTAATATTGAGTACGGGGTGTTTTTTATGACTACATCAGGAATTCTGTTGTTGGGTTGCCATGTACCTTTAATGAATAATAATAATAATAATAATAATAATAATAATAATAATAATATCATTTGAGCTTTTAGGGTTTTCTAAAAAAAAACTTGCAATTTATTTATTTACTTCTTAACATTTATACACTGCTTGATTATTTAAAAAAAACAAAAACAAAACCCTGAAAGCGGTTTACGAAAAAGTTAAACTGCCTAGATGCCAGCCAGGTAGAGGGAGACTTAACTATACACTTGGGGTGGCCAATGTGTAGCTCTCTAGAGCAGGCTTCCTCAACCTCAGCCCTCTAGATGTTTTTGGCCTACAGCTCCCATGACCCCTGGCTAGCAGGACCAGTAGTCACGGATGATGGGAATTGTAGTCTCATAACATCTGGAGGGCCGAGGTTGAGGAAGCCTGGCCTAGAGGTTGCTGGACTACAACTCCCATCATCCCTAATCCCTGGTCTTGCTGGCTGGGGCTGCTGGGAGTTGGGAGTCTAACAGCCTCTGGAGGGTCAAACATTCCCCCACCCTGCCCTACAAGCTCCACTATTAAATTTGTGAATTGGTTCCACAATTTGGGAAGAACTCCCAAGTGGGGAGCCTGGCTGACCCACTACTTGGGAGGCTGCTTACCAGGGGAAAGAAGCCCTGCCTTGGTCTCCAGCTCATAGCCTGGCTCTTCCGGGGCTCTCTTGTGCAGGTGGTGGCGAGCAAAATCCTGCAGAGAAAAAAGGGAGCCGTGGTTGCAGATGGCAGGGTGTTTTTTGTTTAGTTTTATTTATTTATTAAATGTGATGGGATGGTGAGCTGCTTGTGCGTAAAATCCTGATCCCTCAGAGTTTGGCTAAGTTCCCAAACCTCTGTCTGTGATGGAGCTCCTTAAGCATGGCTCCATCAATCGCTCGTTGAATCGGACAGTGGGCGTTTACGGAACTTCTTCCAGCATAAAAGCTCCTTAACGGAAACGCGTCTTCTGGACTCTCGGCGTGACAGTTTCCGCCGAGGAGTGGGTGTCCCTACGGGAGGTCCTGAAACCTCTCCACTGTTCTCGCTTGAAGTATCTCTGAGCCCTCCCTCCGACTCACTTTCCCTTGTAACTCCACTTCTCCCCCTGCTGGTCCCCTCCTCCGCTGAGTGGTCTCTCTCACCCTCCATGAGCCCTTTCACCTCCTTCGTCTCAGATGACAGTTCCCTGACATCCACCTCCCCTCTAGGGCCCCCTTCACCCCCTTCCCTCCCCTCCTCTGCGGGAGGCGAGGGAGCAAAACCCCTGAAGGAACCTCCCTCATCTTCCGAAGTTTTGAACACTTCCCTCCACCTTTTGCTGTTCCCGGTTTCCAAGTACTCCTCCTCCTCGGAGTCTGTACCCCCTTCCAACTCCGATTCCCTGAATCCCTCCAGTTCCTCCTCATCGTCGGTGGTGCCAAAGTACTCCCTCCGGAACCTCGCTACTGTCTGAGGTTTGCTGGGGAACCTTTGGTGGAACGTTTCGATCAAGACCTCGTCATGGACCTCCTCTGCCTTCACCCAGGTGTTTTCCGACTCCGGTTCCCCTTCCCACGCGACCAAATACTCCACCTGATTACCCTTCCACCTGGAGTCGATGATTTCCGCCACATAGTTGCGGCTTTCCCTTTCTTCTATGGCTGGCCCCCGTGTGGACACCCCTTCACCTTCCCCCCTGTATGGTGACAGTAATGACCTGTGGAATACTGGGTGCAGTTTCATGTGGTTCGGTAACCGGAGTCTGAAAGCCACTGGGTTGACCTGTTGGATGACCTCAAATGGTCCCAATCTTTTGGGTCTCAATTTCTTGCAACTCCCCTTGAACGGCAACCCTTGGGTTGATAGCCAGACCCGACTCCCCACCCTAATTGTTTCACCTTCCCTTCTGCTCTTGTCTGCCTGCCTCTTATATTCTTCTTTGGCCCTTTCTAAGTTGTGTTGGAGTTGACGATGGATCGCTTCCATTTCTTCTACAAAAAGTTCAGCGGCCGGAACACTCCATCTCTCTCCTCCTTCCCCTGGAAACGCCCTGGGGTGGCACCCATAATTAGCCAAAAAGGGGCTCATCCCTGTGGACACATTCTCTGCATTATTGTAAGCAAATTCCGCTAGTGCCAACTTTTCGACCCAATCGTTTTCTCTGTCATTGACATAACACCTCAGGTATTGTTGAAGGATACCGTTTGCCCTCTCCGCCTGCCCATTGGTCTCAGGGTGCCTGGCAGTCGAAAAGTTGACCTCTACGTGCAACAAGCTCATAAGCTTCCTCCAGAATCTGGACGTGAACTGTTTCCCTCTGTCGGAAACCAGCCTCAAGGGGGCGCCATGCAGCCTAAAAATATGTTCTACAAACAATTTTGCTGTCTCTTCCGCCGTGACTGCATGTGAGCAAGCTACAAAGTGACCCATCTTAGTTAACTGGTCTACTACGACTAGTATGGCGGTTTTCCCCTGGGATTTGGGCAGATCAGTCATAAAATCTATCGACACCGCCTCCCACGGTCGTTCTGGTGTGGGTAACGGTTCTAATAACCCCGCTGGTGCCCGCCTTTCTCCTTTGGCTCTCTGGCATTGGTCACACCTTCTCACATACTCCCGTACATCCTCCCTCACCTTGGGCCACCAAAACTCCCTGGTCACCAACCACATGGTCTTGTGTTGCCCAAAATGCCCCGCTGTGGGATTGTCGTGCAGCTGTTTGAGTACTCTCCCCCTCAATTCCCCTTCGGGTATATATAGCGCCCCTTTGTAATACAATGCCCCGTTTCTTTCTTCAAAACCTCCGGGGTCTTCTCCCTCTCTCCTTAAACCTCTGAGCTTCTCCTGGGCGTACTCATCATTTACCGTTCCCTCTACCAGTTCTCTTTGCCCCACCCAGGCCGCACCACACACCCAGTGGTCCTCTGGGATAATATGTCTCTCTTCTGGCGCTCCCTCCCCCTCCAAATATTCAGGTTTGCGAGAGAGAGCGTCCGCTCTGATGTTTTCTGGACCTGGCACATAGCAGATTTCAAAATGGAATTTGGAGAACTCCTGGGCCCATCTCACTTGTCGTTGGTTGAGCACTCGTGCCGTTCTCCAATACTCCAAATTCTTGTGGTCCGTACACACTTGCACCTTATGCTGTGCGCCAATTAGTAAGTGTCTCCATCTCCGGAACGCTTCGTGAATGGCGAGTAGTTCTCGGTCATATACCGTGTAATTCCTCTCGGATTTGTTCAGCTTACGCGAAAAGAAGGCACACGGTCTCCATTCCGACTTATTGCTCCCTGGCTGAAGCAGCACCGCCCCCACCGCCCGGTCTGAGGCATCAGTTTCCACTCTCATGGGTTTTTGTAAATCCACATGCAGGAGCTGTTCTTCCGAAGCGAATGCCTTTTTCAATTCCTCAAAAGCGTGCTCCGCCTCCGCCGTCCAAACGAATTTCTTCTTGCTGCTTAGACAGTCCGTGATGGGAGCCGTTAAGTGGGCAAAGTTCTTGATGAATTTACGGTAAAAGTTCCCAAACCCTAAGAACCTTTGCACATCTTTTTTCGTTTTCGGTGTCTTCCATTCCAGCACCGCCTGTACCTTGCCTGGATCCATGGCTAATCCCTTGTCTGATAAGCGGTACCCCAGGAATTCCACCTCCTTGGCGTGGAACTGACACTTCTCCAATTTCACCCACAACTGGTTTGCTTGCAGCTGGCTCAGCACTTCCCCGACATCCTTTACATGCTGCTCCTCATTCTCTGAATATATCAGCACGTCATCGAGGAAGGCCACGCAATTCTTGTAGAGCAAAGGTCCCAGTACATGGTTCATGAGCGATTGAAAACAGGCGGAGCCTGCTTGTAATCCAAAGGGCATAACGAGATATTCGAAAGCCCCTAGGGGGGTGAACATCGTTGTCTTCCATTCATCCCCCTTCTTTATTCGTATCAGGTTGTACGCTCCTCTCAGGTCCAGTTTCGTGAATATCTTTCCCTTCCTCACCCTGGTCAAAATGTCATCAATCCTGGGCATGGGGAAAGTCACTGGTTCTGACACGGCATTTAGCCGCCGGTAGTCCACGATCAATCTCGGTTTATCCGTGTTTTTTTTGTCCACAAAAAACACTGGGCTGCCCCCCACCGCTCTGGACTCTCTGATGAAACCTCTCTTCAGGTTTTTGTCAATAAACTCCCTCAACTCCTGCATTTCCCTGTCTGACATGGCGTACAGCTTGCCCACGGGCAGCTGGGCCCCAGGGACCAGGTTAATTTGGCAGTCAAAGTCTCTATGCGGTGGTAGTTTATCTGCTTCCCTTTCGCTGAAGACCTTGCTCAGGTCAGCGTATTGTTTGGGCACCTTCCCTTTGTTCGCCACTTCCATCCCTGCTAGGGAGGCTTTTGCCCCTTCTGGCACCTTTCCCTCTTTGCAGTGTTCCAGGCAATGTGCTGACCCAAAGGAGACCACTCTCTGATGCCAGCCCACTAGCGGGTCATGCAACGCTAGCCAGCTCATTCCCAAAATGACTGGCGCCCCTCCCAGGGTGGCTACATTGAACACTATCCTTTCAGTGTGCCTTGCCACCCTCATAACCATTGGGACGGTCTGTAGGCTAACTTCTCCCCCCAGCAGCTCCCTCCCATCGATCGTGGTGACCTGCAGGGGGTTGCTTAAAGGGAGTGTCTGTATCTGGTGTTCAGCTGCAAACTCCTTGCTCATAAAATTACAGGAGCTGCCTGAGTCCAACAGCGCCTTGGTCTTTAGTGGGTATCCGTTTGCCAGCTCTAGCAGCACCTCTATTACTAGAGCTGGTCTTGGAGGTTCCGGAGTGGGCACTTTTACTGCTCCTTGGCCTGTCTGCAGTGCCCTGACAGTGGCAGACAGGCGTTGGCTTTTACTGGCTCCTGGACTTCCTCCTCCTTCCCCCCAACAGCTCCCGCCATCCCTTGCCATTCCTTTCTTTGCGGGCAGACTCTGGCAAAGTGACCTGGCTGCTGGCAGAGGTAACATTTCTTGGCGCTCTTTCCCTCCTTCTTCCTCCCTTCACTGGGATTTGAAACTGCGCGCGCGCGCGCTGTTCCAACTTCCATCGGCTCTCCGGGCGGGAAACTGGGTTCTGGAATCTCTGGAATGCGGAAATCCCTCCAACGCTCTCCTTTCCCCTCCCGCTTCTCCAAGGCTCTTGCCTCCTGGCGCGCTCCAATGGTCAGCGCTGATTTGGTCAGCTGGTCCATAGACTCCGCCCTGGGCGCCCGGGAAAGTTCGTCTTTCACCGCCGAAGAAAGCCCCTCTTCAAAGAGCATTTGAATGGGTTCCGCCGATAGGTCCCACCCCAATTTATGTATCAACATTGTAAACTCAGTCCAGTACTCACGAACTGATCGGCTCCCCTGTTTGCAAGCCATCAATTGTCTGCGCACCAGTCCCTGTTCAATCTCGCTGGAAAACATCAAATCCATGGCGCGAAAAAACTTCCTCGCGTCCTTCAGCATGTCACTATTCCCTGCCATCAGGGGCCGGACCCAGTCTCTCGCCCCCCCTTCGAGATGGCCAATCACAAACGCCACTCGCGATGCCTCATCGGGAAAGTCGTTAAACCGCAGTTCGAGAGCATACTGCATCTCTGTCCTAAAGGCTTGGTAGTTCCTGGGGTCCCCCCCAAACTTCTGCACCATTCCTGGCATCTTTCTTGCTAGTGTAGCGCCTTTTGCCTTTTCTGCATCCTGCGCCCTCCTTTCTTCTAGCCTCGCCATTTGCATTGCTAGCTGGAGTTCCAAAACTCTGTACCTTTCTTCCAGAGTTGGACCTTCTCCAGCTCCTGCTGCTCCTCCGGCTCCGGCTGGGTTGCTCATGATGCCTCTCTGCACAAGCTGCTTTCAGGGACTGTCCGATTGCTGTGATGGGATGGTGAGCTGCTTGTGCGTAAAATCCTGATCCCTCAGAGTTTGGCTAAGTTCCCAAACCTCTGTCTGTGATGGAGCTCCTTAAGCATGGCTCCATCAATCGCTCGTTGAATCGGACAGTGGGCGTTTACGGAACTTCTTCCAGCATAAAAGCTCCTTAACGGAAACGCGTCTTCTGGACTCTCGGCGTGACAGTTTCCGCCGAGGAGTGGGTGTCCCTACGGGAGGTCCTGAAACCTCTCCACTGTTCTCGCTTGAAGTATCTCTGAGCCCTCCCTCCGACTCACTTTCCCTTGTAACTCCACTTCTCCCCCTGCTGGTCCCCTCCTCCGCTGAGTGGTCTCTCTCACCCTCCATGAGCCCTTTCACCTCCTTCGTCTCAGATGACAGTTCCCTGACATCCAAGTTCTTATGTTACATTGGTAAACATTATCATATTACATCACAAGACTTATTATACTATAATTTTCAACATGTATACAAAGTTTATATACTAAAAGGAAAAGGAGAACAAGAACAAAAAACTATTCCAAAATCATATATGTACCAACACTTTGGACTTCCTGTCTATCCCTTTGTATATTCCTTTTTTACAAATGAATGTACTCTTATTATTGTATATTTCATTACATTTTATCTAATACATTCCTATATCAATATGTACCCTTGGTCTAATTTCTCAACTCAGTCTCTCTCCAACATCACTTCCAGGCAACCCAGATTTGTTTGCATAAAGTTTGTGGGGAGGTTAGAGAACGCTGGCAATTTATTTATTTCAAATTTGTGGTGTGGGGGTAGACAGCATTGCAATGCAATGCAAAAAGAAGAAGTCAGATTTTTAGGGGGTGGGGAGTGAGTTTGTTGCACAGGAGTGCCAAATTGACTTTAATAGTGCAACCTGAATTTGTCAGAATGTGTGAATGAATCCCGCTCGAAGATCGCATTAGTCTGTAAGCACCCAGAGAGCAGTTTGTCTGCTGTACAAAACAGGTGAAAATAAGGAAATGTGTACATGGTGCAGGGGGCAGGGGAAGAGATCATGATTGTCCACATCGCTTTAGCCCAGTTGGCTTTTTAAGTGGATTAGACCATGCCAGTGCTTACAAATCTCTTCCTCTCCTCCTCAAACCCAGTGGAAAGAGCTCCCTCTTATTTTGCAAAACCAGGGTATGGGAGAGAGGGCTTTGTCTCACCTTGTGGGGCAGCAAGATATAGCAGATGATTGAGATCAGGGTCCCAACACAGGGGGTGACAAAATAGCTCAAAGCGGAGGTCTGAGCGTCCACGCCACCTGAAAAGCCAGAGAACGATGAGATGAGGATGAGCAGCCTACAGAGAGCGCTTTCTGGGCTCCCCTTCTGGACTCACAGGGCTTTGACACAGCCCGTGGGGGTGAGGAGTAAGTTGCTAGAACTTGCATCGTATTCCTTCCCCACAACCCTGCTATGCATCTTGGCATAAATGCAAACAAACAAGCCCACAGTTAAACACTGTCCCGTCACCTCTGAACCTCTACCAGTCACCAGTCACCAGTCACCAGTCGTATTAAGTTGTGGGTGAACATATCAGAAGACACAGCGATTCTTCAAACAGCTCTTGTTTATTCAGAGGCCAGAACAGAACTGAACTGAAGGGTTCAGTCAGCCTGTTTATATAGAGCTCCAGTACAACGTAACTGTAACAATTTTCTAAAACTATCCAATCACTGAACGTCACTTTCAATCCCTTATTTGCATAACTATCTACAGTATCCCCTTACTGGCCCAGGGTGAGAACCTCAGTACATAACAAGTCGAGCTTTTGTCATGTCACGGAATGCTCACAAATGTTTGGGGTGAAGATGCCTCAAGACAGAACGTGGAGAAGGGTGAGGGACAGTTTTGGAAAGAGAAGTGATAACTCTGTATGCAGGAGGAAGGAATTCTCACATAGGAGGGGGTGAGGGACAGGAGAGGGGTTAGTAGGAAGGAGGAATTAAAGGCAGGAGTGCTGGGCAAGCCATGAGACTGAGCTGGGGAGTGGGTGGGTAAGGGGTGCCACAGCCACATCGCAGCAGAGCGCACAGAAAAACACAGAGCATTGCTGCGTTTCCCCCCCGTGATGCAGGTTGTATTCAAAACACCAACGAATTATAACTTGGTGCACCTCAGAGGTCCTTTCTTCTTGTTCCTGGAAGAGGCAAAGGCCTGAATGAAGAAAGAGGTGGGGAAGAGAGATGAAGAAGTGAGAAGCCTACAGAGAAAGGGGCAGTTGGGGGCGGAGTGGGGACTTCACATGGGGCCTAAGGAATGCATGTGTGCTTTTGGCAGGAATGAACAGGCAAGTGGGCTCAGAAGGGTGAGGCGTACTGAGGAGGAGAAGCATTTAAGCCCCCTTGAGGTCCTTGGAAGATAAAAGGTGGGACATAAATGTAATAGATGATAAATAAAATGTAAGTGGTATTTTGGAGGGCAACAAAGCAGCTCCGCCTCAGACCCACTGGGCGCTCCACATTAATCAGCCAAAGGCAGGCAATCTGAAGTCGCTGTTATTAAAATGCCTCTCCTGAAAGGGGGCCCACCACTTCCTGAGGCAGCCTGCTGCACGGCTGGGTGCCTCTTACTGTTTTCTCCCCGACCCCTGTAGATCAAGTTTGACAGGTGGAGAGGTGGGGGTGCCCAGCTGCCAATCACCTGATGCCACAACGACATCAGATGACCTGCTTTTGGTCCAGTGCAGTGTGCGACATTTTGAAGCGCCAACAAACCAGCTGATTATTGGGCTTCACCGTCCGGGGCTCACTGCAAGCAGCAACAACCAGCTGGTCATCAGGGCTTGCACAGAACTGAGGCAGCCATCAGAGTGTCTCATGCTGCTCTCTGAAAAGGGCCGATGGTCAGCTGAATGTTGATGCTTGCAAGCACCCTGCGGGGCACTCCGAAGCCCTGGTGGTCAGCTGTAAACCTGACCCCTCCATGTCTTTACCTGCCCCACAGGTAGGGGCATATTAAGGCCCACAGACAGGCTGGACATCCCTCACCTCTGTCTTAATGTTCAGCAGAAATCTGCTCCCCTGCGATTTCCACTGTTTGGTTCTAAACTGACCCTCTGGAGCAACGGAGAACAGGTTGCCGCCATTTTCAACGTGACACCCCTTTCAGATATTTGAAGGTGGTTCTCCTTTCCCCCCGGCCTCCTCGATCTTCTCTTCTCCATGCAAACCGCCCCCCCCTTCCCAGCACTTTACCAACGGGCCCTCAGAGGACTTGCTCTCCAGACCACCCACTCCTCATCCTCCTCATGATACTCACTGGCCATGGAGAGCAACATGGCGGTGGCTGCGAAGGTCCCAGCCATTCCTTGGCCGCTCAGGAAGAGAGTGCTGTAGCTTTGAGGGAAGGATCCCAGTTGCCCAAAGAGGCTGCCTTGCAAGACGGCGCAGAAGGCTGGAGAGAGGAGAGGAGAGAAAGAAGGTGGAGTTTGGGGGGCGAGAATGTCAGCAGCCAACATGCTTAGTGGCATTTTACTTCATCATCATCAACCTTTTATTCGACCGTCAGTCAGAAAAAAGTACATTTGTCAATACACAGTTAAAACATCCAGGAAGATTTTAGAACTTAGCCAACACTAAAATGGGCTAAACAGATAGCCCCATAGGCATTTTACTTCCTTATAAGCTCACACACCCAGGACTGGGACTAAGACCATGGTTGGGGGGGGGGGGACCTTCCCCTTTCCCCTAAGCACTAAGAACCACAATCCCTCAGGGGAGATCATTCCTCACAGCCAGAGCAAGTTGTGCAACTTCCTCCCTCCATTGTCCAGCATCTTCAGGAGACAGTCTCTGTCACAGGCTCAAGGTGCACCTCTTTACCCTGGCCTTCGACACTGGCATTTTTGAATTGCTGTCACCTGTCCTAGGACTGTATGGTAAAGGGCGGGTGAACAGCAACAGCACAACAACGGATACCTTTTCTTAGATTGCAGTCCTGGAACGACAGAGTTAGAAGGAGACTTGCAGGCCATTTAGTCCAGGGGTGGAGAACCTGAGGTCTCGGGGGGAGGGGTTTCAAACGCGGCCCTCCAGGTCTCTCTATCTGGCCCTCGGAACTCTCCCCAAGCCACACCCCCTCACTGGCCCTGATTCGCACCTCAAGTGTTTTGCCTGGCCTTGATCTCTTGCTTGTCTGGATGGAGGATAAAGAGGGGTTTGTGTAGAAAACTAGCCTGGGTAAAATTGACGCTCCTTGGCCCTGTATACCTGAAGAAGCATCTCCACCCCCATAATTCAGCCCAGACACTGGGGTCCAGCTCCGAGGGCCTTCTGGCAGTTCCCTCACTGCAAAAAGTGAAGTTACAGGGAACCAGGCAGAGGGCCTTCTTGGCAGTGGCACCCTCACTGTGGAATGGCCTCCCATCAGGTGACAGAGAGATAAACAATTATACGACTTTCTGTAGACATCTAACGGCAGCCCTGTGTCGGGAAGCTTTTTAATGTCTGATGTTTCGTTGTGTTCTTTTATATTCTGTTAGAAGCCGCCCAGAGTGGCTGGGGCATCTCAGTCGGATGGGTGGAGTATAAGTAATAAATTATTATTATAATTATGATGATAAAACTGTTCTTACCATCCTAATCCTCAATCTGCCTTCCTGTAATTTAAGCACATCAGATCCAGTCTGAGCCAGCAAGTCTTTTCCCCTCTTCAGCATGCCGGCCCTTCCCCTCAGCCTTTTAAAATTACATCGAAGTTACACTTCTGCTCCACCTTTCATCCCAGAAATTCGGAGCCACAGATCCATGGTTCTCCTCACCCCTGTTTTATCCTCACAACAACCCTGTGAGGCCGTTCAGACCGAGGGACAGCAGCTGGCAAAAAGTTTTGGGGCCAAGCATGATTTGAACCTGGGTCTCCCTGGCCCTAGACTGACTCTCTAACCGCTACACCAGACTGGCTCTCGGTCATTCTCTTCTCCAAACTCAAACCCTGGAGGTTACAGATCTGCCGCAGGGCTTGGGAGCAGACGGCAATGGCGTTATTGCTCTGGGAGGGACAGCCAGGCCCCACCCAGGCCATGCAGAACTCACAGTTAATGAACCAGACGCTTGCCATGGTGATGGAGAAGAAACTCTGGGCTGGCATCTCCACCTTGACCAAGACGGCAGTCAGCACAAAGAGGAGCAGGATCCCGATCAGGCTGCTCAGGATTCGCACTTTGTCCGGAATGCTTTGCAGGGGTAGAAAGGAGAAAGATGAAAGCTTAAAGGTTGCGCTGCCTAGATAAGAGTTGGAGGGGGCTGAGCAGCTGGGAGATATGGGGAAGGAAGGGAACTGAACCCACGGCTTCAAGTTAAAAGAAAGGAGATTCCAGCTATACATCAGGAAGAATTTCCTGACCGTAAGAGCCATTGGGGTGGCACTGTGGGTTAAACCACAGAGCCTAGGACTTGCCGATCAGAAGGTCAGCGGTTCGAATCCCCATGACGGGGTGAGCTCCCGTTGCTCGGTCCCAGCTCCTGCCAACCTAGCAGTTCGAAAGCATGTCAAAGTGCAAGTAGATAAATAGGTACCGCTCCAGCAGGAAGGTAAACAGCGTTTCCGTGCGCTGCTCTGGTTCGCCAGAAGCGGCTTAGTCATGCTAGCCACATGACCCAGAAGCTGTATGCCGGCTCTCTCGGCCAATAAAGCGAGATGAGCGCCGCAATCCCAGAGTCGGCCACGACTGGACCTAATGGTCAGGGGTCCCTTTACCTTTAAGAGCTGTTGGCAGTGGAACAGACTGCCTCTGGAGGTTGTGGACTCTCCTTCACTGGAGTTCTTTAAGCATAGGCTGGATGGCCACCTGTCATGGATGTCTTAGCTGAGATTCCTGGACTAGAGGACCCTTGGGGTCCCTTCCAACAATACAATTCTGGGATTCAACACTGATGCCGGGAATTGAACTGGGAACCTCCTGCATGCAAAGCAGAGGCTCCACCATGGATCTATGACCCTTCGTCTCAGAAGGAAGTAAGTTTCTGGTCCACATGGTCCTGAATAAAGGGCTGATTTAAGTAGGAAGCTGACTTATACAGAGTCAGGCCGTTGGTCCTAGCTCAGTATTGTCTAAACAGACTGGCAGTGGGTCTTCGGGGTTTCAGTGGAGGACACTCCCAGCCCTACCTGGGGATGCTGGGGATTGAGCCCAGAACCTGCTGCATGCAAAGCAGATGTTCTACCAGTGAGCGGCGGCCCTCAAAACAAAGCAAGTTTCTGGTCTCTCTGCCTCAACTCTCCATATGTACTATGGAACCAACAGCGGGCCTACCTCACAGGGCTGCTGCAAGCACAATCAAGGCTTTGTTGTGACTGACCCCTTATAGCGCAGTTTATAGGGAACACTTTGGACACATAGGTGGGGGCAAAGTCAAACAGTGGAAGGGGGAAGCAGGCCTGTACATTTTGCCTCACGTCTCAGGTTCTACAGACACTTGCTTTTCCTTCTTTTAAATGAAAGCTGGGAATCTGGAGATTACGCTTCCAGAAAGGGAACCTGGGAGAGTGTGGAGACAGAGGTGGGCAACACCCGTCTTGGGCATGGGATCAGGGCCAAGATGGAGGAGCAGGAAGCTCACCATTGGTAGAGGAGGGAGTTGAGAAGGGTGAAGAGGAGCAGAGGCAGCTGGGAAAGAAGAGCCAGCCAGTTGCTGAAGTTAAAGTCGTCACTGCAGTGGGATGAGGGTTCAAGTCCCAGGCCTGTCCAGTTCCCATCCTCCTCCTTGCCAGCTGAGCAGTTCCCCACAATGAGCCGAGACTGAAAATACTGAAAAGAAGGTTATACTCTGTTTGAACGGTGTCTGTGTGTTTAATTCCCCAGGAAGAGAGGGGCTGGGACTCAGACTTGCCCTACACCGTTGTTATTTATTAGGTATTTATATACCCCCTTTCATCACAAGATCGCAGGGTGGTTCACAGGATAAAAATACAACACTCATTGTTGGACCATTAAAGCTCTTCCCCTCTCAACCCACATGTGTGCAGGCTAATTGAGGTGCAAGGACACTTTGCACATGCTCTACTGCACCTTGCTTATCCCTGCCATGCTATGCAATCGATGGAAGTTCCAGGGCTGGCTAGGGTGAGCTAAGCCCAAAACTCGACCTGTTTCCTCAAAGCACCAAACAACAGGAAGCCATGCTGCCATCACAAACCGCCTCCATCACTGCATGCCACCAGCACAATGGGGCTTCCTTTTCCTCTCTTCCTCCTCCTGAGCACCCCAAAGGTGGAACTGCAGGGTCGGATAGGCAAAGAGCAATCCGTATATTTGTGCAGGTGCTGTTTTTTAACAAACAATTTATGGACTGATGCCAGAATGGGATGGAAAGGTCTTGTGAATGAACTCATCCGTGTGAAACGGAGACTATCCTTTCCGTTCCTGCTCCCAGGTTAAGTGGGATCCAGGGATGCAGCCTAATTCATCCTGGGGAAACGGCCTTAGAGCGGAGCTGGATTCAGAGTTTCCTCTTATTTTGAAGAGCAAGAAATGCAAAGAAGTGAGTGTGCAACAAGGGCGATGATTCCTGGTGTGAGCTGCACATGGGATATTTAACCACGTGCAGTCAAGCCAACGATTCATGTTTTGCTAGATAGGCACATGGCAGGAGATGAAGCTCACAGAGTCTTCCTGCAAGTTTCCTAGAGAGGTTTCTGTGAGAGATGCTCCCACTCTGCCTGGGCACCCTCTCTTACTCTTCCTATCTCTTTCCACCATGCCAGCAACATAAGAACATCTGCTAAGCTAGACCTAAGTACCGGTATGTCTTTGTTACTGAATTACCATGTTAAGTCTACCCGGACAAAGCTGCTGTATCTGTTAACTCTTCAAAAAGTATTCTGAGTGAGTAAATGTTTTCTTTTTTTACCTTTTACAAGACTGTTTGTGTGGTTGTTATTTTAAGGGATAGAAAATGAGGAAATACAAGGGAGAAGGCAGTCTGCCTTAAAGCATATTGCATTACTTAAACTCAAAAGGCTAAAACTAGCCTATCCAAACTTCCCTGTTAATCTGCAAAAGGATGCATTCTGCTGAACTCACAAAAGTGAAGGAGGAAGGATAATATCTAATAAAGATATCCTCTCTGAGCATCCACAGTATTCATATCCCAACCCTGTCCTGGGGCTCAGCCCTGGAAACGTTCCCCCTGCCCCCGGATGCCCAGAGAAGAAGGTGCCTGAAGCAAAGGACCCACCGGTATGGCCGTGATGAAGAAGTTCCAGGGCAGGAGAGTTCCCAGGCCAAGGAGGAAGAAGATGATCCCCACACAATGGAACCTGGGGATTTGGAGAGGAGAAGCAGCCATTAAACAGATGCAGCTGTGAGCAATTCAGGACACTCGTCCATCTAGCGCAGTATTGTCTGCTCTGACTGGCAACAGATCTCAGTGTCTCAGCCAGCAGTGTCTCAGCCAGCAAGGGGGGCTTCCCCCATCACCAACTACCTGCTAATCCTGATCCTTCCTAACTGAAGGTGCCCCGATTGCATAGCAAGCAGTCTTAACGTTGAGTTACAGTCCTGCTTAAAACAGAGTAATAAAGATTCTAGCCCTCAAGATTCTGAAAAATCAGGGCTAGATCAGGTTCAGTACTGCCTGCTCTGACTGGCAACAGCTCTCCATGGTCTCAGGCAACCGCCACCTGTCTCTTGATCCCTTTTAACTGGAGATGCTGGCAATTGAACGTGGGACTTTCTGTAAGCAGAGCAAGCATTCTACCACTGTACTACGTTCCCTCCCTCTCAAAAAGGAGTCAAAAGCAATTCAGGCCAGGCGGGTGGGTCATAAATACCACAATCCAAGCCCGCCGGTAACATCCTGCAATGCTTCCCCTCCATGAGAACACTGTATAACTGTGGTCACAGTGCTCAGAGTAGGGCTGGGCGGCTGGGCCTAACCACCCTTTGAGTATCCTACAACAGCTCAAAGTGACACTAGGTGAGGGAGATCAGGGGAAGTCAAAAGGGTGGTCAGGTCCTGCTTTTGGGGTTTCTGGAGCAATGCAAGAACCAAAATACAGCTTTGCTTTGAAATCTGCAATCTTCACAATTTTGCAGCGCAGTTCCCCAGCCATGTGTGCAGAAAAGCGCATACAAATGTGCATTAACGTGCGTATCTAAATATAATGCCCAAATGCAATAGGTTAGGGGAAACGGCTTTGCAAAAATGTCTCTTGTTAGGCAAAACTGCCTACAGAAATACGCTCATGAATTTTCACGAGGGCTTCCAACCACCAACATGACAACTGAGGCGGAAACTCCACATGGGCAAAATGGGCAAAGGAAACTGACGGTTTCTCCCACCCCTGCCTCCTGAAATTTTGGACCACAACTCCCATCACTGGTGCTGACTGAAGCTGTAGTCCAAAGTGTCTTGAGCGCCCCAGGTTACCAAAGGCTGGATCTGAAGCAGAGAGAGAAAGAGAGCGACAGATTTAATCTAATAAGCCGAAGGCATGTCTACACGACAAGGCCTTGCCTGGCAGCAGTTTCTGCCCTTCTCCCTGCTAATCTATTTACCACCCCATCTTCTTATCCCTCCCCCACCAGGCACACAAACGGAGCACAGCGCCAAGAAGAAAGCGTTCCCACCCCCGTGCTCATTTCTGGACAGGAAAATCAGGTTTTGAGGAACCGATTCCTTTGTTTGCTGTTTTGTTTTGTTTCTTAAAAGAAGGGAAGTGGAAGATTTAATTCGCCAGTGCACTTGTGGCAGCACCGGGGAGGGGAATAGGATACCTAAAGGAAATCTGTGCACCTGCCCAGAAAACTGGAAACTCAACACTTCTAATCCTTATACCGTAAGTAACTCGTGCAACTTGACTAATCCAGGTGTGAAACATTCCATTCCCTCCCCAAACACATACCTGAGTATGCGGAGAAGGAAACCCAAGAAGGCACACCTAGGCAGCTGCATTTTGTAACTGAAAACAACTGGGGAGGTGAGGCTTATACAACTGGTCCAATTTGGAGTTAATGAAAAAAATGTGTTAGGTGCAGAGCAGAAATAACGGGCTGCATCCAACTAACTAACTAACTCATAATGATTTTTATTATTCATATGCAGGGCCGGATTTAGGTTTAATAAGGCCCTAAGCTACTGATGGTAATGGGACCCTTTATATGTCCAGCTGTCCTTTGTCAACAACAAATTGTCACTGTTTTTGTTGTTGAATATATGCTATATGGTAATTTATAGGACCTAATAGGTATCTAAAGCCATTTGCACAAAACAAAATATGCTTTTTCTCTTATATTTTGGAAATGTACACCCAGTGGTTTTTTCCCCTTTAAATTTTTCTGGGGTCCCCAAGAGAGTGGGGCCCTAAGCTATAGCTTGTTTAGTTTATATGTAAATCTGGCACTGGTTTGGAAGGGTCCCCCAAGAATCATCTAGTCCAACCCCCTGCAATGCAGGAATCACAGCTAAATAATCCCTGACACGTGGCCATCCAACCTCTGCTTAAAAATCATCAATGAAGGAGAGGCCACCACCTTCCGCTGTCAAGCAGCTCTTACCCTCAGAAATGTTCCTAATGTTTAACTGGAACCTCCTTGCTTGTCATTTGAATCCTTTGGTTTGAGTCCTACCCTCCAGCGCAGCTCAAAGCAAGCTTGCTCTGTCTTCCATGTGACAACATCCTCCAGATACTTGAAGATGGTTATTGTATCAGCTCTCAGTCTCCTCGCCTCCAAGCTAAACCTACCCAACTCCCTCAACCGTTCCTAATTGAGGTTTGCGGATTTTCATTCTTCTGCCCCTTTGGTCCCGCTCCACCCTTCCCCATCCATGCCACTGGGCAGATTCTGGTGGAATGCACCGCGGATTCATTGTATTCATCCAGGAGTGGGGGTGGGGGAACCTGCAGCCCTCCAAATATCTCTGGGCTTTAAATCCCATCCTTCCTGAATGCTGGCCCACGCTGGCAGGTGCAAACAGTACTGAAAAGTGAGGTTGTGTCTCACTGCACCGATACCATCAAGAGTGTGCAATAAAAGCAACATCTAGAGGGACCCTTGATTGAAATCAGTGGGCATGACTGACTTAGGTCCATTCATTTCAACGGCTATACTCTGTATAACGAAATTGTGTTTTTAATATTTTGTTGAGAGCCACCCAGAGTGCATGGAGCAACCTGGTCAGATGGGTGGCATATGAACAGTTCCAGATTTACGTATAAGCTAAGCAAGCTATAGCTTAGGGCCCCACTCTCTTGGGGGCCCCAAAAAAAATTAAAGGAAAAAAACCTGGATGTACCTGCTTTCAACTGCTTTCAAGAGCCAGTGTGGTGTAGTGGTTAAGAGCAGTAGTCTTGTAATCTGGGGAACCGGGTTCGAGTCTCTGCTCCTCCACATGCAGCTGCTGGGTGACCTTGGGCCAGTCACACTCCTTTGAAGTCTCTCAGCCCCACTCACCTCACAGAGTGTTTGTTGTGGGGGAGGAAGGGAAAGGAGAATGTTAGCCGCTTTGAGACTCCTGAAGGGGAGTGAAAGGCAGGATATCAAATCCAAACTCTTCTTCTTCTTCTTCTTCTAACTATGTTTCTAAGGTTCATTGCAGTTCTGCAAACACGGCAAATTTATTATTTTTTATTGCATTTATATCCCACCTTTTTTCTCCAGGGAGTTCAAGGTCATGTATATTGTTCTCCTCCTCCTTATTAAATCCCCACAACAACCCTGTGAGGTAGGTTAGGCTGAGAGGAAGTGATTGACCCAGGGTCACCCAGTGAGCTTTGTGGCCAAGTGGGGATTTGAACCCTGGTTTCTCAGGTCCTAGTCAGACACTCAGGTGTTTTTTTAACCACCTTTGTACCCTACAAATCCCCTAAGAAGCTCATGAGATCATCCCATTTTATCCTTCCCATAAGCCATGATGAAGGACACGGGTGGCGCTGTGGGTTAAACCACAGAGCCTAGGACTTGCCAATCAGAAGGTTGGCGGTTCGAATCCCCGCGACGGGGTGAGCTCCCGTTGCTTGGTCCCTGCTCCTGCCAACCTAGCAGTTCAAAAGCACGTCAAAGTGCAAGTAGATAAATAGGTACCGCTCCGGCGGGAAGGTAAACGGCGTTTCCGTGCGCTGCTCTGGTTCACCAGAAGCGGCTTAGTCATGCTGGCCACATGACCCAGAGGCTGTACGTCGGCTCCCTCGGCCAATAAAGCGAGATGAGCGCCACAACCCCAGAGTCGGTCACGACTGGACCTAATGGTCAGGGGTCCCTTTACTTTTAAGCCATGGTGGGCCAAAGAAAAGCTTCATGGATTTTGAACCCAGAGCTCTCCCCACTCTGGCCCACCACACTCGACTACACCCCACAGGCCCATGAGCAACCTCTGCTTGAGAAGGGATTCTGTTTAACTCAACAACAAATAAATAAACCACCCTCTAACATGAAAAACAGTAACTCATCCATGAGGGGGTGTCACGTTCGGGACTCTTGTGTATGTTACAAAATCCCTACCCAAAAGGCTCAGGAAGCAATATGCTCAAAGGCATCCCAGGTATTATTCTCACGTTTCAGTCTCTGCAAGTGGTTCTGAGGGTTAAGATGCTTATTATCCCAGCTCTTTTCAAAGTATATTCTCCCCAAGTCAGATCTCACGGGGCTTTGATACTTACGAGTCCTTGGGGGTCCCCTGAGAGGCCATTGGGAACCAGTTACACCCCCTAAGCGGGAGGCAGGAACAGTGGCAGAAGTCTGGCCCCTGTCAAAGCACAGCTGCACCTGAAAGGGAATTGAAAAAAGTCGTAACAGAAGGGAAAACTCTGCCTCCATCCACGAAGGACGAAAAAGCTAATAAACTCAGATTATGCCCATCTCAAGCGTTCGGGAGTTCTGAGAACTCCAGCTTTCAAAGAGGGGATTTGAAAAAGCAATGAAAGGCAGGAGGAACTGCACACCCCAGATCTGTGCAAAAAAAGCACAATAAAGCACCCCAAGGGTTGACAGGACCCTGCCTCACCCTGCAAGAGAAAGATCCCCAGACCAGTGGTCCCAGGGAACGGCTGAGATGCCCGCTTCCCTGCTCTCGTGACATGTGTGGATCAGATGCAACCGCTCACTGCTGCAGAGGTAGGGAGTCTTTTCCAGCCCAATGGCGACATGCCAGCAGTTGGCAGGGCCAGAGGCAAAAGTGTGCAAAGCAACAAATGCGAATTTTACCCTTCTGTGCACACCCCTCTCTGTCCTCCATCCAGGCTCAGGAGACGCATTCTCAGAGTTCAAGGACATTTTGCAGACAAGCAAACACAGTCGAGGCCAGTGAGGGCCATGAATTTGAAAGGCCCAATAGGGAAGGCTGCAGGGTCAAATTTAGCCCTTGGGCCTGAGATTCCCTAATGAGAGAAATGCACTCTGCATGCTCCCAGAGGCACTCTTTTTCTGTTACTACTTCCTATATTCTGCCTTGATCATATAACTGTCGAGTTGGAAGGTGTCCGAGACCAGCCCCCTGCAATGCAGGAATATGCAGCTGTCCCACATTAAGGATCGAATCTGCAACCTTAGCCATATCAGGACTACTCTCTAACCCACTGAGCTATGGCTCTAAGGCGGAGTCAGATGAAGCCCTACAACTGTTATCCTGCCCGCGCCTTCAACAACTCAAATGGAGGCCAAGAGTGTCCTCAAGCCACAAAACAGAAGGGAGAGGCTTGAGGACACTCTTGGCCTCCATTTGAGTTGTTGTCTTACTCTTGCACATGCTCAGAGACACTCTCCTCTTTATTACTGCTTCACACTCTGCAGGAATAGACACAAAGCATTCAAAGATTGACAAAGGAGGAAAGACAACTGACCCACAGCACTGAATCGGTCCTAGTTCAGGCCCAAACAGGCATCCTGGAAAACTGCATAGGCCTTTGGCCCGACCCAACTTCAGGGCTCGTCTTATGTTCCAAGGCCTCAGGTCTGTTCTGAATACCAGGATAAGCCCTGCAAAATGTGTAGCAATGACAAAGGCGAGAGTGTCTCTGAGAATGTGCAGAGTTGGACCCTGCCCCTCCTCAGTGCCTGGGCTTGCGGGGCAAAGAATTTAAGCACTAGTGTGGAAGTGTGTAAAATGGAAGGGAATCTGCCATTACAGCATTTGCCAAGGTGGTGTTTTCCAGACCTAATGGTCTACAACACCCATCAGACCCAGCCAGCAAAAGTGTGATCGCTGGGGCTGATGGGAGTTGTAGTCCAAAACATCTGGAAGGCACCCAGGTTAGGGAAAGCTGGGTTATTATTATATCTAATGCTGGACATTTGTGATTGTAATTTAATAAATAATAATAATAATAATAATAATTGTTATTTGCATGCTAGTTTTACCTGGTTTTCTCCCGATTTTAAAACAACTTAAATAGATACATTATAGACATATTTCTACAGTACTCTAGGGGTCATTTTAGCCAAAAAATGTATACATTTTAACTT
The DNA here is from genome assembly GCF_964270895.1 of Podarcis filfolensis. NCBI lineage: Eukaryota > Metazoa > Chordata > Lepidosauria > Squamata > Lacertidae > Podarcis > Podarcis filfolensis. Next base: position 13,617,046 of record NC_139620.1, on the reverse strand, counting down.
GCTTTTTTTAAAAAAAGCAACAACAAGCAATCCAGTACGAAACAGAATAATCTGGTTCTTCCTTCCAAAACTTCAAGCCCCAAATAGGCGTTAAAGAGTTAATGTAAATTCCTGGTTATTTTGCAACAAGAAAAATAAGGAAGTAAACGGAATAAGCATAACCTCTTAAATCCAGATGCACAGACTGGAATTCACCCTGGGAAAAGATATTAAGGGAATTGTTGTTTTTACATACAGACACACACACAGAGAGCCTACTCACATTGCTATCACCCCCTCCAAAAACTTCAGCCGACTGCTCAGGTAAGGCCTGTTAGTCACCACATTATACACTTCGAACAAGATTTGGGATTGCCCAATCAGGAATTTGCAAAGGCCTGGTCAAAGGCCATGGGAGGTTTTCACCCTTGCAAATGCTTTTGTTGACAATGGCCTCTGGTTACCCTCCTCCTCTCAAATTCCACCCCCTCTGCAGTTTTTTTTTAAATTAAGTGTTCGTTTATCTTTCACAGGTAATACAAGGCAAGGAACAAAGGAAACAAATAATATTTCCCCCTCCCCCTGGAACAGTCTCAGAAATATGTCCAAGAAAGAAAAGAAAAAAGTTAATTCCACCACATATCAAGCACCAAATAAATGTATCTGTCAATAATTGTCCACAGGTCACAGGAGGTCAAAATTTGTGCTTTTTTATAGCATATGAACTAAAATCAAGCCATTTTTTTTTGGTCTGCCTTTTTGCCTTTGTTTTCTACAAGTTTATTCTCCTGTTCTGGTTTAGCATCTGTCGGCATTGGGCAGTTAAAGCACTAGGAAGTCGAACAGAATACAGGAATACAGGAGCCCAGCTGAGGCATCACTCTTTACCTTGCACATAATCACACCAGGACTCTGAATTTGGGGCAATAAGAAAGCTACGTTTATTGCAGGAAGTAAGTTCTTGAAAGGAAAGATCCTAGTTCTGTCTAACCAAGAGGGAGATGCAAAGAGTCAGCCAGGCTTGATCTAGGTCAGAAGTCTCCCTGTAGTTTTCGGCTGAGATGAGGTGGTTGCTTAGATGAGAATGCTGCCCTCCCACGCCTTGGGTAGCTTTAAGAGTATTTCCCAAATTCTTGGAGGACAGAGCTATCAATGGGCATGAGCCACAATGGCTATGTTCTACCAACACTGTGCAGTGTGCCTCTGAATGTCCGTTGTTGGAGGTGTGGACTAATGCAGCAGCCAGCCTCTTCTTATGAACTGGCTCACAGTTCAGGGGTCAAAAGACCATAATAACACGAGAAGAGCCTGCTGGCCCATCTAGTCCAGCATCCTGCTCTCACAGGGTTCAGCCAAGTACTTATGGGAAACCTGAAAGCAGGATTCGAACACAAGAGCACTCTCCCCTCCTGTGGTTTCTGGTGCCTGGGATTCCACCAAATAACCTCTGGTGGCCCAGAGAGAAAGTTTGGAAGGGTCAGTTTTGAAAAACAGGTTCAACACCTGGCAATCTTCCCCCTCCCATCCTAGGTGTAGGAAAGATACAGGCTGCGCTAGGGAAGGCGCTCTGCACAAGTTCAGGGGCACAGCTGCTTCTTGCTAGTCACTTAGTAGTAGAGCATCTGCCTTGCAAGCAGATTGCCCCCCCCCCAGGTCCAATCCCCAGCATCTCCAGGCTGGGCTAGGAATGTCCCCCCACCTGAAACCTTGGACAGCTGCTGCCAGTCAGTGTAAACAGTACAGAGCTACACGGACCACGATAAAGTCCTGTGTGCTTATTTGCTCTAAAACTGCACCCTGATGTTGAAAATGTCCCCCCCCCCCCCGGTCTCTGACTGATCTCTAGAAAAGGCATTTTTTAAAAAGAAGCTAGGCTTGAGCCCCTGCACCTGTTTTCGTCTCCCCCACCCCCAGGCCCTCGAAATCTTCTTCTTAAGCCATCCTTTTCCAGAGGCCCTACCTTGAGTTCGGAAGGGTCATATTCCTATGCAATACAGAGTCACTTCGCTTCGGATCATGGGAGCACGCTCGCGCATCCTTCCTCCCGTTCCGGCACCCCCGGACCTCTTCGCGGCGCTCGGGGCCGCTGCGGGCTGGGCGCTCCAAGGGGCGCCGAGGCTCACCTGCCTCTGCGGAGCTCCAGCCCCCGAGGGCGGCGCTGCTTGCTGCCGCCGCTGCCTGGCCTAGCCTCCATGAGGCTGGAGGTGCCGGCGAAACAGGCGAGCCTCTCTGCCGCCGTCGCTCGGAGTCTGCGTACAGGAGCGCGCCTGGGAAAGAGGCCGCCTCTCCCCACCCCCTCTCGGTCTGCCTGTCCGCCGGCACCCTGAGAATGGCCGGCGGAGCCAACCGGCAGGCAGAGACCAAAGGGGGGAAATGGGGGGATGAGGCGGCCGACGGAGCAAAGCGGATTTCTGGGGGAAATGGGCCTTTCCAGTTGTCACCAGCAGGGCCGGCGCTAGCAGTTAGGCCAACCCGGCAGCTGCCTATCTGGGTCGCAGCGCTGAATTTTGAGGGGCGCATTTTTTACACAGATTCGCTTTTGTTGCATCTTATCTGTTCCAGGCAATATTTTACTTTTATTTCAGATCTTCAGTGCCGTTTCTCAAAGCTCAGAGAATCAGCACTTGACGTGACTGAATGGGTGGCAAACTGTAAAAAAAAGAAGACTATGAATCGGAAAAATGGAGATGCCATATGTCCTTTTCCTTGTTTATTTGTTTGTTTTGCGACACGGTGAAAGCTTTAATAAAAGCTAATTTAAAAATGGCAAAGGAAAATCTGGATGGGCCCGAAATTGAAAATTTTAAGAAACCTAAATGTTGACATCACAATTCACAAGTTGAATCAGAGTGATTTGCGTGCCAAACTGTGGTCTTTTGTCGTTGAGAATTGGTGTCATACAAGTCCACGCAAATGTCAGCACTCTGGTGGGCGTGTTCCAAAATAGCTGAAGGTTCTGGGCAGCCCTCAAGGGCAGCCCTCCGTGGAGTGCATTACAGCAGTCTAAGCCCAATGTTACTAGAGCATGGATTCCCGTAGCAAATCTAAATGGAACTTCCGTGTCCAGCCGCACTCTTCCCTTAAAGGCCTGTGGAGACAGACGATGGACAGAGCGCTGTTGCCTTCACACCCTGTTTCTGGCCTTCTCAGTGGCATCTATGGGAAACTGGATGTGGGAGCTCTGTGGGCTTTTAGAGCTGATCCTACCAGGGCCAGCTCAATACATTTTGGCACCTGAGGCGGACCCCAAAATGGCACACGCACCCTCCCTGCCGTGGAAGAAGGGGTGAAGGAAGTTCTACACCAGGAACAAAGGGGTGGGGAAAAGAAAAAGCTACATCAGGATCTGCTGCCCTTGTGAATCCTGCCGCCTGAGGCAATCACCTCACCTTGCCTCATGGGTGGGCCGGCCCCGGATACTGCAAGCCTACTTTCTTATGGAGAACAGGCTGGAACTCGCCATCCTTCCCCAATCCTCACCCCTTGGCGAGTCTTTTACACCACAATGTAATATTAATATGTTCATAGGAGTCTTTGCATCTGAGCCCCTCATTGCACTGACCCCTGCCCTGGCCTTTCCGCTGCTGAGCTCTTGGCTGCTACTTACCATTTCCACAGTTCTGGGTGGGGGGCACTCTATGACTGTGAACACACTATGCATTTAAACCTACCCTGCTCCAAGAATCCTGGGAACCATACTTTGCTAAGGGTGCTGGAAAGTGAGGGGTGCACTACAGTTCCCAGGATTCTTTGAGGAAATACCAGTTGCTGGGACTCACAGGGGTGGAGAATTGCTGTTGTGCTGCTGGGGTCCTCCTTTTAGGTTTCCCCAGTAGGGTGTCTGGTTGGCCACCGTGAGAACAGGATGCTGGACTAGATCCAGCCGTCAGGCTCTTCTGGGGTTAGGCACTTATTCTCCCTCAGGCTAACCATGCCCTGCTCTTTTAACCAATCCTTATAGGATTTCGTTCCCAGAACCGCTCATGCCATCCTGGTCCCCTCTGGGCATGCCATCAGTGCAGCAAGTGCAGAGTACAAGGAGGCAGGTGGCCTCTGCCCTGAGGATCTTACAATCAGAAGTCTGGCGCGCATGAAGGAACAGAGGAAGGAGAAGGAAATGGAGCAGGGTTAAGCATGGAAAGAGTCTGTGGTTGTTTCAGTTGCAGGTAGCCAGGCTTAGCTCCAGTTTTTGCCGCTGAGACCACATAACACCAGTCTTGAAAGACCTACGTTGGCTCCCAGTACGTTTCGGAGCACAATTCAAAGTGTTGGTGCTGACCTTTACAGCCCTAAATGGCCTCGGCCCAGTAGACCTGAAGGAGCGTCTCCACCCCCATTGTTCTGCCCAGACGCTGAGGTCCAGCGCCGAGGGCCTTCTGGCAGTTCCCTCGCTGCAAGAAGCAAAGCTACAGGGAACCAGGCAGAGGGCCTTCTCGGTAGTGGCGCCCGCCCTGTGGTACGCCCTCCCTTCAGATGTCAAAGAGATAATCAACTACCTGACATTCAGAAGACATCTTAAGGCAGCCCTGTTCAGGGAAGTTGTGTGACATTTTAGTGTATTTTTGGTCTCTGTGGGAATCCGCCCAGAGTGGCTGAGGAAACCCAGCCAGATGGGCGAGGTACAAATAAATTATTATTATTATTATTATTATTATTATTATTATTATTATTATTATTGCTACTGCAGGAGAACGGAACTATGCAATTATGAAACAAGTTGCACAATTTAAAACAAGCTGAAATGAGGTTATTTACACACTTACTTTTGTCACTTCTGGAAGGCAGGGCTAAACAAAGCAATGTATCTCACCGTTCAGCATGATTCCTTGGTAATGGCGCTCTGCATGCCACAGCCACAGCTGCTGTGAGTGAGAAAGGGAAGTTCTTCTGTTCTTCTCGAGGTTTCCGTTTAAGTTCCCGCCAAGAGGTGATGGCTGGGAGGCTGTGACTCCTTGCAAAGTCCTTCTCTAACCCAGCAGAGGGCACTAAGAGGCCCTATTATGCAAAGGAGGAGGGCAGGAGCAGAAGAAGGGGGTGGGACACTTTCAGCTCAGGTTGTTCTTCTTCTTTTAAATTTGCTATTGATTTATCATAAACACTTGTACAAGATAAGACATAACCACCATACATGGAGCATCTCCAGTATAAAAAAATACATTACAGAGCTGCAGTTACATATAGCCAAGTTTTTAAGATGCCCAAGGATAATGAGGTGTGAGTCGTAGGAGGAGCACTTATATGACTCTCCCTATTTACGTAATAAGAAATGGAGACCGGTTTGCATCAAAATTGTATCACTGGGCTTGACCCCAGACTGCATGTCTTATGTCTGGCCAGGTGTTCAGCTAAAGGCGTGTTCCACACATTGGCAAACCATTCCTCCTGCAGAGGAACTATAGGTGATTTCCAGCATGTTTCTCAAGAACGTACTGGACTTTACGCCCTGAGGATACAAGAGGGGCCCGGCTCAATTAGATGCGTGGTCCGCCTAGTACAGCAGTCTGCTTCAATGCAGCAGCTAGCCAAATGCCCACGGAGGTCCACAAGCACGGCGTGAGAGCGACAGCATTAGCTACTGCTGCTGATGCACAGTAACTACCGGTACCTCTGATCCTGAGGATAGCTTGCAGCCATCGTGACCAGTAGCCACCAATAGCCCGTGTCTCCATGCATTTACTTAAAACCTTTTATAAGCCATCTTCAGCTAGAGGCCCATCTTGTGGCAGTGAGTACCATCAGCAAACGGTGTGGTGTGAAGAAAGACTTCCTTTTCTCTGCCCTGAACTTTCTGCCAATCATTTTCACAAGGTGCCCCCCCCCCAGTTCTGGAATTATGGGAAAGGGAGAAAAGCTTCCCCCCACCCGGCCCATATAATTTTCATAACCCTCCACTATGTCCTCCCTCTAGTTGCATACATGGGTTGCCAGTGCACGGGGCAAGGCAAGTATCATCAGCACTGTCCACTGATAGGCTGGAACAAAGGGCAATAGCTCGACGACCTACCTGAGTGGCAGCTGTGGAGCCCTGTGAGCAGCAAGCATGGTGGAAAGCGGGATGGGGGATTTGTCAGGAGCAGGTACCTTTCTAAAGCCCGTGCAGAGGGCACCCAAGCAACCGACTGTCACCCAAATCTACTCCTTAGTCCGCCCACACGAACATGGGGGGATTTTCCGTGTGGTGGGGAGGGTACACTCTTTTTTATTTATTATTTTTGCTTTCTCTCTTTTTTTTTCCTTTTGAAATTTTGTGCCCCTATGAATTTTGCACCCAGGGCAACTGCCCCTGTGATTTCACCCATGCTACATCATTGCTTGGCGATTGAATCTCAGCCCTTCTGTGGTTAAAGCTCATGCTGTACCACTGATGTACAGCTCCTCCTCAAATCTCCAGGACTTTCTTGCTGAAAGGAAACTCAAATCAGCCATTTTTTAAAAGAATAATACTTGAATCTTTGAATCTCCTTGATTTTATATTTCACTTTTATTCCAAAGCGCTCATCACATCAAGACCCAACATAGGGTCAGGAATTAACAAAACAGAAAGGAATCTATGTACAGGACAGAGTTCCACCAATGTACACGTATAGACATATTTGTGTTTGTCTTTTAAAATGAAAAAGCAAACCCAGTCACATATAATTCTGTATATATATATATAGATAGATATATGATACAAATGTACATTATTGGTTTTGGGTTTTTACAACATCCCACATTTCAACAATGTGCAAATTCATAAAAAGGTTCAGAGGATTCAATCCTGATACTTAGTCGTAGATAATTCTACGTGGAGTGACAGCCCCACCTCCTGTCAAACGATGGGGAAGTGGCACATTTTTAATTTGAAGAAGAAATAAGCACAAGAAAGAGGAGGAGGAAGCACAGATCTCCATGGCCTGACCAACCCATTCTTGTTCAGAACAAAGTCTGGGACAGGATCGTGGAGAAATGAGCAATCTCCCTTACAAAATCATTGGCTTTTTAAAGGAAAAAACAGCTAGATAGTGATCAGTATTTATAGCTATAAACATTTCTATTCTGTACCATCGTCTAGACCACTATGTCTCCTCTACCACAACACACACGCTGTTGAAATATAGGACACTGCCTTATACCAAGTCCATCTAGCTTAGTATTGTCTACACTGACTGGCAGCAGATCTCCAGGGTTTCGGGCAGGGATTCTTTCAAATCCCTACCTGGAGATACCAGGAATTGAACCTGGGGCTTTCTGCATGCAAAGCAGATGCTCTACCACGGAGCTACAGCCCCTCCTCACTTGAGGGTGGTCAAAGGAAAGTTTGGGATTCTAAAAATAATTATTCCAAATAGCTCACACTGTGATCATGTATATTATGGCAGATCCTGCTGTGACAGGAAATGCGTTGGTCCTACGAGAACAGATGGGATCATGTTATATGGGGGGTTGTTGATTTTAAACTGGAACAACAACCAAAGAAAGAATGAATGAAAGAAAAAGGATTTTGCTGAAAGCCAGAAAGAAACATTTAGAGAGGACAGAGACCGTGAGACCCAGATTTCCAATAAAATGATTTTAAATGAATTCAGCTACAAACATCTGCTGCCATCCACAAGATCACCTGTACTACCAGGCTGCAAATTTTTAATTTGCCCCGTTGCTCTAGCTGAGAGCAAATAACAGATTGTGGTAGACAGATAATAATTCAGGAGAACAGCCATATTTCCTTCTTGGCAAGGCTCCCATCATCCCCAGCTGGTATACTCAGGGATGATGGGAGCTGTGTTCCAAAACATCTGGAGGGCATCAGAGTTGTTTTCATTATTATTATTATTATTATTATTATTATTATTATTATTATCATCAAATGCTACTCGATCTTTGCAATAGGAGCAACACAGGAAATCTCTGTCAGGTCTGACACTCTGCCCAACCCGGGAAATGGATGAGATGGGTGCTTAACTGGTAGAGGTGGAACTAGAAATGGCTAGTTCTCCCTGGGCAGTTGCGAGAAACTTAGAAACCTAATAATTTCAACAGTCAGAGCAGCAGCAAGAACAACAGCCCCTTTAGAACTGGGCTAGTTGAATTTGAATTTTAAGACTCCTCTGTGAACAGAAATGCGATTTGTAAGACAACAGGAGCGAAGAACAAACAAAGAAACAAAAAAAGGAAGTAAAATGTCACATCACCAGCCATTGGCCCTTACTATAGTAGGTTCAAGTACCACCTACACGTTCTGTTCTCTGGGGTGGGGGCAGATTAGAAGAGGAGGAATCCCCATATCACGCGCAAACTGGCTCCGCAAGTGCTTCGTTCCAACTCTGCGTTGAATGGCGATTGGGAGCAGCCTGGCGCTAGGCCCCGCCTTGGATTTCTTAGTAAATTACATACAAGATTACTCACTACGAGTGAATACGGTAACGTATGTAAGTCCACTTACAATGGTCCTTCCCTTAGCTCTGATATCGCTTATCTTAGCTTCGATGTCTCAGAATCAATATATATATGTATATATGTATATTTGCTTTTGTTAATTTTTTTTCCAAAAAAACAACAAAAACAACAAAGTCTTTCTTCTAAAAACCCCATCCTGGGATGCTGGGTTTAATACATCCTCTTGCTTCGTCATTACAGGGTTTCGTCAGAAGAAGGTCCTTGGGATATGACAATATGCCATACTGGGAGAAGTAAGTCACAGACTTATTTCAAAACGAAGGGTCACTTTCGCTTCCATCTGTGGGAGAAGGGAACAAAGGAAAGATGTGGTTGGTTAGTGGACAGGAAGACCTCCCTCGAGACTATCCTGACATACTTTCAGAATCATATTTGAAAAGCCCAGGGGCTAGAAACCCATTTTCAAAATATTCTCAGGGGATGGGATTTTGCACCAAAATAAAATTGTGTAACGTGGTCACAGAAGAACCAGAGTATTGACAGTGCTGACTCCCTACCTGGCAATTATTGCTCAGTTGTGGCTTTACTTTATTTGACTTTTGCCACAATCTTAGGACTACAGGAAGAGGCCTTTGACATAGTCAAACCATTGGCCTATCATCTAAACCAGGTTTCCCCAAACTTCGATCTCCAGCTATTTTTGGATTACAGCCTCCATCATCCCTGACAACTGATGCTGCTAGCTAGGGATGGTGGGGCTTGTAGTCCAGAAACAGCTGGAGACCCAAGTTTGAGAAACCCTGGAAACTGAATAGCAGCAGGTCTCCAGGGTTTCAGACAGGAGTCTTTCCAAACTCTACCAGAAGAGACCCCTTTTGCATGCAAAGAAGGTGCTCTGCCAGTGAACTGCAGCCTTTCCCTAAGCTACACAGTTGCCCCCTACCAAGCCTGATCCCCAGTCTTACCTTCATGGAAGCCTTCTTGCATGTGGCTCTGGAGTTGATACAACTCATCTAACCCATCACAGGGAGAGTTTGAGGCACGTGTCTCAAAGGCTGTTTCATAGGAGGCCAGTTCTTCCAAAAAGCATCGCTCTTCTGGAGGCAGGTCCATGCTGGGAGAGGCAGCCAAGGCCCCTTGGTTACTATCTTCGGTGTCCAAGCCGATTGGACTACTGACATTCCCACCGCAGAACTGGTGGTGAGGGCACCTCACACCCGCCCCACCTTTCTCAAACAGAGAGGTGGACAGGTCTTGGAGAAGGGTCTCGAGAGCATCCTCTTCTAAGAGGTCTTCCTCTGGGCAGGCCAACAAGGAGAAGTCAATGCTCCTCCAGTTCTTGGAAGGCTGGAAGTCCAGGCACAGTTCGGGGCCGGCGCCCAGTGCAGAATCGCCGAGGGTGACATGGCTGCTCTTGACGAGCTCTCTGGGAGCAACAGAGCTGAAAGCCTCAGCCAGGCTGCTGATCTGCTTTGCCAGGAGTTCGATCTCGCCCTTCTCTTTTTCAGAATATCTGAAGAATGTCTGTTTGATGGGCGAGGCCTCTGGAGTCAGGATCCCCTCGGGCACCATGGGCACATCGATATAGAGGGGACCTCTGATCTCAGGCAAGGTCATGACGGTACAGTCCCCATTACCAGGGCTGTCCGGGGTAGGTGGTAGCTTCTCATAGAGAGCACTGCATTGGTCCTGGGTGTAGAACAGCTCAGAGGTGGTGGTGGTAGGAACAGTGGTGGCAGGGGCGGCGGCGGTGGCAGCGGGTGGGGTAGTGGTCACAGGAGGCAAGGCAGTAGGGATGGCGCTTGAAGCGTAAGTCTCCTGGGCTCCAAAGAGAAAGGCACAGCCCTGGTGTGGGGTATATGGAGGGGTGCAGACAAAGTCTTTGGAGGAGGAGCCGCTAAGGTTGTCTCGTCTTAAGGTCTGTTCGTAGTCTGTCGGGAAGACCACGTAGCTGAATGCTGGGCCTTTGTCGAGTAGGCTGAGGCTGGAGCCTGGGGTGGGCTCCTCCACGGAGGAGATATTTCTAGGCTCCGCCACCTCCTGGGGCAGACTGGATGCGCTGGTCTCTGTGAACGCAGAGGGGCATTCTGCTCCACCAGTGGTGCCGAAGTCAAATGACGGCGAAACAATGGTGCTGGTCGGGGTGCCAGCTACAGGTGTGAAGACTTGGTCAGGGCTGGAAAGTTGCCCCGGAGAGAGGAGGCCTTCCAGGAAAGCTGGTGCACTTCCGAGGACATAGGCCACCTGGGTTTCTTCTGCTGAGAGCTGCTGCTTGAGAGACCAGGCTTCAGAATCACTGTGAAAAGCAAAGGAAGGGGAAGTGAGATGAGCACCCAGGGGGACCCCAGCTTCAACAAAGCAGAGATAACTGCAAATAACTGCACTTGACACATTCATCCCTGTCTCTCTTTTCTTGCTTTTTTGCTTCTGAAACCCAGTGAATTCCTAATGTACAAATGACAATAACCTTTTAAAAACAAAGGCCTTATTCCCAGCCACCAATTCCTTCTGATCCTGTATCACTGCTTGATCCTGAGCACATTTTATTTATTCTACTCCTGCGGCTTATTTTTGTTACTATTCACCCAGAAGCAACTTCCATGGCTTGTACCCAATGTTCACCATACTCAGAGCCTACCTATTAAAATTAATGGTGGTGAGTAATGTAGGGCCAGTCATTTAAATAGATGGCCTTTAAAAATATATATAAAGGCAAATTCATTGGGTGCCATTAAGGGACACAAACAGATCAACCATGAAGCACCGTCCATCAGAGAAGCAGTGGCAGTGCTGAATACACCTTGCACTGTTGTGGCCTCTCTTATTCCCAACTTGCTGGGCTTAGTAAAGTCTTTTAACAATCCTAGGCACATCCCCCTCCCCGCCTGTGCTTCCTCGAGGACCAGAAGTTGCCCCTTAGATGGCACATGAACACTCCTGCTTGTGGCCTACAGAAGACAAGAAGTGATGGAAGGGGAGTCTCAACATTTCTACCCACTACTAAACTGATTAAGAAGCAAGGTAGGTCTCAGAGCCACCCACCTACAGCCGGAGACAAGTCTCTTGGTATTTACCTGATTATATAGTTGTGGGAAGTGATAGGAACATCAGCATTCTCCATGTGGAGCAGTGAATAGGTCCATATCCAATCCTTGCCATCTTTGGTTTGGAGCCGAAAGACCATTTCAGCTTGAGTTTCACTTGTGTCACCCACTGGGGAAAAGAGCACATCAGAAAAGATTAGATCAATGGTCCCATCCAAGGAAACAGCTCTGCAAATCAGCAAATGTGGTGGGAAACTTGGAAAATAGAAGGGACAAGATACTTACGCAGCCTGTAATGCTGGGTTGACACATGGCTGAGATCTTCTGGATGAATCAGGCTATACCATGACTTGCAAAACAGCTCAGTTTTCTCAAAGCCCAAATGGAAGATCACACTAGAAAACAGCAAAGTTGGGAAGAGAGAGATGAGCACTTTGGATTGTAATGGTTTATATTGCTCAACTAAAACAGTTCACCACCACCCCTTGCTAGACAGGCAGCTCCCATTGTCAACATTGTGGCTCTCACTAGTCAATTCAAGGCCCTTCCTCAAACTTTTCCAATCCCCTCCAAGGTCCCAAGATTCCCTATTCCCAGAACACGTCCTCACCTTTCAGAGATGTCCACAATGGCCAAGTCTTTTGTGTGGCGACTCTCAAAATAAGTCAAGAAGAAAGAATTCTGGCTGATTCTGGGCTTGGGGTCCAGAGGAGTGCAGAAAGCAGTGAATACAGGATTAGTGGACCAGTAAGAGCCAGGTGGGGGCTGGTGGAACCTCCCTCGGATAAGGACCAGCTTGTTCCCGGAACTTTGCCGCCGGATTGTCTTGGATGTGTTGAAATGGCAGCGGAAAAGTCGGCCTGGAGTTTTTGTAAAAAGTAAAGAAAAGAGCATTGATGAGTTAGAGGAGCCACAGAAATATCCGCCAGTTGACATAGTCACACTGTTAAGCCACTCTCAGGCCTAAAACATGAGACAGTTCTACTCTCATTGGCTCTGAGGTTTAGGCAAGTTATTGTAATTTCTACATGGCATTGCATTTCTAGGCTTCAATGTTGAACTTTTTGGGGGGAAGCAATGGGGTTTGAACTTGCAGCCCTCCAGTTCTTGATGAACTACAACTCTCATCATTCTCACCATTGGGCATGCTTCTTGAGGCTTATGGGAGTTTGAGTCCAGCAGCATTTGGGGATGGGGCTTACAGGTTCCCTATCCCTCCTCTAAGACCCAAAGTGCAGGTGCTTGCTCAGCTACTATATGCTCAAAGGCACTCTCACTCCTGCTATTCTTTCACATGCTCTAGGGCTAAGTGAATATTATGAAAAGAAGGTTTCTTGCTTGAATTAAGTCCTGCTGGGCATCATCTATTCTAGGACTTGCAGGCCAACTTTTAATCTGCCGTCTCTCTACTTTAGAGTCATTGCACAGCTACATTTCCTCCTCCTCCTCACATGTCACTGAGCACAGTTCACAAAGGGATACCTACTTGTATCTATTGGAGAGGTCAATGCCAGCTGGTTCCTCATCACAAAGTGATCTGCTGGATCAATGATGTCATAGATGCTGTCTCCTTGGGCAACCAAATCCACCTGCAGGATAGAGAATCAGATGAGGTTTAGATATCAGGTTTCATATTAAGCACTATAAAATGCTGCTAGCACCACAAAGTTCCCAGTGTCCAACAGATATTCATGGTCAGATAAATAAGTGATACCATCACATCAGGGAATAATTATGAAGGCTAGAAATTATCTGTTTATACTATAAGAGGCATAAGAATAATTTTAGAGCTACCAAGACCTGAAGGAATTAAAAGGAATATTTATGTAACTAAAAGGTTGTTGCTTAACTAAGTACCTGTTCCAAGGATTATTCGATCTCCCCATTTTACAGCAAAGGCATTTCCCTTTCCACCCACAAGCTGTTCAGATACATACCATGGAGTGCCCCAGATGTTCAGCAACATTCTCCGACACATAGATGAGTTTGCCTTCTCCAGTGAATGCCAGAAGGAAGCCTGGAAGCGTCTGCATAAAATCTTCCAAGTCCTGGGAAGAAAGCAAGCTCTCCAAGCCTTCTAGAGTTGTTCCTGTTGAGGAAGAAGAGAAGGGAAAATCGGTTATTTTGGTAAGCACACACAAAATTTTTATTTAAACAACAGCGACAACCCTTTTAGCTCTTTGCATCAGATTTTTAGCTGCGGCTGAGGCTAGGATTTCAGCACCGGGGACAGCAACTGTTGCTGCCCTGCCTCCGCAAAGCTCGCCCTGGCTGTTTCAGGACCACGGACAGCAGCCTCCCCGTAGCTCTTCCCATAAGAGACATTGGTGCTTCAGCACCACGGAGAGAGACCTGTTGAGTCCTACCATCCCGAAGGGGACGAAGGAAAGACGCTGGACACAAGACCCAACTTCAGGTGTCCCCCCACCCACCCCGCATCCTTGCACTTCCAGGATTCCCCCCAAACCTCGGGATCTTTCTGAATCTGTCAGGCAGTTAGTTACCTTTGGAGAAGAAGATGGATTTCCGCGTGTAGATGCACGCCAAGGACATGATGTGGAGGTACGATAGCCGCAGCTTATCCCCTTCCGCGATGGGCAACAGGTCTTTCAGGTTCCTGATCTCCGCATTGATCTGGTCCCGCCGCGCCTTGGAGGCTCCCTTCGTGGACCGATACATCTCGGCTGCCGAAGATCCGTGCGGCTAGCGCTCCTCCGTCTCCTCTCCTCCTCTTCTCTGGTCTCTCTCTCTCTCTCTGTCTCTCCGGTGTCTGCCTGTGGATCTGTTTGAGAACCACTGCCTGCCTCCCATCTTTTATAGGCTGTCGGGAGTGTGGGCACTGGCATGCTAAGGAAAGTGGGGCGGGAAGATTTGTTCAGATCAATGGAGGGACACGGCTGCAGAGTCCTCCCCCCTCCCTTTCTTGGGCTTGGGGGAACCCTACGTCACTGGCTCCTGAATGACGCGGTGAGGAAGGGGGGGAGTGGAGGAGGCAGCCAAAGAAACGCTGCACCGAATTAGGAGATGAAGCAGAGACGTTTCTGTTGGAATCACACCTCGGCAGCGTCTGAGCCCAACGCCTTCTCTCCTCTGTTCCTCCCTTTCCTCCAGCTCAGACTTAGATATTCACTCTGGCGCTGGAGTCTCGCTTTTCTTTCTTCCCTTCTCACGAAAAGGACTTGCTGTCTCAACTCTTTCACAGACTTTCATTTTATTCTGGCTTTCGAAACTTCCCTTCTCTATTTTTTTCCTTCCCTTTGTGTTTCTTTCTGGGTTTCCTTTCTCAAAACCATTTACCATGTATTCTTTCCCCACTCACTCATTCATTGATTTGTTCATCCTTTCTTCCACCTTTCCCTTTTCACACATGCACAACCCCCCACCCCCAATGTACCTTTCCAATCTCTTCACTGCTGATCTAAAACAGAAAACCAGGGAGAAAAAGTGAGGTCAAAATCGTGGGCTTAGACCTGAATTGCATGAAAAGCAAGTTCAAAAAGGTGTGTTTGGGTTGGGCTCTCAGCCTGATTGTCTTTCATCTGTGTGTGTGTGTGTGTGTGTGTGTGTGTGTGTGTGCTTATTTCTCTGAGTGTACATTTCGTTTTAGTGTCTTTAAGAAAATGTACCTTATGTGGTCTTTTACTAATTATAATGACAATAATAATAATACAAACATTGATCTGTGGGGGAATCATTTCAAGCTGTTTTGTTTTTCTTTTCTTTTCTTGCTCCCCCTGACTTTTTTTCTTTGCCTAACATAATTCTCACTGTTTCGTTTTGGTTTTCTTTCCCATTTTCTTTTTAGTAAAGAAATTTGTGCTAAGCACACCTTTATATAGGATTTCTCTCCAGGAATTCTGGCTTCTCTCCCATACAGCAATCACTAGTGGGTGAGTTTCTTTTCCTTTTCTTTTTTTGTTATAAAAAACTTCCTCAACAAATAAATAAGTCAGGTCTTAAATAACACCTTCTTATATGAAGGCCAAAAATAGACTTCGAGAAAGAAAAGAGAGTGGTGCCTTTTTTTGCTTCATGGTTGCCTGAGCAACGGACTGAAAAGTGACAGCTCTCTGTCTCCCATTTTGGGGTGGTTCTTTTTCTTTCTTTCTTTTCCTCCCCCACCCCAAGAGGTAACCTAAATTAGGTACCTTGCTTTTGCATAATCTCTCACTCCATATAAGGAAAAGAAGCTGATATGGTGGGAGGAGAGTAACTCTTTCTAGCCTGGATGCTTTTTCACCTGTTCTGCTCAGGGATAGCGCTTGCAAGCTGTCCTTCCTTGGCGCTGGATCCTCTGCTTCAGGAAGAAAACCCATTGGGGCCGCGTCTCGAAGGGGTCCCTGTGTTTGTGTGTTTTGTTTAAATCTTCTTTGATTCAGTGCTTTTTGTTTAAAAAAGACAGAGGAAAGCACAACTGAAACAGGCTCAGTCATGGTGGCTCCAGGAAACAGGATTTTCACTGTTATGCAATGATAGCTTTCTGCAATGCAGACAGCCTGTTTATGCAATCCAGTTAACCAGAGACAACAACTCCTGAAAAGTTCTTTCAAACTCTGTTGGATTTTTACATGTTCAATGTATAGTGAGTCTGGAAGGGTAGAGGTGGAGGGTGCATGTTTAATCAGAGGCTGAAATAACCTGAAAGAAATTTCATAAGTATCAGCAAGATCAAAGACCCATTGGCTCCTTCCCTTCCCAGGATAAGTGATCACAGTAGTGATCACTTACCAGTAGATCATTTCCCAGGAGTGACAAGGGGCATTACTTCTCAAGTGCAGAGCTGTCTGGAGGGCAGGGTTCCTTAGAGAGCCTTGGTGACTTGCGGATAACTTAGGAAACTCAGCTCGCTTGACATTTTTTGGCTGCAAAACCGGAGCTGTTGGCTTGGGTTAGCAGCCCTGGGTGGAAAAATGCTGGAT
Organism: Podarcis filfolensis; assembly: GCF_964270895.1. Taxonomy (NCBI): domain Eukaryota; kingdom Metazoa; phylum Chordata; class Lepidosauria; order Squamata; family Lacertidae; genus Podarcis; species Podarcis filfolensis. The sequence continues at coordinate 13,600,728 of NC_139620.1, read as the reverse complement.
CCCTTGAAATCTGTATGGCAGGCCTGGGGAACCTTTTCCAGCCGAGTTCCTTTTGCGTGGCCATATGCCAATGGGAAGAACCAGAGGCAAAATATGGCAGAGCAGCAAACATGAACTCTACCAGGGCACAGTAGACTACCTTCTCTCTACACACACACAAACACACACACACACACACATGCTCCATTTGACCCTCCATCCATCCATCCAGGCAGGCAAGAGGAATCAGTGCAAATTTAAGAACACATTATAGCCAGGTCAAAACTCACAAAGGGTCTGTGGAGCTTGATCAGTGAGACATGTGACCTGGGGAAGGACTGTGACCCAGGGAAAACCCTGATGGCCAGATAGAGAGGACTGGAGGGTCACATTCAGCACCCCCACCTCTGGGCCTAAGGTTCCCCTCCCCTGCTGTATGAGGTGACTTCATCTCCATGGCAGCCTGGATCTCTCCAAGAGCCTTAAGGGCTAAGTATCAACAAGTGGGATGATAACCAGTGGCTTTAGGGCAGAAGCCCAATAAAGTATATCCTGTGAGGATCATGAATAGGAAGCACACTTAGGCTTTACTAGGCTGTCGGTGGTGGGGGGCTCTTCATTCTTCCTTTAATTTGCTAATGTATATACCCAGAAAGTAAACAGCTGCCTTGTTTTGGGGTTGGCCTCATTTTGCTTCCAAACCAATAGGGCAATGTCAGGTGGACAAATGTCTAAGCAGGTACAACAATGGGGACCAGCAACAAAATATGGCCACGTGAAGTGCTATTGTTTGGGGTTTCAGCCAGCCATGCCTCCTCCAGGTTACTCCATCCCATCCCTTCCCCCAATTCCCCATCCTCTACCCGCTCCCTCAACCACCATTCTGTGCCCAGTAAGAGGACTCAGCCCTCTCACTGGGCTTTTGAGTCATCCCCTTAGAAGGGGCTTCCCCATCTCAAGGAGAGGGGGTTGTCCTTCTGCAAACTTTGGTGTTCTCCCAAGCCTGCTTGAGACCCACACCTGGAGAAGGAGTTTGCCATTAGTATTGTTACACGCCACCCCAATCCCCAAGCGGTGCGAAATTCCAGGGGTTGCAGATGCTTACCCAGGGTTCGTGTTTACTTTGGAATGAGGGATAGTGGAGACTGTGGTGTCTTTATGATATATGGTTTTATTTACACATATATACAACCTGAGCCTACGATGGAGGGATTCACAGCATTAACAAACCAAAAGGGTCTTGTTTCTTCCATCGCTGCAGCCCTGGATTCAAAGAATGAAAAAGAAAGAGAGAAAGGAGAGAAAGAGGAGGGGAAAAACAAGGAAAGGGGAAAGCTTTTTAAAAATGGAAAGGAGGGAAGGATATAGGATAGGAATCCACTGTGTTCTTTCACCCTTCTTTTAGATACACAGTGTTATAAATAGGCCCTGGGAGTCCCCGGCTTTTCACTGTGGGATTTTCCTGCTAGCATCCTGTTTCCTCAAGATGGGTCCTTTCCACAGCTCTACGGCTGGGATCCCCTCCTGACGCAGCCCTGAGCTTGAGTGGGAAGGACTTGGGAGAGCAGAGAGAGTCTGTGGATGCAGGCAAGGGTGCCAGAGCCCTAGATGAGAGGAAGCAGCGGCTGTCTGCTATAGAAAGGCATCTACTCCTGTAGGAGCAACTGAGCCTCCTGGGTGCTTAACCCATGAGGAATCTAAGGCTGCGCCTGCACACATTTAAAGCACATTCCCCACAAAATAATTATGAGAACTGTACTTTGTTAAGAGTGCTGGGAATTGTAGCTCTGTGGGGGATAAACGACAGTCCTCAGGATTCAGGGAGGTGAGGGATGTGCTTTGAACAGATGTATGGTGCACATTCTGGCTGCATTCAGACAGCTCTTTATTCATTTCCCCCAATGTTTCCCTATCTGATCATTTCCACATTTTAAGTGATTTTTCACATGGTGCAAAAGTCATTTCTGTACCTATATATCTGCTTAAGCTGCATGTGCAAGTTATATTTGCAATAATTACCTGCATTTTAAAAAAATGTAACTGGGCTGTAGGTGCAAGTTATACCGGTAGGTGCAATTGTCACCTATCAGGTGATCTTGGCTAACACACTTATGTGCTCAGACGGAACCAGTGACTTAGCAGGTGTACCACAGCAGCTGATGGCCCTGAGATTTAACTTGCACCTTGAGACTTCCAAGAATGATCCCCACAAATACTTTTTATTTTTATTCCCCTCCAATCTGTCCTAAATAGAATCATACCATATATTTCTATAATGCCATTGCAATACTGGCAGGTGTATATTTTATCCTATTCCTATCAAATCCGTGCACGCTGGGTCAATGTTCAGTATGTCTAGTCCACAATGACTCCAAAATCTCTTTCCTGGCTAGTTACCACCAATTCAAACCCCATCAGAGAAGTTGGGGGTCTTTGCTGCATGGTACATCACACTTAGGAGGAATTCACTCTATACATTTAAGGCAGAATGGGTATTACTTGTTCACTCACTTTCCACAGGACGCCATTTATGTCACCCTGCCACTTCTTTCATCTTTTCCCCCTGACTTTCTCCAGTGAGTGTCCAGTATTGACTGCACTGACTGGCAGCGGCTGTCAAGCAGGAGTCTTTCAAAGACTTGCAGGGAGATGCCAGGGACTTGGGTGCTATGGCTCAAGCCTCTCCAAGCCTTTGACCCAGAAGCCCTGCCCTGGGCTGCACATACGAACTGGGTCAGGCAAGGAAGAGCTCCCTCGCTGCGTGCAAAAGGTCCCGGGTTCAACCCCTCCTATCTCCAGGGAGGACTGGGAAACAAAGACTTGGCCTGAAAGTCTTGGGAGAGGCTGCCCATCTTCTTTTCCGCTGCTCCAGAGAGAAGGACATGAAGCAACGGATCCAAATCGCAAGAAAAGAAATTCTGCCTAAAGGCATGGCCAAACTTGGCCTTCCAGGTGTTTTGGGATTACAGTTCCCATCATCCCTGACCACTGGTCCTGTTAGCTAGGGATGATGGGAGTTGTAGTCCCAAAACATCTGGAGGGCCAAGTTTGGCCATGCCTGGAACCTTAGGAATAACATTGTGACGGTAAGAGATGTTTGACAGTGGGAACGGACTCCCTCAGAAGCCGGCGGACTCTCCTTCATTGGTGGTTTTTAAGCAGACGTTGGATGGCCATTTGTCATGGATGCTTTGGCTGAGATTCCTGCACTGCAGAAGGTTGGATTAGATGGCCCTTCCGGTCCTACAGTTCTATGATTCTACAAGTAGAGAATACTGAGTGAGATAGACCCAAGGGTCTGCTGCCTGGGGGCAAATGCTCCAGCAACCCAGACAGCTGCCCACTCCCACCCTGGATTCCCTTCTTACTTGCAACCAGCCCACGGAATGGCCCTGCCTGCCTGCCAGCTTCCTCCTCTTGGATCTCAATTTCCCCTATTCGGAAATCAGTAAGGAGGAGGATAGGGACAAAGCCTTTGCCTCTCATTGGCTCTAGCGCCACCTACTGACGGGCTCCCTTCCTCCCAACCAGTCCTAATGGGCTCCACCCACCACTAGCTCCGACTTTATATTAGGCCACTTCCTATGTTTTTATGCTACAAAGCCCCAAACACTTTTTTTGGGGGGGTGCTCATATATAACCAGGACTCGCCTTGAGCACAAATGCTGGGTGAAATTATGCCCGGTGGCAGGGCTGTTTTGCTTTGTCCCTAACCCCAGTTCCGGGTGGGGGTGTGCGCGCGGCGTGGGAGGGGGAAAGAAAAGGGGGAAGTCCCAGCAAGGCGGAGGAGAGTCTGCCTAAAAGGGTGGCAGACAAGCAGTCCGATTTGCTAACAGCTTAGCCTAAATCTAAGTGAATCACATAGCATTGTGACAGTGACTCACTGCCCTGCTAGCATCCACTCTGTGGGGTTGGAGAGGGAAAGGGGAGAGGGGTTATGGTGAGGATTTGAGGTGGGGGGGGCGGTCTTGCCGATGACTGCAGAGCCACTCACCACCCCATTGCTTGCCAAAGCCTCCCCTCCTCATTCTTTCCCCCCACCCCACATACCTCCCGAGCACCCCTGCTCAGGTCTCTTAAGAACCTTCCTGGGCCTCGCCCCTCCCACCCTTCACCTCTTTGCTGCTAATTTGAGTTCTGAATCAAGAAGCTAAAAACAGCAACCCAGCGGCTAAATATAGCCAGCCTGGAGTGCGCACACACGCTGGCGCTCCTTTGCTTTGCAATTCAGAGCCTGTAATGCACAGTCCCTCTGCTGCAGCGTGTGGGGGCGGCCAACAGCGTCGCTCATCATTGCGAAGACTGCAGTGGGGGGAGAGGGAGGAAGGAGAGAGAGAGAGCAAAAGCGGGGGCGGAGGCATCCAAGCTGTACTTTTACCCCAATAAGGGATGATATAAATATCTTTTGGCTCAGAGAGCTGTTTGTAACAGAAATGGCACAGATGCATTCAGATACCCTGCCACCTATAAAGCAGGAGGCGGGGGGGGGGAGAGGTGCTGAGCATGTATGTAAAAGGCAGCCTGCACATCACAGAATCATAGAGTCAGAAGGGACACTGAGGGTCATCTAGTCCAACCCCTTTGCGATGCGGGAATGTTAAGTTGCCCCATAGGAGATTGCACCTGCAACCTTGGCGTTATCTGCACCATGCTCTAACCAACTAAGGCCAAATCAAGCTTTGACAGGCTGGATAGATGTCTTTACTTTCTTCTTTCCTTGGCGATCACTCACAGCCGAGTAAGATTGTCTTCCATGAACACGGTTTTAACAGTGAGTCCGTAAGTGACTGTGGAGGCCAATTCTGGATCCACACATCCTTCCACAGTGGGGACATTGGTTTCCGGGCAGGAGTTGATCATGGTGAGGGTTTGCCAAGTGTGCCTTCTTCTTAGCACGTTTCTCCCTTTGTCCTGATTTCCAGCGTCTTCAAAGCCCATGACACCTTTGGTAAAGGCTGTTCTCCAACTGGAGCACTCGCAAGCCAGTGTTTCCCATTGTCGGTTGTGCAGTTGTCCCAGTTGTGCAGGCTGTTGGCTGCAGGAGTGCCAGGGATGCTGTACCAGCACTGGACACTGCCCCCCCCACGTGCATAGGATTGTAATGCAACCCCAAAGTGCTGCCTTATGCCAAGTCTTGCTATTGGTCCATCTAGCTTAGTATTGCCAACACTGGCTGGCAGTGGACCTGGGGGATTTCGGGCAGCAGGCACTCCCAACACTACCTGGAAATGCCAGGGATCAATCCTGGGCCCCTCTGTGTGTATGCTGTGCTATGGTCTTTGCCCTAAGCAAAAAAAGAAGAAGTAAGTTTCTAGTCCTCAACGTCCTGGATGAAGGTCTGATCCAGTTTGTTATTTTCTACTCTGACTGGCAGCTGCTCTCCAGGTTCTTGGGAAGAGAAAGTCTTCCCTACCAACCATTCCCTGACCATTTTTAAAAATAGGAGATGAGGACTGTCTGCACTGAAAGCAGGTGCTTCAGCAATGAACTAAAGACTGCAGTTTCCACTCATAATTTCCCTGCCAATGTTCGTGCCCTGCTCCCACTGGAATGGTCTGAGAGGTAATCCATGGGGGTTCTCCTCTCCCGGGGAGAGGGGCAGAGCGAGTCTGCTAGGAGAAGAGGCCTTTCCTTTCTCCAGTGGTGGCGACTGAGCCATTGTTGGTACGCCACATTCTGGTGCTAGTCATTGCACAGGCGGTGACAGAGGAGGCCCATAGGGTCATATTATCTAATCCTCTGCCAGATCCTCCAGTGGAGGTTTTTAAGATGAGGATGAATGACCACCTGTCAGGGATTGTTTCGCTGCGATTTCTGCATTGCAGGGGGTTGGACTAGGGGGGTCTGTACAACTGTACAACTCTATGATTCTATGTAAATTCAAGGCTAGAGACATAGCCATGCATTCTCCTTAGCTATTACTTAACGGGGTTAAAAAAAATATGTGGTGGCGCTCCCCTCCTTGCATAGCCAAGGAGAGTGTTCAAAACTTAAAATAAATTCAAAAGCAAACATTGGGAAAGGAGGCAGGAGGAGGAGGAGGAGGAGGAGAGATTCCCAGGCCAAGAGTTCGAACCGTGCATCCTTGCGCCCAAAGCAGCAGCTGAATATTTCGCTGACAAATTACTGGAGAGCACCCGGGCTTCTTTAATAGTAACAGCAAATGAATTGCCTCCTACCGTAGCGCAATGGGGAATAAGAAAAGAAATCTCTCTGCTGAGTGTGTGTGTGTTGTGTGCCTTCCTTATGTGTGGTAATGGAAGGCGATATTAATTAACAGAAAGGGGATGGTAAGAGGAAAAAGTGGGAAGGCAATGAAATTAATTATGAGGGGAAATGGGGGATAGAAATTGATTTATAAGCATGGAAGGGAATTGAACTTAGTTATGCAGGAAAGGGTTTTGCAAATGTGTTCTTATTGCTGCTTAGTGAATTACACCAGTTACAAAGTGAGGAACTAATAATGCAGTTTCTTGATGAATCATTAAAAGGGTTAATAATACAACTGAGTATAGTACAGAAAAGAGATACTTTTTCATTTTTTTTCTTTGGCCACACCCATTTTGACACGCAGCCGCTAGGGGGCTGCCTCTAGGTCCGTGCAAACCTTGAGCCCCCAAAAGGATAGGCACAGTGTGAAGGTGTTTGAGTGCAACAAGGGCCTTTGCAGCAACAGATCTACATCCACCCATCACTGTGGGGTGGGAGCAGGGTGGAATCACTTCCTGCATGTGTGGCGAGAAGCACCACATCGAAAGAAAAAATAACAGTCCCAGGGAATTTTGATAAAGGAAAGAGATTGATTGAATACATACCATGATTGTGAATTTGGTGTTAAAATTTGGTGGCCCCCCCCTCAGGTCTGAGGGCCAAATGCAGCCCTCTAGACCTCTCTCTCAAAACTTTGCACAGGCTACATCTGCTCAGCCACATGTTCCCTCCCCAGGCTGCACCCCTCAACACCCCTTACTTTGCACCCTCCTTGAATGGTTTTGCTGGCTTGAATATGTACAGAATTCAAGGGGTGTGGGTGTGTAAATCCTGCAGGCATGTTAACTTGAATAGGACAATAACCTTCTGGGGGGGGTTGCCTCCAGACTGTCAACATTTTGCAGGAATCAAGTGCACACCATAAATTTAAAGTGGATTAATGCACTCTGTTTCTCTAAAACACAGATCCTAGGGCTTGCCGATCAGAAGGTCAGCAGTTCGAATCCCCGCGACGGGGTGAGCTCCCATTGCTCGGTCCCTGCTCCTGCCAACCTAGCAGTTCGAAAGCACATCAAAGTGCAAGTAGATAAATAGGTACCGCTCCGGTGGGAAGGTAAACAGTGTTTCCGTGCACTGCTCTGGTTCGCCAGAAGCGGCTCAGTCATGCTGGCCACATGACTCGGAAGCTGTACGCCGGCTCCCTCAGCCAGTAAAGCGAGATGAGCGCCACAACCCCAGAGTCGTCCGGGACTGGACCTAACGGTCAGGGGTCCCTTTACCTTTAATGCACTCTGTTTCTCTCCCTAATAAATTTACTTTAAACAACAACAACAACTCAGACTTTTTGCAGTTAGGAAAGTGACAGGGAAATGCACTGCAAAATGTAGATGGATAAAAAGTTAAGAGGAAGATGTGTAACCACCATGCCAGCTAATGCAGGAGGGTTGCTCATTGTTGCATAACTGCCCCGTCAGCAAATCAGGAGGAATGCTCACTAAAGAGCAGGCATCGTCTAACCTCTGTGAAAAAGAAACCAGGATGAATAAGCTAGGGTTGCCGTATTCCCCAAAGTGAAAATCCGGACAAAGTTACTGAGCTTTTTTCTGGCAGCCTGTCTCGAGAGAGCGAGGGCAGCATCAGCAAGGCTGGCACCAAGGGTTGACAACACCGGGCGTCTGCTAGTGTCCATATCCCAATAGTGGGCCCTTTGCCCTGGAACTTGGCCCTCTCAAGTTAGCAAACAGTGAGGGAACTGAGGAGGAGTAACCCCTGCATCCCCTGTCCATCCCACCCCCTCTCTCCCTGGGAAGTGGGGTGGATTGGGCCCCAGAGAAATGGGACAGTGAACGGGCAGCAACAGCAGAGAGGCAGTAGAAGAGGCAAGCATCTCATGCCAGGGCCCTGAACAAGATGGAACTGGCACCACGCACCATGTTTACACTGTGGTCATTCTGCTGTGTCGAACACTGGAGAAGATTTTTGCACAGTAGGAGAGAACTTTTTCCAGACTGGGCTACTATATGAAGCCTACATGCCAGTGGCGGGCAGAGCCAGGAATGCTAATATTACCTTTATAAAAGTAGGCTTCTCTACACCACTCACACGCCCCTCCCTGTCCTCCATCCCCACAAGCAAGAGGCATTCTCAGAACATCCTGGCCAGCCAGGCACAAACATTTGGGGTGCAACATAGGGCCAGTGAGCGGTGTGGCCTAGCAAAAGCCCCCAGGACCAGATGCAAAGACCTGGGTCCCCCTTTCCCTGCTGCCAGGGAGGAGGCCCCACTCAAGATTGAGCACGTCACGCTGATCTTTTACCCTCGACAAGCCCTTAGCAATGGGAACCCGACACTGAAAATATCTCTGTGTCCAAGTTATCAGCCTCCTTGCTGTCCAGTGATTGGAAGCAAAGGGGGCACAGATCCTGCCACATCTTGAATTTTACACAGCTGCTTCAAGGTTTGAGAGACACCTGAGCAAAGTGTTCTCTCAGTTTATTTGTTTGTTGAGATATATTTCCTCTTTGTTTGGGGAGTAGCACAGGGGAAGGGGGGGCGGGCGCAAGAGGCAAGGCTTCCATCCTATATCCTGTATCCCAGTTGCTGAATTGTTCGCTGTTGTTGGAGCAATGTGTTTTACAGTGCTCCTCACTGCCTATTTTAATTTCATTATTATTACCGAAGAGGCAAAAGCCCTTCTGATCCATTCTGGCAAAGCATCGTCGCCGCTGTGCCAGCACTGAGGGAATTGGCTGCTGCAATGTGTATTAATTTAGTCTAGGAAACGGGCTGCGGGGCAGGGAGAAAAGGAAATAATAAATTCGGTGATGGGCAAAGAGGAATAGAGGAGGAAGAAGAACATTCCAGGGGTTGACACCTTGTTACATAAAATAGCCCCCTCACTGGTACGGCCTTTAATCTGTTGCTTTTAATAACTCAGGAGAACAAGCTATTTATATTCTTCCACCTAACCAGGACAAAAAAAATAATAATGTAAAGTGGAGGGATGGAAGCCATCTAGAAAAAAATATGTGTTTTTCAATCATGTTTTCAACAGGAAGATTGCATACAACAGAGGCATTTGGAGAGAAAAGCAGAGGAGGAGAGAGAAACCAATTATCTGGGCCTATATTTGGGTCACTCGTATGTCCGGATGTGAAAATGGCTATCGTCATGGGGGTCCTTTTGCCGAACTGTCTTTGCCCCTCACTACTGCTGGCCTGGTGACCCACATATGAAATCTGTGTCTGATATTGGGAGAAACTGTAAGGCTATCCAGTCCAACCCTCTTCCGGAAATCAGGACAGTTCTCCTATTAGCTCCTGCCCCATAACTGCCTAATTTCCAATATGATTTGGGCTCAAATCCCTGCAAGGTGTTGTTGTAGTTTCCCTAATACCAGCTATCTAGAAACCAGGCAGTGTTGCTCAGAAGAGACCGGCGGGGGTGGGGGGGGTGGCATGGCACTCTGCACATGCTTAGTTCAAACCTGTTCTTTCCCATGATCCAATGCCGAGCATGAAAGATAATAATAATAATAATCTGGCTGGGTTTCCCCAGATGCAGATCTGATCATCACAATCCGGCCTACCATCAAAATGCATTTACGGGCTGAGTCAGATGAAATACAGGAATAACCCACCAACCCTATGGTCCACAGGAAAAGGCCCAAAAATGTCCCCATTTTTGTGTAGACCCCATGCCATGCCCCCTTGTACTTTGCTGTGTTTCTGAAATCTATTTATATTTCATCCCACCTACTCACTTCATTGCCTTCTCTCCCCCCCCCCATCTCCTTTTGCAAGGTGGGGGCCAGAAAGAGTGTGAGGAGCGTATTGGAGCTTGATCCCCCGTCTTCGAAAATATCTCAGCCGTTGCCATGGTGACCCACCCACGGCTTCACCAAAAAGGACAAGGAGCTTCACAAGAGAGGGAGGGAGGGAGGGAGAAGCAGCTTTTTATAGAAAGAAGTATGTATATCTGATGGGGTGGGGGAAGCAAACCTGGAGAGGGGGGTTCAAGGCCCCCCCTCTAGAAAGAGTTTAGGGGTCACAGCGTTCCTGTCAACAAGGCCTGTGTATGTTCCCTGTGAGGGGAAAATTTGTGCCCACCGGTGCTGAAAATACACGGCTCCTCTCAACTGATGTAGAATTTTGCACAGACTGACTCCCCCCCCCCCCCCCCCGCTGGGCTGTGGTAGCTTTCAACATCAGCACGGGACAGGCAGAAATCCAACAGGTGCTGCATCTTCCAACTCAGGGGGGAACGTCGCATGTTGCAGCTGTTACCTGTCACATCACTGTTCAGATGGGTTGCCAGTTTGCTGGCAGGTTTAACTTACGTAAGGTGCTTGTGCTAGTGTTTGAAGGCCTAAACGACTTCGGGTCCAAATATCAGACAGACGGCCTCCTTCCCTACAGACCCTGTGGGTACTGAGATAAACCAGGCCCCCTTCTTCGGAGCGCCGCCACCCACAGAAGTTGGAGGGAAGGTGGCCACAGCCCAGAACAGAGCATTGTCTTGTGACATGTCCTATAGCCTGTGGACTTTAGGTTTTTTTCTCATCCAAAAGGGAAGGCGCACCTAAACAGGTGAGCATGCTCAACTACTGTAACTGACTTCTAAGAGAGAGGAAAATGTAAAACCAGCAAGAAGAGAGGATATGCAATGGAGTATCTTGGGAAAGGGAATGACTGGCACACCCCACTGCAATGTTTTGTTGCAGGTCACACTTCTTGCCTCTAACAGTAGAAATGGTGGTCATTATGTGGGTGCCATTTTTTCAGTACCACCACAATTCTTTATTTAGGTTGGTTCCCACATACATCTTACCTTACTTATAGAGCTCTCCTATGAAGGAGAGTTCTCCATCTTCCAAGATAGTTTGTTGCTCTGTAGCTTTGATTACTCAACTGGCAGCTGAATGTATGAATAGCCTCCACTGAAGTTTGAGTTTGGGCTTGAAACCTGAATAAATGTTATTCAAGAGACTTATATCCTGCCTTTCCCCCCTCCTTTGTAAATGATATCTAAAGCTGCTGGATTTAGGCTATGTACCCCCTACCCCTTTAAAACACATTCGAAGCACATTATTTCCCTCAAAGAATTCTGGGCACTGTAGTTTACCCCTCACAAACTACAGTACCCAGAATTATTTGTGGGCAGAAATGTGCTTTTACGGTACAGCATGCTCACAGTCTTAGGATGAAAAACAAATAAGAAGATAAACTATTAAATCATTAAGTCTATGTATTCAGCAGAATGAGTCCATTCAGAATGAACCTGTTAAGATAAAATAAATAAATGGATCCCAGCATTGCCAACAACAACAACAACAGTGGTAATAGTAATAATAATAATAATAATAATAATAATAATAATAATAATAATAATTTCAAATATTTAAAATCTAGCCTTTTGGAAATAAAGCTCAGCTTTCAGCTCAGTCTTCTCCTCATTGTGCAAGTCTTCCACTAACAGGGAAGCCATAACACAGCTGTTATGCAGAGCAGGTGGTCAAAATGATTATTCCCTTGTAGTCTTCTTTTTTAAATTTAAAATCTCAGGACGGATATACTGCTTTATGCTATCTCACACTCAATGCCCCTGCTTTGCACACCAAGTATTTTTGCCTGATTGGAATGTGTCCTTGAACTCCAATCATTTTATTTTTATTTATTTTACACAATTTGTATACTACTTAATCGTCAGTACTTCTACTTGGCTTACATAAAATGCAATAATTATGCCATGCAATAATTATGCCTCTTAGATGTCTGGATGGAGGATAGAGACAGGTATGTGAGTGAAAGTAGCCTACTGCACAAAGATAAAATTCACACCTATTGCTCCTCCTACTTCTGCATCTGACCCCACCATTGGCCCCCAGCCAGCCCCCAGAAGGTTGCCAAGAAGGGTATGTGTCCCTCAGGTCCTAAAAGGGTTCTGCAACCCTGCACTACAGACTGCTCCAGCCTGGTTTCAATGCAAAGTGAGTATATCTCTATTCTGAGTTCTGGGGCTTATACCACTGCAAAACCAACAAGAACTGTTGCTTCCACATCAGGGGAAGGTTCCTTAAACTGCAGCTATCCAACGGCACTGGAACAAATTTAGAACAGTTTCTGACCTCTTTGAATGGTTCCAAGATCTCACTGCTCAGATAGACTGCTCCTGTTCAGAAGGCGCTGTGCAAAAGACTTGCTGCCTGCTGTCCAGTGCCACCTCTTCGATTTTCTCTTTCCCAGCATCCCTAATTGGCTGGCTGGAGCTTTACTGTGAAAGACTGCAAGCAAGGACTGATAAGAAGCTGCAACAAACCCCTTCCACCTGGCCTGCTGCCCTTATTAAGCCTCTGAGAGAGCCACTATCTTTTTCTCTCTCTCCTCGAAGACGTGGTTAATGGTTTCATTCTGCAAAGAAATGTGACATTGTTTTCTATCAATTCTGAGAATGGCCAACTAAAACAAAAATATCGTTAAAAATAAATCAAATGTCTAGTATATTAGAAGATCTCTACTGCCCATTTCATGCCCTCAACTTATGGCATAGGAGAAGCAAGTAAGAGATGGATGGGAATCAAAAGGGAAGAGGAACACAGGAGGGGGGTTAGGCAATAAAAGGGGAAGGTGATAAGAGAGACAAAAAGACAAAATGAAAAATTCAGCAAAGCCTGAACACCATGTGTCTCCACCAAGCCAAATTTGGCCCTACAACCCCGTATGAGTGAGATAAACATTCTGTTTTACCCAGTGGAGTACAATTCATTGGGGTGAATGGGGCAACCACCGACAGCCCCTGCCTGCCTTCGCACTTACAACTGGCCCAGGGGGGTGTGCCTGCATGTCAGCTTTTTGTTAATTGATTATGCAGGGTGGGGCTTACCTGCCCTCCCCCCTTCCCATATTTAATTCAAGTTGGCACCCCTGATCTGCTGCCCTGATCCGTCATAACTGGAGGTGGCATGGGCTGAATCCAAGACTCTTTGCATCCGAAGCAGTTGAAATGTGGCCCCTCTCCCAGAAATCTGTACCTCTGTCTCACCCAGTGTGCATCATGCACACACACAAAATATTTTCCCATCTCCCCATCAACTCAAACACAAAAGCTTCTCTCTGTATGCGACTCTCCCTCTCTCCCTCTCTCCTGTTAAGATCCCAAGTTGACCATTCTGTTAGTCAACCTTTGATGACTGGCTCTTGAGTGTGTGGACCACCGTCTGACTCCACAGAGAAATGTTATATTTGACGTCGTCGCCTGGATCAGTTGGTGCCTCATCCATACATAAAACAACGTGCCCATTCATCACTTGATGCTGCAGTCATCAGATGATGGGCCAAGTGCATGGAGAGAGGACCACTTTCAGAGAGCACCCTAGAGAGAAATGATGTGTTCTGTTCATGTCTGATGGCTGGGCAGCCAGGTGGGTTGAGAGGCATTTGAAAGAGAAGCCTGTGTGTGTGTGTGTGTGTCTCCAGTCCTGGGGCCTGGATCAGAAGGTCGCTGGCTGCTGGGCTCTGCGCCTTTAAATCTGGTGGAGAGCTTGCGTGCCGGGAGGGGGAGAGGAGCTGACGCAGCTGCATTCTGCCTTTCGCTGCCAAAATAGGGAAAAGGGCTGAAAATCTTGAAAAGGAAAATAAGCACCACAAGGCAACCGAAGCTCTGGCGTCACTGCCTCTGCTCTTTCCCTCTCCCTCTCCACCGCCCCCCCCCCCTTGCAGCCTGCCTCGCGTTGCCACAGCAACAGCACACAACCAGCATCCAGGGCTGGAAAGCTTTTGAGTGGCAGCTCAGGGATGGGAGGAGTGTTCCCAAGTTTGAATAGCATCCTGTCCTGCTCACTTTGCAATGGAGCTGAGGCGAGTGGAAAGGCTCCGCTGGAAGCCTGCTGTTTGAACCCTTCGCCTGCCCCAAAACTTCATAGGATCAAAGAAGATAGACATTTGAGATTCCTTTTTCGAAATCTCAACTATTGCCAATCTGACTCTTCCAGCTGCAATGGCTCTGTTCTGCCCCCCACTGTGGGAGCCAGTATGCCACTGAGTATCAGTTGCTTAAGTGTCGCAGGAAGAGAGAGGCTCTGCTACTGTTTTCCATTATTTTAATTCCTGGTGGGTTTGTTTCTTTTCATTCTGCTGTTCATAAAATGCTTATCCTTCATTATCGGTGGTCCCCACTTTTATTTTGCAAGCCGCACTGGATACTTATTGGTAGAAGAACAGGGTATAGTTAAAAACAATTGTAGAATTATAGTGTCTTAGAACTAGAAGGGACCCCCAAATGTCATCTAGTCCAACCCCCTGCAGTGCAGAAATTGCAGCAAAAAAATCCCTGACAGATGGCTAGCCAACCTCTGCTTAAAAACCTTCAACGAAGGTGAGTCCACCACCTTCCACGAAAGTCCATTCCACTGCCAAACAGCTCTTAAGAGTGAGAAAGCTCTTCCAAGAACTGCCATGATCTTCCCACCCTCTTTTTCCCCCTTCAGCACCTCTGAAGTATTACTGGTTGCCATTTTGACTGGACTGGCATGTGTCAAAACCATGGCGAACAGCTAAATTGTGAAATTCCCTTCCACAGGCTGTATCATTGGCCACTAACTTGGAGAATGTAAAAGAGGTTTAGACAAATTCTTGGAGCCTAAGGCTACAGGAATCTCAACTAAAGCATCCATGACAGATGGCCATCCAACCTTTGCTTCAAAAGCTCCAGTGAAGGAGAGTCTACCAGCTCCCAAGGGAGTCCATTCCAGCGTCAAACAGCTCCTACTGTCAGAAAGTTCTCTCTTTTGTTTAGTTGGAATCTCCTTTCTTGAGCCTTTTTAATGGCAGGACAGGCAGACTTTCAACAGGTGAAACTGGTCACCACTATAGTACCTACCAAACTTCTGGCTATCTCACAGTTGCTGAAGGTATAAAAGTTTAGCCAGGAGTGAGGGGGTGGGGAAATGGAGAGCCCAACTTTAGCTTATGAAGGATGTACCTTCTTAGAATAAAGGGGTAGTGGTGTGACTAGCACTTTAGATGGTTGGTTTCCGCAAATGGAATGGGGCAAAGTGCACAAGAAACCAAAAAACCTTTGAAGATAGGGTGTGTGATTTTGAGAATCAGTGGTCAACTTGTATATCCCCCAAGCGGCTGAGCTTCGTGGTATATTGCCATCATCTGTTGGGGAAATCATTTGTAGTGCATTGGCTAACATGCGAGGGGAGTTGAAAGATGGGATCTCTGCAAGACGGCAGGCTTTTTGCTCAAAGCGTCTTCCATTTCAGGAGGTTGGGGTCCTGTGGATGGGACCCTCTCCCCATTTCCCCAAGAAAGCCCCCAATTTGATCCACTGCCCCAAGCAATGATGCCTACACCTCTCTTTCCGGACACCCTCCTTCCCCTCTGATGCAATCCTCTGCCACCCAAGCAGCCCTAGTAACACAAAGGTGGTGCCCTGAGCAGTATCACTCGTTGCTATGGAAATTCTGGGTACCAGCGAGGGAGATGCAGCCCATCATTCCTGGATGCAAAACAACAGGAATGTGTGTGGCTGTTGCAGGATGGCACCCTATCGGGCTGGGGCAGAAGCCTATAAAAATGCACTGTTCATTATTATTATTTTTAATATGAGAGGTGCTTAGATCTGTGGTAGTTTCCACAAAGCACCACAGATGCCTGAATGAAGTGAGAGGGATGCTGGCATGGGTGAATTGAAAGGGCTCAAAAAAGATGAGGTACGGCTCAGCCCTGACACCTGCTGGATACTCCATTTAGCAATTTCATTACAAGTGTTAGGAGAATCCCTTTAAAACCATGGGGAGCAGCCATGGGGAGAGGGTAACTTTTGTTTGGGAAGAAGCCTCAAATTAAAGTTTCCAAGCACAATTCAAAATGTTGGTGCTGACCTTTAAAGCCCTAAATGGCCCAGGATACCTGAAGGAGCGTCTCCATCCCTATTGTTCAGCTGGGGGGTGATGGTTCAGCTCCAAGGGCCTTCTGGAGGTTTCCTCACTGCGAAAAGTGAGGTTATAAGGAACCAGGAAGAGGGCTTTCTCGGTAGTGGTGCGCACCCTGTGGAACCCCCTCCCATCAGATGTCAAGGAAATAAACAACTATGTGACTTTTAGAAGACACCTGAAGGCAGCCCTGTTCAGGGAAGTTTTTTTAATGTTTGATGTATTACTCCTTCTTTGAATGACAAGTTGTATGTGTCCACGTAACCATCTCAACCTGTGGAACTGGCGCGTCTGCAAGTGCCATGTAATGTTCGTTCCCCAACTGCAAGGAATCAGCTCCTCAATATGACAGCACCTGCTCTCTGGAACTCCCTGCCAACTGATTTTAGGAAGACACCTTTGCTATATTGTTTTCAACACCTGCTAAAAACTCTTTTGTGTAGGCAAGCCCACCGAGATTTTTAACTTTAGCATGCGATTTTATTTTATTATGTATATTTGTTTTAGACTTTTGCTCCAATTCGTTTCTTGATAAATTTTAGGTCAACTTGTTTCGTTCCATCTTCCAAGTTTATTTGTGTTTTTCAAATGAACCTAGATTCGTTATTTTTAATGAGCGTGTATTTACTCAGAGTTTTTGGTGATTAAGCAGGAAATAGGTCTTGTTTAATAACTTTTTAAAAGATTAAGGGAGAGGAAAGCTAAACACAGCACAGACATTCAAAGACACAGAGGAAAATTGTGAGATTTTTTTTTTTTAAAAAAAGATATCATTTACTGAAAAGGGACTGACAGTAATTACATAGGGAGTTCCAGAGTCAGACCAGACCTGACCCTCTCGCCTTCCTCTCTGTCTTCTTCAGCAAGGCATCACCAAACCAGTCACTGGGCAGACTTAGCTCCCAGTGCACAGCAGACGGGACAAGTGAGAAGCCGGCGCCATTCACACTCCAAGCATTCTGGGGATCTGAATCTCAGTGTGCCCAAATGGAGGGAGGTGGTGCTCATTTCTTTTTTGCAGCTGCCAGTTCGGCTTCCTTTGCTTCGGCCTGAGCTGCCAATAACTCTTCGCGCTCCTTCAGGAAAGCAGCGTATTCCTCTGCATGGAGTCTGGAGGAGGGGGAAGAGGAAAGAGAATTGCACCTCCTTGCTTCACGTCAAGCCTATCTGCCCCGTTTCCAGTTCTGCCCCACACCTTTCTCTGCTGCTTCACAGGGTTTGCTGCTCAGGTGGGGCTCACCAGGTGGGGCAGGGCTGCTCGACCAACTTCCTGGGAGGAAGGTCACTGTTGCTTACGGGGGGGAGAAGGGTGAAGCAGCAGGGAGGTCAGTGCAATGTCCACCTCTCTGCTGCCTCGCCCCTCCTGGGCAAGCAACAGTGATCCACCTGCCAGGAAACTCCATCCCACCTGGCAAGTTACTTTGGCTGCCCGTTGTATCCTGGTTCCCACCCACAGCCTCTCCTTACAATGGCATTGAGGGTCACCTCCTCGGGTCACCAAATTTCAGTTATTGTTTCCCCCCACAATACTCTCTCTTCCCACCACCACCTAAAAAAAACCCCAACCCCCTCCCCAAAAAAACAGGCCAGGAAGCAGAGGCTACATTAACACATGACTGTGATCCATACTTTCTGAATAAGCACCAGCCCATCTGAAGCCACCATTTGTTGTTGGTTTGCTATTTGTTTAGAAGACTGGTCAACCGATCGAGCAGAGAGCTCTCCCACTGTAGCTCCAAAGGGGCCGAAATCCACAAACGAATTGAAAAATAAATAGGCACAAAACCATCGTCACCAAAACACAGATGAAATCAATAAAACCTTTTGAAACAAATAGAGGTAGCTAAGCAAAATGCCTGGGTGGGCTTGCTGGAAGACGTTTGCAGCAGCCGTCCTACCTCACAGGGTTGTTGTGGGGATAAAACTGGGAGGACGAGAACCATGTCCTTGGAGAAAAGGCGAGTAATAAATATAGCAACAACAAAACAATATAGTGAGAGCAACCGCCTAATGTCAATAGGGACAGAGTTCCACAGCAAATGTGCTGCCACACTAAAGGGTCAAATCCCTGCAAATGTGGACTGGGATGGTGTGGCTTTAGTCAAACTGCAAGTTCTGCAGATTAAAGTGATCCAACTAGGGTGGTGGGGAGATCCCTTAAGTAAACTGGTCCTAAGCTGTTATGGAAGCAAGAAACTATGACCCTTCTTTTGGGCAGAGCAGGAAGCTGAGGCTTCCCAGTTTCCTACTCCTGCCTGCCCCAAGGGTGGGGCAAACTGGGAAGATAACATGGACCAGCCCCCTGCTCATTCAATAAACCGAGAAGCCTGGTTTATCGTTGTACGCAAACTGCAACCAGAGTCTGCTTGTCCGCTGCCTCGTGGATTCTTCCCAAGGTTTGTGCTCTTCAGCCACTGATTCCCATGGGCACCAGTCACTTACTCTTTCACCACCTTGATGCCCAGCGACCGGGCAGTCCCCATGAGCGACAGGACGACCTTCTCGAGCGGCGTGTCGCGGAGCACGAAGTTCGGGTCCTGAGACTTCACCAGGGCGATTTCATACAGGTGCTTCAAGGTCACCATTCCTGCCACCTCGTGCCCTGCAGCACAGCATAGAGAGGGTCTTAAAGCCAGGAAGAGCCAAGTGGAGGTTTGCTACCAAAGCCCAAGAGGGGGAAATCCCAGCACACCTCAAAACTCCCAACATTTTTAGCCATGTGTGTTACCATGCACATGAGGGGGGGGTGAACTCAAAATATTCAAACTCCAAGGCTTATGCTTCCCCCAACACAATTTTGAACCTGTTCTAATGTGGGGCATGTACTTAGTGGTAACTCCAGAGACTGTGCTAGACTGTCACAGCAAAAACAACAAATGGAAAAAAACATCCTGCAGAGCATTAGAAGACTCCCAAAACCATTCGAAAACCAAGGCATGGCTTCCAATTGGCTGCAGGAGTGTCCGAAAAGCACCTGCAAACCAGAACACTCACTTCTGGGTTTGCGGCATTAAGAGAGCTGATTTGTTTGGCAACTAAGCCATTTGGGAAACAAGGTTCCTCTGTACTTAAGTGATTTGAGCCTTGACAAACAGGTGGGAAAACCAATCCCAACCCAGAAGCCACTGGTGACAACATTGCCAGGACGTGGGTTGCTGGTCCCGTGTTCCCCCCCCCCCCCACCTCTGGTGCTCAGATGGCTCCTTTCTGCCGTTCTCTTCCAGCACTTTGCCTCTGGACCTTCACTCTAACCAGCAGCTTCCCTCCCTGGTTGTGTCTCTCACCAGGATTTGTTGCTCCCTTTTCTATGCCAGCCGCCGACAGCAGAAAATACGTGGCTGTTGGCTTGTTTATCTGAAGCTCGTACGATCGGTCAGGCTGCAAAAAGGAGTACAGGGAAAAGGGAAGAGAGTTAAGTCAGCCATGCCTCAGAGATCTCTGGCAAAGGCGCAAACACAAAAATGAGGTGCAAACCAGGCGTGGGGCCCTCCAGATGTTCTGGACTACCACATCCATTATTATTAGTAACTCAGTGGTACAGCACATGTCTCAGGAGAGCTACCACCAGTCACTGTATACAACATGGGCCAAGGATCTGGCTCCGTGTAAGACATCAAAAGTGGTTGGCACACGACCTGGGATCCTCCAGAGCAAGCTGCACACAGAAGTATTTGAACTCTGGGGCACAGGCACTCAAGGTTCAAGACAGACGTCTGCCTGCAAGATGTTTTCCTGCCTCTAAATAAATAGGTAAATTATGTTCTTCTCACCCGTACAATGATGCGTGTGGGCAGAGGGATCCCTTCCTTGATGTCCTTTGTGCGCTCATTGAAATCCTTGCAGAATTGCCCAATGGAGATGCCTCTCTGGAGGGGGACAAGAGACAGGAATCACGCAAAGTGAGAAGGAAATTCAGAGGGCAGCTAGTCCAACACTTTGCAGGATCGGGAAGAATTCAGGATGCAACCACAGCATTCCTGGGAGAAGGCGATCCGCCTCCTGGAAAGTAAGTGCCCACCATGTCCCCAGGTGGCCTGTTCCACTACTGAATAGGCTGTATCACATGTAGCTGAAATCTGCTCCCTGACATCCCTCCCCCCCCCCCCCCCCCCGCTGCCACCCATTGCTTCTAATCCTGCTGTCTGGACCAGAATCAAGTCTGTTCCATCTTGTGAGTGACAGCCCTTCAGCTATTTGAAGCCTGCTATTGTGTCTCTACCCAATCTTCCTTCCTCTGGGTGCTAGAAGGATTTCAGGACTCAGCTCCCAAGCCTTCTGCAGAAGGGGCAAACTCTCCTATAGCTGCCCTGTCTAAGCTTGGTGGGGGGGGGGTAACAGTGGGGGTGATGGTGGAGGAATCCCTTGTTCAGCCCAAGGGAAAGCTTCCAGGGACCATGTGGCCAATAGTGGGCAGGCTCAGAGGAAAAAGAGAGTGGAGGGGGAGGGAATGCAAATTTCACCTATCTACAGTAGGCTAGTTTCTGCTCCAGAAAAGAGGTGCAGCACAGCAGTCTATTTCTAAAGAGTGGTGCTGAGTCTCAAGCTGCCTGGATGATAATTAACCCTTCTGGTTTGGAACCAGCTGCCTCCTTTAATCCTGGATAGACAGAGTCATTTCTTACACATCTATCCCACTCAAGCTGGCAAAGTTGGAGGGGCGAGGGGGCTTTTTCTCAAGTGGCTTCCTCCTGCCCGGGTGCTGAGCACACCCAGACCTGCGGCTGAGTGAATCACCTGCCCCTGGGACCGAAGAGGCACTCAGTATATGCTCAGAGGAACTCCCCGCCCCTCGACGGTTACTTCAATTGTGCCAGACTTGAATGAAGGCTCAAATGAAAACCACTTGGAAACAGTCCCACAGCCCTGGCCCTTTGAATGGGCAAGAAAAACTGAATGACGGCGAAGGCGAAAAGAGGGCATTTTGTGTGTACGTGTGTGTTTAAATCCTCCGTCCAAGAGCAGGCGGGGGGTGGGGAGACGCACACACAGGGATCCTCCTCCTCCTCCTCCTTGAGGGAGAACAGACCGCCTCACCCTGTCTCTGCCTTGCTCTGAGCACATCGGGAGAGGTAGGAAGAAGCACACGCTGCCGGATCCCTGCAGGTATTGGAAGAAGGGAGGAGGGGAGGATGCGCCAGAGATCCCCCACCCCCGCCCGCCAGCAGTGGGGAGGGGGCCGAACCAGGATATCCTGTGTGCGTTTCCTTTGGCACAAGGAGCAACTGTAGAGCTGAGGAGGGGGAGGGGAGGGGAGGATGTGAATGGCAAGGACTCAAGAGCCCACCCTCCCTCCCAGCGGCAAAAACAGGATGGCTGAACAGGGACAGAGTCAAGCAGACACACACACAAACACACACACACAGCTCCCATGCACTTGTCCGGCAAATAGGTCCCTCCCCTTGACACCGACACCCCCAATCTAGAGGACGGAGATCCCTCCAGCATAATGCACAGACAGACACACAGAAACAGACACACATGCACACTTTCTACAAGGCTCCCCCGTCTAATAAAAATCAAATAAATCCAAGAATCAGGATACCTCCCTGTTATCTCTGTACACAAAGTGGTTCCCAACTCCTTGGGTAGGGGAATTTCACTCACAACTGGAGAAGACCCCATTCCCTCCCAGTCCTGTCTGGTATGCGCCTGAGGATATATGAGCAGGAGAAAGAGTGCCTCTGAGGATGTACAGAGCAGCTCTCTCTCTCCTCACTGGGCAAATGGTGCCTCCATGCAGGCCTTGGCTTCTGCACTCCTGCTTGTCCTGAAGCCTCTTCCTACATCCTTCATGCTCCTGAAAACCTTGGTCTGAGCAAGTTGAGCAGGCAGAGGGGGTCCCAAATCCCAGTGCCTTGTCCTTTCAAGAAGGCTGAGGATTTGTATGGTAATTCAGGGGTGGGAGGGAGGAATGTCTCAGTTTTGTGGGGATTACTGGGGGGTGGGGGGAATGGACAGGGAACTATGTCTGAACTGACCCAGAATAAGATCTTGGGGTTGTAGTGGATAAGTTTGTCTGACTGCAGAGAGGTTTAGTTTTGTGCATCTACTTCTGTTGCTCCACTTCTGCGCTGGTCCAGAGTTAGCATCAAACTGTCCATACTGAGTCATTGCTGTGCTGTGATGATCTATGTGGTGGCTGTAACCCTGTGGGGAAGATTTGTGGGCCAGGTGTTGGGGGCAGGGTGCTCAAGCTGTCTGGATGTTATGCACTCTGACCTGGAAATGCTCCCCCACTCTTGTCCTAGATGTCTAAACGCATACTCTGCACATGGGCAGGGGCAGCCTCTCCTTAATTGCAACTTCAGCCAGCTTGACTGCTGGCTCAAATTTAAGCCCTTTGGATGTGCTCAGCACAAAATCTCCATGCGGGCATCCAAGTGACAATAAAGTTAAGGAAGGGTTCATTATCAATATTAATTCATAAATAATACTTCATGCCAGTACAAAAGAGGCAAGTCCCACGGCTGTGATTACTGTATTAGGGAAAGGGCTGGAAGTAAGACTGATTGCACTGCAATGCCTTTACAGAAATCCATGGTGCAGCCACACGGGGAACAAAAAGGGATAATGCAGAGCTGGGAAAGGTGCAGAAAACAAGGGCAACAAAAATTATCAGGGAGCTGGACAGCAACTGCACTAGGAGGAGATGTTACAACATTTGAGGCTTTTTAGTTTGAAAAAAGAGATGGTTAAGAGAAAGGTGAGCTGAGGTTTTTAAAAACTGTGACTCATGTGCAGTAGAAAGTTGGTGGAGCGGAATTTGCCTGTTTCACATTAAAACCTGGGATGATCCAGTAAAATTGATTAGCAGTAGATTCAGGACTAAAGAAAAACACACCTTTACCCAAATGCAGAATTAACAGGTTGTACCTAATGCTAGTCAAAGAGACTGTGTCAGCCTGTTGCAGCAAAACCAACAAGTATTGTGGCACCTTAAGAGACCCAACAAATTTATTACAGCAAAGGTTTTCACAAACTACAGTCCATGAAAGTTAGTGCAATCATAAATTTGTTAGTGTTTAATGTGCCACAATACTCTATTGTTGTTTCTGAATTCGTACTAGCTGCTTGCCACAGAAAGACTATCCAAGCCACTTGCAAAAACTTGAAGAGCATAACATACATTAACCATAAAATAAAAAAGAACAATGCATTACAGTGCAATTACAACAATCTATAAAACAGACCAATAAAACAGCAGCAAAACGCATACCATAAATAGACAGCAAAATCTTCATAACCCATCAAATGCCTGGGAGAAGGGATAACTTTTTACCTGATTGTGTAAGGATGTTAATGATTGCAGGGAGACCTCCAGAGGAGCAGGGGGAGGCATAACTGAAAAGGCCCCCTCTCAAGTGACATGTGCTCAGACTATTAATGTTGGCAGCACATATTATATAGCTTTTTAAAGAATACCCAAAGGGTTTTACACGCATTGCCGGGTTGCATTTAATCCTTGCAACAACCCTGAAAAGTAGGCCTGCATTCTTATCCTCATATTGCAGACTGGTGGTGGTGGGGAGACTGAGAGGGGCTTCGCTAAGGCCGCCTAGGAAGTTCATGGTCCAGACGTGTTTTGAAGGAGGGGCTTCCTGGTTCAAAGCCCAAATCTCTTAGGTCTGGTTTGGGATGAAGCAAAAGAAGAAGTGGGCTTTCAGGAGAACTGACCAGGGAAAAGGCGATTGGAGGTTTTAAACCAATGGGTCTTTGCAGGTTCCCCACCCCCAGGCTTCGAAGTCCACAGTCATGGAGTTTCCAGTGATCAGATGGGATCAGCAATCCGGCATTTTAAGACAAAGGCGATTGCTTCAGCCTTCCGATAACGGATACTGACAGGGCATGAAGAAGGCACCCCCAACTAGGCAGTTCAACTGTGCAGAAGCAAGAGTGACCTTTTCTACAGGCTGGCACGAGTCACAAAGTAAGTAGAGCAAGGCAAGTTTATTTATATGCCCCCTACCCGCCATTGCTGTTCTTTGCAGCTCATGTGAATAGGTTTCAGCAACCACCCACAGTCCCAGCCCGGCTGCGGCACTGAAGCCAGAAGGCCCCTGCAAGCCCTGATGATGCTGGTTTTACCTACACATCCCTAGAAGACTTGCCTTTTCCCATGTATGTCTCCTCTATAGCCTTTTCAGTGGTTGCAAATACCTTTTTTTTTTATTCACCTAGAGGCTTTTCAATAGTGTTTTCAGTTTGAGCTTTTTTAATCTTATCTCTGTCGTAACAAAACTGCTGTTCAATTTTAACTGTGTTATTTTCCCTTTTGTTTTTTGTTTTGTTTTGAGCATTGTTTTGCTTATATGACACCAAGGAAATATTTACTGATGGGCAAATTAAAAATAAAATAGAAATTTAATTAATTAATAATAGGCCACAACCAAGGTCCCCCCCCCCTATTTATTTGATTAAATGCATAGATTTGGACGCGTTTAAGCTCAGTTTCCTTTGCATGCAAAAGGTCCCAGGATTGATCCCCAGCTTCTCCAGGCAGGGCTGGGAGAGAATCCTGTCTGAAACACTGGAATGCCACTGCCAGTCAGTGCACGCAGTACCAGCTAGATGGGATCACAGGGTCTGACTCATTACAAGACAGTTTCCAATGTTCCAGAGCTCTTTCTTTCTCACCCCTTTCAGATGGGAAAGCAAGATCCTCAGAAAATGCCCCCAACGTTCCTTCTTAATTTCCTTCATTGTATGCTCTCCTCTTTCTCCCCTCCCCCCCCCAAAGGCACCATGGAGCAGCAGGCCCCCAACATCCCACACACCTGTGTGGCAGCTGTGGTCATCGTCTGCACCATGGGGGCGATGGATGTCTACCTGGTGGAGCAGAGCACAGGGGCCCGGCGCCTGGGAGTCGGCGCCCTTGCCCTGGCTGGGGACCTCTTCTTTTTGCTTGTGCTGCGCTACGCAACCATGTGGGTAGGCAGTGAGGTGAGGCCGGCCCAGCGAGGCTACGCCATGGTGCTGTGGTTTCTTTTTGCCTTCGCGCTGGAGATCAAGCTCTACTTCGTCTACCAGCACTATGCAACCGAGGGGCGGGCGCCTGACCCGCTGGCCCGGCGCACCCTGACCCTCCTGCTCTCCATCTGCATCCCTGCCCTTTACACGGTCCTTGGAGCCGCTGAGCTGGTGGCCCAGGCCTCCGCCAGCTTCCGGAAGAAAGACGAACTGCGCGGGCGCCTCTTTTGGGTGGTGTTGGACCTGCTGGATGTGCTGGAGATTCAGGCCAGCCTGTGGGAGCCGCAGCGGCGGGTGCTCCCCCTGTGGGCTGAGGGCCTGACCTTCTTCTACTGCTATGGCCTCCTGCTGATTCTCCCTTGCGTCTCGCTAAATGAGCTGGGGGTGCAGGGCCCTCGCCCTGGCGCTCTCTACCCGCTTCTGAGTCTGGCCAGCGTCAACGTGGCCACCATCTTCATCCGCGGGGGGCTGTTGCTCCTCTGCCATGACCAGCGCATCTCCTCTATCTTCATGGGGAAGAACTTCTTGGCCATTGCGCTAAAGTGCTGCGCTGCCCTCCAGCACCACAGAAGCACTCGGTGCAGAAGGGAAACAGGCCACAGCCACATCCGAGGCAGCCGGGGCCTTGGACATACTCAGCCAATGGATGAGCAGCTCCGTAGAAACACAGATGAAACACACCATGGGCACTTGACACCTGACAGGGTTTGCAAGTGTGCTCAGGCCACGGCTGGCATGCCCTACGGACACAGCCCAGGTGAACCACCACAAGCAGTGACTGAAGTCTCCTACAGACAGCCGCAGGCTACAGAAGAACAGTTCCACTGCTGCGTCCAAACCACCAGCCACCAGCTCCACAGACATTGCCACCTTAAAAGCCAAGGGTCAGAGCACTGGAGGCACACTACTCAACTCTCCCCAAGAGCACCACCAGCCGCCACTGGTCCCTCCACTTCCAGAGGACTCAGAACAGGTCAGCACATACAGCTCAAGTCTGTCTGGGGCGGACTGTGAGATACCTTTTTTGTGATGCTGTCTGGCAAACAGCTTCACTTTTCTCTTGGGTGCCCTCACTGGGAACAGAGGGCCAAAAGGGCACTGGGTGTATCAGCAAGGGTGTAACAACAGAACCTTCATAGGGGGAGGCTGCCTCTACAGCGGTCATTTGCTGTGAGAAAGTCACACTTCATTGACACACTTTTTGCAGGGCATCTACAAAATCAAAACAACCTCATCTCATGTTTTCCCTATTCAACTTCCTCCCCTCCACCCCAGCTCAGAAAATCCCATTTAAACATAAAAATGGATGCTACACACTATTTTCTCAAGTGTAGATAACCCAGCTGTTGCAGCCTAGACAAGTCAATGATGCCCTGTACAGATTGTGCTTGAGAAATGTCCTTCTCTATGGTCTGCCTCTCCTGTCTAAGAATCACTGCCGTCACTTTAGCTCTTCCCTCTCCAAATATTGTTGCCTTTGTATCAGTCCCCACTCCCCTCCTTTGCAGTAGGAGAGTGCAGCTAATGGTGGGGTGGGAATACTTAACTCCCCCCCCCGACCCAATACACACACCATGGCCCCAGTAAAAATGGCTTCCTCCATAATATATGGGACTGGGATACAAGGACTGCTCGCTTGGACTACAGTATTTTGTTTGGATTCTAGAAGTCTGGAATTAGATACTGTTCAGGTTCTCGGTTAAAGCAGAATGGCAATGATCAGCTGCTGCTAAATCATCCACATCTGGACGCACCTTCAGTCACCTGAGCATAATGGGCACAGAAGAACTAGGATCTGCTCTTATGTCTTGGGTTCCTAATTTTGTTACAGTAATTGATCTGCACCCCATAAGCTCAGAAACAGCAGAGTTAAGTTTTGTCACATGTGTCCTTAGAAATCAAATCTCGCAATCTGTGCTTCTTTGTACTACAAAGGGAGACACAATCCTGCCGCCGAGGGAGTGGGAAAGTTTTTTCGCTCTTGCAGCCAGCTTCATTTCTATCTTCTATTCTCAAAATTGCCAAAACAGTTTCTTAAAGGAAATCACCACTTCCATGTCCCTTAACCTAAGAAAAGCAGCTTAGCAAAATGACTAACCAAACTACGTGGCTGTGATTCACTCTATTTTGCTTACGATCGGATAAGGATTGTATCTGAGTTGGGGGTTCAGCTCCAGAACGTGAAGCAATAAAGAAGAGAGTGCCTCTAAGCATGTCGAGAGTGTTCTTCCCCCCTGCCCACTCTTACCAGTGAACAAGGGCAATCAACTTCTACACACATCTGGGGTTTAACAGCAGGGCCTCCAGAACACATTGCCCAGCGTTTCAAGACTTAGCTGCTAATTTTGTGCGCGTATACATATATACCTCACTGCCATGGTACAGATGGGGGGGGGGGAGATGGGGCGGGGGAGAAGGTTCAGGATAATCCCAACAAGTTCATGCAATCGAAGGACTAGGGAGTGGGTTTCCAAGCCAAACAGTATAACTGCTCAGTTGATCCAAACCCAAGCACTCAATTGCCACCTTCCAGCCAGTTAGCTACACCTTCATTGTTTTCATTATGATCAATACCAGTGATTTTAATCAAAGCCAGAGAAGAAAACAGCAAAAACGATAGTTTTTTAAAAGGAGCCAATTTATGTCCCAAACTGTGGCCCACTTGCAAATGAAACTCCCTCAGTGATCTAGCCTCAAACTTCAATTCTGCTAGACCTCCCTTCCTCCTAACCCTCTCCCATGCATACCTGCCCAAGGATAGGTCCTAAGGGTGGTCCAGGAACAGCCTGCCCAGCTCGGATGATCGACCGGATCACATTTCCAGGGTCCACCTTTTGTACTGCTTTAGAAGCAGCACGGGATATCTTCGACATCGTAATTCAAGTTCTGGCTAGATCTGAATTAGAAAAAGTCAAATTTAATATTATTAAAAAGATTTCTAGACAATGTCATCTGTGGACAGATTACAAAAAACCACATATAAAATCAAAAGCACATCAATTTCACAACTAAGGAGAAGTAACAATGGCTTAAAACTATATACAACTCAGGAAAAGATAATCTTCCCCAACCTGGTGCCCTCCAAATGTTTTGGACTACAACTTCCATTAGCCCCAGTCGGAATGACCCAAGGTCAGGAATTATGGGAATTGTTATTATTTATTTTTATTATTTATTAAATTTGTATACCGCCCTATACCCACAGAAATCTGGAAGACTCCAAGCTGGGGAAAGACGAAATAATCAAAGTATCTAAAAACCAGCACATAAGAATCAATACTCTAAAGCCGTGGTTCCCAACATGGGGCACACGGACCACAGGGGGGGCAATTTGATTTTTAAGGGGGCCAAATCGAGAATGAGTTATTAACAGTGAATGGCCTTTTAGGCTTCCTACACATGAACAGAAGTTCACTTTGAATAACAAGAATTATATGTCACAGTGGGGAGGGCATCAGGATTTTAGAGATGCTTAGGTGGGGCATGGCCAAAAAAAGGGTTGGGAACAACTGCTCTAAAGCATCAGTAATCTTTAACCCAAACTGGAAGAAATGCAATGACAAGTTGGGGTAGCTGGTGTCCCTTGTGACTGATAGGGCAGAAAGCAGGCCAACAGGAGGTGGAGCCAGAGCCAACTATAGTTGGAGCCTATTGTTACATTGGAAATCCAACCACGGGCATTGATTAAAATTCCTCAGGCGCCAGGCACATTTTGCTACTGGTGCAGGTCCAATTACAACTCCGTGGAGATTTCTGGGTGCCAGATTGGCAACCACAGTTTGTAAACCTCTGCCTTAATCCATAGTTAATTTCTATTTTCATTTCCATTGTGTGTGTTTCTCCTTCTTGCATACTGGGACAAGTGAATTGTTGCAAGAGCAAGCCACAGTACAGCAATTTAATCGAGATCATGGAATCGCAGTGTTAGAAGGGACCCCAGGAGTCATCTAGTCCAACACCGTGGCAAACAGATATTCTGTTGTGGCAACTGTAACCTAGGTTTAAGGTGCCATTTGGCACCCAGCTTATACACCCGAGTTTCCAACACTGACTACGAGTGTCCCCCCCACTTATGTGCAACTGGCTAGCCTGTGCCATTCTAACCTGAAAATCGCAGGAGACAGCTAATGAGTCCTCATGGCTCACGATAAGACCTTTCCTGGAGCCCAAAGAGGACATCAGGAGAGATGAGAGCTGCAGCTGGGCTTTGAGAATCTGCTAGATATATTTTCTGAAAATATAGCTGAAGGAATAGGGTGCTTTTTTTAGGAGGAACTATGGGGCCTGGGGGTCCTGGCTCAGTTTCAGGAAGGGAAAGGCTGAAGGTCAGGGGTGAGAAATCATTCAACTGATACCACATTTAGAAAAGTAACCTCTTTGCATTTAGGTGCTATTAACCCAGAGCAACAACCAGCTTCTGCTTCACAAACATGGGCTAAAGTGCAGCTGGGGATGCACTCCCTCTATATAGTATTTAACCATCAATTCTTATTCCCGGGGAACTCTGACAATTGTAGCCCTACGAGGGGAACAACTATCAGCACCCTTACAAGACTCCAGTTCCCATGACTCTTAAAGGGGTGTCACAGTGCTTTAAAAGTCTGGTGTGGCCTTTGTATGAGGCAGCTTCACCTGCATGTCTATTTAAACCCCTAAATTTGCTTTTAGGGAGAAGCGCCATAGCTCAGTGGCAAAGCACAGTCTCTGCGTGCAGAAGCTCCAATCCCTGCAGAGCCGCTGCCAGTCAGTGCAGACCACGCTAGACTACATGGGCGAACGATCTAAATCAACTTCTAGGATCACTCTCCCCGTTGGTCACCCCAAGTTCAACCTCCCCGCATCTTTTTAGCAACTGACCCCTCTTACCTTCCACTCACTCAAAGCGTCTCCTCCGCGGTCCTGGGCGCAGCCATCTTGGGTCACGGAGGTCAAAGGCCCGCTGAATTCTGGGAACGCGTCTCCTTCACCCTCCCTTCCCTCGCCACCAAGCTGCCCAAAATGGCGTCCGTCCCCATAGCAACCGCAGTCCTCAGCACAGAGCTAAGAAATTAGAGAGGCGCACAACTCGACTTGCAAGTGTCAGAGCAAAAAATAGTTACTCGTGGAAATCAGTTGAGATTTTAACGCAACTGCGATTAGGCATGGCAGCAAATGCGTCCCCCTTGTCCCGCCAAAAAAGGAGCAAAAGGTGTAATTTTTTACTCAGAAGTAAGCTCCACTGAATATTGTTAGTTAGATAGATGGATAGATAAGCAGAGAGATATACGGTAAATCTCAGTTCAGCTACATCCAAGTCAATGACAGAACATGCAACTTCTACATGCAATTGAGTACTGTACTGGGTTTACCCTGGAGAAGTTCCAAGAGCGGAATATATGGATTGTTGGGGGGTTTTTTGCAATCTTCTCAAGGGGTTTTCATATGAGGGATTTTGTTTTGGCTGGCAATCCAACCAATGAGCCTCGGCGCTTCTTCTGATCTGCTGTGGACCACACTGCAGGGCTGTCCTAAACTACTATCTCTCTCATCACTGCCTCCCCAAAACCCTGTAAGAGGAGTGGGGTGACAGTGGAGTTGCTGTACGCTGCTGTCTCAGCCCACCAATTATTATTATTATTTCTTATGTATTAGTTTTCTCAGCCACCCTTCACAAAATACAGCATAAAAAACAGCTAAACCACACTACAATCAACAGAACAAGGCAGGTCCTAAAATATCAGGTGTCAAAGGCCAGGGTAAAGTCTTCAGCACATGACCACCACCACCCCAAAAAAACCACACACAATTGTACTTGGCAGGAGAGAATTCCACAACTACAATGTGGAGAATGGGTCTAACAGCACCGGACGACACCATAAGGTTATTGGAAGCTACCCTCTCAGCCTCAGCCGGTACCCACAACCTCTGCTAGAAGTATAATGCACCTGTCAACCTCAGCCTTCCATCCTGAAACAAAGGGACAGCATACTGAATTTGCATTGGAAAGACTATTATTAAAATGATGAAAATGTTTTTCTAAGTTATCCTTTTTTCTTTTCTTTTTACACAAAATAATGCCAGAGTCAGAAAAAGCATGAAATTCATTCTTTGCGGCTGCCATTTGTTTGAGGGTGGACATGCTAAGTCACAAAGCTACATCAAAATCTTGAATTTCTCCATTGATGTCTATAGGAAACTACCACTTCCACAAAGGAGGGCAATGGCTTCTAGGTTCAAACTATGGGATATACAACAAAATGTTGCAGCACGGGCCACTCCTATTCAGGGTTCCAGCCAGCCATGCCCTTTTCCATCCATTCCCGCCAACTCTCTTCAGGGGTCTCTTTTTATTCTCTTTCTGCAGCCAGCCAGCCTTCCACGGCCACTGACTATGCTCAGTCCTCATTGGGTTGTTTGGGGGATTTTTGTCCCCTTAAGGGTTTTTTTCTAATGTTTTTGTACTCTTGTAAATCCTGCAGCTTCCCCAGGCCCCCTCTTGTACAAAGAAAGTGCCCTTTTGCCTACATAACCATTAGTTTTGTCTACATAACAGGTGGCACGGGGACCATATTTTCATTCTGAGGGCCACACTCTTTTCTGAGTAACCCTCTGGGGGCCGCATTCCAATGGTGGAAGGCAAAAGTTGGCAGAACAGTGAATAGAAATTTTTCTTTTGTACCAGAAGGCTAGTTTTTACCCCTACTCACACACCCCTCTCTATCCCTGATCCAGAAAAAGCAAGAGGATACATTTCAGCCAAACAAAAGTACTTGGGTGTGCAAAGCAGAACCGGTGCAGGGTTTGGTGTGTGGAGAGTTCTGAGAGGCTTGAGGGAGAGGCTAAATGGGTCACATTCAGCCCACGGGGCTTGAGATTCCTGCTTCTGAGTTATGCTGGAATTTTTTGTGGAACACAGCGATAATGGAGAAAATCACTTGCCAAATCAGCATAATAAAAGGTCACCAGACTTTTTGTGCCATTTGGGAATTAGCTTTATTACTTATATAGTCATGACTAATCTTCAGAGATATCCATCCACAGTTTACATGCAGATTTGGAGGAAAGACTGAAACATCTGAATTCACCTTCTTTGCTTCTGACTTTGTTTTTTATATGTAGCGACGGGAATATTGTTTGCCTCTTGAGAGGTACAGAGACATACAACTTTTTACATATGTTCCCAGGGTCCTCTAATGGAGAAAACTTAAGCATCGTACCTAGATCAAAAGGTTTTGATACTGACCAGTTATATATATTTGCATTGTTTTTTGTCAATAAGTATTAAATAAAAGCAAAAACGACACAGGTGTTGAGAGACCTTTTGTGCTCAGGTCTTCCTTCTTGTGGGTTTCTGGGCATTTGGAGGTCACTGTGAAAACAGGAGGCTGGACTAGATGAGCCCTTTTTTTAGTTTTTTATTTATACTTTTCAAATATATGCATTTCATTATTTTTCCAATCCATTTAACATTTCAAATTTTGACTTCCTTCCCCCTCTTTCTGCGGTTCCTTAAATTAATTTTTTTCATACCTTCTGCATATCAAAATTCATTTAATTTACTCATTTAATTATCTAAAGTATATAGTCTTATAAAACTGCAGGTTATTACAATAATCCTGCTAATGTTTCAATCTGTTTACAATTTATCTGTAAATATTCAATAAACCATTTCCATTCTTTTATAAAAAGTTTGTTATCTTGATTTCTTATTCTTCTGGTAAGTTTAGCCATTTCTGCATATTCCATAAGTTTTTGAATCCATTCTTCCTTTACTGGGACTTCTGCTTCTTTCCATTTTGGGGCAAGTAACATTCTTGCTGCTGTAGTAACATACATAAATAAATTTCTATACAATTTAGGTAGTTCTGTCCCTATAATTCCCAAAAGAAAAGCTTCTAGAGTTTTTTTAAAATGAAAGTTATTTTGAACATCTTTTTCAATTCATTATATATCATTTCCCTGGGAAATGGACTAGATGAGCCCTTGGCCTCATCCAGCTGGACAGTTCATCCGTTCTTACGGTGCAGGGAGCTGAACTCTTGGGCTATTACTATTATTTTTCTATCTTGTTTTTTCTGCCCTTCTCACTTCAGTCATAAAAGTCGTCTTTATCATGCAAGCTGTCATCTTTGCTTGCTTCCTCTGCGTCAGCCCAGAGATCTGTGGAGAGAAAAGGGTATGGCCATGGATTGAAGCATCTCCTACAGTGTATTTCAGTATATTCCCTACTTTTGCAGGGCATTGGGGAACCTGCGGCCCTCCATATGTTGCTGGAGTACAGCTCCTATAATCCCTGACCATGCTAGCTGAGGCTGAAGGGCACAGGAGACCAGCAACATCTGGAAGGCCAGAAGTTCCTCACCCCTGCTCTGTAGAAATATGCAGTCTCCTAGCAACACAGAGATCACTATTTTTTCCGCAGTTTGGTTGTACTCTTTTAGCTTGAGATGCCAGCGATTGAACCTGGACCTTCTTTATGCAGAGCCTAGATTCTACCACTGACTTTTAGTCCTTCCCTGTTTGTATCTCGGGGCCAATTCCGGACTATCACTATTTGGAAGAGTGGGCTTCTATTGCATACTGGCAAATTCAGTGTTCCTCCACTGAGTACAAGATTCATCCCAAAGCTTGTGCAAGCAATTAGAACTATGGCTGCATACACACAGCATTTTATTCTAGATTCTGTTGAGACTGAGTTGTTCCCCCACCCACCCACCGACATACCCTACACATAATCTAGATCTACTGCATGTTTTTTTGCTCCTTAAAAGTGCTTCTTGAGAAACTCCGGCAACGAAAGCTCGTTACAGATTGATTTTGCATTATCCCACAGGGTGTCCATTTGAAAATATATGAAAACAAATGTAGGCAATGGATAGGGACAGCTTGTATCCACACTTGCCCAAATACATTGAGGGTGGGTGTATATCAAGATCGCAATCTCCTCTTTCTTCTTCATTTACCTAGGCATGTGCAGCAAGGAAAAGGCATGGATAACATAATTGGGCTGTGGGGAGGGCGGAGATTATAATACATTTCTCAGGAAACTGAACCCACCCTTGTGGACATCTAAAATCAATCTAGATTGAAAGGAGCACGTTGAGGACAAGCATAAATTATTCCAGATTGAGAAAAACAACATTTTTGTGCTACAGACAGGTTAGTGTGCATGTAGCCTACAGGATGTTCTTTATTGAACATTCATCCTGATTCATTTGCGGAGTGTTTACACATCTTCCTGTTAATCATTTGTATATTCCCTACTTTCCATTGCATTTCCCCAACGCTTTCCTAATCACAAAAATCTATTCTTTCCCCCTGAAAAAAGTGTTGTTGCACTAGGGTTACAAAACACTTCAATCCACTCTGATCGGGGAAAACGACATTTCCAGTATGTGCTCGAATCGTTCCCACAAAATAGCAACAGCCTGGAGGCATCCTCAGGTTGTGCAATTAAAGTGGATTTGGTGCCCTTGAGCAACACATCTGCTTGGAAGAAAAACACAAAAAACCACCTCCCAGACTTTTTGTGATGAGTAAAGTGGAAGGAAAATGAACTGGAAAGTGTGGGACAACATTTGTTTGGCACAATGTCATATAGCCTCCCAAAAATAAATCAGAACGAACATTCAATAAACAGTGGATGTTGTATAAGCTCCCTACTAAATGTGTGCAAAACGTATCAGAATGAACTATCAATAGACAGGTTGTCTGGAGTGGCATGGCTATTATGCTGAGAGGTTCAGTTTTGGCTGCCATTTCTCTGTGCCCAACAAATTTCCTCTCACCTTGGAGCCTTTGAAGATCTGCCTCACTCTGCTGATCCCTGTGGAGACAGAAAATCAGATCCTGAAAAATGGGGATCCAAATGCAGAAATGCCCCAACCAGGGCTTCACCGCAATACCAGAGTTGTGTCCCACACTGTGCTTCTCCTCCACCCCACCCCACCCTTGCCCCTCTTTGCACTTCCAAGCTGACCTGGCTAGGATTCCAGGTTCTATATAGCTCACAACCCCTCTGTTACTGCAGTCAGAGGGAATAACCTACTCCTGTTTTGTTTCTTTCAGTGGGTTGCATTTGCAGACCCTCCAAGTGTCTCTGTTTTCCAGTCGTCCTGGTTTCTGATTTGATCCTGGAATATCCCGCTTTCCCTTAGTACGTCCCTATTTTCATTGGAGTAATGTTGGAGGCCGGGCTGGATTTAGATTTGATGAGGTCCTAAACTCCTGAAGGTAATGGGGCCCTTATATGTCCAGCTATCCTTTTGCCTGCCCTGCATCTTCCAACATTCAGCTGGCCTTGGTTTCTAGCATTGTGAGAGAGACTGCATGGATATTGGA
Organism: Podarcis filfolensis; assembly: GCF_964270895.1. Lineage (NCBI taxonomy): Eukaryota > Metazoa > Chordata > Lepidosauria > Squamata > Lacertidae > Podarcis > Podarcis filfolensis. The sequence continues at coordinate 13,565,312 of NC_139620.1, read as the reverse complement.
ACTGCATAACTCCAAGGTCCACTAGGTTCAGTGGGTCTTCCTCACAAGCAAGTGACTCATAAGAGCATTGTCTTGGAGCCACTAGATGGCGCCCTGTTATCATGGGATAATTGGTATTCAAGGCAATGGAGGATCTGATGACAAAGCGAGGGATGAAAGATGAAAATTCATCAGGAGTATGAATCATCTTCCTTATCAAGAAAGGCACAAATAGCTGGTGGTTTTCAGCTTAGGAAAAGCCAAAAGAGGAGACAAGCGTCTTCTAAGGTCATGGTGAGGGATGTGGGTAGAGTTAATAAGTCCAGTTCTCTTGCAAAGATGTTTAGATGGACTTCCTTAGAGAGGCAGGACATCCAGGTGCTATTTAGGAACCCAAGAAGCTGCCTTATCCCAGGGTCAGACTATTTGTCCACATAGGCCAATATTGGCTACTCAGGCATCCAATTAAATTGATAGGAGGCAGACACATGATGCTTAACAAATGAAGTACAGGCAACGCCTCATTTGCGCAGGGGTTACGTTCCAAGGCACCACACATCGAAGGGAAATCGTGTATATTGGGAACCCCATTGAAAACCCCCGCAAATATGCTCTAAACCTCTGGAAACCCTTGAAAAGCCCTTTAAAAAAACCAAAACTCCACCAAACTCTGTCACAATCGCTCCCTCCAAACTTCCTTGTTCAAACTCCAAAACTCCATAGACCTCATAGGTTGGTTCAATGGCTCATGGGATTGCTAGATGCTATTTTCACACTCCTTTAGGGCCATTTTTGCCCCTTTCCATGCCACTTCTGGGTTTGCAGGGATGTGCTTGTGCCTCAAATGTGCATAAATGGGAAGTTGCCTGTGGCAATCTATGATTGCTCCATGGAGAAGGGCTGTAGCTCAGTGGCAGAGCACCCACTGTGTGCAGAAGGTCCCAGGTTCAATCCCTGATGTCTCCAGGCACAACTGGGACAATTCCTTCCCTGAAACCCTAGACCAGGTTTTTCCCAAACTTGGGTCTCCAGCTGTTTTTGGACTACAGCTCCCATCACCCCTAGTCAGCAGGATATCAGGGATGATGAGACTTCTAGTCCCAAAGCAGCTGGAGACCCAAGTGTGGAAAACCTTGATCTAGACGTTACTGAGCTAGATGAACCAATGGTCTGATTCTGTCTAAGACAGCTTCCAGTGTTCATGTTCCTTAAGATAGGATGGGTGTAGATAAAGGAGGAGAATATGAGGCCCCACCTTGATTTTGGCTTTTTGGAGAAAGGAGCCAAGGCAGCTTCAATATCTGTATCAGCTTCACTTTCTTCCACTTCCTCCTCTTCTCCTTCACAAATGGATTCTGTTCCTGCATTCGATAAATACGTGTGAACTAGGAGGAATTTGACAGGAACAAGGGGGAAGATGGTGAGGGGTATCAGCTGACATGGGAAAGTACTCCATCTCGGTTGCCAGATTCTCAGTTGTCTCTTTGTTAAAAGGACTTCCTGGGCAGAATTTAAACCAGCCTCCCCCAACCCAATGCTCTCCATGGACATCTCATGGGGCTGATGGGAGTTGTAGTCCTATGCATGTGGAGAGCAACAGGTTACAGAAGACTGGTTTAAACTGTTGCATTGGACCTCTAGAACAGTGTTTCCCAAACATGGGTCTCTGGCTGTTTCCAGACTACAATTCCCACCATCCCTGACCACTGGTATTGCTAGCTAGGGATGATGGGAGTTGTAGTCCAAAAACAGCTGGAGACCCAAGTTTGGGAAACACTGCCTAGAACCTTAAATGATCTGGCTCCAAGACACCTCAGTGGACACTTCCTCCCGAACGAGATTCCATTTATTCAGTTCAGTGCCCCCAATCCAAATCCCGTTGTGTCGGATGAGAGATGAATGGCTACCATGGCCTTTTCCAACTGTGGTGCCCCCTCAATGGAACTCTCCTTGTTAACGAAGTTCATGGAGTTTTGAGACCAGGTGGCTGATTTCTTATTATCAATTAATCTCTGTCTGCTGCACTTTAGGATGCTTTTTATAATGTCCTTGGGTGCAATTCTAATTTGGGGGACTGTAGATCACAGCGCTGGAGCACATGCTATACACAGAGAAGCTCCCAGGTCCAGTCCTATCATCTCCAAGGAAGGCTGGGAAAGACCTTTGATCAAAACCCTGGAGAGTCACTGCCAGTCAATGTATAGTATACTAGGCTAGATGGAGCATGGGTCTGGCTTGTCATAAGAAAGCTTCCTGCTTTTCTGTTTGAATCAACCCTACAATGATGACTGGAATCTTACATTATTTTTAGAAGGAGGTCCATCACACCTTGGCCAGAGCAGAAGCTCTCTTTCATGCAGAAAACCACAGGTTCAGTCCTTCACAGGTTCCATCTCCAAGAAGTAGCTCCAGGAAAGACTGAAACTCTGGAGAGCCTCTGCCAGTCAGAGCAGACAACACTGAGCTAGATGGACCAATGGACATACTGCTTTGTTTCCAATCAGTGCATGTCCCATAGCTTCCTACTGAAATCCTGCAGCTTTTCACAGTCCTGGGGTGGATTTTTTTGTCCCACTTTTTTGTGTTATAACACAAGAGTGCCCCTCCTGATGACAAGAAGATTGAGAAAGCATCACGGAACAACAAATAAAGCAGAATGACGTGCGGACAGTTCAGTATAAATCCACCACTGATGCGCTAATACTACATTAATGACACATCGCAGAAGACACTCAGAGAAAGGGCAGTGGAAATGTCACCATACGTTCAGCCAGCGCTGTGCTTACCTTCCTCCATGAGCTTGACCCCCAGGGGTTGCCCATTCTGCAGACTGGAGGTCTGGCAGCTGCTGCCGTCATCCCTCAAAGAGAAGAAAGAAGAACAGTGATGGGGAAGGGGGGCTCCATCTCCCCACGCAGGATAGGGGAGAAGGGTTCTGCCCACCTTCCACCCCACTGGAACACTGAGAACTTACTGCTCTGATGTGCTGCAGATCCTGGGTTCCACAGGGAACTGCTCTGGACCAGTATTGATGCTGGCTACATGCTCTTCTGGGCTCCTGGCTCCCTCCTGGCTTTCCGTGCCTCTCTCTGGGCCTCCCTGCTCTTCACCGCTTCCTCCAGCCCTGTCTGGCTCACCATAATATTTGCTGGTTCCTCCTTCCTCCTCATCCTCACTCCAGCTTCTTCCCTGGCCATTTCCATCTCCCATATCCAACTTCACTGCTGCCACCTGAGCTTCCAGCCCTGCAGTTGCCTCCCTGTTTTCTTGCACATTTTGAGTTTCCCCCAAAGATCCTGGTGTGTTGTTTCCTTCCCCTGTCCTGCTCTCACCCACCACATGAATCCCACCCTCCTGTTCTCCCTGCCTAGGCTCCAGTACTTCAGCTCTACCACTTTCCAGGGACTCCTCTTCATCCTGAGCTGCTGTTTCCCCTAGAGACCCATGGTCCCCGGACATTTTATCCCACCCCAAATCCAGACTTCCTGCAGCTTCGCCCATCTCACTGCCACCGCCTCTTCCCTTTTCCCGTTCCTCCTTTTCCCCAAGGTTTCCATCCTCCTGCCCATCCTGGACCAATATTTCCTCTTGTCCCAAAAACTTGCTGGGCTCATGGATTATCGCTGTCTCATCCTCTTGCAGCAATCCTGGAAATCTGGAAACAGAAGGGGGGGGGTGAGGTTGTGAGGTCAAGGGCAACGGGCTCAGGTTCATAGGCTCCTTCCAATAAATGCCAAGGAGAGCAAGTTATTTTGCTTCTCTCCACTCCTGACAACTGTCCTGGTGGAGAACCAAGGGTGGCTGAGATTCCAGGGTGGTGGTAAGAATACCTGTTTGGGGGCACCTGTGACAAATCTTCACTTAAAATTGTTGTGGGAGCATCCTGGCACTGTTTCAGCTGCATCCCTTGTTGCCTCAGCAATGCCTTGGAGACACTTTCAGCCACCCAGTGCTCCAAATCTACCTCAGCTGTGTCCAAGCCACTGCCACCCGAGCTCATCCCCAGTGGTCCACGCTGACCCCAAGAAGCTGGCGAGAGAAAGAGGGAAAATAGGTTTAAGTTTTACAGCTGACCTGGTGACAGGGCTTTAACTTGAAATCGAGTCTTGAGACTCTGAGCACACAGGCAAGAAATAAAAGCTGAGTGGACTTCTGAGCAAGTGCAAAGTACTTTCTCTGAGGGGCAGAATTATGTTCCCCACAATTTCCTGGGCGTTGTCAAGAGATAGAAGAAAGCTGATGCCAGCATCCTTACCTGCTGTGTCCCTAAAAAGCATCGCAGCCTGTGACCTTCCTTGTGGGCTGTAGGCCAGGCTGCGTCCATTCCACCTCACCGACATGTTGTTCAGCTCCTCCCTGGAGCATCCACTGCTGCTGCTTTCTTCCCTCGGGACCTCCATTGTGATGGTGGTGCTGGCAGCAGGACTTTCGGTAGGATGGTCCTCTGGCCCCTGGACTATGCTAGTCCTCTGCCATTCCTGGGAAAGGTCTCTCCTCAACATGGTGGCCTCTCTAGGGATTGTCCAAGGTTGGGAGGACAGAGAAAAAGATCCACCTTGGCCAGGAGATATCAAGACTTCCTCATCCTTCTGGGGTTGCCATGGAGACCGCAAGGAAGACCAGGCCTGACTGCGATGTTCTCTGGAAGTTTGGGAGCTGAGTGTTATGGAGGGGAAAGGATGGGCCACGGAATGGCCCCAGCTCTTCCTGTGTTCCCCGAAACCTGACCAGAGTCTCCCATAAGTTTCTGGGGCCCAGGATGGCACTGTTTCAAAGGGGTGAAATGGCAACCGTTCTCTCTGGCGTCCGATTTCAAAAGGGAGCTGCCCATTCCAGTTAGCAGAGTGGGGTCTTGCCAGCAGTTCCTGGGATGCAAAGAGCAAAAGAAAGGCACGTGGGAACCAGAATGGGAAATATTTCAAATATTCACTCTTCAAATGGTTATTTCCTTATGTTTGCTGGTGGTTTGAAATAAAACAAGGTTTGATTGTTTCTAAATGTATTTTAAAGAGCCCACAGCGAAAAGCTAATGGACAACTGTCAGCATCAGAAAGTGGATGCTATACCTCAAACTTCAGAACTAGAATCTGGATGACAAATATTTATTCCGGAATTTATAAACTGCTCTACCTTTAGAGAATTCCCCAGTGGTGAACAAAAATGAAACTTAAATACTCTTTTTTTTGCTTTTATTGCAGAAATTATTTCAGAAATGTAAAAAGTCAGCAAATTTCAGATTTGAATGGGACCCCTTTTAGATGCAAGGAAATAGGCCTGAAACTTATTTGGCGGGGGCAGTGCTGGGGCACAATTTGCCCATTCCTAAATGCATATGAAATTTCACTTCAAAATAATATTATTCATTGGGTTTTGGCACAGCGGATTATATAGTTCACAACAGCCACCTGTTAGTTTACCTGTCTCACATCAGACCCATGTGGCTTCTGAAGGCCTCTGCTCAGATGCGGAAGGGATTCTTCATAGTTGCTCTGGAAAAAAAAGTAACTTTGGATCATCTGGGAGTGCAGATTTCTCCATCCCCAATTTTATCCACCAGCACCCCTTAGTTTAACTCTTGGCAGGTGAGGAGAGATTAGAACTTCAGATCAGCCATTTGTTTTCTCCATCATGGGAGCATGAATCTAGCTCGGAAGGTTAATAGTGACCCAGGTGGGTCCTTCAAAAGGATGTTTCTGGGCCACCTGTTTCGCTCAGGTCCGGCTTGCAGGTTTCCTGTGATGGGCATCTGGCTGGCCACAAGATGCTGGATTAGATGGGCCTTTGGCCTGATCCAGCAGCCAGGCTCTTATGTTCTTATGATGGCAAAAGTCCTCTTTGTCTAGGACCCAACAGCGACAGCTTACTATCCCTCACGCTAGGAGGTTGAGGAGCATCTGCCCAAGCCAATGGCAAATAGTCAGCAACATCTGCAGGGCAACAGGTTACTCCTTCCTGCACTGCATGGAGGTTTCATTTTGGCCGTTGACATACTGCACCTTGATCCAGTTTCTTTTTAAAAGCTACCTTAGATTAGCAGCCATCCCTACCATCTTATGAATATCACCTGTTAGTTACATGTTGCACCCTATAATTCCAAAACCCAAGAATTCAACAGGCAGATCTCTACCCGTCACTGCATCTGCATGCTGGGGGGAAATTGGGCCTATTAAATGTCTGCCTCTCAAAATGTTGAATGCATGAGAATTGCTAATTCTGCCCTTGCAATATAGCAACACTACACAGAGGAAACCCACCGCTAGCAATTGATGGGGATTCTTCTCCTGTGCACCTGATTTCAAACAACCCCCGTGCCCGTTTTTCTTGGCTACCTTGGCTAAATCGCTTCTCTTCCTCCTCCTCCTCTTCCTCAATGCATCTATCTTGGCCGACAGATCCGCCAACTGGGCCTCCACTTCAGCAAAGTCCTGCAACAGCTGTTTGTTCCGGATCCGTGCTTGGTTCTCATGCATGCATAGCTCAGTCCATAACCTGCATAGTGCAGCCACTTGCGTCTTTGGGCTAGGGGAGAAAAAGAAAATGACTCTGGCACTGCATAAAGTGGAGCAGGGTAGCAAAAATAACTTGGAGGGAGGAAATATTATAAGAGGTTGGTCAGGGTGGGGGAAGGTAAGCATCTTGCCATCTGATGATAAAGAGTGCCATGTATCTCCAGGGCTTAAGGCTTCATGGGAAGCCCTCAAAAGCACCCTGCTGATGACCAGGCTTTGCAATACTGGTGAGCTACACTGAGGAAAGTGTTGCTCTGCATAAGCCGGACAGTCATGTTTTTTTATTAAGATGCAGCTGCAATTGCTCGTGACCTTCCTTATCTCATTGCTGCGCTGCTCAGCACGTAGTGCTGTCTATGAATGAGGGAGAAAAGGAGAGAGAGAGATGTGGAGACGCAGCAGGAGAGACTGAATAAAAGAACCAAAGAACTGTAAAGTTGCAGGAATCTGGCAACTGGACTTCATGCTTGCTGTGAACTTTAAGGAAGCAGGAAACTGAAAAGCAGAAACCCTCTCTGGGCTCAGAGAGAGAAACTGGGCAAGAAACTGCGATGTCTTTAGTGTGTTTTAGTAACATAGAAGTTCATTCTGACATATGTGTGGAATGTGTTGTACAAGGTATGGAGGTGCTACTAAATAAAACTCTGCTAAAACTTTCATTTAATGGTCCTCCTCATAGCTTCCCTAGAAACATGGATACTAGGGCTGGATGATGTATTGCTACACCACCTAATATCGCTTTGAAGTCCACATCGTGATAACGGTTTCATAATATCTGAAAACCATGATATGGGAAAAACTGTGAAGCTGGTCATCACTTTTCTCATGATTCCTGCTGCCCTGTTGCTCTGTACTATAAAATAACAGTTGTAACAATATGTTAAAGGTAAGTAAAACATGGATTAGTTTTAGACACCTAAGTAGTAGCCGTTCCCAGGACATTACTCCGTTCATGTCTACATAGTTACATCCTTACTTCAGACATCGGGATATGTCACAATATTTAGCTGGTGATATATCACAATGTTGAAAACCAGGCATTGCTCAGCCCTAATGGATAACTCTCCCTCCACGCCAGTTAAAGAGAATACAATCTAAGTGTGTGCATGTGAAGCAGAATGTTGGGACAGCGATAAGAGATGTACTGTCATGAGCTCCGCAAGTTAACAGTATCAGAGGATGCCAGGGGAATTTCTCTGGAGCCCTGATGTGGGAGCAGTGGACTCCAGGTGTCTGTTGGAGGTTTCCAGCTGTGCCTCCACATCTTCTCAACCTGGATATTTGTAACATAAAATAAAAATGCAAACATGGCAACATGGCAACCAGACCTGAGTATGCACTCCATTCCTGGAATCTGTTGCCACTTGGAGAAGTAGGGCAAATACAACACACCCAAAGGATGGCTGGAGAGGACATCCTGCAGTTACCATCCAACTAGGAAGTCCACTCTGCTCTATGCCAGAACTGAGCCCTTAATGTGGAGGCACCTGTTCTTTGGCAGCCTTCTATTTCAGTGCTTCTTGGAGACATTCCTCTTTCAACAATGGATGTATTTCCTCCAGTTGGCATCTCTACTGGATATATATACACCGTATTTTTCCATCTATAAGATGCCCCCATGTATAAAATGCCCCCTATTTTGGGGGGACTCAGATTTAAGAAAATGCGGGGAGATGGCCCAGAGTATAAGACGCCCCCTAATCTTTGACATTATTTTTTAGGGGATAAGCCTAGTTTATACATGGAAAAATACAGTATGTATTCATGCCACACCACTTTCTGAGCAGTATCAGACTCCAGGAGTTCCAGGCACTTCCCCAGGCTTCGCGTTTCCTTTTGGAAATGAGGCACAGCAAACTGTGGAGTCTTTAGATATATGATTTATTTACATGGGTGGCGCTGTGGGTTAAACCACAGAGCCTAGGACTTGCTGATCAGAAGGTCGGCGGTTCGAATCCCCACGACAGGGTGAGCTCCCGTTGCTCGGTCCCTGCTCCTGCCAACCTAGCAGTTCAAAAGCACGTCAAAGTGCAAGTAGATAAATAGGTACTGCTCCAGCGGGAAGGTAAACGGTGTTTCCGTGCGCTGCTCTGGTTCACCAGAAGTGGCTTAGTCATGCTGGCCACATGACCCGGAAGCTATACGCTGGCTCCCTTGGCCAATAAAGCGAGATGAGCGCCGCAACCCCAGAATCGGCCATGACTGGACCTAACTGTCAGGGGTCCCTTTACCTTTATATACAACCTGAGCCTACGATGGAGGGGCTCACAGTACAAACACCCCCAAAGCACCTTGTTTCTCCCAGAGCTGCAGCCTTGGATTAAAACAGACATCAGACATTGCTCTCCAACTTTCTCTCCTAGGTCACACATCACGGCAAACTCTCAACTTGCAACTCAGGATTTGCTCTTCTAACTATCTCTCATTTGTTGTGTCTCACAGAGCCCAATTTCCTTTGTTCTCTTAATGGTCCATCTCTCAAGTGATCATCTTAATGCAGGAAACTAGCCTGGCTTATATTTTAACACTTGCTGGATCCAGGGTTTAGAATGACCTCGGATACAGCCTACGCCCCCCAACTTGTAACAATACATTTGGAGTGGTGTTTTAAATTTTATGTGTTTTTAATTGCATTACACACAAATGTTTAAGCTGCTTTCTGCATATGCAGTTGTTCTGTGCATGTTTTTATAGTATGGGGAATCCTTTTGGGTTGCTTCAAGGGAAGAGGTTCCTAAAGAAAATAGATAATAATGTAGCTTTAACACACAGTCTGGCAAGCAGAGAGAATTCAAAACCGAAAGAACAAAAATAGGAACAAAGGAAGCTGCCTTATGCAGTCAGACAAGAAGTCCTACCTGGAGACCCTGGGGATTGAACCTGCAACCTTCGGCATGCAAAACAGAGGCTCTGCCAACTGAGCTCCCGCCCTGCTGGATCACAGTTGTTTCTTAACACAAATAAAAAAGCCGAAAGATGCTTTAAGTGCTCCATCCCCAACACTGCAAGCTGTAGAAACAAGCTTCTCTAGATTGTAGCAATAAAGGTCACTTCAGCCTAGTCCCTGTTTAAAAGGGCTTTCTGCTTCAAATCTCCGATTCTGTAGACTCCTAACTATGCTCTTTGCAAATTAGCTTACAGCTCTTTGCAAACTAAGAAAAGGCACAATGGAAGTGGTATGCAGTTGGGTGCTGGTTAAAAAAAGTTAGCTTGCACTAGTAGCTCATCCTGGGCCAGACAAAGTCATGTGCCGTCAGCCATTTATTGGGGATGGGAAGCAAATTGATCATGGCTTGGTTGAAACAGGGCAGAGAAGGGGAGGGACTCAACTGACCTCTGTAGGCTATTTGGAGGGCAGATCCCTACCTTTTCCTCTCGCTCTCGGTTTGTGGGGTACGATCCAGTTTGGCATTGAGAGCCTCAGGCCCACAACTTTCTTGTGACCAGTTTCTCATCCTGATGGGGGAATCTTTTGCAGATTGTTAAACTGATAATAATGTGCTCTCCTCCCCTGTGCTTCTTCACCCATCTCACTTCCCCACACAAGGTTTCTAACTCGGCCAATCTGCAAGGATGATCTCTGGAGGATTAGCAAATAAATCTTCTTGTTAAGAAGCTGTAGCCTCTCGCCAGCCAAGTCACCGCTGAGTTTCTCTCTTTCTCTCACTCCTGGCAAGGACCAGCTAAAAGCCAGAAAGAGAGAGACCTGTTTGTGTTCTTGCACCACAGTCTACGTGGAGATTAAAATATGGAAGCTTCCAGGCTACCTGTCTATTGAACACTCATCCCGATATTAGACAACATTCCCTATTTAATGAGCATTCGTTCTGATGTGCTAGTGGGATGTTGCATCAAAACAAGTCTTCTCCCACACTTTCCAGTCTCTTTCTTTGTTGCAAGAAGTTTGACCTTTCCGGGAAGCAGGTTTGTTGCAGAAGACCTCCCAATCATCTATAATTGTACAGCCTGAATTTACATGTATGCAATTGGATCCCACCCAAAAAAGAACACCTTATGCCTGATCTTTATTGAGCATTTATTCTGGTTTGTTTGCAAGGTGGTTATCTTGATTTGCTAGTGAGGAGTTTATACACCTTCCTGTTAAATCATTTGCTCCTCCCACACTTCTCAGTCCATTTCTTCATTACTTTCCTAGATGCAAAATGTCCTGTTTTTAAAAAGTGGGTTTATTGTGCCAGAGAAAGAGAGACCTTTAATAACACTTTAATTGCAGAAAATACTGACAGTCTAGGGGGGAAACAGAAGCTACCAAATCATCTTGATGAGATGGCCCTCGAATGTGGTCTCAAGCTATCCCAGGGAATCAAGGTCACTTCAAGACGACCTGTTCGTTGAGCATTCATTCTGATTTGATTCATGGGGAGGTTATACAACATGGTGCCAAGCAAGTGTTAAGTTAGCCCACTCTTTCCAGAGCATTTCCCCCCATTTCTTTCCTTATTGCAAAGTGCCCCAAATCAACTTTTAACGGCACCACCTGAATGTGCTGCAACGTGACTGAATCTGACCTGACAATAGTGATGATTTAGAAGTGCTCTTGGTCTCACGTTGCTGCAGGGAAATGGGGGAGTGGAAGCTGGAAGGACTTTGTGACCAATCCAACAGACACTTTCTTTAAAAAGTACTGCACAGGAACATCCATCCAGGAGAGCAGTCGTTCAACCAACTCCATCTGGGTTAGTGAAGACTCCTTTTGCTCTTCCTGCAAGCTGTATGGAGGTTATCTTGTACTTTTTAATCTTGTGAACTACCCTTCAGATGAAGAGCAGTATATAAATTTATATATATATACATACCGGTATACACACACACACACACACACATACACACACACACACACACCTCCTTCCGGCAGCTCTCTGCAAAGAAAGGGCCTCCTGCAGATACCATCTCATCAAGAGCTCCATTGCACATGGTGTTGGAGTCGGGCCTTTAAGGTGGTGGCACCTCCCCTCTAGCGCTCCCTCCCATGAATAGACAAGCAGGCACCATCTCTACTGACATTCTGGTGCCTGTTAAAGAATTTCCTGTTTCAACAAGCCTTCTAACGTGGATATTTTTTTATCCTAGTCAACATTCATGTTGGCTGTGAAATCATTTCATGCAGAGTTTATTGTATATGTTTTTACCGCAAAATTGCTCAGAGATGCTTCATAGGAAGTGAGTCAAGAATGAGATAAATAAATCTATGGGGATGCCTGCTGACACAGTCGCCAACACCTCCTGCGTGAAATCCACGCAGAGGGGGGTAGAATTGTAGAGGCCCATCAAGTCCAACCCCCTGCAATGAAGGAATCTTTTGCCCAACATGGGGCTTGAACCTACGACCCTGAGATGAAGAGTCCCGTGCTCTACCAACTGAGCTATCCAGCATCCTAAGGAGGCATCGATTTCCATTTGATATATGCTCATCACATGCAGCTTGTTTCCGTTCTACTGTTCACCTCCTGATGAAAACCATGTTATTTGTTGTACTTGCTGTGTGAAAATTAATGAAACACATTTTTTTTAAAACCCTCAGTTATTTACCTTGCTGTCATCTGTGGCAGAATTTTACATAATTATGTTGTCACGATGTTATTTCACCCCATTCATTTCAAGGCAAAGGAAATGAAATGCAATTTTGAGGCAGGGGGAAGGAATCGGTTACGTATCATTTGTAAACCGAAAGCAACAACAACCAATACCAATCATATTCATTGAATTGATTTCCATTCCAGACTTTGGGACGATGAAACAGGCATTAGCAATTTCAACTCCTCTTTCCCTGGGAATTCTCTGATATCCCCTAAGTGAGGAACCCACCTACTCTATATAAAAAAATACAATATATCTAAACACACACACTTAATTCTAACAGCAAAAACAGGTTTTGTTTGTTTGTTTGTTTTATTGGCCTCCAGCTCCTCCTTCAAGAAAAACACAGCGAGATCTTCTGTATTACAATGTCACAAGGTCTAGGACATTAAAAATAAAATAAAATAAAATAAAAAAACAAGTTTCTGGAGATGAATCCTGGCAAGCCCCATGAAGGGGGTGGGGCGTAGAGAGAGACTGATAAAGGTATAAAATTAATTTTGGGCAGGGGAGGGAGAAGATGTCAGGTTGAAGCTCCACATGGATGGATGTGAAAGTGGGGTGCAGGCATGCAGTATGGATTTGGGGGAGCAGAACCGGAAGTGGTCGAATTCAGCACTCGGATGTACATAGTGGGGAGGACGAAGAAAATGGTTGTCAGGAGCGGGGAGGGAGACCACCCTCACTGCTTTCTAACAGCAAGGGACGGGGCCCGGATGTGCTCAGCTTCCCCCGAGGTTCAGTTGTAGCATTTCCTTTGGAGCAAGGGAGAAAGAGGCCAGAACGGAGCACCCAGTTGGGTTTAAGAAACAAAAATCGGGCTGGTTGCCGAGCGACGGGAATCCACTTGGCTCACACACACGGCCTCAGGGCGCCTGGAGGAAAGTCCCGCTCACCCAGATCCCAAGGCCCTGAGTTTTAATAGGACTAAGCACAGCCCTAAGTCCCAGAAAAGAGAAACTGAGGGGGAGTCATTGCCAAATCGGACTAGCCATCACCAGCCCCCCTCCACCCTGGCTCTGAAGAAGGCTGAGGCCTAGGCCTAATCTAGTATTGCAAGGGCCCATCACAGGACGCTGAGGTGTTGCCAGGGCGACGGTGGGAAGCTTCTCTCTGGGGCTCTTGCCAACCGGGCCTCCGCCTCCTGGGCCTTTCCAGCTGCCGCGGTGGTGGGGCGCTCATGCCGCCTTGGGGACAGGATGCCGGGGTGGCCGCAGGAGCCCTCGAGGCGGCAGCGGCCGGTGGAGGGCTGCCCTCCTCCGGTTCCTCAGGCTCTGCTTCCGCAGCAGGTAGCGGGAGTACTGCACCTCGGGCATGGCCAGCTTGAGGCACTGTTCATCCAAGGGGGCGCCCGAGCCCGGCAGGTCATAGCCCACGATGCCCACCTTGGCGCTGGGCTGCCAGGGCCGCAGCTCCTTGTTCTTGATCTGCATGGCCGGGCGCAGCTGGGGCTGGCCCCCAAAGCAGTGGCGCGCCAGGTGTTCGCAGGCCCGGCGGAGGGCGCGCACCTCCTTCTGGATGCAGTCCTGGCCCACGCGCCTCAGCTTCCGCCAAAAGGTGGCATTGAAGTGGTCGTAGAGGCGGGCGTCGAGGGCGTTCCAGGCGTGGACCTGGGCCGCCACGCGGGCCGAGGTGATGTTGAGCTTGGACTCGGGGCTGCGCATGTTCAGCTTGACGTAGAGGATGTCCTCCAGGTCCCAGGCCAGAAGGCGGCGCAGGAGGACCAGGGACTCGTCAAAGTACTCGGCCAGCATCACCAGCGAGAAGATGCCCTCCACTTGGCGGATGAACTCCGGCAAGTAGGTGGGGTCTTCGGGGCTGTGCTCAGGGTCACCCCCCAGGTCGTACACCAGCGTGTTGTGCGCGTACATGGCGTATTTCTCGTGGGGGCGGTAGTAGCGGCGAGGGTCGTCGAGGAAGGCTTCCATGGAGCCGTTGGGCACCCTCTTGTAGGCCGGGCAGTACTGGTTGTAGTAGCTGAAGAGAGACTCAAACATGGCCACCGGTTCGCGCAGGATGGTGACGTAGATGGTGTCATTGGGCATGAGGCGATGCAGCTCCTCGCGGTTGAAGCGCAGGTGGCTGGCGATGAGCCGTGGCGGCAGCGTGTAAGGGTGCACGAAGCGGGCCGAGAAGTTGCGCGGGTAGCAGAACTGGTGGTCGCAGGTGTGGTGAGGCAGCGCCACCGTCAGGTTGTGGCGCTCGGCAAAGCGGAAGAGCAGGTTCTGCACGGTGGTGCTGGCCGTCTTGTGGGTCTTCAGGAAGGCCACGGCAGTGTGCTTGGGGCGGGGGGGCGACGGGGGCGCGCAGCTGAAGGGCGCCGACTTTGGGAACCTGGGCGGCGGGGGGCAGAAGCAAGGGGTCCGGTTAGCGGCAGGGGGGTCGAGAGAAATGACAACAAGCCCAGAGATGCTTCCTAGTCTCACCCCCGAGCCCTCACGGACCCTCCACCCTCTTCCCCCACTTATTTTGAGCCCTCCCTTCATTTTAATTCTGCTCCACCACTTTTTTAAAGCTCTGCTCCTTTCTCCTTTCCAATACCCAACCCAAATGTCATCCACAGGGCCGGCCCAATTATGAGGCGTGGTGAAGCAGGTGCCTCAGGTGGCAGGTTGGGGACAGCTGGGAGGAGCAGCGGATTCACATCTGAGGAGCATGCCATTTTCCACCTCCTGTGCTTGTTTGCCCATCTCCTAGACTGCCACCCCAACCTCCCCAAGCTGCATCCAAATTTTCTCATTTGCCTCAACCGGTAAGATATCATAGGCCATCTTAAAAGTGTCCACTGCCCATTCCCACACACACACACCACTCCCTTCTTTTCTTTCTCGTTAGTCTTAGTCTGGAATGGTGCCAGGGGTCAGCATCACTGGGCACCTGCAAATGCCCCTGCTCTAGCAGGGGACCCACTCCCAATTTCTTGGGCCTCTTCCTCCTTGCTGTTGGTGCGAGTGAGAGGTAAGAGAAGAGGAGAAGAAAACTCTCCATACTTTGCCCTCATTCTCTGGGAGGAGGTCTGGATTAGACCCAGAGGGAGAGGTATGCAATTGGGTAGTGGCAGCGGCGGCAGCAGCAAGGATGTGGTGCACTCAGAACCCCAGATGTTGCTGGACTACAACTCCCATCATCCATAGCTAGCAAGACCAGTGGTCAGGGATGATGGGAACTGTAGTCCAAAAACAGCTAGAGATCCAAGTTTGGGAAGCACAGGCTTAGCCAGTGGACAGGGATGATGGGAGTTGTAGCCCAGCAATGTCTGAAGAACAGTGGCCTAGGGCATACCCAGGGAGGACAGGGGGAAGAGCATGTTGCCCAAAGGCTGCCCCCAAACCTAGAACTGGCACCAACCCCCGCCGTTTCAATGTCTCCCACGCCTACCAGCCGAGGTGGGCACTTTGGTGCAGGAGCAAAGTGCCTGTGCTGAACGCCAGGAGGAGGAGGATGGCCTTCTTGCGTGACATCATCTCAAGGTTGGAGTGCAGAAGTGCAAAGGGCACACGCTATGCTGGGTGCCCTTATCCAGGCACAGTGCAGGGGCAAGTCCACCCCGGCATGGAGGCTCAGAGCAGGTAGCAGGCAGCGGCCTCCGGCCTTGTGCAGAAGGGGATACCTGCGAGGGGAAGCACAGCAGTCAGCAACAAGTCCTCTCTCTGTGTGTGTATAAAGGAGTCGTGGCAGATCCAACTCAAACAGAGGCACTGTGGTTTCACAGGTGAACTGCTATAATATGCAGGTACAAGAGGTTGTAGCCATTGTAGCCAATGCTAATCCCTCTTAGAAAGAACAGAATGAATAAAAGTTTCTTGAAGAACAGAAATGTTTTGTGTAATATTTGAATATTTGAAAAAGTACTACGGTTATGTTAAAGCGTATGCAGGATTGGAAGTATAGCATCAGTTGAGAAATGCAGTTTAATCATTTATAACTAATGTATATAATGGGTAAAATATAAGTAATATAAGGTAAGAATAAGCACCATGGAAGGGTGGATGGGAAGTCAACGGATATGAGAGATTTGTTCTGGTGGTTGTTTAAAAGAATTTGTAAAAATTGAAAAGTTCATTGAAAACTTACAGAGATAATACTAATACTAATAATAACAACAGAAGCAGTAGCAATAACAACAATAAAATATATTATTATTATTATTATTATTATTACTACTACTGTACTGCACATATGACTGCTGGGAGGCTTCCAGCAAAATTTAAAAACACCAGAAAACATCAAACATTCAAAATTTCCCTATACAGGCCCACCTTCAGATCTCTTTGAAGTTCAGAAGGATGACTAATGTAGGTTTATTCATTTCAATGGGTCTCCTCTGAGTAGAATTTCATGGGAAACACTGGGAGTCCTGTGTCTACAGAGTGTGGGGGCCAGGCTCACCCACTGAGAACAAACATGGTAAATAAAATAAATGCTTCACCCACCCGTAAATATCAGATGCTCCAAGTGTCCCTATTTTCCAGGGACAGTCCTGGATTTACAGATGCTGTCCCAGTTTCTGATTTGATCCTGGAATGTCCCGCTTTTCCTTAGGACGTCCCTATTTTCATCAGAGAAATGTTGGAGGGTATGGAATTATCCGACCCCCAAACCAAGGAGATAAGTAAATATGCAGCCTTTAGAAGACATCTGAAGGCAGCCCTGCATAGGGAATTTTTTTAAATGTTTAATGTTTCATTATGTTTTTATATACATTGGAAGCCACCCAGAGTGGCTGGGGCAACCCAGTCAGATGGGTGAGGTATAAAATAATTAACAAACAAACAAATAATGGAATAGGACATCCCTGTTTTCATTGGAGAAATGTTGGAGGGTATGAAATATGTACTCTGGCATCCAATACAACATTTGGTTCCGAACATTATGCGGTAGCTGAATATCTACAAATGAAGTAAAAAAATAAAATGCCACGAAACACTCTTCCCGCTCCAAGTCCTGCCTTCTCTTCTCAAAAGCCTAATTTTGCCTCTCGTCCTCATTCCCGCCCCCCCATCCACATTGTGCTCCCCCTTACAGAGTTATTCCTCTTCTCCAGCCTCCAGAACTATATTCCTCCCCACTTTCACGTGTCCCCTCTGCACTAAAGGGGGGGGGGATTAAGCTCCTGAACAAACACTTAAAAACAAACAAAGCAACAATCTCAGAGATGGTTATCTGAAGATGCCCTGAGTGCCCCTTCTCTCTCCACCCCCCCCAATAATATCACAAATAGAGGACAAGGCTTTCAAGGTCAGAGAACATGGCATACAGGCAGAGTTGAGCCCCCAAACCTCTTTACTGAGAAATAACCTGCTAGCACAATCCTAGGAGGGGAGGGGGCAGAGAGAGGAACTTGCCACCAGCTGATCCTTCGACTTACCTGCGTTCAGCAGCTCCAAAAGAGATGTTCATACAAAGCAAACCCCTTTCCCTTCCCACCCAAAGCAAAGCAGCTGTCCTCTCAATTTCACTTTATTTCCTGCTCCCGGGCCGGCTCCTGGCCCCCTGAGCTATCCCTTACCCCCCCCCTCTCTCTCTCTCTCACACACACACACACATACACATACTGTCCACAGCTGAATGAAGGAGCATCCAGCAATCTCACCCCCACCAGCACCGAGGAAACCAGAGAAAGCCACCAAGTTCACCTTTCTTCGCACAACAGGAGATTAAGTGTCCCAGGACTGAGATCGTTCCTCTCCCCTCCCCACCCGCCTCGCCGCTCTTTTCTGGATGTACTCCAACAGCTCCTCGCCATGTCCTGTGGAAAGAGGGCAACACAACTGCTCCTGGGACCTGGGCCTGGAATCGCCAAGCACAGCAAGCAGAAGCAGCCCCCACGCCACCCTCTGGCTTTCAGACCTTGGCAGAGAAGCCACCTCACAGCTGAATAAAGGCTAGAGTCCTTCAGGTATTTCAGACCGCAATGGCTGATGTAGTCCAAAACAGCTGTAGGGCTCCAGGTTACCAAAGGCTGGCCTGTAGCATGAAGGAATTGTTTATTTACTTATCTATTAGACTTATCTGTATTCCTGCACTGCAGGGGGTTAGGCTAGATGACTTTTGGAGGTCCCTTCCAACCCTATGAGTCTGATTTGTTAGTTGCTTGTTACCCAAAGGTCTTCGAGCTCCTTACAACACGTTTAAAAACGTAAGCCTTCAGTACATTACGCCATTGAAATAATGCATGCCAGCACCTAGAGAGGCTCAGTATGAAGGCAGATCCTGAGGGCTCCCAGTGCTCCTGATCATGCGCAGAGTGCAGTCCCTTCGGCACAGAATAGCCACAAACAGCCTCCCTCTCCAGCACACATTTGGAAGGAGAGCCACTACAGCAGGTGCCAAGTCGTTCTACAAAGGCTCAAGCCTCGTTTTCAAAATGAAAACAGCTCCCCCCTCGCTGGCTATACATGGAATTGAATTTTGTAGTCTGTTCTGTTGACATAGGCAAAATCTTAAGACTTCTTTTTAAAAGGAAGGAAGGAAAGAAGGAAGGAAGGAAGGAAGGAAGGAAGGAAGGAAGGAAGGAAGGAAGGAAGGGGACATACTTCTAGCCCTCATGAAAGTTTGCAATGTTCTCTCTGCCATCATTTAGAAGGCAGAGAATTTAGAAATAAAATACGTATTAGATTTCTACTTATTTCCTACGAGAAATGGGAGGTGTTTTGCCGAGATTCTTCATTAGTAACTTTAAGCATGTGCAAACTGCTTTTTGTTGTTGCTGGGTGGTTGCAGAAAAGGGTGCAAGTGGCAAACTTATCTGCAGGGGCTAGAAATATTTTTTTGCAGCAGGGTTTGCCCAGGAGAAATAATATGGACATTTCTGCAGTAATGCTGGACCTGGTGAAGAACACCTGCCCTGCATGCAGAAGGCCTCAAGGTCGCTTGGATAGCTCAGCCAGAGCAGGAGACTCTTAATCTCGGGGTTGTGGGTTCCAGCCCCACATTGGGCAAAAGATTCCTGCATTCCAAGAGGGTTGGACTAGATGACCCTTGTGGTCCCTGCCAACTACAATTCTATGATTCTGTTCCAGTGGCATCTCCAGGTGTGGGCTTGGAAAGACCCCTGTCTGAAACATGGAGAGCTGCTGCCAGTCAGTGTAGGCACTGCTGAGCTAGATAGGGGGGAAATAGGTCTGGTTCAGTATAAGGCAGCTTCTGCTGTGAATGCTGTGTGGTTGTGTCCGTCCTTATTGACTTTCAGGAGGAACTTAAAAACATTCCTGTTCACTCAGGCATTCAATGGTTGGAAGATACTGTTCCTGGCAACTCTGAAGTCACTGGCTGAGATAATGGGGGTTGTATGAAACTGTTTTTAGAATGTTTCTTTAATGATGCTCTTTTAATTATGTGTTTGCTGCCCTGGACTCCTTTGGAAGGGAGAATTAAATAGAAATGAGAAAAAGACGACGACGACGACAAGCTGTGTGGCTTGTTTAAAATCACGATGAACTCGCTGACATCCAATGAGGCTGAATGACAATTCAGGACAGACAAAAAGAGGTCCGTCTTCACACAGCACGTAGTTAAACTACCGAATTGGCTCTCATTAGATGGAGAGACAGATGACTTGGAAAGAGAATTAGGCTCATTCATGGAGAATAAGGCTATCTGTGGCTACTAGTCATGAGGGCCATATACAACTTTTCCAGGATCAAGGGCAAGGGAAGCTATTCATTACCAAAGGACATAATGGCTAAAAAATTTACTGGGGTCAAAAGCTACCCGAAAGAACTGCTTTGTGTAATCACTCCAAATGATAATGGCCATCCCATTTTTAGAATTGAGTCTCACATACAATAATAATAATAATAATAATAATAATAATAATAATAATAATAATAATAATATTTATACCCCTGCCACTCTAGCTAAAGGTGTTCGTTTCATGACACAATGAAAATGAAATCCAGTTCAAAGGAGAAATTACTGCAGGAGGAAGACCTGACCCAAGAGAAGGAACTGCAAGAGCACATGAGATACCCCAAGCTCAAATGGAAATTGTGCAGAGAAGTGCACGAGGGTGGGAGGAGTGGGACAACTCACAGACAGACAGGCTGCTATTAACAAGACAGCTATGGCCAGTCCTGGATCGCTTAGCCAGAGTTGTCCATGCATTGGTAACCTCAAGGCTGGACTACTGCAATGTGCTCTGTGTGAGGCGGCCCTTGAGGTTGATCCAGAGACTGCAGCTAGCGCAGAATGAGACAGCTGGGTTAATTGTTGGAGAAACTACTGCCAGGATATAGTACCTCATCTGCACTGGCTGACAATCAGCTGCTGGGCTAAATTCAAAGTTCTGGTACTAACCCAGGCGCCTCAAACTCGGCCCTCCAAATGCTTTGAGACTACAATTCCCATCATCCCTGACCACTGGTCCTGCTAGCTAGGGATCATGGGAGTTGTAGGCCAAAAACATCTGGAGGGGCGAGGTTGAGGAAGCCTGCACTAACCTGTAAGGCCCTCGACAGCTCAGGACCAGGTCACTGGAGAGACTGCCTTAATCCTTATATGCCTAGTAGGTCACTGCAGTCTGCAGAAGAGTTTCTCGTTGAAGCTCTAAAATACCAGCAGCCTGGAGCAGGGCTTTCACCGTGGCTGCCCCTGTTCTGTGGAACAACATTTCCGTCGAGGTATGACAGGTGCCTGCCTCCTGTCCAGTCTGGAAGCAACTGAAGACATTTTAGTTTCAGCAAGCATTTCCAGCTGGATGGAAGGGTGTTCTCAAACCTATTTTCAGTTTCATTTTTTGTACTGTTTTTTAAAACCATTGTACAGTGGTACCTTGCAAGACGAAATTAATTCGTTCTGCGAGTTTTTTCGTCTTGCGAATTTTTCGTCTTGCGAAGCACGGATTCCCATAGGAATGCATTGAAAATCAAAAAGGAAACAAACTTGCAAGACGTTTTCGTCTTGCGAAGCAAGCCCATAGGGAAATTCGTCTTGCGAAGCAACTCAAAAAAACGAAAAACTCTTTCGTCTTGCGAGTTTTTCGTCTTACGAGGCATTCGTCTTTCGAGGTACCACTGTAGCTGGTTTTTGTGGTGTGTTTGCAAATCATCTTCATATATTAATGAAATAAGAATGACAAAACCAATAAACTTAAGCAATAACAATTAACAATGAAAAGTTTATAATGGGCCTTGCTGGAAAACTATTTCTGGCAAAGAGAGCGGGAAGAGGAGGATTTAAAAGGTAGTGGTGGGCAGAACGCCCAGCATGAGGAAAGGTTTGCCACAACTGTTTAAAAAAGAGAATCCATTTTGTACAAGCAGGCACTGTGGAGAATTAAAGTCTGAAAAAAGTAAACGAGATACTGGAGAGAGGCAGCAAAAGTCACTGTTTCTGGCATCCGCTGCAAGGGCAGACCAGGGACAAAAAAAAGAAGTCAATGTGGATATAAAAATAGGCATAGGAAAATTATTCCGTTGAAGTTAGACGTAGGAGCCGAAGTCAACGGCAAACCAGCACAAATGAACCATAAAATGTTGGCGGGTGTGTGACAGTGTGTTTTCAGTGTTTTATAGTGTCCCTGACACTGTGTTCCTCAGGGCCAGCTCAAGACATTTTGCTGCCTGAGGCGAAGGACAAGATGGCTCCCTCCCCCAGGGCACATACAGGAGCCAACTGGAATGGCAGTGGAATCTTACTCCAACATCTTTCCCTGCACTTGAGGGCAGCAGGCTGGCAAAGAGGGTACAGGGCAGGCCATGGGGCACTGACAACTCTGGCTCCTCATACTCACGTGTCTGATGCCTGAGGCAGCTGCATCATTGTAGGACCAGCCCTGGTGTTCCTGCCAACCCAAATGGGACATTCAGATGACACCATCATCCTTTCACAACCATTGCTCTGTGCTTTGCATTTGTCCATCTTTTCTGCTAATGTGGAAGGCTCAAAGATCCAGAACAGCAGTGCAAAAAACCCATCTTAGGTGTGGGCATTCCTTTGGGCTTTTACTCCCCAAGTTTAAATGTGTGTGGTTTTGACAACACTGGAGGCTCTCCTCCAACCATATCTCTTCCCTTCTGGTTGCTCCTCACCCGAGGCCATTTCATTCTGGTCTTCCACCATTGTCGCTGGACCTGCTTTTACTCTCAGTTCTTCTCTGCTGCGTTTATTTCTGAAGAAGAGCTCGTTGCTCAGAACCTCCATGCAGGGAAAGTGGGCAAGTTCCCACTTGTCTTCTCCTACCCCCCAAAACACAGCATCAAAATACAGCAGGGTTCGCACATTCCCCTAAGTCCAACTATGATGGGTTCAATGATTTGGCTTAGCATGTTTCCCTAACCCAGGCTCATGGGGGGAGGGAGGTTTTATTTTCTGCTTCAGACAAACCATGAGCTGCAACCAAGGTTTGCTCTACGGCTGGAAAAGAGGAGACTGAGAGGAGATACGACAGCCATCTTCCAATATCTCAAGGGCTGTCACATGGAAGATGGAGCAAGCTTGTTTTCTCTTGTTCTGAGGGAAGGCCTTGAACCAATGGATTCAAGTTGCAAGAAGGGAGATTCTGACTAAACATCAGGAAGAACTTTCTGACCGTAAGAACTGTTTGACAGTGGAAATGACTCCCTTGGGAGGTGGTAGACTCTCCGTCCTTGGAGGATGGATTCCTGCATTGCAGGGGTTGGACTGGGTGACCCTTGGGGTCCCTTCCAACTCTAGAGTTCTATGATTCTACAATCTTTTCATTTCAAGCAGCTTTCAGTTCATGTGCACTGCATTCTGGATTGCTTTTAAAGTGCTGCTTTTTCAAAGCATTTTCTAGTTTAGAGCTCCAGAAGGACTGTGATTTACTAGAGAAGGGTACCCCCAAAAACAAGGCTGTCAATAATAAATAAAAAGGGATGGTTTCTCCATGGGTCTCAGAGATTGCAACAGGCTACACATGAAACAGCAGATAGCTCAGAGGCTGGCAGGGCCAGATCCATGGCTGCAAAGAGAAAATTTAGATCACACCCATCACCTTGAACTCGGAGCCCAGAAGGCAGCACAGCTAACAAGGGCAGACGGCCTATTTCAACGGCCACCAATGCCTCCATGAGAGAATCTGATCGAAAGGTGGGTGAACTGAATTGACTTCCTTTCTCAATCAAAGTTGTCAGCAGAGAGAGAGAGAGAGAGAGAGAGAGAGAGATATTAACCAACTTCCATTTCCGCCGCCTGAAAATCCAGAACTAAGGACTGAATGGAAAACTTGACAATTAAAAATGTGGAACCGGCCCCCATCTCCTCGAACCCACTACCCACTCGCCCTTTCAGAGCCGAGAGACGCAGCACCTGACTTCCAGTGCACCAGCCACTAAACCTCTGTGCCCTTCACTGGAATCTAGGCCACAGACTTCATCCGATCGATGAGCACGAGCCTCAGGGGTGAGGTGGAAACTTGACAGCTCCCCGTCCCTCGATAAATCCATGCACAGCTAGAGAGAGCGCTGGAGGGCCAGGGAGGGGGAGTTGGGCGATCAGAGCAGGGGCACGCAAAAGCTAGTCTGCAAAATGCACCCACAGCCCTTTCCTCTCTGAGCCAACCTTTCCTCCTCTCCTCATCCCAATTCTAAGGGCCATCCCAGACTGGTGGGTTTCTTGCAGGCATTTCCCACAATGTGTTGCTGGTGGAATAATAGCAATGACAAACCTAGACAGCATCTTAAAAAGCAGAGACATCACCTCGCCAACAAAGGTCCGTAAAGTTAAAGCTATGGTTTTCCCAGTAGTGATGTACGGAAGTGAGAGCTGGACCATAAAGAAGGCTGATCGCCGAAGAATTGATGCTTTTGAATTATGGTGCTGGAGGAGACTCTTGAGAGTCCCATGGACTGCAAGAAGATCAAACCTATCCATTCTTAAGGAAATCAGCCCTGAGTGCTCACTGGAAGGACAGATCCTGAAGCTGAGGCTCCAATACTTTGGCCACCTCATGAGAAGAGAAGACTCCCTGGAAAAGACCCTGATGTTGGGAAAGATGGAGGGCACAAGGAGAAGGGGACGGCAGAGGAGGAGATGGTTGGACAGTGTTCTCGAAGTTACCAGCATGAGTTTGACCAAACTGCGGGAGGCAGTGGAAGACAGGAGTGCCTGGCGTGCTCTGGTCCATGGGGTTACGAAGAGTCGGACACGACTAAATGACTAAACAACAACAACGGTGGCGGATTTAGACCAGACCGTCTGCACAGCGTTCAGCTTTGAGAGTCGTTTTGCAATGTAAGCCCATTGTCACTGTATTATTGCTGTCTGAAGGGCCTCTCTTGCACTACAACAGTGCAAAGCAGAACCAAAAAGTCAAAGCTCCAGAATATTTGTGGTACGAAAAGCTGCAAATTTTTCAGCAGGAGGTAATGAGATATGCACCAATCGCAAACGAAGCCACCCTGAACCTTTTGCACAGATGCAAACAGTATCGAAAGGGGGGGGGATTGCTTATAACCATTCTGATACCACCCTGAGCACAAGCAGTTGTGTATGCACAATAATAAAGGGTTGTCTGGAGGGGGCTTAGAGTTCTGCCAATTTGCTATCCTGAATTTCCAGGAGAGAAACCTAGAAATTCAAACACAATCCTCAAGGAAAAAAGGCAGGGAGGCAGCAGCAAAGATGAAAGCTGATTAATTTGCACGTCAGAATTAAGAGGCAGGAAAGGCCTTGTGGGGAGGGGGAGAGAAGAGAGACTGGACTGGAGAAAGAAATCTTTCAAATTCCTGAATGCCGGTTGCCACATTTCAGAGCACCCAGGCAGAAGGAGCTTAGAATTTTTGTTTTTCAAATCTTTGGATGCAGTCCCCAGGCACAGCTACTTGGGAGTACATTCTCCGTCAACCTCAGCCAGGCTCGTTTCTTTGAGACCGCTCATTATCTACAGTGGGTCCGAAAGACCTGCGAGGCCCGGGTTCAAATCCTACCTCTGCCAGGGGCTTTGTGCAAGTCACCCACCCTCTCTCAGCCTCAACTCCTGGAAAATGGGGAGGCGGTGTCCTTGTGAGTCCCAAATAAAGCAAGGGCTTTTAAAAAGCAGCTAGCAAGTTTGAAAAAATCATTATTGCTAGTATTATTAATAGCCACTGCTGCAACCATCCAGCTAGTCTGCCTTTTAGGCGGCAGCTGGACTTGCCCATTCAGGTGGAAACAAGGAGGACTGGCTACCTGCCTAGTCCCAAGAAGTATCCATTACCTGCCGTCCACCGGCTCCTCCGTGCCAGGTTACCTGGGCTCAGATTACTGCCAATGATTACACAGGACAAGGTTCCAGCAAAGGTGACCTGGTTTTAGAATGCGCTGCAAAAGCCCGTTCACAGTCGCCGCCCCGGGCCTCTCAGAGAGGCTGGAGGAAGGTGACAGCAAATCGGGAGGGCCCAATGCCCATAGATCGCCTCTAACCACTGCATACCACTCCCCTTCTACACTGGAACATAAAGGCTACAGCAGGAGTGGGGAACCCTGATTATAGGCTGTGCTGACGGGCTGACGGGAGACGGAGTCCAGCCAAGTTTGTAGAGCTACAGGTCTCCCCCCCCCCAAAACTACAGGAATGCTCCTAAACCTCAGTTAATAGCTCTTACTCCACTCCTCCCTTCCAGATAGTGGAGTCCATCACCACCTGCCGGAGGTGGATTGAAAAACGAGACACATATCCCACCCCACTGCTTTAAGAAACTTGTCAGAACTCATTTTTCTCCCACGGCCTCAAAAAGACCCAGGTGTCCTGGCCCCCAGGCCCATATCCTTGCCAAAAACTTACCAGACCCTCATTCTCCTCCCAAGGCCTTGTGGAATCCAGATATCTGACTTAGAAGAGCTACATGAAAGGTCCCACCATCTCGCCCTGTAGGGATCAGACATTTGCCTACAGGGAAATCTCTAACCGGTTTGCATATATCATAACAGAAAGGGAATCGTTATGACAACTGCTATGCACATTACTCATTCAAAACCAAAGAATACTACTGAAAATTTAATAATAATAATAATTCCGCATTTTAAGTGACATGACCAAGCAACAAAATACACCCTTAAAAGACGTCCTTTTAATTGTGCATTTATGAGCATTTGTGCTCATGATGGTATCAGGGCACTTTCAGTGCGGTTTTGCACATGCCAAAGTTTGGGGTAAACATACTTGCTTGATTTCCAGTTGGTGCATGCATGTCCAAGTGCCTTCTGCTGAAATCCTGTAACATTTTATATTACAGTGATACTTCGGGTTACAGACGCTTCAGGTTACAGACTCCGCTAACCCAGAAATAGTACCTCGGGTTAAGAACTTTGCTTCGGGATGAGAACAGAAATCGCGCCACGGTGGCAGTGGGAGGCTCCATTAGCTAAAATGGTACCTCAGGTTAAGAACAGTTTCAGGTTAAGAACGGACCTCCAGAACGAATTAAGTTCTTAACCTAAGGTACCACTGTATACATGTTCCTGTTTATTTCTTTGTCCCTCTTTTTGCGCTATAGGGCAAGGGGGGCCCCTCCAGGAGGCAATGGTGTAATAGCCTTGAGTAAGCATCACAGAGGGACGCGGGTGGCGCTGTGGTCTAAACCACTGAGCTTCTTGGGCTTGCCAATCAGAAGGTCGGCGGTTTGAATCCCTTCGACGGGGTGAGGTCCCATTGCTCGGTCCCAGCTCCTGCCAACCTAGCAGTTCGAAAGCACGTCAAAGTGCAAGTAGATAAATAGGTACCACTCCGGTGGGAAGGTAAATGGCGTTTCCGTGTGCTGCTCTGGATTCGCCAGAAGCGGCTCAGTCATGCTAGCCACATGACCCGGAAAAACTGTCTGCGGACAAACGTCGACTCCCTCGGCCAGTAAAGCAAGATGAGCGCCGCAACCCCAAAGTAGTTCGCGACTGGACTTAACTGTCAGGGGTCCTTTACTTTTTTAAGCATCACAGAACCACTAACGCGGTGGAATTGCGTGTGGGTGGTCCAGTTAGAAATCCACCAATGATGCACTATTCCAGGGGTCAGCAAACTTTTTCAGCAAGGTGCCAATCCACTGTCCCTCAGACCTTGTGGGGGGCTGAACTATATTTTTTGGGGGGGAGAATGAACGAATTCCTATGCCCCACAAATAACCCAGAGATACATTTTAAAAAGGACACATTCTACTCATGTGAAAACATGCTGATTCTCGGACTGTCTGCGGGCTGGATTTAGAAGGCGATTGGGCCGCATCTGGCCCCTGGGCCTTAGGTTGCCTACCCCTGAGCCTAGGACTTGCTGATCAGAAGGTTGGTGGTTCGAATCCCTGTGACAGGGTGAGCTCCCATGCACTACTACTTCATCAGTGACATGTTGCAGACGACACCCTCCAAAGACGACAAACCCCAATCCGGAGGGCCCCCAAAACACAGCATCAAAATACAGCAGGGTTGGATGATTTGGCTAAGCAGGTTTCCCTAACCCAGGCTCATGGGGTGGTGGTTTTGTTTTCTGCTCCAGACAAACCATGAGCTGCAACCCAGGTTTGCTGTACGCCTGGAAGAGAGGAGACTGAGAGGAGATATGATAGCCCTCTTCAAATATCTCAAGAGCTGTCACATGGAAGAGGGAGCAAGCTTGTTTCCTCCTGCTCTGGAGTGTAGGGCTTGAACCAATGGCTTCAAGTTACAAGAAAGGAGATTCTGAGTAAGAGCTGTTCAATATTCCATACTTCTTTCACTTGGCGGTGAGTCCTGGAGGACTTGCTCCCTGCCGTGACGGAGCTACAGAAACGGAGGCTGCTGAAGAGGTCAGAGACCCAGGTCACTGAGTCTGGGCTTCCACAGCCACCAGCTACCATGAACTACCATTGGCAGGACTGGCAACAGCAGCAGCAGATACGTTCCATGCTTACAATAATGTTTTATTCTCTTGCTAATTATGCTGTTTTAAATGTGCATGTTATATTTGTTTTCTCTTCAAAGGTTTAAAGGCTCCCCCCCTCCCCCGGTTAACTCTGCTGCGATAAATGTGCATTCTGTAGCTGACCTCCATTACAACGCTTTCTTTTGAAACCTTTAAGACAATATTTTAGCTTCCTGTTAATTATGTTGCTTTGAATGTTGACTTCATATTTGACTTTCTTCAGTCATGTTTCATTCTGGATTGTTTCATTTGATGTTTCAATGTCGGCTGTAAATTGCTTTGAGCTCTCCCTCCCCCTTAAAAATATAAAATGTAGGGCAGGCAGAAATCCCACAGGTACAGCTTTGCCTGTCAGATCTTCTTCCTGCCAGCAAAATGCTGCAACCCGTCCGGTTGCTGTTGAAACAATGCTGACCCCTGCCAAGGAAACAAGACCTATCCTACGTGATTTTGAGTCTGTAGCATTGCAATTTTCCAAAACGAAGACAATTCCCCCCTCCAACCCCCTGGGAACAGAAAGGATTTGGGTTGTCGAGAGAGCACCAGGATTTTGCTTTACCCTTTCCTTCTTCTGCATGCTCCCAGCTCTTGGGAACAAGAATGAATTATCTATCTTTAGAACCCGCTTTGCCCCCTTGAACCGCTTCTCACAGGAAATGAATATATATATATATATATATATATATATATATATATGAATGATGCAACGTTCTTATTGTTTCCAGCATGGGTGAGACATCATCCCCAACTGCTGGCCACAGGGAGGCATAATTGCCTTCATTCTATAGCGACTGTTTTTTGCTTACTTCATTCAAACAGCATGCATGGATCCCCGCAAGCCACAATTAAGAGGGCAGCAATGAAGACCTGACCTTCTCGTAGCGGGGAAAGGAAAGGTTTCAGAGCTCAGGGTGACTTGGGAGCCCTTTCTCCAGCAAGAAGGCGGAAAAGCACTCTTGGCATGGTCAGGGGCACTCCTTTAACCAGAACTTAGACTGAAGCACTGGGGCGGTGGGGGAGGGGACGGACAGATTCCAGAGCCACTCTCTGGGGCACATAATAATACTATCTCTTTAGGCTCATGCAGGCTTTGTATGGCTGTTGCTTTTGCTTCAGGGAACACCATAAAAAGTAGGATCCCAGAGGGCTGCAGTCAGGTACAGCTCTCGCTCTCTCCCTACCCCAAACTCACGTGCCGTCATGCACCCCTGCATGGTTGTCCTTCGTTCTCACTCCACCCCTCTCAATCCGTTCTTCCGTAGCAAATGTCAGGCCAGCTGGGGCTAAACCCTGCGGAAGATGTGAAATCTTGCTATGTTTTCCATTGGTGGTGAGGAAACCTCTGGCCCGGCTGAGTTGGGCTCCCCTCCACCTCAAATGCCACCTTAGGGCTCACTGAGGACCATCCTTGTCCTGAGGGGAGGAGAGAACTGGCTTTCAGAAAGCCCCACCCTAACCATTGCAACTTTGCCATATTATGATAGGGGAAACCTGTGGCCACCCAGATGTTGCCACAGTACAACTCCCATCATCCCTGGTGTTATGTACTGAAGTTCTCACCCTGGGCCAGCAGGGGGATACTGTAGATAGTTTTCACTCAGGTCCACATATGCAAATAAGGGATTGAAAGTGACGTTCAGTGATTGGATAGTTACAGAAAGTGGTTACTGTTGCATTGTAGTGGAGCTCTATATAAGCAGGCTGGCTGGACCCTTCAGTTCAGTTCTGTTCTGGCCTGTGAATAAACAAGAGCTGTTTGAGGAATCGCTGTGTCGTCTGATATGTTCACCCACAACTTAACTCCTGAGCATTGGCCAGGCTGACGTAGGAAGGGCAAGAGGGAGAGAGCTGCTCAAAGAAGGCCTTGGAGAGAACCTAAGAAGATTAAGCAGAGCGCAGCCGCTGGATCAGGCCAATGGCCCATCACAGTCTTCTCACAGTGGCCAACAAGATGCCTCAAGGCAGGTCCCAAATGCAAGAGACCTTTCCTCCCCACTTGCGATGCCCAGCAACCGATATAAAGAAACCAGAGAGCGAAGGAACAGGTCTCCCTGTTCACTTTTGGATCTGGCCCTTCCCACCACCAGCATGCGGCCCCCAAGACATTATGACACTCAAGGCAATGCCAACTTGGTGCCCTCCAGCTGCTTTGGACTAAAACTCTGGAGGGGCAACAGGGTGGCGATGGCCGCTCAATGTAAAGGGCCGCTCAAACAGAAGCAGACCCCTGATCAGTGTTCAAAACTCTGATATCTAATGACTCCTTAAACCAAGGTTGCAATCACAAAACGAACTAGGTTTATCCAGCCCATCTTATATAAGTTTCCTGGGCATTCAGAACAACACAACATCTTCCTATTACTGCAGAACAAGAGCCCAGAAGTCACATATTTAGTCACCAGATTTTGCACTGCCATGATAGATACTCGACAAAGAATGGTCTATGCTACAATTCAATCCTAAACTGAAGGCCCATATTGTTAGATCCACACTTCTGAAACCCACCCCATATAGCTGTGTTAACCGATCTTTTAATTTTCCTTATAAATTTTTACTCACCCATTATCTATGCTTAATTAAGTATTCTGTTTATATGTTTAAATCTACGTTTCGTTCTTGCTCCTATTTATTTAATAATTATTAGATTCATACTGTTATGCTATTTGGTATTTAGATGTTTTGCTTATGCTGGTCTATGACCGTAATAAACTGCTTGAACTTGAACACAAAAATGGAATGTCTAGTTGCCATTTGGGGGCAAGGGGGCTCTAAAATCTTACTTTTCAAATGATGGACTGACTGTGATTGATTCTCATTTAAACATCTGGCTAGTTCAGAGGTCAACCTTCAGCTAGGTTAAGAGTTTTGAGAACTTAAAGAAGAAAAGTCCCTTGATCCAAGGACAGTCCACATATATATTGGCCTCTTCCGACCTCTTTTTCTTAATGGCGACTGCTCCTGCTCTGGCTGCACAGAAAAAGTGTTTGGGTTCCTGAAATTCATTCTGATTGTGAAGATAAAATATAACTGATACAATACTACAGGACGGGGTACTAGTGTGTGAAGACAGTCTAGATCCAATAATCCCCAGGTGGCAGAGACGTCAGGTGCCATCCTGGTGCCCAGGCATCATCACTTGGTTGCGAGTGGCCGAAAGCCAGGTGCAAAATGCACCTGGCTAATTTCGAACACGGCCCCTGATCCATCCCGTTCCCTTGCTAATGGTAGGTGACCCAAAGCTAGAATGGTTTGAAGACCTCCGGAGGAGAGGAGCCCACCTGCCCTCCTAGCTCTCTAGGCCATCGGCTCCACTGGCAATGGACATTTCTCCTGGAACACAAGATGCAGACCTACCCTTTGGACCAACATCAAGGAACATGCCTTTGTCATCATTGATGGGGCAGCCCTTTGGGTATCTGAGGAGGGCTATCTTGTCCCCGTCTCTGCCTTCTGTTCAGCATGCTGAACACACCCGGCTCCTTCACACCTCCCTCAAGGGACGGCCTTTCCATGCCCATCTCCACATTCACTGCCCTCCTCTGAACCGGGTCCAATTTGTCTACGTTCTTTGGAAAGTGCAACACCACAACCTGCCACAGTTTGGCCCTTTGCTCCCTTTATGTTTTGCTTCCGTTGGTTCTGCTGTGGCTTCCTTTGTTTTGCCCTTCTCCCCAAAAGACAACAATTATTATTTCTAAAAGAAAATAATAATGCTTGATCGCTCCCCTCCCCACCTCCAAGCACAGTCAGAGACGCAAAAGAGAGAAGGGCTAAACAACTGAAGAGGTGCATAGCCAGGGAGAGCTCTGCCAAAATTCGCAGGCTAGGAAGATGGGAGGGGGCCGAAGAAGTATTTTGCATGCAAAGGAGTCAGCGGCAGTGCTGTTGGCTCCAGCTCAACCCCAAATCTGAAGATGACTTCCTGACTAGGCCTTTAAATATACCTGTCATTGTGTTTCTGGCATTTTGAAGTGCTAATTAAAGGTGCTGGACTCCTGCAGAACATCCATTAAGCTGAAGGAATCAGTTGTCTTTAAAAAAAAAGAAAGAAAGAAAAAAGTTTGATAGCAGGGATGAAAATACAGTGGTACCTTGGGTTACATACGCTTCAGGTTACAGACTCTTCTAACCCAGAAATAGTGCTTCAGGTTAAGAACTTTGCTTCAGGATAAGAACAGAAATCGTGCTTCACCGGCGTGGCGGCAGCGGGAGGCCCCATTAGCTAAAGTGGTACTTCAGGTTAAGAACAGACCTCTGGAATGAATTAAGTACTTAACCCGAGGTACCACTGTAAACTGCAAAAAATAAAAAGTGCTCAACTCTTAAAAGACACCCCCAGGAAAGTAATCAGGTTGGGGCACAGCACGGGGCCTTCTTGCGGTTGGTGCCTTAATCATTTAACTAACAATGCAATGTACACCCACCTCAAACACACTAATGCCTGACTCCACTGCCAAGGGTGTTATTTATATCTCAGCCATGGAATGGAATGAAAGGAAGGAAGGAAAAATCACGAAGGAAGGGTATACACGAGTAGCCAACCGTTGCAGGAAGAAGGTCAGGCGGGCCAAAACTCAGAATAAGCTTGCCAGAGATGTTAAAAATGATAATAAAGGTTTCTTCGGCTATGTTCGAAGCAAGAAGAACAAGCAAGTCCCTTGCATTGAGAAATGCTATTGGGTGACAGAGAGAATGCGGAACTGCTCAACACCTACTATGCCTCTGTCTTCACCCAAAAGGAAAGCAATCCCCAGCCTGGAGATAATAGAATAAATAATGCAAAGAGGAAACTGCAACACAAGATGGGAAAATAAGTGGCAAGGGAACTTTAAATGAATTCAAATCTCCAGGGCCTGATGAGCTGCACCCCAGGGTACTAAAGGAGCTTGAGGATGTAATCTCAGAGTCTCTGTCTCTAATCTTTGAGAATTCTTGGAGAACAGGTGAGGTCCCTGCAGACTGTAGGCGGGCAAATGTTCTTCCCATCTTCAAAAAGGGGGGAGAAGAAGACCTAGGTAACTACCAACTGGTGAGCTTGACATTGATACCAGGAGAGATTCTAGAACAGATAATTCAACAGTCGATCTGTGAGCGCTTAGAAAAGGATGCTGTGATTACTAAGACCCAGCATGGGTTTCTCAAAAACAAGTCATGCCAGACAAATCTCATTTCATCTTTTCATAGAGTTACAAGCTTGGTCGATCAGGGGAATGCTGTGGACATAGTGCATCTTGATTTCAGTAAGGCTTTTGACAAAGTCCCCCGTTATATTCTTGCAGAGAAGCTAGTAAAATGTGGGTTGCATGAGGTAACTGTTAGGTGGATTTGTAGCTGGTTGACTGACCAAGCCCAAAAAATACTCACTAATAGTTCCTCGCTATCCTGGGGAAAAGGGACAACTAGAGTGCCAAAGGATTCAGTCCTGAGCCTGTTTTTGTTCCACATCTTTGTAAATGACCTTTGAGGAAGGTATTGAAGGAACACTAATTTGCAAAAGACACCAAATGGAGAGGGGTAGCCAATGCCACTGAAGACAGAATTAGGATTCAAGATGACCTTAACAGATTGGAGAACTGGGCCAAAACATTTCAATAGGGACAAATGTAAGGTTTTACACTTAGGCAGGAATAACCAGATGCACAAACATAAGATGGGGACACCTGGCTTGCCAGTAGTGCATGTGGAAAGGATCTGGGGGTCTTAGTAGGTCACATGATTAACATGAGTCAACAGTGTGATGCAGCAGCAAAAACAGCTAATGCTATCCTAGGCTGCATCAAAAGAAATATTGTGTCCCAGTCAAGGGGGGTAATAGTCTTGCTCTGCTCTGCCTTGGTCAAACCACAGCTGGAATACTGCGTCCACTTCTAGGCACCACAATTTAAGAAAGATGTTGACAAGCTGGATGTGTGCAGAGGAGGGCGAGCAAGATGATCAAGGGTCTGGAAACTAAGCCTTATAAGGAACAGTTGGAGGAATTGGGTATGTTTAGCCTGGCAAAGAGGAGACTGAGAGGAGATATGATAGACTATTGCCATGTTCAGATTCAACCACATACCAGAAAATTCAGGTTGCATAATTATAGCTACGTAGGAGGTCCTGCACAACAAACCCACTTCCCCCCAAAAATCAGGCTTTTCGTGATAAGGAAGGTGACAGAACACACACACCAAAAAGTGTGGGTTAATATTTGCTTTGATGCAATGTCATCTAACCTCTCTGCAAACAAATCAGGACGAATGCTCAACAAATACATCACTTGGGAGTGCCCAGTGTTAAACCTTTTTAGAGCATTTGCACCAATTTCTTTGCAGAGAGGTTAAATGACAATAAACATCCATCCTGAATGAATTCTAAATTGCTTGCGGGGTGTTTATATGCCTTCCTATTAAGCTATTGTTCATCCTGCGCTTTTCCTAACTGCAAAAAGTCTGCTCATTTTTTCTTGAAGTGGATTTGTTGAACTAGGGCAAACCTAAATTTCTACTACACACCTGATCCCCCCTGCAAAATACAGAGTCTGGAGGAGCCCTGAGAGTCTTGCATGAAAAAAACCGCAGGTTGTATCCAATGTTAATCCTGCTCAGAGTAGACACATTGAAATCAATGAGCATTATTAAATTAGGTCCATTACTTTCAATAGGGCTGCTCTGAGTACAATTAAGCTGAATTCAGTGCAAGAGCTCTTTCACACTAGAGGATGTGTGCTGTACCAAGAAGGCACCAGGTTCAATCTGCAACATCTCCAGTTAAGGGGATCAGGTAGCAGATGATGGGAAGGACCTTTCTCTGTCTGAGATCCCAAAGAGCCGCTGGGAGCAGACAACTTCTCTCCTATGTTCCTACGAATCCAAACTTGAGTCTCTCAGCTGAAGCATACCAGTAAAACCCACAAGAACGTAGGGTTGCCAACTGTTTCTTCCTGTCAAGACCCCCATAAATAGGTATAGCTTTCATCTGTTTTATGCCCATGCCAGCAAGATGTGGCAGCACCCACTGAATTATTGCCT
The DNA here is from genome assembly GCF_964270895.1 of Podarcis filfolensis. Classification (NCBI taxonomy): domain Eukaryota; kingdom Metazoa; phylum Chordata; class Lepidosauria; order Squamata; family Lacertidae; genus Podarcis; species Podarcis filfolensis. The sequence goes on along the minus strand of NC_139620.1, from coordinate 13,530,387 downwards.
GCTCTGTGGTTGTTAAAGGATACAGGGCCACAGCAAAAACAAGAGACACCTGTCCTGTATGGTTTCAAGTCTGTACCACTGCCTGTCCTAAAGAAAAGTATAATCCCTGGTCAGAGAAGACAAAGCTGGCAGATCATGGATGCACACAGAGCGTAGAAGATGCTTTGTACTTTCCTAGGTTGAAACACAAATCAAAAACTAAGAATGCTGTGAAGGCATGCTTTCAACAGTGAACAGGGTGATCTGAAGGCCAGAGTTGCTAATTGGATTACTAGCCAGATAAGCCTTGTTGAAGGCATTAAATTCTGCCTCCATGCCCAGTCCCCCAAAGGACATAAATCCTATCATTCGTCTGGCCATTCCAGAACCTACCACAGGCTGCATCTGGGCTTGATACAACAGAACAGTCTTTGCCAACTGGATGTTTTGCACCACAGCTCTCATCAGCCCCAACCATTGCACTGAATGGCCACAACTGACTGCAGTCCACTGATTTCAAAGAGTCTGCTCTCTGAGTAGGGCTTAAGTTGACCACAACCCAATCTCTTTCCAGGATCCCTTCCTTCAGACATCCCCACCTTTGGAAACAGGTGCTGCGTCTAAGGCATGCATCAGATTAAGCCTTGGGCAGGCTGCTCATCTGCAATGTCAATTTATACTCCCCAAGGCAGATGGAGGAGGCGGGAAGGGTGTTAAAAACCCTAAAATTCCAGACCAGGGAGAAGAGTCGGTAGAAGAAGATTGGAAGAAATTTAAAGACTATTTACAGAAACACTGCAAAATTAAGGAATGTTAGAGGGATGCTGGAATGAAGTTATGTGGTTTTAGCAATAATGTCATAAAGGAGTATGTAAAAATGGATTGATAATAGGTGAAAATGTAACGTTATAATATATTAAGATATAAAAGTAAAAAGGGTAAGGACTTGCTGAAACAACTATTGAACTAGAATACAAAAAAGGGAGGTATGAGGAGGTCAAGGAAATAAGCAAATGAAAGATAAGACATGGAAAGACTGATTTGTTTTTAATTGTTTTTTATTGTTCTGTATTTTGTATTTTTTTTGTTTCTTTTTATTTTTTCTTTTCCTTTTTTCTATTTTTGTAATCTCTTTGAAACTTTAATAAAGATTATTTTTTTTAAAAACCCCTAAAATTCCAGTAAAGAACGGGCTAAGTGCAGGTGTGGCCTGCAGGGGATAGTTTGCAGCTCAATGAAAGAGCACTGGCTCTGCATGCGAAAGGTCCCAGATTCAAGATCCCCTGCGGCTTGAAACTTTGGAGAGCTGGTACCAGTCACTGTAAGACAAGACTGAGATAGATGGTTGGTCTGACTCTGCAGAAGGCAGCTTCCTATGTCCCAGTATCAGGCAAGTCCAAGCCACATCAGACAAACCTGCCCACAACATAGTAAAGTTAGAATCCAAGCATCAGTGGCTACACAAGCCAGTTGGGGAAACCTGGAAGAATTCAGGTGGCAGGGGCGCCACCTGAGCATCGAAAGACTTGGCATCATCACACACAACAAGGAAGCACTTCCCAGTCAGCCTGAAATAATAATCCAGCCACTAGAAATATTAATCCAGCTGCGGGGAATATTAATCTGCCTCTGGCAAAGAGGAGCAACTGACCCAAATGAAGTCCCTTTTGCCTGTGGGATTATGTGGTGCAATTGGGGTGTGCGGGGGGGGGGGGATAAAGGATAAAGCTTGTGAATGTGAAGGCACAGGAAGTTCCTGCCTTATTCTGATATAATGATAGGGGCACGGGAAGCTGCCCTACATAGTCAGATGCTCGGTCCATCTAGGTAAGTACTGTCTCTACACCAACTGGAAGTAGGTCTCCAGGTTTCCAGGCAGGAGTCTCTCCCAGCCCAACTCAAAGATGCTAGGGATTGAATTTGGGGCCTCCAGCGTGCAAATCATGTACGCTCCTTTTCCTAAAAGCAAATTGAAGATTCCAGTCCTCATTGTTCTTCATAGAGGGCTAATTTAACTAGGAATATAGGAGGTTGCCATATACTGAGCCAGGCCACTGCGTTTCCCCATCACCTTCCTTACTGCAAAAAGTCCTATGGGAGGTGGACTAACAGCACCAAATCCACTTCAATTGCACAACGTGAACTGGGCAGAATGTCCAGAAAAGTGACTGTATGAACACACCTTGGTATTCAGTGATATAGTGCCCATGGGCACGTACGTGCACACAAACACACACACACACACACACACAGGCAGTTTAGAAAGCATTTCTTAATGTTTCACTTGAATCCACCTTTTCACAGGATTTGACATGCTTTGTGTTTCCTATAGAATGGTCAGGGGTGATGGGGGCTAGGAGTCCAGCTAAATCTGGAAGGCCGCTGGTTCCCTTCATAGGTATATATAAATTTTAAAAAATGACCACCAACAATTAACAAAATGGAACAATTGTAGTGTTACTTATAGACAAGTATACGAAAGGAAAGAAGTAAGTCAGAGCTAGCACAGCAAGAGGAAATCTCTCATCCATCAGGAAATGCAGCTGAGACCAGAGAGCCACTTCAAAACTGGGCAGCAGGTGGACAGAGGGCTTTATCCCTTGTATTAACAACAGTAACACACTGAAACCAAAGGCCTGGGAATCTCTAAGGCTGAATTTCTCCCCTAGATTCCCCACCCCCACCCCCCACCACTGCTAGGTTGGATTTCTCTTGAGAAGCCCCTGCATACTCATGATTTGACACAGAGGTTTCTCAGATTTCTCCAGTGTGGTACAGCCACCTCCATTCTGGCAGCTACAATCAATTTATGTCTCAGATCGTTCTGTGCCAAAGAGTTATTAACTCCAACTCTGAAACGCCCACCCTTTTAAATAAAAAAGTAAATGCAATGGCATTCAGTGTCCTGACTCCTACAGCAAATTTAAGAGGATGTATCCGGTGCACAGACTGGGAATGGGGGTAGTCAGCTAACACTCCCTCCCTCCCTCCCTCCCCAGGAGTCAGTAGTGACTTATCTGGGTTCACAGTTCTGGGTTCTTTTCCACCCACCACGCTAAGGGTAGTGAAGTTACCATTTGCACACACAAAAACCACCAATTCACTTGGGCCCATGCATCCGAATCCCGCCCCCCCCCCCTCGACCAGCCTCACTGCAGCTCCCGTCCAGTTCAATGAGGCACGTTCCCAGGTGGATCGGGCCCTACAGAGCAGGTTCTCTCTCCCCCCCCTCCCCGCGTCTCCCCCTCCGCCATCCTTCCTGGTCCACCCCAAATCCACCAACTCACCTCTGCCTCTCGGGGCGACAGGGAAGCCTCTGCGCAGGTTTGTGCGTTGAGAAACAGGATCCTAAAAATGTGTCCCCTCCCCCGAACCGCCTCTCAATCCCAGGGAATTCGATTCACAAATCTCTCGCTCCTAACTTATTTTGCAACCGTTGTCGCCCTTCCGAGCAGCTTTACAGCTAGGAAGCAATCAGGCTAAAATAGTTTTTATAAAAAATGTAAAAATCAAATCAAGCAAATGAAATCCACAGCGCCCATCTCAAGCATGCTTACTCGAGAGCAAGTCACCTTCCTCTCCAAAGGACCAGATGGCATTTGAAGTATTTGGCTATTTTTTCTAGAGAAGGAAGGAGAGGTCCTCCTTTCTGTCCCCTTCTCCCACCCCCAACTCCCTGGAGCTTTCCCCTCGGAGGGAAAGATTCTCACACCACCTTGGCTTTCTGCCCGGGTCACCCTGTTCTCACGTTGAGCCACGCCAATGGAAACGCATTGGGATGCGTGCAGAAAGAAAGGAGGAGAGCGCCATGCCCTCGACCCCCCCCACCCCAATAGGAACAACGCCAAAAAGGAGGAGGGGTAAGGAGAAGGGGAAAAGGAAAATCCTTGCATCAAGAAAAGACCCTATGCAATGGCTGGCTGGAGGAGAAAAAAGGGTTCCGGGACAGCGGGGGCCGGATATAGTGCCCCCCTCCCCACGGAAAAGCCAGCTTCTCCACCAGCCCCCGACTGGAGGACACCCCCGTTCCCGACGCACCTGTCCCCCTCCCGGCGCCCGCGTCGCCGCGGCTCCCGCTCCGGCGCTCCGCCTTGGGGAATGCCTCGGGGGGGCTCGTCCCCCAGCGCCGCATCGCCCGGCCCGGAGCAGCGGCCAAGCCAGCAGCAGTAGCAGCAGCCCTTCCTAGGAGCCGGGCAGAGGGCGCGTTGCGCGCAGCCTACGAGCCGGCGGCGTCCCGGCGCAGCGCCATGATGCGTCTTGGGGAGGCGGAGGACGGGCGCTCGCTCCCCCGACGGCGGCGGCGGAGGCGCGGGGAGAGGAGGACGCGGCGGCTCTATACAGCCAGAGGGCGCGTGCGGACGATGCGGCTCTATACAGTATACACACACACATGCACACACCCTGGCACGTGTCGCCGGGTGGAGTGTGTGGATGGGGGGGGGTCGGTTTCCCTAGGCGAAGATCCTGCACGTGCGCGCGCTCCGCGAAGGCGCGTGTTGCGCTTAGCACGCGTGGACGTGCCTGCTGCTGCGCTGCGGGTTGTATCCAACCGAGTTGTGCTCTCAGCAGAGCCGTTGGGATGGCTGGACCGAGGTGAGTCGATGGATGTCTACTCGGGAGTTTGGCTAACGTGGGCTACAACCCAGGGTTACGTCTTACGTGTGAATGCCCCCCCCCCCGGCAGTCGCTTGGCCTTTGCTGGGCGTTATGCTCAGCGCGCGCGCGCTTCTGCGCCTTTTCCTCTTTGTGTGGACACGTGAGGGCGTGCATGATTCCTCATCTTCAGAGGAAGAGCTCGGCTCACCGGTGCCCAGTTCGGTCTCCTCCTTTCCATTTCGCCCGGCGACTGGTTCCAGTGCCGAAATGGGAGAAGCCAAGGCAAGGCAAGGCAAGAGGGCTTCACTCGGACGCTCTACTTCTGTTGATGCATCCTAAAATAGCATTAGCTTTTTTTGCTGCTGCATCACACTGTTGACTCGTGTCAAGCTTGTGGGCTACAACATCTCTGGCATCCCCACTTAAAAGGATCCAGAAGGCACGCAATGGGGAAAGGCCTTTCTCTGCCTGGGACATGCTGGGTGGGTATAGGGCTGAGGCAGGGGGCTACCAGTCCCACCTTGGTTTGATGAAGCAGGACTTGTCTTACCCCCTTACTGAGAAGCAAAGTTCAGCTTACAAGCCTATGCATACAGCCTGAGAGCTAAACAGCATCATTTACCAGAACTCTGGTGCACTTTCCGCATGGCATGAGCATCTTCAGGAGAGACACTCTTAGCCAGATGCTCCCAAGGTTCATCTTAAGGTAAAGGTAAAAGGACCCCTGACTATTAGGTCCAGTCGTGGCTGACTCTGGGGTTGCGGCGCTCATCTTGCTTTATTGGCCAAGGGAGCTGGCGTACAGCTTCTGGGTCATGTGGCCAGCATGACTAAGCCGCTTCTGGCGAACCAGAGCAGCACACGGAAACGCCGTTTACCTTCCCGCCGGAGCGGTACCTATTTATCTACTTGCACTTTGATGTGCTTTTGAACTGCTAGGTTGGCAGGAGCAGGGACCGAGCAACGGGAGCTCATCCCGTTGCGGGGATTCGAACCGCTGACCTTCTGATTGGCAAGTCCTAGGCTCTGTGGTTTAACCCACAGCACCACCCGCGTCCCTAAGGTTCATCTTACAACTAAACCAGGGCCTTTAGTGTGCTGGTACCTGCCCTTTGGAATGCACCCCCAACCCACATCAGGGGGGCACCTACAACCAGTGGCGTAGCGTGGGTTGTCAGCACCCGGGGCAAGGCAAGTAATTTGCGCCCCCTAACCCGTGGATTTGCGCCCCCTAACCCATGGATTTGCCCTAACCCCAGATGTTGCGCCCGGTGCGGCCGGCCCCCCCTGCACCCCCCACGCTACGCCACTGCCTACAACCATCGGGGCAAGTGAGGCCTTGCCCCACCAACCTGTCTGTCCTCTGCCAGATTTCCACCCCCCCCCACTTGCCTACCTTCTTACTTACAACCAGTTAGGGTGGCTCTGTCCTGCCATTAACTCTGGCTCTATCTACTGTTGGTCTTCCTGAATTTTGCCCCTGCTAGTCCCAGCCAATGGGCACCAGCCGCTCCTGGTCTTGGCATTTAACAGCCTGCGGAAAACTCACCTGATCTCGCAGCAGGCTTTCCCAGAAGAATGATCTAGCTGTGTTGATGTATTTGTTATAAGTATGTGTCTGAAAGCACAGGTGTGCCCAGCGCTCACCTGGGCAAATACACACACCGCAAATATATTTTACTAGAGTGATGAGGTTTGTCTGTTAGGATATGTGTTTACTCTCACACTTAACCTTCTGCCCACAAAAAGTTCTTACACCAGAGGAATAAAGGAAGCTTGGTTTATTACATGTAATGAAGGTAAAAGGGTTATGTTCCAGGTAAGGCTGGGTGATATGTCAACATATTGTCCAAAACCAGTTTGAAGTCCATATTGTGATGTTGGTTTCATAGTTTCTGACCTGGCAATATATGGCGAATGATGATGTGTGCAAAAATAGCAATGTGGGGGGAAACCATGAAGCCATCCAGTGCCTCTACATAGCTCCATCCTTGTTTCATATATGGTGATATATCCATATATCGCAATGTTTAGCTGGTGATATATCATGATTGAAAAGTAGATCCCAGCCAGGCGCGGTTCCAGGTTATTGCTCACATTGGCAGAGTGCGCATAAGACTGCGCTGTTGTGCCCCCGTCTCATGTCCTGTTCTGGATCCGTGCATGGTCACACATTCATGAGTTGCCTGTATAAATGCTGCTTCATGCATCAAAATTACAATTTGAGCAAGCAACGGACCCTTCAATACAGGCACACTTTGATCCCTGATTATTCTCAAAATCCTACAGAGAATGAAAATTTTGCTGCAGAACTCAAGAAACGGAGGTGGGGCGGGGGGAGGAAGTGTATACCTGTCCTGAAGGAGAAGCAGGTATGGATTCCTTGATGCCACCAAGCAGAATTCTCCTCGGAGTTTTGAGAGCCATCTAACCTTTGAAAATCTAGGGCTTTTGTACCATTTTTGCCAATGTGTTCAAATAGAGAAGGGAGGGGGGCTTTGAGATGACCAATTCCTATAATTCCAATAGCCCTCTGGTTCTGTTGAATTTATCCCAGAGTTTCCTGCCTTATCTCCACTCTCCCCATAATTCACAGTGAGTGATGACTAAACTGGCCGCCTTGTCTGCCTCCTGCCTCAAAGTTATCCCACTATTATCTTGACGGCCTCCATTCAAGTGTTAAGTCAATTTTAATGGTAGCTAGGTTAACATTTGCTGATCCTTATACAAACAAGGATGTCTCCTGGATGCCTTGCAGGACCTGTTCTTGAGATTAGACTCGTACTGGGGTCAAGACAGTTAATAATGGAGGGTCTCCTGTCATACGAAGTTATGTCAAACTTTTTACTCATGCTGTGATCTACAGTAATAAACCAAAATTCAGATTGACACACTGCCTATTCACATATTTGATTTGGATATCTTTTTATGGGTCTTGTACTTCATTTATGAATGTAATTTGACGGCTGGTTTTCTACTGTTTACTGCCATTATTATTATTTTTCTTAATTCTTGGATGTGAAGCAAGTGGTTAAGTTTCCTACAGTGCTGCAGCTCTTGCCACCGCAAGATTGTGCTCCTACACGATAGGGAGGAGGGTGGGCTTTCCTGCCCCCAGCAGTCCAGCTGCCCTTCCTGCCATCTCCTTTCAGCTTAAACCTGACTGCAGCTGCTATGCTCCTCAAATCTCACATTTCCCTCCAAGCCCCTTTCCCTTTCCCTTCCCAGAGTGGCTAAGTGGAAATGCTTCTTGAAATGGTTGGAATTTGATATTTTTTAGGAATTTGTTACCGAAAGGCCAAGCCGTAAATGCACAGCGAAGAACACAGTTGCCAAAAGGCAGAGTAAAGTAATACAAACCATCAAGCTCTTCCTGTGTCCCAGAGCAGAGGCTGGGGACAGCTTCTCCTCTGAGCCTCGGCCAGTGGGACAATGGATATAAATTTCACCTATCTACTGTGGGCTGGTTTCTTTATCCCCTCATGGTCCCCCCCTCTCCACCCTCCATCCAGACAAGCAACAGGCATGATCAGAGAAACACCTGAAGTGCAAATCAGGACTGGTGACGGTCTGGGAAGTGTTCTGAGGGCCAGGTGGAAAGACTTGGAGGGCCACATTCAGCCTCCAGCAGTGGCTTAGCATGGGGTGGGGCACAGGGGCAGTTGTCCCAGGTGCAAAATGTAAAAAGGTAAAGGTAAAGGTACCCCTGCCCGTACGGGCCAGTCGTGTCCGACTCTAGGGTTGTGCGCCCATCTCGCTTAAGAGGCCGGGAGCCAGCGCTGTCCGAAGACACTTCCGGGTCACGTGGCCAGCGTGACGAAGCTGCTCTGGCAAGCCAGCACCAGCACAGCGCATGGAAACGCTGTTTACCTTCCCGCTATAAAGCAGTACCTATTTATCTACTTGCACTTAGGGGTGCTTTCGAACTGCTAGGTGGGCAGGAGCTGGGACCGAGCAATGGGAGCTCACCCCACCGCGGGGATTCGAACCACCGACCATACGATCAGCAAGTCCTAGGCACTGAGGTTTTACCCATAGCGCCACCTGCGTCCCACGCAAAATGTAAAGGGGCGCAAAAATTTCCTTCACATCCCACCCCACTCTCTCCTGCCTCTGAAACTTTGGTAACAGTTCCGTGCTGGCTCCTCTTACCCGGGTCGCCAACTGATGGCCCTGCCTTTAAGGCTGGAGCACCCAAACAGACTTGGCTAGGACTGAACTGGATCACTGGCAGGCCTGGATCCAGCGGGCAGCAGGGCAGGGAAGGAGAGAGGAGCTTCCATGCTTGAAGCTAGAGTGGCTAGATTGCCATGCCCGTTCCTGCCTTGCCACTCTGTGCCTTCAAGGGGCTGGAGGCGATTGTGTGCCAGGTGGCCAAAGGCAAGGGGGCAGGAAGGTGGGCTGCGCTTGCCTGTTCCACTCAGGGGGGTGACCTTCTCAGGAGCTCTTGGCCAAGGGGTCTTGGCAGGTCCCTAGATGTAGGTGCATGGCAAACCCAGGAGCTGCCTTCGGGGCTGAATGGTGACTGAAGCTCCCACTACCACCACTTTTTAGGGGGTGCAATACTTGACTTGTCCTGGGCACTTTCAACCCACGCTATACCACTGGCCTTCAAGTCTAAGGTTTCCCAGCCCTGACCCAGGTGGTAGACAATTTGGCAGCTGGTTCTGTTTTCTGTCTCCTCCTCCCCTCAGGCTGAATGCCCCTATGCTGGCATTTGTGCATTCATATAAAAATTATAGCTGGCCATATAAGATGGGTGGGGACCCTATGGCCCCAGGGCAGTTCGACTTTGTCCCCATCTCTTCCGCCTGCAGTTTTTAAACATAATTCCTTACAGCAGGTGTTCTGTTTGCAAACAACCCTGTTGTTCCTTCCATCTTCCTGTTTCGTTGTTAAAAGAAGGTTATTCCCTGACAGAGAGGAGGTGGAGGGGACACAAAGGGTTATATTGAGCTAAGCCCTGCTCAGAGTGGACCCAATGAAACCAATGGCCACAAATCAACCCTGCCAGTTATGGGGTGAGTCTGTGAGCTTGTCGGGATACTGGGGAGAGTCCTGGATGAGATGCAGAAGTGTCAGAAAAAGAAGAGGTTACCAATTATGGCATTGATATATGTGTTTTTATTAGTCGTTAGTACCATGCTTTATCAAAGGGGCGCAGGTGGCGCTGTGGGTTAAACCACAGAGCCTAGGACTTGCCAATCATAATGTCAGTGGTTCGAATCCCTGCGACGGGGTGAGCTCCCATTGCTCGGTCCCTGCTCCTGCCAACCTAGCAGTTCAAAAGCACGTCAAAAGTGCAAGTAGATAAATAGGTACCGCTCTGGCGGGAAGGTAAACGGCGTTTCCGTGCGCTGCTCTGGTTCGCCAGAAGCGGCTTAGTCATGCTGGCCACATGACCCGGAAGCTGTACGTCGGCTCCCTCGGCCAGTAAAGCGAGATGAGCCCCAGAGTTGGTCATGACTGGACCTAATGGTCAGGGGTCCCTTTACCTTTACCTTTTTACCATGCTTTATCACGCTTCTTCTGTATTAAATGGTATAGATCCAGGTAGGTAGCCGTGTTGGTCTGACACAGTCGAAATAAATTTAAAAATAAAAAAAATTCATGCACACAAAAGCTTATACCCAGAACAAACTTAGTTGGTCTCTATGTTGCTACTGAACAGTTTTTTAATTTAAGCGGTATAGAAATGGTCCTTTAAGAATAAACCTACATCCCTTCATTTCAGTGGGTGTACTTTGAGTTGGATTTAGCTGGCTACATCCCGAAGTGGATAGGGTTGCCCTCATCCAGATGTACAGCCTGCAATTTCTCTCCCTCCCTCCTGGGAATCAGACACCCCTTCTCTCAATAAGCCCCCCCCCCCAAGATGGGGAAAGTCTTGGAGAATTAGAGCAGAAAATGCCACTTCCCCTCCCCTCCCCATCTCCGCCAGCCTCTCTTTTGTCCCAGCAGCCGGACACCCATTGTGCGCCGGGGTGAGGGGCAGGGGGCTGACCTGTCTACGAGGGGACAATAGCATGCATGCTGGAACTTGAGAGGTCCCCTTTGTTCCTCCCCGCCTCCCACCCCCAAGCCCCAGCCCTTCCTCCCATCTCCCCCTCCCCTCCCGGGGCGAAGGGCAGAAGCTTGAGCCACAAAGCAGCGATTGTGGCTGCGTCCCATGAGAGCGAGAGCAGAGAAGACAGGCAGATGCTGGCCTTAAAAGCAGCCTGGGACAAGTCTGCTGCTGGCGGAAAACACCCACACAGCTGGCATGCAGTGTCATAAAATCAGACAGGAGAAAGAGGTGCAACCACAGCTGGGACGCTGGCCCTGTCTCAGCCCAGCCAGCACACACATATTTTTGCTTCCAGCTTAGTGTGTCAATTTTGTTCTCAAAAAGCAGGTTCCAGCCAGCATGCCCAATGATCAGGGTTGACGGGCATTGCAGGGGGCTGGACTAGATGACTCTCGAGGTCTCTTCTACGATTATATGATTCTTGTCACCCCCTTTCTATACATTGTTTCTCTTCTACACAGCTGCTGCAAGTATGGCAGCTGTCCTCTTTCTTTACCTGTTTTGAGTGTGTTCAAAAGCATTGGTACCTTTCCATAAGCCTTACAACAATCTCAGAAGGTACACCAGTCCCCTTCCATGCCGGTGGCTGAGAGAATAAAAGCATTTGGACCAAAGACTGCTCAATGCAAGGCTGCTGAGCCTTCCCCCCCCCCCCAGCCAGAGGGCTGGCCAGAAGTTGGATGACCATCTGTCATGGATGCTTTAGTTGAGATTCCTGCATTGCAGGGGGTTGGTCTAGATGAATCTCTGGGTCCCTTCCAACTCTACAATTCTATAAGCCAGGAAATGGGGTGCAGGTATTGAGGGCCACAGCAGTAGCAGAGCACTTGTTTTGCAGCCAAAGCTGCCAGTTTCCAGACACGGCCTGGAGTCTTGTCTGAAACCCAGGAGAGATTTTACAATTCGGTGCAGCCAATGCTGGATCAATACGGACCAGTTGTCTTGAGTTGGCATAAACCAGTTTCCTATGTAATAGCAAACCACCACCCCCAGGCACCCACTTATAGACCTCTTCAGCTCCATTAACTGGTGAAGCTGCCTGACCCAGCTCCCCCCGCCCCAAGTGATTTCCTTAGGCAAAGGCTTCTGGTGGGTTTTTCCCTGAGCAATGTGAATTTGCTGGCCCCTGGTGGTCACAGTCCAAACTCCCTTCACTGAAAGATCCAGGACTTCTGACAACCGCAGGTACCAGCATCTGCTAGCTAGTCAATTCATGGTTTTTATCACATTTCAAAATGCTTTAGCAGCATGTTTGCATTCACAACAAACCTGAAGGTGTTTGTCATGAGGAGTGGCAGCTGCCTGGGGCTATGGCGAAGGTGGGACCTGGGGCAGAGACCAGAGCGCCTATTTGCTGCACAACACAGAGAGCATTGCAAAGCTTGGACAACAGACCAGTAGAGAAAGGGCAATATTGTTGTCACGACCTACCTCACAGGGCTGTTGTGAGGATAAAATGGAGCGAGGAAGAATCACGCAGGCCACCTTGAACTCCTTGGAGGAAAGGTGGCGTATAAATGTACGATTAATAAAAGAAAATTCCGCTTTCTTGTTTTCAAACAGCTCTAAGTTAAGCTCACCTTCTCCCTCGTACAATCACAAAGGAGAGATCCTGGCACTGAACATCATCTCAAATCCCCTTATATGCACCCGAACACTTAGACTCACCTTATGTGGGATGTGAATGTGTCTGAGATGGGAAAAGGAGGAAATGACAGCAACGGCAGACATGCAAAGGGTCTTGATAAAAGGTATTAAACCAGGGTTCCCCAATGTGGTGCCTGTGAGCACCCCAGCAACTGATACCGCCAGCCCTTGGCACATGCCAAGGCCCCCACCCCCTTTATTTTATTTCATAAAATAAATACACAGTTTGGTATTTTTTAAAAAAACTCAAAAGTAGTTTACAAAAAAACCTGTTTAAAATTCTTGTGTCTCATTTCTACTTTGGGGGGCTACAGGGTTGCCTGGTTTTTTGTGGCGGTGGGGAGGCTGCCAGATTTTTCAGTCCGTTTTCTTTGTTGTTGTTTTTTTGGGGAGGCACATTTGCCTGCTCTTGGGGAGGTCTCCAAGTATCAGCAGTGAGGTGGGTATTTTGTGTCCAAGGCAGTTTTAAGATTACCAAATGACATCCCCTGAAATCAAGCAGAAGCTCACAAGCAGCCAGGAAGAATTGGGTTGTGTGCATGTGCGCACACGCACACACCCAGAGCAGGGACTACTGTGAGCAGGAATGCACAAATCCAGTTATGGAAGCAGCTCGACAAAGCATTAGCATAAGAGAAGCAGTACAAGAGCTCACCCATACTCGTGCATTTTACCTTCCGTGCTTTAACTGAGTGGAGGGGCAGGGGGAGGTTGGTGGCAACCCTGGAAAGAGACAGCTTAAAGCTGGCAGGGTAACTGAGTGCAAGGAATAAAGTGGTGGAGAGATAATGACTCAGTGTGGCTCACCTGAATGCTGAGTCTGGAACAGGGGACTGGGGGCAAGGGATTATCTTTCTGGAGGTATGAATTTGCAAATAAACAACTGACCTCCTGTTTCAAAGCACTGAGGGGCGGGGGACCACAGACATGGAGCATACACATACACACCCTGCAAATTTCATGCTGAAGTTTACTTTCCTACCCACGGGACCTTGCAAAGGAAGACGCCCAAATCGCCATTGAGAGTAGAAATCATTCCACCCTCCTCCACCTAAGTAAACAAAGGCCTCCAGAGAGCAACTCTGACTTTATTTACAAAATATTCCACATCTTTATCCAGACGGAAGACACGAGAACAACACGAGAGCCAGTGGGTGCAAAGGAGAAATGGGAGCGGGAGGGAGGGAGGGGATTAAAAATGAACGACAAACAGGAACCGCAGAGACATTTCGGAGCTGGGCTAGAACTTGAATTCTTTGTACTTCTTGGCTCCTGCCCTGGTGTCCTGGGGCTGTGCTTTCCGCTTCTTTTGCTGGAGGAGCAGAGAGGGCAGTCACAACATGCTGATAATGCCGGAGAATTTGATTCCACCCCACCCCCCACAAAAAAACCCCAATGTGAAAAGGCATATATGCATGCCTGCACACACCCCTCCCCACCCGCTATGCAACTGCATCACCTCTCCCAAACTGCTGTGTGAACTCCACCCGCCGCCCCCCTTACTTCCCTTAGGGCCCTGTACTCTCTTTTCCCCTCCTCTGCCTTTCCTTGGCTTCTTGCTACAAGTTTCTGACGGGGCCTGCTGCTTTCGCTGTCCCCCTTCCATCCCAAACACCTGACAGGCTCTCTTGGCCCCCACCTCCCTGCCAGCAACCCAGCCTCTGTCCCATCCCTGAACCCCGCTTGAATTCCTCTCCCCAAAGCCACCCACAGCCCTTTCACCTCCCTCACAGCAGCTGCATTTTGTCATTCTAGGACAGGGTTTCCCAAACTTGGGTTTTCTGCTGTTTCAGGAATACAACTCCCATCATCCCTAGTGGTCATGGGTGATGGGAACTGTAGTCCAAAAACAGCTGGAGACCCAAGTTTGGGAAACCCTGTTCTAGGACATCCCATGAGAGGGATAATGGAGAACCTGCTTGGCATGCAGAAGGACCTGGGGTCAATCCCCAGCACCTCCAGCTTAAGATCAGATAGCGGGTGCCGGAAAAGGCCCTTCTCTCCCGCAGAGCCACTTCCAGAGTACACAGTGCTGGAGAGAGGCAGGCAAAGAGCCTGGCCTGTGGGAGCTCTCCATGGCTTGGCCAACTGTCCAGGCTGGCAAGTCCCCTCCATTCCACAGGTCCCCTCACCTTCTGCTTGGCAGCATGCTCAGCCACCATGTCGCTGAAGTCCTCCTTTTCCACCTGGGCTTGCTGCTCCCGCACGTGCTCCTCGTACTTCTGCGTCATGGCCATGGGGTCCAGCTCCAACTCCTCGGGGGCCAAGGCCACCTCCACGCCCTGGATCTCTGGCCCGGGACCTTTGCGGCTCATCACCTGCAAGCAAACGCAGGGGAGGGAAGGAGGGAGGAGGCAGCCAACAGCGGATACTGGTGTAAGGTGTTTGCAGGTGGGTGGGTCACTATCTCTCACCTCCCAAACCACAGGCAAACACAGAGGGGTGTTGCTGGCAGCCCACCTCTCAGCTGTGGAAGCCGAGAGTTGCCTGCAAAAGCCTTGCTTTGGAGTAAGTCCATCCACAGGAAGGCGGGCAAGCCAACACGGGGGACTCCCCAACTGAGGGTATCACTCAGGAGCAACTGCCCAACTCCTGTTCACACATGCTTTATGGACAAGCACTCGTTTGTCTCTCTTCGCACACACGCCATGTTGCGTGTGTGCATCCATACACCTCTCTCACTGAAGTCCCACTTTCCCACCTGCGACTCTGGTATCCAAGTAATTTCTGCTTCACAAGAGACCCGCTGAAATTAATGGACCTAAGTTGCCACCCATGTCAATGGGTCTATTCTGAAAGTAAGTGTGTGTGTCTTGCGTGCAGAGAACCAGGCTCCACCAATGCAAAGTTGTCCTTACGAACAATTCTTGAGGAGGTGGTCTCATCTCCCACTTCCTTTGATTTAACTCTCTTTTCAAGCAACAGGGAACAGGAATTAAAACATTTGAAGCAAGGGTTCTTTAAGCTTAAAGTGACACATGTCTGTAAAGACCTACAGGGCAGTAATTTTAATTTATTATTATTTTTGTTCTTTTGCCCCTGCAGAGTGATGCAGTGGTCGAACTTTGCTCCAGGACAGTTGTTAACTTTCCTTCTCTCCGTCCCCAGTCTAGTATATCTGAAGCAGAAGCCAGGTGGCTGCCCCTCCAAGCCTGCTCTGCTCACCTATGCCTAAAACTGAATTTGCTTGCTTTAAGAACACATACATAATAATAATAATAATAATTTATTATTTGTACCCCGCCCATCTGGCTGGGTTTCCCCAGCCACTCTGGGCGGCTTCCATAGAAACCAAAAATACACTAAAATACACTGCACACCTTGTTCCAAAAATGGGTTTCAGGGCAGCGTATGCACAAAATGAAAACCCACAAAGCAGCAATTGAAAGCATAAATCAATGGAACAAAAATAAAAAAATAAGGGGGGGGGGCGGAATGCAGCAGCCCAAGATGCCTGGGCAAATTTTTAAAAAGTTTTTAACCTGGTGCGGCGAAGTCTACAGTGCTGGCTCCAGGTGTCCCTCAACTAAGAGAGCATTGCAGGGTTGAGGGGCCACCACAGAGTAGGTACTG
Organism: Podarcis filfolensis; assembly: GCF_964270895.1. NCBI lineage: Eukaryota > Metazoa > Chordata > Lepidosauria > Squamata > Lacertidae > Podarcis > Podarcis filfolensis. Next base: position 13,514,525 of record NC_139620.1, on the reverse strand, counting down.
TCTTTTGAACATTCAGAGGGTTCCTCTCCTACAGGGAGAATGCACAGAAGGCTCTGATGTTTGAGGTAGTGTGCCTCCAGATACTGGGAATCACAATGGAGGGGGAGACTGTTGCTGCATTCAGGTCCTGTTTTTAGGCTTGCAGGAGGCATCTTGCTGGCTACTGCAAGAACAGGATGGAGGACTAGATGAGCCTTTGGCCAGGTCCTGCTGCCAGGCCCTTCCTACATTCTTAAAACACATGAGATTGATATGGGAGGTGCTCCTTCAGCTATTTGGGCCCCAAACATCCTTCAGCAGAAGGCAGAACTAAAGCCAGCCTCTTCTTACCGTCGCCATGTCATAGATGTGCGTGGAGCCCATCATGGCCCCACCGACTGTCGCAGTCCTCTTCTCTGGCAGAACGGTGAAGAGCTGGGGCGTCTCGCTGCTATTGAGGAGAACATGAGGGAGAGAAGAAACGCTCAGCATCATGGGAAAGGGCAGTGAGTGGATGGGCGCATATTAGCCAGGAAGAATCTTGCCACACGTGGTGGAGACAAAGCTCTGGGCCAGTGCTAACAGGTTCTTCCACAAGGGAGGGGAACCTTTGGCTTGTGGGCCAATCGTGGCCTTCCAGGCTCCCCTGTTTGACCCATGATTTGAGCAAGCCACACCCACCTGCTCCCAAAGCACCCAACCACCCCCGGGAGGCAGCTGAGGAAAGAAGAAGCCAACACTTACCCATCCATGGCCTCCTCGATCTTCTTCTTACGCAGTTCAATGAGTTCAGGCGTCTCCATGCCAGCGGGGACCGAGGAGAAGCCCCCAGGCGTGATCAGACCACTGGAGAAAGATCAGAAGGGGTGGTCAAAGGCCAAGCCAAATTCGACCAGCTGTCCCCCTCCCATGAATGAACAAGCAATGGTCTCAAAACAACTCTAGTCCCAGAGATCCACTCTGTCTCTGCAGGGGTGTCTGTGTGTCCTGGGCAAGTCGGGCCCAGCTCCTCCTCCACTAATGCCCATTTGCTTGCCCTTGGCCTCTGCCTGAGTCAACCTTCCATAAATAACCCTGGTGGCCTCCATAAGCTTTGGACTACGGCTCCCAATAACCCCAACCAGCGTGGCTTAGAGAAAAATGCAAGGTAAGTGGGGGAATGTTGTGCCACTTCCTCATCACCAGCGACAGAACCAGGGGGCGCAGGGCTGGTTGGGGGAGCAGTGGACCCTCTTGGCAGGGACGTGGGTGCCAGGCAGGTGCCCAGCAATGGCAGACACTGATACTTGCTCAGCGAAAGCATGGCAAGAGGGAGCGTCAGGCACTTAAAATCAGAGATCTGTAGAGCCGGAAGGGACCCAGAATCACAGCTACTTGCCTGTCTGCTGGAGTGATGAAACCCGTCTCGTCCGGTTTCTCTTCATCACTCTCCTCGTCTTCTTCCTCCTCAGAGGATTCTTCATCGGAGGGCTCCAGTTCTCCCCACGGTGTCCGGTCGATCTCTTCCTCCTCTGTCTTGGTCTAATGGCGGGGGAGAGAAAACGTGATCCCATCACCTCCCAGGCCAGCAGATCCAAACGCAACACAGAGCAAGGGCTCTGGACAAGCGGTCAAACCCAGAGGTGGCGACCCTAGCCGCCAAGCAAGTGAGGCTCCCGATGCCTACCTGGAATTCAGCCGCGTTGGTCCCAAAGACATCTCCGTAGAGGGGCTTCCCAGTCTCATCCACTGGAGGCTTGCCCCAGCCCCCAGCGTGGTACCCGAATGAGCATCCCTGGAGGAAAAAGGGGGCGAAGGGGAGTCAAGTCATTCAGCAGTGGACAGGAGGAGCTGGGAAGTGTTCTCTGGGCTCCTCCCCCCCCCCAATCCCAAAGCTCCTGAGAGTGCAGTGTTACTTTGTGGTGTGAGGGACTTCCAAGCCCCAGCTTGGATAGCTCAGTTGGTTAGAGCGTGGCGCTAATAACGCCAAGGTTGCAGGTTTGGTCCCCGTAAGGGAGAGCTGCATATTGCTGCACTGGAGGGGGTTGGACTAGGCCAGGGTTTCTAGCTGTTTTTGGACTACAACTCCCATCATCCTCAGCTAGCAGGACCAGTGGTCAGGGATGATGGGAGTTGCAGTCCCAAAACATCTGGAGGGCCGAGATTGCCTATGCCTGATCTACAGTGACATACCAGCAGCTCTCTGTGATTTCAAATGGGTTTTCTCCCAGCCCTGCCTGGAAATCCCAATAGGGATTGAGCTTGGGACTTCCAGCACACATGAGACACAGCTCCCCCTGCTACAGGCCCTGCCCACCAAGCCCTGATGGGTAGACCCCACTGGGACTGGTGGGGTGGAAGACAGAGGAGCCAACTCATTCCAGTTTCACCCCCATTCTCCTCTTCCCCGCTGAGTTCTACAAAGGCAACACCGAGACTGAGCTGCCACCCCTTGGAATGGTTGTAAGAAGGCAGGGAGGCAGGGGCTGGCTGAGGGCAGGCGGAGGCTGGTGGGGCAGTGCCCCGTTTAGAGCCACTAATAATAATACAGGTCGCCAACTGGCCATCTGTTTTCTAGCAAGTGAGAAAAAGCCAAGGTGGCAACGAAGGGAATGACTCTGCTCACCTCTGGGATCGGGGAATTCAAGCCCGGAATCTTCAGGTTGGGATAGGAGGGGGGCGGACCGTAGCGCTGCATGGCAATCAGCCAGGGAGGAGGGACTTTGTGTGCGTTCTTGTTGGCGGCGGGGAAGAAAAAAGACATTCATCAGTCACAGAAGCCTCTCTGCTTGCATTGCCCCAATCCCCCAGCTCCCCTTCCCCGCTATCTCATGCTGTACACACCACACACTGCTTTCTCACAGCCCTCCCCCTCCTGCGGCGGGGTTGCATTCAACGCTAGTCCTACTCAGAGAAGACCCCGGCTTCATCAATTTCAATCGGCCTATTCTGGGAAGGAAACAATCCACAATCTCCTACCCAAATACACTGCCCCAACCAGCTTAATTTACACTTCCTGAAAATAGCTTCACTCCTGAATTTGCTAAAATTGGCATCTGGAGGATGTAGGTGCCTCGGAAACCTGTTGAGCCGGCAGCCCGCATTCTGCCCACCTTTCCTCCAATTCCGCCTTCCACGAGAGCCCATCCTCCTGTCAGCCCTGGTGGCTGGGTGGGCCACTGGGCTTAACCTTCTGCCACTCACCGGCCCAACGGGCATGCCCAGCGCAATGCGCAACTCGTCGGACAGGTCCCCAGGCTTCTTCTCCTTCAGCCGCGTCTCAAACTCCTTACCCTGGCAGGGAAGAGGAGGTGAAATCAGAAAGGGGTTGGGTCCTCCAAATGGCTCCCTTCCCTCCCTCCTACCCACCCAACCCTTTCCAGAGGGAAGACTTGTCCAGACAACATGGCGCACCAGGGGGACTGGTGCTTGTCGGGGCTGGAGAGGTGGAAAGCAGGGAAACCGGGAAGGGGTGGTGTCAGAGCCAATGACAGATAGAGCAAACCAACTCAAGCCTTGTCCTTATCCTCCATCCCTGCAGAGTTCTACCAGGGCAGCGCTGCGATGCAGGAGCAGGGCAAGGCTGACAGCTGGTACCACCCCCTGAGCTGGCTCTAACTAAGGAGGCAGGCAGGTGGGGGCTGGCGGAGGTCGGAGGGGCAGTGTCTCATTCGCCCGCATGGGCCAGCCTCCACCGAGGGCTCCTCTGCTACCTCGTAATACAGGTCGCCGTGGATGGTCAGCTTGGGTTTGGTCTGCCACTTGAAGAAGGCGTCGTGCAGCTTCTGGTAATCAATATCGATTTTGCCCATCTTGGGACGAACTTTCTCCCTCATCTTGGACTTCATGGTCTTCTGCTCCTCCTAGGAGGCGGTAGAACAGGAAAGAAGTAGGTTACAAAACGGAGGCCTACATGTACCCTGTCTTTGCCAGGATGTATGAAATTTGGCCAAGGGTCACAGGTCGCCCAAAGACTACAGGGTAATGCCAGGTTTAACCATCTCCCTGAAACTGCTGGGAAATCTGGTTAGCACCAAGTTCAAAGTGTGCAGGCCACAATTCCAGGGAGGTGTAGGCTTCAGCTTCCTGAGGATCTCACGGTGGTAGCCAATGTTTGTCGTATTCAAAACAGACTCACTGAAAGCAACCAACACGACCAACGGAGGTTGATTAATCTCAGTGGCTCTGCTTTAAGTAAAATTTCATTGGACACAACCCTCAGCTGCCGCCCGATGGCAGGGGCATCGAAAAGGAGCAGACAAGGATCCAGTTCACTGGCTAGATCTAGTTCCCCACTGCTAGAGTACAGTGGTACCTTGGTTTACAAACTTAGTCCGTTCTTAAAACAAGGCGTGCTGCTTTCCCATAACAGCGGGGGACTCAATTTACAAATGGAACACAACTCAACAGGAAGCGAAACATTATTCCAAGGCAAAGTTCACAAACCAAAACACCTACTTCCAGGTTTGCAGCGTTCTTAATCCAAGCTGTTCATAAACTAAGCTGTTCTTAAACCAAGGTACCACTGTACTGGGGTCATGGGTCCCCCTGCCCATTTTGCTGCCCAATGTCAAATGATGGCCCCTGCCCAGCTCCTTGTGCAAAAGCAGACCAGGCGGGCAACAGGACGGCTTCCTCTCTGCCCCCGATGGAAGCTGGCTAGGTCAGGAGAGCGGCTCATGTGTGGCCCAGAGAGCTCTGTTCTGCAACTCCTTGCCTGAGGCAGCTACCCACTCTGCCTAACAGCTGGTCTGGTCTTGTGCACACGCAGATGGTGCAAAAGCGAAGGGCAGTCTAGGCAACTCCTGCCCCCCCCCCCCAAGCAAGCACTTGACACTCCTGTGAATTTCAGGGCGCTGCCTGTGTTTTTGGAGGGGAGGGGGACACAGACTGACCTTTTCCTGCAGAGCCTCTCTCATCTCCTGGATGCCCGTGCGCTTGATGAACTCGGGGAGCTCAAAGGGCGGCTTCTCGATGCCCCTCTTGCCTTGCAGATATTTGCGTTTGAAGCACCAGTGCCGGGGGACAGGGACAGAGTTGCGCGTGGCCTTCAGGTGGACGAGCAGTTTGGGGTCCTGAGCTGTCACGTCATGCATCTCCACCACGTCAGGACGGGCCACGAGCTGCGGGGAGGACAGGGCTGAAATGGGGCCAACTCTTCCTGCCCTTTGGGTCAAAGCGAACCCTTCCTATCTCACTCCCAACTCCACATGAGCACATGGTATTAATCCCACAGCAGAGGCAAGGCTGCACCTTAAGCCACAGCAGCCTCTCTAGATCCACAAATCACAGCCAGTTAGGAGTAGTGACGTTAAATTCTCAAGAATAATCTTTTGCAGAATATTCTCGAGAATATTGTCGATTAATGAGAGTATTAAGAGAATTTTCATTTAAAATAGGAGAATATTCATTTTAATAAATTGAAAATGATATAATAAGTCAATATACATGTTCATTCATGGGTAAACTTGTTCAGATGGCAACCAAAAACTGTACAGATACTTTTATTCAATGGGGCAATGCAGTGAGTTCATTCTTTGATTTTTTGCACCAACCTTGAAACTGAAAATTTAACATGACTCCCGTTAATCACTAAGCCCGCAACTAACCGTATATTTACCATCAACTTTGAATTCTAATTATATCATGTATGTATGAAATGTAGCTTTAAAGTAAAAGGAATATTAAAAAAAACCTCAGGTCCGCTACATGAGTGTGTTCTTTAAATGTGGGTTGTAAAACTGGTTTTTACATTAGAATTTACAGTTTGTGGAGAATATTCTCCAGATAATTTTCTAGCAGAGAATCTTCTTGAGAATATACTCCGGAGAATGTTCTCACCTCACATCACCAGTTAGGAAACCCTTCACATGTCACACATCATAGCTCCTGGAAGAGTAACATCTCTGTTTTGGGCCAGCTCTCAAATGCATCAGCAGTAGGCAGAAATTGGGGGGGGGGGCGGGGGCGGGCAGGAGGAAGGTGGAAGAACCAATGAGGGGACAGCCTCCTGGGATGGAAAGGCAGACTTCCAAATCCTTTTAAAGAGGGAATCAATTGTACCAGTGTCCCTCTCCCTGCTACCCTCCAAACAGACATGCACGTGCACACCACATACCAACAACCATACCTGCTTGAGCTCAGCCACCGTAAAGCGATTCATCCGCCGAAGCTTCTTCTTGGACAGTTTGGGAGCCTCTGGCTTCTTCTCCTGCACACAGTAGGGAGGGGCAGGCCGTCATTTCCTCTTATTGTTAACTTGCACTTTATTTCAAGTACTGTGACTTCCACAGCACTCCCCCCAGCCCCCACCGTCCGCCTTGCAGACTCCCAAAAGCTCAAAAGGAAGGAGTTGCTGCACCCCGGATTCCACCCCGGGAACCTGACAGTCGGGAGGCAGGCTGCCTCTGAACTTGGGAGGTTTCACTCTTCAGGAGTTAGGAGACACCTGTCCATTTGCATCACGGGGTCTGGCAAGCAGTTCTTAGGAAGCGAGGGTCCTAGGCAGGCGGAGGGAGAGCATTTCTGCCCACCCCTGAGCTGCACTCACCTGCTCATCATCCGAGCTGTCATCACTGTCTTTCCTCTCCTCCTCAAAGCCCTTCTTCTTGGGGAGAGCTGAACTGGCCACCTTGTCTGCTTTCTCTGGTTCCTTCTCCTTGTCCTTTTTAACATCATCGGTCAGCTGTGGCAAGGGAAGAGCAAAAGGTGAGGCAGGGACTCCCAATTCCTCCTCCTTAGAACTAAGCACACGCACAGGGAAGCAGTGGAGTCTCTCTCTTCTTATAATGTAAACTAGGTCCCAACACTTTCCATAGAAAGGTAAGGAGAACTTGCCATGTTTATCAAGCCCTTTAGAGGAGCAATAATGCTCACTCCTGACTCCCATCAGTCCCACCATTAATGGTTAGGGATGGTGGGACTTTAATACATTTAATACGTTTTCAGCAAAAGTTCACATGCACTTGTTTGACAGGCATTTCTAACGATCTGAGATTCTTCCCCATAAAAAAGTAATTTTTATTTGTTACATTCATATCCCATATACAGTGGTACCTCCAGTTGTAGACGGGGTCCGTTCCGGAGGTCCGGCCGGATCCCGAGGTTTTCGCAACTGGAGAGACCACTTCTGCGCACACACACACATGGCGGTAGAGTGCTTCTGCGCATGCGGCAAACCCCCCAAAAAATACTTCTGGGTTTGCCGCTTACGCATTCCAAAGTTTTCGTAACCAGAGGGATACATAAGCGGAGGTTCCATTGTAAATGCAGGGGACGAGATCAGGAAATCCCAGGCCCTCCTCATACCTTGAATGCCTCAAAGATCCTCTTGAAGAAAATGAAGTTGGGGTCATAGATCTCTGGCTCCTCTGTGACATACTCAATTTCCACTGGGCCATCGCCCCCAGAGTCCTCCCCACGGCCCTTGGCATCCTGGGAAGGTGGGCTCTCTTTCGGGGACGTGCCCTGCTGCTGCTGCTGCTGCTGCTGCTGTTTCTTCTTCTTCTTCCGGTTTCGCCGCTTGCGGTTTTTCTGTCAAGCGGACCAAATGTGCTCACTTAGATTTAACAAGATTTACATACCACTAAGCTGCTTAAAATAGGATACTAGTAAGAAAACACAAATAAAATAATTAGACTTAAAACAACCCAAATATACATAATAAAATTGTACGTCTGGGCAGGCTTGTCTAAACAAAAATGATTTTAGCAGGCATCAATAATGGTACAACACTAATATCAATAAGCAGGGAGTTCCAGAGAGTACGTGCTGCCACACTATATTGGCACACTGCAGCAACTTTAATGTTTTGTTTTTTAACTTTCAGGATGAATTAGCCTCCTGAGGCCATTTAGAAGAAGTCGAACAAAAGTAAGATCACAAATTATTAATAATCAAGAAAGCATTAAAGCAGCAGCAGATAAAACAGGGATCAACACACAGCACCATAGTGGAATAAAAAGGGTCTTGTGAGGCTCTCCTAAAGGCCAACAAGGAGGGTGTCAAATGCATTTCCCCTGGGGAGGACTTCCCAAAGATGCGGGGCCAACACAGGACAAATTTCCTCTGATAGGGCAACATCACTGCCTCCAAGGCAGCCCAGCTCTTAGGAACCAGCTTTTTCTACCACCTGGGGGGAAACATCCTCTGCTCATGCTCTAGTCTCACTTGACTGAGCCCCTTTCCACACCCCCTTTTTATACAGCTGCCTGAACACACCGCCCATCGGTAAGCTTCTGCTCGCCTTAAAAGGCCAGGACAGGACAGCTTTGCAGAGGGGCCGACAGCTTACAGAAAATGGAGGCTCCCACTGGCTGCATTCAGGGGTGGCCAACTTGCCCTGACCACTGGTCGTGTTAGCCAGAGCTGGTGGGAGTAATTCAGAGTGGGAGAATCTGTGGCTCTCTATATCAGTGGTTCTTTAGCCTTTTGGGGGGTCACCGACTCCTTTGAGAATCTGATGAAAGCTATGGATCTCCCCCCCCAAAAAATGCATATGAACACAAAAACACAAAAACACAAAAACACAAAAGTTTTCATATGCACATTGCATTGGGGGGGGATTGTGCATGTGTGTGCCCCATTCATAGGCTCCAGAGTTTTAAGACCCCTGCTCTAGAGGCTGTTGGACTACACTGTTGTCCTAAACCACTGGACTGGGAGTCACAATGTCATCTGGAGGGCCAACAGTTCCCCCCACCCCTTCCGTAGTTCCTGCCTCCTCACCTCTTTCTTTGACAGAGCCAAAGCATCCTCTTCAGCATCTGAAGCAGAGATACCAGCCAACACCCTCAGGTCAGTCTCCATGTCATCATCTATGGGAAAAGCACAAGTGTGAGGGAATGAGTAGCAGAGAAGATACAGGAAGCCTGGCCTAATCATCTCTGCAGAAAGTCTGCATGCTGGCAAGTCCACCCGTCAGTCAGCCATGATCTGCCACAATCTGCTCTTCGGCTGCCTTTACTGCCATTCCGCAACGTGCAGAAAGAAGGCATAGAATGTGATGTGGGTCTCAGAACCCAGCTTGAGAGGGCCCAGAGCGTGTGAGTCACAAGTTCAGTGGCCAGATCCTCCAGAGCGCTTGGCCTCCTCCAGTTGATGCGACATCACACACGCATGACGCGCTTCGGGACACCTCAATCTTGGGGCAACCTGACACCTCTGGTTAGAACTAAAATTTCAACTCCTATATTGGTTATGTGACCGCACAGAACACACACAAGTTCACCTAGAGCAGGGCTAGAGAACCTCAGACCCAGGGGTTAAATGCGGCCCTCCAGGTCTCTCTGCCAGGCCCTTGGGGCTCTCCACGGGCCACACCCACAACTGGCCTTGCTCCACAGCCTCCTTGAGTGTTTCTGCCTGGCTGGAATGTGTCCTTGAACTCTGATAATGCTTCACGCTTGCCTAAATGGAGGATCATAGAGGGGGATTTGTGAGTGCTCGCAGAAACCAGTCTACTGCAGGAAGCTAAAATTCACATTAGTTGTTCCGCCCCTTTTTGCCTCTGGCCCTGCCCACCACTGGCACGTGCCCCCCCCCCCCCCGGAAGGTTACCCAGGAGAGAATGCAACCCTTGGGCTGAAAAAGGTTCCACAGCCCTGACTGCGTGTCTCAATTTCGACTTTAACCTTTGCCTCAGGCGACCCAGTACCTGTGGCACTCGGCACAGCCGTAAGCTCCTCCTGGCGAATCTCCTTCAGCTGGAGGATCTTCTCCAGGGCTTGAGGGATTTTGGGACCCACGCCGGACTCATCAAGCTGGAAGGCGAAACAAAGTTTCTTAGACAAAAGTGGCCTCATTCTGCTTCCAAATGCAGGTATTTCAGCTTTTGTCTAATCCTGAATTTGTTTTCATTCAAGCTGTGTCTCTCAAGAACACAGGCTGTACCAGACAGCACACTCCCAGCACCACCCATATCTGACTGCTTGAACCTCCCTCCCATCTGAAGCCAACCTAGGGCAAGAATGCCTATTCCCTAACTCACAACCTCCCACAAGATAGCCACCAACTTTGTTGTTTAGTAGTGTCCGACTCTTCGTGACCCCATGGACCAGAGCACACCAGGCACTCCTGTCTTCCACTGCCTCCCGCAGTTTGGTCAAACTCACGCTGGTAGCTTCGAGAACACTGTCCAACCATCTCGTCCTCTGTCGTCCCCTTCTCCTTGTGCCCTCCATCTTTCCCAACATCAGGGTCTTTTCCAGGGAGTCTTCTCTTCTCATGAGGTGGCCAAAGTACTGGAGCCTCAGCTTCACAATCTGTCCTTCCAGTGAGCACTCAGGGCTGATTTCCTTCAGAATGCATAGGTTTGATCTTCTTGCAGTCCATGGGACTCTCAAGAGTCTCCTCCAGCACCATAATTCAAAAGCATCCATTCTTCGGCAATCAGCTTTCTTTATGGTCCAGCTCTCACTTCCATACATCAGTACTGGGAAAACCATAGCTTTAACTATATGAACCTTTGTCTGCAAGGTGATGTCTCTGCTTTTTAAGATGCTGTCTAGGTTTGTCATTGCTTTTCTCCCAAGAAGCAGGCTTCTTTTAATTTCGTGACTGCTGTCGCCATCTGCAGTGATCATGGAGCCCAAGAAAGTAAAATCTCTCACTGCCTCCATTTCTTCCCCTTCTATTTCTCAGGAGGTGATGGGACCAGTGGCCATGATCTTCGTTTTTTTGATGTTGAGCTTCAGACCATATTTTGCGCTCTCCTCTTTCACCCTCATTAAAAGGTTCTTTAATTCCTTCTCACTTCCTGCCATCAAAGTTCTGTCATCTGGATGGCTTTAAAAGAGGATTAGGCAAATTCAGGGAGGAGAGGGCTATCAAAGGCTACTGGTCACAAAAGCTACGCTCTGTCCTCCATTATTTGGAGGCAGCAATGCTTCTGAAAACCAGCTGCTGGAAACCACGGGAGAGGAGAGGGTTCTTGTGCTTGGATCCTGCTTGCTGGTGTCCCACGGGCATCTGGCTGGCTGCTGGGAGGTCATCTTAACTCGCTCAATTTCTCCCGTTCCCCAAAGCAGTTTCCCTGCCACCCTGCCAAGCCTACCACCCCCCACATCTGCAACAACTAGTCTTACCTCACGGCTGTCCTCTCCAGGAGGAGGTGGGGGGCCACGGGGTCTTGGACCAGGTGGTCCAATGGGCGAGCCCACAGGGGGGTTCCCTAGGAAAAGATTGGCAAATGAACTCCCAACGGGAAAGCAACGCAGTAACAGCCACCGTCAATGTGCCACCTCCCTACTTGTCAGAAGAACCTGCATACTTTGACATCCCTTGAAAAGCTTTCACGCCCATTCCAAGACAGAGGGTGGGGGATCTGTAGCCCCGCAGATGCTGTTGGACTCCAACTCCCATCAGCCCCTGTCAGCATTACCAACGTCATGGATGGTAAGAGCTGTGGTCCAACAATATCTGGAAGGCCACAGATTCCCTGTGGGGCTTAAATCTCTGATTTAAGCAAGTTTCTAGCCCCTTTGGTTCTCAAGAGCTTCAAAGATGGAGAGCAAGACTGAGTAGTGTCTGAGCAACCTCTTTAGCTCTTAACTCCACTCTATAAGTGCCAGTTTGCATTTCTAGGCTTATTATAAGTTATTGTAAGTTTAAGCTAAGTCTGCTGCAACTGGATTTCTTATGGACAGGGCCAAGCCTGAATGTATTGGATTTGTGACCATTATGCTCATTTGCCTTCAGTAGCAGTAAAGCTCTGCTGGATGAAATATTAATTGCCTCTGGCCTATTTTTTGGGAATCCTGCAAGTTTTTTAAGTTTTTACTTTGCTAACTATACGTTGAAATTTACTCTGGATCAATACTGAGTAGAATTCCATGACAATAAGTACCAAAATATGCAGATATATTTGCTCAATTTTAACACAAGCCACTAAACTCAGCTTTCCTAAGTGCAATTTTAGTTCTGCACATACAACCAAGCCAACAGTCCCACCTTCCATAAATTTATCCAGCTCTTCACTAAAACTAGGATGGGGGTGTAACATCCCTTGGCACAGAACCCCAGAGTTAACGTTTTGAGCGGTTGTGGGGAGAGTTTCATTTTGATTCTCTCAAGATTCCCTGCCTGGCATTTTTAGCAAACAACTTCAAAGATTTGCCATTCCTGCAGTTCAACAAGTTACTGCACAATGCAATTTGGGGCCTGCTTTTCACTGAGAGGGGTACAGACTCAAGAGGGATAACCCTTGCCAAAACACCTCTTTTTAAGGTGGGCATAAATACTTACCTTTCTTAAAAATAAATAGATAGATAGATAGATAGGAAGGAAGGATTTTGGGCTCCCCTCCCATGACACCATGTAATATGCTGTTCCTTGAAATACGAATAAGTGGGAATGGATTCCTAGCCAAAGAGTATGTGAATGACACAGAGTGAGTGAGGTCTGACACTCTTCCTCCCTGAATGATTCTGGCAAGACTGCCTGACGCTGCTTGCCCTCTTTGCATAAACGGGCCAGAGTTCCCTCTCTGATGCAAAGGGACTTACCTCTTGGGAGCCCCTGAGGTCTTGGCCCCAAGTCTGGAGCAGCCCGAGGTACAGAGGGGGCCAGCTTAGACATCTCTTGCTGGCGCTCCTGTTCCATAAGGACAGCAGCCTGAAACGGGAAGAGAAACCACACAGATTCTAACATAGGAAGCTTTTTATAACAAATCACACAATTGATTCATCATGCTCAGGAATGTCTACATCGACTGATGTCTCCAGGATTTCAAACAGAATATAGTTATAAATTAGCCTCTTGCTTATGTACCATAAGTATGTATACAAACTCAACAAGAGGTGTGAGTTTGCTTCTGCCATGTTACCTCATTTATATTAGGTCTAATTTGAGACAAGCAAACTCTCGTCTCCTCACCAACACAAAAAAGCCTTTCTCTTTTCTGATCTTTCATAATCTGTTGGAGTTGAAAAATCCCTGTTCACAACAGTATGTCATGGAGAACTATGAAAGAATAGCTAATGCTTTTGCTCTCCTTTTGAAAATATATCTATCCATATTCTGCAAATAACTAAAAATATTTTGATATTATACTATACTACACTTAAAAGTTTCTTTGATTGTCCTTGAATCTTCCCACTGCACTTGCCATCCTCTCCTGCTAGACCCTTTGAGAACCACTGATCTAAAGGGAGAGGTGAGTAGGAACATTCAGTTCACAGTATAAAACAGGGATGGGACCCTCCAGCTGTTGTAGGACTACAGATCCCAACATCCATGACCACTGACCACAAGGGCTGGTGCTGATGGAAGCTGGAGTCCGACATCTGGAGGACCACAGGCTCCCCATCTCTGGTCTCACTCTTGCGCTCCCTCTCTCACACACACAAACGCACAGGCTGCAAACATGTTCTGCAGCACAGCAGAGTTCATGTTGCTGGGAGCTGTTGAATTACGAGACACAAACACAGAGGAACAGAGCAAGCCATTACCTGCTTGACTCGCTCCTCCTGCTGGATCAACATGGCTGCTTGCTGCTGAGCCAGCTTCAGCCGTTCTTCCTCAGGTAACACAGATGGATCCACCGCCTGCATACGGAGAGGTGGGCCCAGGCCAGGGGGTGGAGGAGGCGGCCCCACCGCCATGGGGAAGTTGAGGCCCATGCCAGGGGGCGGAGGAGGCGGCGGTGGCTGCATTGGCGGCATCCCCATGGGAGGGGGCGGCAGAGGCATCCCGGGATGCTGCAAGAGAGAAGGCGGCAGCTGTGGGAGACGTTGGAAGCACAGTTGGCTCAGGTTTTTAAGGATTCCTGTGTGACACAACCACCCATGAAGAGAATGACAAGAGGAGTTAAAGATCCAGACATATGGGATGGGTGAGACCTTGTGTGGAAGCAGTACGTATGAAAAGTTCTAAAAGTCTTTGTGGCTCTCAAGCTGGACGTGAGCCAGGAAGGTGATGCATCTGCTGAAAAAGCAAATACATTTTACGGCTACATGAACTCAAGCATAGCATTGTGGCAGGTTCCACGCTATTCTGCACTGGTCAGGCTGCATCAAGAGCAGGTGGGGGGAACCCTCTGGCCCTCCAGATGTTCCTAAACTACAACTCTTATCATCCCTGACCACTGGTGGGGCTGATGGGAGTTGTAGTTCAGCAACATCTGGCAGAAAAAAGGGCTCCACGTGTATGATCTAGACTAGAGAGTCCTATAGATGTCCATAATTTTGGATGTAACATTTTAAGAGGTAATCTAACAAACTGGAGTGCAATCAGAAGAGGGTGATCTGAAGGGGGGCATCTGGGATATAATAATGTGTTTGTGGGAGGAGGATTATTGCTTTGGTTTTGTTTTATTATGCACTTTGTGTTCTCATTTTGCATTTTTATGTTGTGAATCACCCTGTGATCTTCAGATGAAGAGTAGTATACAAATTTAATAATAATAATAATAATAATAATAATAATAATAATAATTTGTATAAATTAAGTTTTAATTTTGATGTATAATTTCTGTTCATACATTTCTGTTTGCTACAACCAGTATTCGGTTGCCTTATTAAACTTGGGTCTTTCACAGCCCTCCTACCGGACATTTTTTAAACAAACATACCAGAGATGAACCTGAGAGTGAACCCAAGACCTTTTTCATTCAAAGCACATGGGCTGCCGCTGAGCTTATGGCCTCTCTTGAAGCCACTGAAGTCTCATAACAGTGGCCAAAGAGGTTTCCTGGATATATCACTCACCTGTCCTGGCATGGGGGGCAAACCCGGCTTATCTCCATCATCTCCTCGCAGAACTGGCCTGTTGAGCACTATCCCAGTCTGTAAAGAAGGAGATGGAACAGTAGTAGAGGCAACCATCAACATCATCGTAAAATTTACTGCCTGCCCCTCGCCACAAGGTCCCAGGGCAGGTTACAAAGGACACCCATCTGCACTGTGAGAGAAAGAAGAGGGCATGGGAAGCAGGCATAGACAACAACAGGGCCTTATTCAGTCTGACTGCCCTCCCCATCCCCTGGCCAACTTTAAATGTTTGGGGGATGTTGGAGAGAGGGTACAAGCCAATCCTTCAGGCAGCTTAATGCATTCTTATCCTCAAGTGTTCTGGATGGTCACATTTGTAGCCACAAGAAATACGGTCTCACCTGAAGTGTGTAAGTCTGCAAGCGTTCTACCAGCTCCTCGCGGCCACCTGGAATGACAGAGAGACGTTGAGGGCATTCTGGGGTTACTCTATGTCACATGGGGTAAGAAGACAGGATTGGAGTTTAGGGCCAACAGTCCTGCACCAACACTCCTCAAGCTCATCTCTGACCACCACCCCCCAACCATTCCCAACATCCTGACCATATTGTACCAACAAAACAACTCCCTCATCATCTCCCATTCACCTTCAATAGGGAAAATCCCCAGACTCTCACACATACCCTTCTTTCTGCAGGTCAAGAGCACAGCCTTGACATTATTAATTATAGCATCCAGGCATCCATTTCAATAGACAACACTGGGCTACATGGACAATAAACCATTACACAGGAAGCTCCTGCAGCCAACTGGAAGCCACGGAAGACCCACTGGATGTTCAACTTCCAAAAATAGTTCGCAAACTAGAACATTCACTTCTGAGCTTGCGGCATTCAGGAGCCAAAATGTTCGAGAACTAAGCTGCTCAAAAACCAAGGTACAACTGCACACAGAGATGAAGCCTGAATACAACCTCTCTGCTGTATTATGCCCCAAAATCTGGCAAATACACTGTTCTCTTCACCTGCAGCCCCTGGAAAGCTGTATTTGAGTGTGGAGAGCCCAAGTCAACACTATTTCACATATGCCACAAATGTAAAAACTACAACCTGAACCTCCCTCTTCTAACTAGCAGGGTTGAGGAACTCAGAGCCTTGGGGCCAAATGTGACCCTCTATGCCTCTCTATCTGGCCCTTGTGGTTCTCCCTAGGTCACTACCACTCTCCTTGGCCCTGCTCTAACCCTTCCTCCAGTTATTCTGCCTGGTTAAACTATGTTATTGAATGTCTCAATTGCCTGGAGTGAAGTACATACAGTGTAGTGGTTCAAGTGTAGGACTAGGGTCTGGGAAACCAAGCTTCAAATCACCATTCACCCTCCTAAGACACCCAACTTCCTGCTGTTCTCTGGCCCCAAGGATTCACTGCCAGCTTCATAACCCCTCCCAATTTCCCCAACCTCATCCACTAAAATCCCTTATTCTTCTCCCTCTCTCCAACATTCCCCCTCTCTTCCTGTTCTGATACGTTTCTGCTCCCCTGCAATAATAACTCACTGATCTTGGAAGCCAAACTAACCAGCTCTAAAGTCTCTAATCCCACTATGGATACATTAAAGGAATTTTCAGAACAGGTAAACATCATCACACCAAATGAAATTTGGAAATAACAACTCAGGCCTCACCTACATTACTGAACCCATAAAAAGTGTTTCCCCCCCTTTAAAAGTGCAATCCATGAACTCTTATTCAGAGGCTCATACAAAGATGAACCACAACTCCATGGCAGAGACCATGCTTTAAATGCAAAAATCTGACACTCAGCTG
Organism: Podarcis filfolensis; assembly: GCF_964270895.1. NCBI lineage: Eukaryota > Metazoa > Chordata > Lepidosauria > Squamata > Lacertidae > Podarcis > Podarcis filfolensis. The sequence goes on along the minus strand of NC_139620.1, from coordinate 13,498,033 downwards.
CATTCCACCACTGCCACCAAAGCTCCTAAGAGCCCTTTCGCATCCCCCTCCCATGACTCCCCTCTTCCTAAAAAGAGTGCAGCTCAGCACTTCGCATGCAGAAGACTCCAGGTTCAAATCCTCGACGGCAGATGGTCAGAGCAGTTCAATACTGCGCCAATTGCGTGAACCAGCCACAGCCTCTCAGCCTACCCTGCCTCACAGGGTTGTTATAAGGATGAAATGGGGGGTGGGAGACACCATGTACGCCGCCTAGAGTTCCTTGGGGGCGGAAGGAAAGATGGGGTGTAAATAAATGCGATAAAGCTGAAATAAATATAAGGCAACTGCCCGTGCTCCCTGTCCCCCCCTACCCTCGTTCGCCCGCCCACTGCACCTTCCCCGCTCCCTCCTGCTGCTTCCACACTACGAGGGTCCTTCCAGATCACGGGAAAGGCCTGCAGGATCCTGTCCCCCCCACCGGCAGGCTGTAAGCGCCCCCTGCCCCGCCACAAGCAGGGCCCGCTCACCCTGCGTGGGAGCCCCGATCTCGGCCAGCTTGGCCTGCAGCTCGTTGGGGGACCAGGCCGCGTATCCTGGCAACGGCATCTCCCCTGCCTTGGGGGGCTCCGAATGCACCTCGGACGCCATCTTGCCTTTTCCCCGCCGCGCTCACGCGAACTCCGCCGAGCGCACACAACGCAGAGCGCCCAGCTGAGACCGCGCGGCCACCGTACGCGCTACGGCGGCGGCGCCTCCCGCCCAATCAGCGGCAGCGACGACAGAATGGCGCGTGCCCAATGAGGAAGCTTTGCGAGGGCGCAAGCCGCGGCGAGTATAGAGAAGCGGCCAATCAGAGGACGGGGATGCCGCATTCTATTCAGGAGCGGGAGGGTTAAGTCGCGTTGGGTACTGGGCTATGTAGTTTAGCTGAGCTTCGATGTCTCTAGTTGCGGCCTTTTTTATGTGTGTATGTTTCTGGCGCACTCAAAGCACAGCCTTTGATAATTTGAACAGTATCCTCTGTTTGCTCACTGGCCATATTTATTAAGTATCACACAGAGATTACTGCGTTTTGTCCAAGGGTCTCAAGGCTGTAGTACACAACCCACTGTTTTGAACACATGACAGTATCCAAATAGAAGTGAGTTTGCACACTCCACACACATTTCTCCAGCACTGTGGGAAGCACAAGTTGAATACAAGCTTCATCTTCACAGGAAACAATCAACATGTAAAAATAATAACAGGAGGCAATGTCTTTTTGGAACACCAAGAGATCACAATGAAAGTTAGCTGCAGGGGTGCAGTCACTGATGAACATTTGTCAGTTGGTCTGTTTGTCGGTTTGTTGTTAAATTTGTGTCCCACCTTTTCCGTCAAGTGGTGCTCAAGGAAGCTGACAGTGAAATCAAGTAAAATACAAAATAACAAAAACAAGCAAGTTAAGCAAATCAGTAAGCACAAAGTGGTGGCCAAATTGCAGCATGCACAATGGACATAACAGCCAGCTTGTGAAGCTAAAGACCTGTCCGAATAAAAATGTTTTCGTCCATTGGTGAAAATTCATCATTTCACACCCACACCATACATTTAGAACCTCTCCAGTCCTCCAATAATCCTGTGAACTGTAATATGTTAAGGGTGCTGAGAACTATAATTCTTTGAGGAGTAAACTTCATTTCCCATTACCCTCCCCTTTATGGGGAAAAGGCACAACTGTTAAAGTGGTACAAAATATGATTTAAATATATGGTGTGAGTCTAACCTTAAAATATGCCTCCCTTGCTAAGGAGTTCCAGAGCTTGAGGAGCTTCCTACAGTCCTCTGAGGGGCAAAGTCAAGCATTCAAAACAGATTCTGCAACTTATTTATGTCAAACCCAGCAAATATAGTTGTGCTCAACAGAGAGATGAAAAATCATTTAATAAACATAACACAATGTATAAAACAAGTGAGAAATCAATAAAACATCAAGCTATCTTGACCCTTTAACTGAAGCCTCCAGGAGCAGGTGAAGTCTAGTTTGGGAACACCATGAAAACATCATTTGGAAAGGTAATCATGTTCAGCTGTCTGTAAATGGAGGTTAAAAAAAGAAGTCAGATCCAAGATTATTTATTACACTTTATCCCACTCATTCCAGCATGGTATAATGGTTAGGGTGTTGGACTAAGGTTTGAGAAACCAGGATTAAAATCCTCACTCAAGGCACTTGCTCAAAATTCATAATGTGCCCACTGGTGCAAAAAAGTTTGGCAACCTTTGGTCTATGCTCTCAGTGCAAAGGTGGGAAGTTGTTGTCCTTCAGATGTTGTTAGACTAACTCCCATCATTCCCAGGTCATTGGCCATGCTGGCTGGGGCTGATGGGAGCTGGAGCCCAGTAACATCTGGAGGGCCCACACATATCTCCTGTCCCTGCCTTAGGAAATGGATATATTTCATTCTCTCCAGCCCCACTGAACAATGAAGAGTACAAAGAGGTTAAGCTTGATCTCAGTGAGCTCCTTTGAGGAAAGAAAGAGCATCTCTTCATTGGAGGCAAGCCTGAGAAAAAGAGATTAATTTCAGTGGACTCTCCTAATCAGTGCTTTTTGTCCTGGCGGCATGTGCCAGTACGCAGTACTGTCGCCTTCTTCTTTTTTCAAATCAGAGTGTCGCACCTCCTTCCTGAAGCCTGGAAAGCTTCTGCCCGGCTTAGGGAGGGAGGGACAATACTCTGGCAGTACCCAAGAGCCCTCTATTTCATGCTGAATACTGGCACCCTTTTTTCTAGGGGGGGGCAAACACTGTTCCTACCTCAAAGAAAGTGTCTAATATCTTGTCAGTGGTGGATGCCTGAGACTGGAACTGCTGTTGGTTTGTCTCAATTGCTGTCATTAGTCGAAAGTAGAAGTAGAGATATTCCCACTCCCTAGACAAAGAAGGAAATATCATTGGGGGTACCAAACAGCTTGGGACAGAAGTACTGATAAGAGCATCTCCCCCAGTACAGTATTAACTATTTCAGGCCCTATAATCAGTGGAGGAGGCCCTGTTGGAGCAAGTGCTGCCTGGCTGGTGCTCAATTGCGGCAGCGTCTTCTCAGAGGTGATTCCCTACTTGTGGAATGCTCTTCCTGGTGAGATGCATCTGTCCACCTCATAATTAACATTTAGGAGGGATGTTAAACTGTTACTTTTCAACCAGGCATTTCATAACTGAAAGATACTGTTCCTGGCAACATTGTAATGATTATCTGGAACTGTTTTTAAATGTTGTTTAGATATTCTTAACATTTTTATTCTAATGTTTATTCTACTGCTAAATTATTTTGCTCCGCCACTTTTGGTTGTCTGAGGGGAAGGTCTTCCTTATTACTACAGTGGTACCTCTAGTTACAAACAAAATTCGTTCCGGAGGCCCGTTCTTATCCTGAAACTGTTCTTAACTAGAGGCGTGCTTTCGCTAATGGGGCCTCTCGCTGCCGCTGCGCCGCCGGCACACAATTTCCGTTCTCATCCTGGGGCAAAGCTCTCAACTCGAGGTAACTCTTCCAGGTTAGCGGAGTTTGTAACCCGAAGCGTTTGTAACCTGAGGGGTTTGTAACTGAAGGTACCACTGTACTGATATTTGTAAGCCTCTGTGGAACTCCGTTTTCTTCTCTTCCGCTGAAGAGCAAGCTAAAAAAAATGTTGCAAGTAGATACGTTTTCATCTATTGGCGGCCGTGCTTCCTCACCTGTCCATCAACTCAAGGCTGCCATATTTTCCCATGACTGTCCGTCTGAATAATTCCTCCTCCTTTTCCTCTTTTGCTTGGGGCTTATCTGCTGTAGGGCAAAAGAAGACTTGCCAGCATGCATAGCTTGGCTTCAATGTTAAGAATCATCTCCCTCCCTCTGAACTTGAGGTTGTAATCAGTGTTCGTCCTACTCAGAGTATATCCATTGAATTGAACAGACATAACTAACTTAGGCTCATTCATTTCAGGTTCAGTTGATGAGTGGGGCACACAAAGGAGCCTGCATTTTGCAAGCTGCTTGAAGGAGAAGTCCCTTTTGCAGATGATGCCTTCAAAAAAAAAAAAAAAAACCCAGCTGCTTGCTTTGGTTATGCATACCTGCTCACTCAGCCAAACTGGGCCAAACTCCACCCCGGTTCACCAGCACAGCAAGGGCAGCTAATGTGATGTTAGCTGTTGGCAAATAGGCATGGTTTGTGGGTGGGGAATGGCCTTGTGGGTCAAACAGGACCACACTCAAGGAGCAGGTGTGGCCAGCAGGGAAAGTCCGAGGAGCTAATATAAATATTTGGAGGGCAACATTCGGGCCTGAGGTTCCTCACCCCTGCATTAAAGGTTCTAAGCCTGAGCCCAGTCTCAAAGCCTGCTGCCCATCTCCCCAAACACTCTTGTCACCTGCTGCTTTGCCAAAAACATCATCTGCGATACTGCTCTCCTTCAGTTCGACCCACTTCTGTCAATTGGAGAAAGAAATACAACTCAGTGACTGGAACGCTCATCCTGGCAGCCCCAGCCCCAGCTATTCCCTGTCAACCCCCAGTCTGCATGGGCATGGCCAAGGGGGAGGGGCGGCAGCTGCCCCCTCCCAAATCAAGTAAATAAATATTTTACTAAAAGTATATATTGTAGAAGGGACGCAGGTGGCGCTGTGGGTTAAACCACAGAGCCTAGGACTTGACGATCAGAAGGTTGGCGGTTCGAATCCCCATGACAGGGTGAGCTCCCGTTGCTTGGTCCCTGCTCCTGCCAACCTAGCAGTTCGAAAGCACGTCATGTGCAAGTAGATAAATAGGGACTGCTCCGGCGGGAAGGTAAACGGCGTTTCCGTGCGCTGCTCTGGTTCGCCAGAAGCGGCTTAGTCATGCTGGCCACATGATCCGGAACTGTCTGCAGACAAACGCCGGCTCCCTCGGCCTATAGAGCGAGATGAGCACGCAACCCCAGAGTCGGTCTGGACCTAATGGTCAGGGTTCCCTTTACCTTTACCTTTTATATATTGTAGAAAGATTTTGACAATTTTTTCTGAGCACTTGAGACCAAAAGAAAGTTTAAAACAACTGTTGAGACATTTCATTCCGAATCTACTAGACAGAACCAGACAGAGGATGATGACAGGTGGGTGTCATGAATCCTGGGTACACCAATGGGAGCTGTGCTGACCTTTTGCCTCTTGAGCTCTTGGCGCTTCACCAAAGCCATCTGGAAGTTGTCGACCAGAACCGCAATCACCAGGCTGCAAGAGAAAGTGAGAGAGGGAAGCAACGGGGCTGTGACTATTCTATATTCCACAATTTACCAGTTGCTTCCTCAAAGAGAAATGGACATGTACATAAAACCACCGCTTTCATAAAAGTTAAAACAATCCCATATACAAAATCAATTAAAAATACATTGCATATATAGGAACGATTTCAAATCCAATACAGAGCCCAACTGCGTCTCAAGGCTTTAACAGCAATCGTTGCTATTCAGAGCCGGCCCACCCATGAGACAGGGTGAGGCAGTTGCCTCAGGCGGCAGTTGGGACATGGAGCAGATCCAGCGCACCGCTTGCCTCCTCCACTTCTGCAGTCCTCGTGCTGGCACCACCACTGCCTCCTCTTCCTCTTCCTCTTCCTCTTCCTCTTCCTCTTCCTCTACTGCCACCTGCTCCTCTCTGGCCTCCTTTTACTCCTCCACTGTCTTCAGGGCACCAGGACTCCCTGGGCAGGCTGCTTCCAGTCGCCTCAGGCGGTAGAGGAGGCAGAGGCAGGGGAGCAACATTTTCTGCTGTGCCTCAAGCAGCAAAAATGTCCTGGGCTGGCCCTGTTGTTATTTAGTCTTTTCTTGGGTGTCTCTGGGTTTAAAGAGCGCTTATCGCTGCGTTTAGTTTATCTAAAACTTTTTACCTTTGGTTTAAGCTTTTACCTTGCTGTGCTTTTTGAAATCTACCCCACACCCGTTCTGGTGTGATCAGCCAGAGCTCAATGTATTTAGTAAACAGTTAATCCCGTTAAGAGTGTCTGGCTAAGACCAAAGAATCCCAAGTTCAAATGTGCTCAGTTGTGAAGCTCGCCAGGAGTATGGCAGATTTCCCCGCCCAGTTTGGTAAACTTATCAACCCAATGGTCTCAAAGCAGGTGCCAGGAGGACAGCTCAGGCACCCAAATCCCATCCCCTCAAAACCAGACGCAAGGTTGTATCCAAGCATCTTCCCCCACTGTCTCAGGCAGGACTAAATATACCACAGCAGGGGCACCAGGTCCTGGGGGGCGTGTCCTTTGGGGGCTCCCCCCAATATTGGGGGGGCAGGCCTCCCCCAGTGTCCAATAATTGAAGAGGTGAAGCACTATATATATATATATATATATACACACACACACACACACACACATATATATATATATATATATATATACACATATACATACACACACCTAACAGGGATATTGTGAGGATAAAATTCCAGGGTGGTGGTGGTGTGGGCGGGCAGTGAACAATGTATGCTACCTTGAGCACCTTGGAGGAAAAGCATGATATAATAAATGTAATAAATCAACAAACCATCCCTTGACCTCCCATCCAAGGTCCTCTCCAGTAAGTCAAAAGCCTGAGGAGCCTATACTTACTTCAGAAGCAAGAAGTACTCCAGAAGGATGTAGACGATCAGGAAGATGATGATGTACCAGGCACCTGGAAAGAAATACACATGGGGCCTGTGAGTGATAATGCTGCCTAGGGGTGGGCTTTTCAGGAAATCTCCACGTTTAACATATTAGCATGGATCCCCCCCCCCATTATTGTCTTGCTCTTCAATCCTGACACGAGGTTGGGTGGGTTGGGGTTTTTTTAACAGATTGTGCTAAAAATTGTGCTAAGTTCTATGTACCCCCCTGACAAGGATCCTCTTCCCTCACCTGCTTCTTGACAGGTAAGGTAGATGAGGGACCAGTCATCCAAAGTGAAGAGCTGGAAAAGTGTGAAGATGCTGTTGAAGAGGTCTCCGAAGTGTTTTTCGTCAGCTTCATGGAACATGTCACGCAGCACCACGGAAGACATGACTGACAGGTGGAAGGCGGGGCTAAGGAACGAAACAAGGAGCCTTGGAAATGCAGGGTTGCGGGAGCGAGAACGCCATCCCTTTGCCTCTTCCAAGGATTTGTAATTAACCTGTGAAATTCACTCGTCATAGGATGACATGACAGAAATCAGTAACAGTAAAATTTTGGGGAGCAGAAGAAGGCAGGTCTCAGTGTTGCCCTTGTTAGAGCTCAGCAGGGAGGAAGAGGAGGAGGATGGGGACAAAACTAGAATTAATGGCCTCTGTCTCTCATTGGCTCTGGCGCCACCTACTGCTGGCCTCCCTGCCTTCTGCACTACCAGTCCCAATGGGCGCCAGGTGCACCTGGATTCTTCCCTCTCCCTTCTGCTCTTTCCTGGGAGGATACAGAGGAAACAGAACATGAGGAGAATAATGGCTCCGATGGACTCGCAGGAAAGCAAGAAAGTGCTTGTGACTTCCTTGAGGTTCTGCATCACTCTACGTGGAAAAGCAAATAAAGAAACAGAGAGTTAGGTAGGGTTGTAAGGTCAGTCGCTGTCAATTCTTCTGTCCTGCACCCCACCTAAAACCTGGGAAGTTGCTAAGGATTCCTCCAGATGACCCATTTATTGAGCAATTTACAGTTCCAAATATTCTTTGTGCACAGTGAGAGAAGAATGCTTTCAAGGTACAGGACGGAAGGGTCCTGGTATATGCTGGAAGCCCTCTTGCGAAATATTGACTATCTGGAGGCGCTAAGGAGCTCTTCCATTCCCCTTCCCTCCCCCAGCTAGAAATTTTGGCGCTAACCGGAGGGTGAGCAGGAAGCGGATGGCGCGGATAGCACGGACGGCCTTGCAGATTTTGAGGACGCGGAAGAGCGTGAGTTTGTTGCCGCGGTTGCCTTGTCTGGAGGAGATGAGCAAGGGGAGCAGAAAATCCAGCACCGTCATGCACATAATGAAGAAATCTGGCAAAGGGAAGAAGAGGAAACATAGAAATTAAGGCAGACCCACATGAAACGGTGCTTCAGACTGTCAGCTGAGCAACATTAAGCTTATACAACTAGTGTAACATTATGGGCATTCCAGAGAAAACACCACCACTTAGTTTAGTACAGTACTTTGCTTAGTACAGTGGTACCTCAGGTTACAGACGCTTCAGGTTACAGACTCCGCTAACCCAGAAATAGTACCTTGGGTTAAGAACTTTGCTTCAGGATGAGAACAGAAATTGTGCTCCGGTGGCGTGGCAGCAGCAGGAGGCCCCATTAGCTTAAGTGGTACTTCAGGTTAAGAACTGTTTCAGGTTAAGAACGGACCTCCGGAACGAATTAAGTACTTAACCTGAGGTACCACTGTACCAACCTTCTCATCATTTGAGAAGGGTCCGCTGTTAGTTCTGCACATGTTGCTATTCTCAGGCAGTCTGCTAATTAAATAGTTTGCCCTGGAATCCCTTGGTATCAGCCAGGGCTCTTTCTCTCAGCTTGAACTTGCCGAAACTCAGTTCTGGGACCTCTCTGGTGGGCACCATTGCCATGATAAGAGAACAAGGCAGGCGTCCATGGTGAGTTCCGGCACCTCTTTTTCTAGAAACATAGAACTGGCGTCAACACCTGTTCATACCCACACTGCAAAAAGACCCACCAATGTCATTCCACGGGTCGCGGAAATATTCGCAGCCCAACGCAATGAGCTTGAGGACGGCCTCTAACACGTAGACAGAAAGGAAGGCAGGATCCATGGCAGAAAAGAACCATTCTGTTGCAAGGGAGGAGAGAAAGAGAGAACCATTGGTTGTGAGAAAGCCACTCTCCTCCATGAAGAAAGCTGTTGTGATCTGTGGAGATGCCCACCACTGAAGAAGGTGAATTGCCTGAGTGGGGAGTGGGGGCAGTAGTCCCTGGTTGAATCTACACAGGAGATAAAGGTGTGGGCACAGGACCACAGATAATGCCCCTAAAACAGTGGTTCTCAACCTGTGGGTCTCCAGATGTTGTTGGACTACAACTCCCATCACCCCTGAGCTCTGGCCTTGCTAGCTAGGGGTGATGGGAGTTGTAGTTCAACAACATCTAGGGACCCACAAGTTGAGAAAGGCTGCCCTAAAGGCAAGGCCAAATTCTGACGTGGTCTCAGCAAGGTTCTGAAGCAACTGGCTGGTTTCTATTGGGGATAGGTAGTCACTGACTAGTGTTGCTTCCTGAAAGGGTCAGTGACTTATTCTGCAGATATAAGGCCCTTGGGTCAATATGGCTTCCAGCTGTGGGGATCTCTCCTGAGGGCCAGCCGTCAATCTGGGAGCAGAAGTTCTCCTTGGGGCAGGACTGAAGCCCCTGGCCTTATTGAAACCAGAGCATGCTCTGGTTACTACCCAGCATTCAGAAGAAGTCTACGGAGCAGGATTATTTATGAGGAAAGGAACGTCTCTCCTGCGGGCTGACCTCCCCGAATTTCGACCACCGCAAACGTTTGAGCCACCAGCAATAAGGTGTTGATGGCAACCACCGAGCAGATTATGAAGTCAAAGATGAAAGACTGAGTCAAGTGGTAGATGATCTCCCTCAGCAAGACGAGGTGCGGGTGGATCTTCTGCCAGGCATGCACCACCATCTCTGTCAGCGTCATTCGTCTGTGCTTCCTCTTGCGACGCTGGCGGGCCGGCTTTGCTAGAGTTAGAGAGGGAGGAAGAATCGTTTGAGGGTGAGGGCAGAGGAGGCAGCCATTCCCCTCACCCAGTTTCTCAGACCACATGAGGTTGTCCCCTGCAACAAGGGCCTGGATAGCTCAGTTGGATAGAGTGTGGTGCTGACAATGCCAAGGTTGCAGGTTCAATCCTTGTATGCAACAGCGGCACATTCCTGCATTGCAGAGGGTTGGACTAGATGATCCTCAGGGTCCCTTCCAGCTCTACACTTCTATGATTCTATGATTCCAAGGGACGTTGGAGAATCCAGAAGAAAAAGGGAATGGAGGTGAGATTTGCTATGCTTGCTTATTCATTCCTTGCCCAGAACAGAAATTATCCAGTCAGTATTATTGGTAATGGACTAATGTAATGATAATGAGAGTGATTTTGTAATTAAATGATGTAAATGTTCACCATAGCAAGCAGCAATGCGGATAATTCAGTTTTTGTCAGGAGCCAAACTGCAGTGTAACAGAATCATAGAATTGTAGTTGGAAGGGACCACGAGGGTCATCTAGTCCAGCCCCCCTGCAATGCAGGAATCTCTCTGCCCAACATGAGGGTTGAACCCACAAGCCTGAGATCAAAAGCAGGGGTAGGCAACCTAAGGTCCATGGGCCACAAGCAGCCCATGAGGGTCGTTTAACCAGCCCATGAGCTGCTCCCGTACCGAGTCGCCTGCTAAACCAGCGCAGCACAGGAACTCGCTTCTGCAGCGCCGGAAATCACGTCTGCGCAGACGCCAGAAATCACGCACACACACAATCTGGCCTACGGAGGGATCTCCACTAGAGTGAACCGGCCCAGGTGAGGTAAACCTTGCCAACCCCTGATCAAGAGTTTCATGCTGTTCCAGCACGACGGCCTTGGTCCAGTATACCTCAAGGAGCGTCTCCACTCCCATCGTTCTGCCCGGACACTGAGGTCCAGCACCGAGGGCCTTCTGGTGGTTCCCTCCCTGCGAGAAGCCAAGTTACAGGGAACCAGGCGGAGGGCCTTTGAAATATACTCAGAGTCGCAAAGTGATTTCATACTCTTTATTCAGCTCATAGTGGTGAGGAGGAATGAATGAAAGTCCCCTCAAAGTATCTGCTTTATATACATTATTTACACAATGGGCTGCACATGATTGGCTAATTCTGGAATTCTACTGTAAGCCAATCGGGTTGTGGATTCACTTATATCTGGAGCATGATTGGGTGGTTCCTGCCAACCAATCATACTGCTGCATTGTTCTAGGACCAATCAGACTGCTGCATTCTGAATCCTATTGTTCTAGGACCAATCAGACTGCTGCAATTTGGATCCTATTGTTCTAGGACCAATCAGACTGCTGCAGTTTGGATCCTATTCAACTCAGTACATAACAGCCTTCTTGGTAGTGGCGCCTGCCTTGTGGAACACCCTCCCACCAAATGTCAAAGAGAAAAACAACTACCAGACTTTTAGAAGACATCTGAAGTCAGCCCTGTTTAGGGAAGCTTTTAATATCTGAAGGACTGACAATAAAAGTGTCAGTCTTGCACATGATTTGGCTTCCTACCGGCAATTTAGCTACTCTGCCAACAGACCAATCTCCATGTAAACTTCCCCTCCAACCGTCCTGCCAGGGTTTTTGGGAGCTAAGGATCTGGAGCTCTGACTAGAAAAGGCTCCCCGCTCCTGACAGAGACAGCCCTGAGCTCGATGGCCAGGGGTCCGGTTCGGTATAAAGCACATGGCCATCTAAAAATGGTCCGGGAGGTGGGAAGATCTGCTGCACCTATGTAAAGTCAAACTGGACCCCTGGAATCGCCCCCTCACTTTTGACTCTTATCCCTCCAGGTGCATTCTTGGAACTTCTCCTCGACCTGCTGCTCTGATTGCTGAATCTTCTCGGGTGTCTTCTAGACCCTCTCAAGGAGGGCGATATGGAGGTGACGGCCAAGACCATGGAAGGCTCTGGGTGGGCTGAAGGTGAATATCCAGGCCCAAGGCTGGAAGTCCCAGGCATTCCTGTGCCTGCACCCTGGGCTTGGCCTTGCTCCTGGGTTGGGACCTGCAGCATTTTCTCCATCTGAGGCACAGAGGACATGGCGGGCACGGTGAGGTACCGGTGATCCATGGTGGCGAACTGAAGGAGCCCTCGTGGCTCAGACGCGCCTGCCTAGAAATGTCCTCCCAGTCGGCTTCTCCAGTCTGGGCTGTGGCGAACCTGGAATACGGAAGGCCCCAGGCTTCCGAATGGGGAGCCTTGGCAGCTCTTTGTGATGCCATTGTGAGGCAAGGCAAAGGATGCCAAGGCAGTCAGAGGCGGTGGTGTTAGCAGACAGTCTATGGAGCCTAAGGCCCAGGCCGCAGATCTCCTGCCCCTCTCCACATTTTATTTTTACCTTTTTTCCCAACTGACCTTTTCTACATCCGGAGAGATACCATGTAAGAAACCAGAACCAATAACAGAAAAGCAAACCAATCCCTCTGCAAATAGTGTTTGATTTGCTTCTAGAAACTGGTTGGCAACAAGAGTACTGTACTCATAATCCTCCAACATGCTGGAGATCCAAATCAGGACGCTCCTTTTTTTTGGTCCCAAATTCTCACACGTGCGTGTGAACACAAGGCCAAAAGACGCTCGTTTTTTTGTTTTGTGAAAAAGGGGGCTTCAAAGCAGAGGCGCTGGAAACTCCTAGGGGCGCAGGTCCCTTTGTGCCCCCCACCCACCTAATAAAAGCCACGTTTGGACTTCATTTTGCAAGGAATTTGTAACAGGGTTGCTGGAGGGCAAGAGAGCTGGGATTGGGCACAAACCTTCAACGTTGTTTCTTACAGCCCTTGAGACTGGAGTAAGTCCTAGAGCTCTGCTAGGACAAGAGAGGAAGCGGCTCCTGGCTACTTACCATATTTTAGAATTAAACTAGGAGTGCTTAATTCAGATGACTTGGAGGGTAAAGCTCCCCACCTATGATTATTGTTGTTGTCGTTGTCAGTGTTTGATTTTTTTTTAGGGAAGGAAAGCTGTCGGTACATACAATAAAGTTGTTAAAGTAAGTACAATACTTTTAACATTTTGGGGGGGAAGGTGCCAATACTGTGTACCCTTGAGTACCCTCAGAAAAAAATAAATGGTTGTTGTTGTTGTTAATCCACCATTTACCACAAGGTACCAGGGCAGGTTATAATTAAAAGACAATATTGGAAAGCAATTTAAAGCAGCTTAGGTTGATCTCTTCTGTGAACTGCCGTGAGACCTCTGGGTATAGGGTGGTATAATAATAATAATAATAATAATAATAATAATAATAATAATAATGTCACAGAAATAAGGCAGGTCCTAAAAATATGCTCAAGCAGGCAAATGCATAATTTTGAAGCCAGCTGCTGTTGCTTTGGTGTGATGCCTACTAACTTGGGCTTGGGGAGAGTTGGCTCCAAGTCCCTTTTTAGCTTTAAGAATTCAGAGTAGCCCTGGACCAGTCGCAGTTTTTGAGACCAGTCAACCTCACAGAGCTGTTTTGGGGATAAAAAGTGGGGTGATGGGTGGGGGAATAACCCTTCATCAGCACTAGGTACCTCTATGGCTAAAATTGGGCGCAGGATTTATCTGCCCCCCAAATATGTTACTCAAGTTGGCACCACTGCTTCAAAGCGTGGCATTGCCTGACATCATAGGGATGCCAGGTGACTGACAGGTGGCTCCTCCAGCTGGCCTGCCAGGGTTTGGGGAGCTAAGGATTTGGGGCCCTGACTAGAAAAGGCTCCCCACTCTGATGCAGACAGCCCTGGGCTCCCTGTCCAGTGGTCCAATTCAGTATAAAGCAGATCCTAGAAAAAGCAGCAATGCTGGCTCCCCCCATTTTGAAGGAAGTTAAGTAATAATACACTTGGCTGTCAAAAAATGGGTCAGGTGGGGAGGCCCGCCACACTAACATTAAGTCTAAATGCACCCCTGGAATTGCCCCCTCACTTTTGACTCTCGCTCCTGTGTGTACGGTTTTGGATCCTTGCATTGACCTCCTGCTGCTCCTGCTGCTCCTGCTGAATCTCCTGGACCCTTTCATGAAGGGCGACATGGAGGTGACGGCCAGGACTGTGGAAGGCTCTGGGTGGGGTGAGGGTGAATACCCAGGCCCAAGGCTGGAAGTCCCAGGCATTCCGGCGCCTGCACCCTGGGCTTGGCCTTGCTCCTGGGTTGGGACTTGCAGCATTTTCTCCATCTGAGGCACAGAGGACATGGCGGGCACGGTGAGGTAATTCATGGTGGCGAATTGAAGGAGCCCTCGTGGCTCAGACGCACCGGCCTAGAAATGTCCTCCCAGTCGGCTTCTCCAGTCTGGGCTGTAGTGAACCTGGAACACGGAAGGCCCCAGGCTTCCGAATGGGGAGCCTTGGCAGCTCTTTGTGATGCCATTGTGAGGCAAGGCAAAGGATGCCAAGGCAGTCAGAGGCGGTGGTGTTAGCAGACAGTCTATGGAGCCTAAGGCCCAGGCCGCAGATCTCCTGCCCCTCTCCACATTTTATTTTTACCTTTTTCCCCCAAACTGACCATGTAGGGAATCATAACCAATAACAGAAAAGCAAACCAATGCCAGTGTGGTGTAGTGGTTAAAAGCGGTGGACTCGTAATCTGGTGAACCGGGTTCGCGTCTCTGCTCCTCCACAGGCAGCTGCTGGGTGATCTTGGGCTGGTCACACTTTTCTAAAGTCTCTCAGCCCCACTCACCTCACAGAGTGTTTGTTGTGGGGGAGGAAGGGAAAGGAGAATGTTAGCCGCTTTGAGACTCCTTCGGGTAGTGGTAAAGCGGGATATGAAATCCAAACTCTACAAGAAGGCGGGGAAAGTTTCAGAAACTGGTTGGCAACACAGTACTGTACTCACACCCTCCAACATCACGGGGATCAAAATTGGGATGCTGCATTTTTGGTCCCAAGCTGTTGCGCCTGCATGTGAGGACGAAACTAAATGACGCTCGTTTTGTGATCTCGCGAGACAAAACACAAGCGGCTTTCATTCTGGCATGAGTGCTCCATCCACTTTTGCCCCTGGCCCTACTTACCACAGGCATGTGGCCCCTGGAATGTTACCTAGAAGGGAAAGTGACCCTCGAGCTGAAAAGGATTCCCCACCTTTCATCACCACCAAGCGCCATTTTCAACTACCCAGGTCAGCCCCCTCAGAGCAGGCTGAGTCTTTCTCGTCTCCAAAGCTAGTTTTATTTCTAGGTGCCTCGTGACTACAGGTCCAGAAGGTGCACATCTGGCTGCAAGATTCCCTCTCTTTTTCTCTCTCTCTCTCTTTCTTCTCTGCCTGACAGGCTTTGCTTTCAGGTCGATTCTGGGAGATCTTCCGGAGATTCTGTCCTCCTACGCCTGAAACACACCACAGGTCTGAGAAGGTCCTGGGCAAGGCATCAAGTGTGCATTGCCAAAAAATTTTAAAAAACCAAGATGAAAGAGGGTGCTGGTGCACATAAAATTTGCATCTGCTAATTTTGTAGGTAACAACTCGCATGCAGAAATAATTTCTGTAGTGTGAACAGAAGCACAATACACCTCGCCATAGTGGGGAATAGGACAGTGAGCAGGTGAACTGTGTGCCTGCTCATGAGAATAAAAAGGGCCAGCTGCTGGATCAGGCCAATGGCCCTTCTAACCCAACACTCTGTTCTTGCAATGTCCAACCAGATGCTGACTACAGTGGACCCTCTGTATACGAATTTAATTCATTCCGGGGGTCTGTGACACCCTGAAAAATCCATATCCAGAGGCGCTGCTTTTGCGCGCACACATGGCGCGCAGAGCGCTTCTGCGCATGCGCAAGCAGCGAAACCCAGAAAAATACTTCCAGGTTTGCTGCTTTTGCAACCCAAAGTTTATGTTACTCAAGAGTAATGTAACCCGAGGGTTTACTGTATATACATAGGCCAGAACTGCTGTCCAGGTACTAACGTTTGATGGGCAACCTTTCAAGGCCCCAGCTTTTTCAACGAACCTTGGCTTAAAGCATGGACTGTTTTTAATCCGGACATCAACCGTGCAACTTTTCCAACAGAGGGGAGAGAGGGCTGTCCTCTGCAAAGCAGGACACATGGCCTCCTGAAAGAAGGGCTTTCCAGGGACCTCCATGCATGCACACACACCAATCCACTCCCCATGCCTGCACACCCCTCACGTCCCACCTAGACAGTGGCGTAGCGCGGGGTGGGGGGTGGCGACACAGTGGTAGTTGCCCTGGGCGCAAAATTGTTAGGGGCGCCAAATTTCAACACCCGGTGCTGCCTCAATATAGCTGCACACTTCTGACACCCAGCTCCATTGAAAATGTCTACTCCATGTGAACCAGGAAGTAATCTCTCCAGACAACAGAGTGACTCTTCTTATCTCTGCAGCTGCAGTCTCCTGGGTGATGCAGATGCCGTTAGGCAGTTGAATGTGCATGTGTAGTACTCTGTCTGTTTCCCTGCCTCCCAACCCCACTCTGTGCGGCCCCCAGGCACTGGCAACCCTCGCTACGCCACTGTACCCAGGCCACCCAAATAAGCTTTGCAGGTGGCAGCAGGCAAGGATCCCTTTGCCTTACCCCTTGTTTCATTTACATGGCATGCGTGCTGCAAAGCAAAAGCTGAGGCGGCAGCCACCCCACTGTCTTCTCTCCATAATCCTCTGGGCCTTTACAGGACACAGGCCCATGTAAAATATGTAAATCAATAGCTGGCAATTGACATCGGCCCCAGTGGGCACACCAGCATTTCATAGAATCATAGAATTGTAGAGTTGGCTGAGACCCCAAGGATCTTCTAGTCCAGTCCCCTGAAATGCAGGAGTGGCAGCTAAAGAATCCCTGACAATCGAGCCTCCATTTAAAAACTTCCGATGGAGGAGAGCCCACCACCTTCCAGGGGAGTCCATTCCGCTGTCAAACAGCTCTCCCTATGAGAAAGTTCTTCTAGAGGTTTAGTTGGAATCTCCTTCCTTGTAACTTGAAGCCATTGCTTTGAGTTCTGCTTTTTCTTGGTGCCCAATAAACAACCTGGAGATTAAATGGAGCTCCGGATTCTTTCTTTGCAAGCGGGGTGCACTGACGGTGAGCCTGCCTGGGAGCGGCTGCGCTAGGGAGTCCCAGCAGGCCATCCTGGGTGCATAAGCTCCTCTTCTTTAGGGAACGGCTGCATTGCAGGGGGTTGCCCTAGATGACCCTCGCGATCCCTACCAATTCTACAATTCTGTGATTGTAACACAGGGCTAGAGCCCTTGCTTGGCATGCAGAAAAGACCCCGTGTCCATAATGATTTCCAAATGAACAAGGGGGAAATGTCTGTTTTCACTCAGGGGACGAAGGAGAAGGCCTCCAGCCAGCCACCCTCTTCCTCTCAACCTTCCTTACATGGCTTTGCCCGAGGACCTGCGAGCAGATTGCCGCACCGCATGCTTCCACAGCATTTCTTCGTCGATCCCCAGCGCAGCCAGGACCTGGGAGAAACGGCGCTCCACAGCCTGGCGGGCGTTGGCCTGGCAGGGAGAGAGGCTTGAGTGGAGATGCAGACAGGCCAAAGGCAGCGTAGTTTAACACACACACACCCCGTACAAATGGCCCTACTGCCACACGCTGTGCTCTCTCGCTCTCTCTGCCGCCATTTTGCTGGCTCTGCCAGAACAAAGGAAGCAAGTCTTTTCCTTTACAGGTAAAGGCCAGGAGGCAACTTGGATCGCCTTGCAAGGAACTGATCTTTCAGTGTGGCCAGCACCTACCCTCTGGAACTCCCTGCCCATTGACATTTGTTCTGTTTATAGCCAGCTCTTCCTCCCAAAGGTGCTCATGGCAGCAAACACAGCGAAGCAGATGAGGCCTTGTTGGCGCTGATCTGCGGCAGGGCCTTTTCGGTGGCAGCTCCTGTTTGTGAAATGCCCTCCATGGCGAGGTGTTCCAGCCTAAGAACATTCCTGCTTACGTAGGGCTGAAAGATACTGTTCCCGGGAACCCTGAGATCAGTGCTTCTTGAAATAATATTTTTAGAATTATTATTTTGCTTTGCGGTTTTCCACATTGATAAATCAAGGCCGAGTGGACAACTGAAACTTGTGTCTCCTTGCACTGAACCGGATATTCAAGCTGCTATGCTATATAACCCATTGCTTCCCCTCCCCTCCCCCCCAGCCCCCTGGCCCCCGATTCACCTGCATGACTCTCTCAAACAAGAAAGGTCTGCTCTCCACGCGGTCTTGCATCTCCTGCAGCTGCATTGTGTACTCTTCCATGCGCTGCTTCTCCTGCCTCCTGCACACCAAAGGGAGAGGTTGGTAGGCCTTTGCTGCATTGTTCCTCTTCTGATCCCTCTACCCCAACCTGTAAATAACCAGGCCAGCTTCCCCTGTAGGTAAGTAGAACACCTGCTTTGTGTGAATCATAGAGTTGGAATGGACCATGAGAGTCATCTAGGCCAGCCCCCTGCAATGCATGAATCTTTTGGGCTTGAACCCATGACCCTCAGATTATAAATCTGATGCTCTACCAACTGAGCTGTCTGGGCAACCCAGGTTCGATCCTCCCCAATGGCATCTCTAGATTTTAAAAGTCAGGTAGCTGCAGAAAGGAGGAGGAAGCTGTTGCCAGGAAGAATATTCCAGGAATGCGGCCCTCCAGGCTTTTCTGACTGGCCCTTGGGATCCTCCCGAGGCCACACCCCTCACCCAAGCCACACCCCTCAGCAGCTCTCCTCTATTGCCCTCCTTAAGTAACTTCCTCTGGCAGGAACGTGCCCTTGAACAACCCATAATCTTCCCAGAAACCTCTGTCATGCTCAAGAGCAGAATTGCTCCTTCCAGCCTTATGAAGATCGCTGGGTAATAATTTTGGCAGTCCTCGATACAACCCTAGTTGTCAGCCGAGCGCAAGCCAGAAAACCGGCTGTGTACACCTTTAAAGCACATCCGCCCATCTCAAGAATCCCGGGCACTGTAGCTCTGTGAGGGGTAAACTACAGTTCCCAGGGTTCTTTGGGGACGGCGAATGTGCTCCAAATGTGCTTTTTGTTGGATGTAATCCATTGGAGCAGTCAAATACAACATTCCTTGTTTCCCTAGAGTGGACACAGGCAGGGGGATGTTACGCCAGCCAGTATAACTTCCTGTTCCACTGGTCTGGAGCGTCCTCCCCCTGCATGTGACCAGACAGATGGGCATGCCTCTGGCTGACTCCATAAAATAGTCGTCACGCAGCCATCTTTCTCTTGATGCTATTTTTTTCTCTTAGTGTATTTTGCTGTCTGCTGGCTCTTAGCCAGCAGCACATGGGCTCAGTCTCCATATGGGATGAGCTCACACTTTGTTCTGTAATTACAAGATATAGCCTGCCTTCAGGGATTATACTGTGAACTGAATGTGAGTAAACTTCTTGTTACTTTTAAGACTCTTGTGTCTTGATTCTTTTAAGAGAGATCGAAGGGGACTTGCCAGGAATAATCCAATCTGGGCAAGCGAGACTAGATTGCTTAACTAAAGAGATTCAAACGAATCTGCAAACTAGCTTACTGCTGTATTGGGGGAATCTGCTCTGCTACATGACTCACTAGCGTGGAAGGATCATATTTAATCAATATATACTTTCCTAATATCCTTAACAGTCCCACACTTTCAAGGTATGGTGCATATGCAGCCCCTGTTCTTCCCCACAGCCCAGAGGGACTTTGCAGAAACCTCAAGCACATTACCTGAGCATCTCCCGTTTTCTCTGCAATGACACGGAGGGGTGGTCCATGGTCTGGTACGTCGCCAAGCACTTGGCCACTTCCCGCTGCACTTGCTGCTCCTTCGCCCTGCGCAGCTCGGCTCGCCGCTTCTCCTTCCGTTCCTGCCTCTCCCACTCCAGCAAGAGCATCCTAACAAAAAGAGGCCAACCTCAGGCATGGGGAAACCTCTGGAGGTGAGGGTGAAGGGGTCCTCCAGGCAGGCTGGTGTTGTGTTCAAGTGCAGGCCAGGAATGTAGGTTGGCTAAAGGGGATTGAAGGGCTCTGTCACCCGAGTGCAGCAAAGCCACTTTTAGAAAAGAGGCCGACATTTTAGCGGTGGGAGGAAAGCGATGGGGAAATGGATTGCAAAGGGTGAGGGCAACAAATAATGAAGATGTGTAATGCTCTGCAAGCAAACTGGGATGAGTGCCGTGCTGGATGCATGCTGACTGTGGTATAATCATATCAGTAAAGACTGGATGAATGAACACTCGGTAAACACGGTGTCTCAAGGATGAGCAATTCTGTCCATTGCAGTCTCTCATTTTTCCTACCTGAAGTTCCATTCTCTACTTTTCCACATCAGTTTGTGATTTTTGTTTTAAAAAAGGTGAAGATTCACCAGCATTTTAGTATGATTTCCCCCCTTAATATAGACATACAGTAAGTACCTCGGAAGTTGAACGGAATCCGTTCCAGAAGTCTATCCGACTTCCAAAATGTTTAGAAACCAAGGCGCAGCTTCCGATTGGCTGCAGGAATCTCCTGCAGCCAATCGGAACCTGCGTTGGACGTTCGGGTTCCAAAAAACGTTCACAATCCAGAATACTCACTTCCGGGTTTGCCAAGCTGGGTTTGGGAGCCAAAACATTTGACTCACAAGGCGTTTGACTTCTGAGGTACAATTGTACCTACTTGCAGTTTTGCTTAATATATGCATTTTTGCAAAGCAATTCTCCCCAATAAATCACATTTTTGTCTTATTTTCACTAAGATGGACATTTTTATGTACACTGTATGTTAGTGTGTGCATTTCTCTACACATTACTTGGCTGTAGAAGCGAATTGCAAAATTTAGGGAAGTGAGTATTTCAAAGGTGGGGGGGGAGGGCGGGGAACGTTGTTTCCTGTTTCAGAAATGGCGAATTAGGTTCCTCTTTAAACACAAAATGAATTTAATTTCTCCTCCATCCCTAACTTTCACTTAGCAACTGTCAGCTTTTGGGGTTCTTTGTTTTAATGTTTAGCTGAAAATTTTGCAGCCTACCCCCAAGAAACCCCCTGGCCTTTCTCATTGGACTGCGGGAAAGAATAGCACAAAGACTCTGGAACGGCCACCCCCCTCCCCAGGTGCCCTGCTTACCTGTTGGCCTCTTGCCGCTTGTCAGAGGCCTTGGTGTGCATCACTGGAGCAACCATGGGGGGACCAAAGTCCGGGCAAGAATGGGCCCTCCAGTGAACCCCATACAACCGCCGGACCTCGTAATACGGGTCTTCTGGGTCCTGCTTGTCGTCTTCTCCAGAGAATTGCTGGGTGCTGCCCGTGGAGTGAAGTCGGAAAGGCTTACAGATGGTCAGCTTTGCTGGGCGGAGGAGAGCAAAGAGGCATTAACGTCACCCGTCCCAACCCGCCTGCCCACATCTCGTCACTTCGCAGCATATTAATTGATTAATTTAAAATATTTTTTATTGAAACTACGACAACAGCAATAGAAACAAACATCCAAACAGGAACTGGACCGTTTACAAGGATACACCGGATTACGAGTAAACTTTAAATGACAATGATTGCTCTTATAATCCAGTCTGTAGAAAAAAGGAGAAAAAGCAAAGAAAGGAAAACAGAGAGTGGGGAAGAGAGAAAAGAAAGAGAGGCCAGCACACATTAGGGGGAAAGGAAGGCTATAAATGTAATAATAGTAATAATAATGTTATAAGAATTTTAAGGTCTCAAATATAGAATAAATATTCATAAATGCACACATATCTAATTACATGAACCATGTGTCTGAAACGGTATAGGAGAACAATCTTGAAGCCATTTTGAATCTCTCAATGACCTCAAATATTCCTCTGCTGTAAAGGAGGCAAATGGGGAAAGCCTTCCCACTGTCTTTTTGCTTGCAAATCCTGTTTTAAGGGCGCATTTGTGTATGAATAGGGTGAGCCTGTGACCTGGATTCAGGAACTAAAGTATTAACCATCGCAAAAGAATGGCCAGGCTGCCCAGGTAATGCAATCAGTGACCATTATCAGGTATCCTGGCAAACAGGATTTCTGCTGTAGACCACCTCCTCTGCTGTAGACCGCCTCCTTCTGTGATGCATGTATGATGTTTGGGGGGGGGGTCTTGGGCTACAGGGTGGGCAATTTCAAAAGTCTATATATGGGCTTGCGCACCATTGTTCAGAGTTCTCCTCCCTCCTGCGTGTGGTAAGTGGGGACCCTGTTGCAACAGTTCCCTGAATAAAGATCAGGCTTGCTAGCCGCTTTGCTTTTCAATTTACTCTAGTTGGCTGTTATTTCTCCTACTAATAGGGAACCCACTTAAGGACTCTATATGGGCTCTGGAATACCTCATAAGGGAAAAGGAGCAGGTTTCCCCCCCTTATAACAACAACAATAGCAACAACAACAACTCACTTGACCAACTGAGTCGGACTTAGTTGGATACCATCCTTAATGTTGACCTTATGCCCCCCTCCCTTGCCCATTATCAATGAATGACTGCTCCCCACCTTGATCTTTCCTCTGCTCCAGTTGCTCTTGGAAGCGCCTCTGGAGACTCTTGAAATTGGGGATCCTGCGGTTGATGGTGGGCTGGAAGGTCAGCTGCTCTTCCCTGTCGGTCTGGGCCCGGCCCTTGGCTTTCCTGGCCTCCCTCTGGGGAGCAGGCTCCTCGGGCTCTGTGGCCAGGCAGAGGAGCTCCGCTCGGAGTTTCTCTTCCAGCCGCTTGAGCGAGAAGCGCTTGTTGCTCCTGGGGCCCTGATCCTCCAGGCTCAGGAGCTCCTGGGTGAGCTGCAGCCAGCGGTGGCGCTCCTGGCGCATCTGCCGTTTCCGAGCCTCCTGCCGAGAGTCCATCTTCCAGTAGAGAGGCAAGAGGGAGCTCCCGGGAGCCAGGCCCACCTGGCGGTGGCACTTCTGGCACGTGGGCCAGGGATCCTCAGGGACGCCATTCGAGGGCTTGGGGTCTTTCGAGCAATGGCTGCCTTTAGGGCTGCCGGCTCTCGGGTTCCCCGGCTCTGGTGTGCAGGGAGGCTCACAGAAGGTGGTGACAGATGTCTGAGGGGACCTCTTCTTCTTGGGTTTCTCCAGGAGCCGGTCTTGG
Organism: Podarcis filfolensis; assembly: GCF_964270895.1. Lineage (NCBI taxonomy): Eukaryota > Metazoa > Chordata > Lepidosauria > Squamata > Lacertidae > Podarcis > Podarcis filfolensis. The sequence continues at coordinate 13,475,308 of NC_139620.1, read as the reverse complement.
TACATGGCCTGGCCGTTGACAGAGATGCTCTCCCACATCCAGTGGAAGGGAAAGGAACCCGGTCGAGATTGCTTGGCAGATGCGGGGACTGGTGTAGGGCTTGGCGAGGCATTGCTGACATCTGGAGTGGGAGGTACTGGGTGCTGCCTAGGGGGGAAGCAGCAACACTCAGATTGGACACAAACCTGGTCTCCCACCTCCCAGTTTTGGAACCCTCCTTCCCAACTTTGATTTGGATAATCAAAACACTTCCAGACCAGCAGCTTTTAGTGCATGGGTAGGCAAACGAAGACCCGGGAGCCGGATCTGGCCCAATCACCTTCTAAATCCAGCCCACGGACGGTCCGGGAATCAGCATGTTTTTACATGAGTAGAATGTATCCTTTTATTTTAAATGCATTGCTGGGTTATTTGTGAAACCTGCCTGGTGTTTTTACATGAGTAAAATGTGTGCTTTTATTTAAAATGCATCTCCGGATTATTTTGGGGGCATAGGAATTCGTTCATTCCCCCCAAAAAATATAGTCCGGCCCCCCACAAGTTCTGAGGGACAGTGGACTGGCCCCCTGCTGAAAAAGTTTGCTGACCCCTGTTTTAGCGCTATCCATTTATTGCTCCTCCAGTGTAAAACGGCACAGAGAATCGCAACTGGTTTTTCACTGGCATTCTCTTTTGGGGGGCACATCCTGCTATTTTCCAATCACACTAGTGGGTGTCACACAACCACGGAGGCAGGTCCTATTGAAGGACTTTGGCTCAGTGGCAAAGAGAGTTTAAAAGAACTGCAGCACAATTGCAGCATCTGATGTACATTTCACTTGTGAACCTGGATAGCTCACTTGGTTGGAGCATGGTGCTGATAATGCCAAGGTTGCAAGTTCAATCCCTGTATTGTACAGCTGCATATTCCTGTGTTGCAGGGGGTTGGACTAGATGACCCCCAGGGTCCCTTCCAACTCTACAATTCTATCGTTCTATGTCATGGACTGGTTGGGTGCAGAGGAATGGTGGGAAGAATCAGCAGGGGAACCACTCAGAGAAGAAGCCTCACAGCCTGTGGAGTGATGATGGGACGATGTTGAATGGTTGGAGGGAGAGGACTGGGAAGAGGAGTTGCTGGAAGCTGGAGAGGTAACAGGGCTTAGTGAGCAGGGAGAGTCTGTGGCAGAGAGAAGTCCAGCATCAGAGGAAGAAGCTGAAGCAGGAGAGGAGGGAGGTGATGAGACAGAGATGAGTCCTGCTAAAGAAAGATCACAGGTGTCTCCCCCTCCTGATGTGACAATCTCCCTTCCCCACTTGTTTCCCAGAACCAAGAGAGGCATGAAAAGGGCGGAGGAGATGTAGGTTGGCTGCCTGCAGCCGCAATCTCAGATTGCTTGGGAAAAGCCCTGCAGTGGAGGGGAAGGCTGTGAGGAGCCATAGTCTCGGCAACTGGTTTTCATGGAGGAAGACCACTGGGAATGTGCTGCTCTGACTATTAGGCCTGACACTCAACCCCAAGTCTTGGGGGATCATGTTTTTGCTAATAAAGAGTTAACTCCATCTTTGAACTGTGTAAATTGTAAAAATGCTCCTTTCAAAACTTGATCTCTCTGTAAGACCTCAGACTGGGCAGGTTGTTTATTTTAAAATGATAAGCACAAACAGATCTTGCTCTGAATCAGGCGCATTTCCCTTGAATTACAACCCATTCCTTACTTAGGATTCCTCCAAAGCATCCTGGGAACTGTAGCTTATTAAAGGCGCTGAGAGTCGTTAGAAGACCCCTCACATCACCCTTCACAAACTACAGTTGCGAGATTCTTTGGGGGAAGCCACAATTGTTATAGTAGTATAAAAACATAAAGGGACCCCTGACCGTTAAGTCCAGTCGCAGATGACTCTGGGGTTGTGGTGCTCAAGTTGCTTTACAGGCTGAGGGAGCCGGCATTTGTCCACAGACAGTTTTTCCAGGTCATGTGGCCAGCATGACTAAGCCGCTTCTGGCGCAACGGAACACCGACACCAGAGCAGCGCATGGAAACAGCGTTTACCTTCCTGCCGGAGCGGTACCTATTTATCTACTTGCACTTTGACGTGCTTTTGAACTGCTAGGTTGGCAGGAGCAGGGACTGAGCAACGGGAGCTCACCCCATCACGGGGATTCGAACCACCGACCTTCTGATCGGCAAGCTCAAGAGGCTCAGTGGTTTAGATCATCCCTTACAGCAGTATAGGAATACTTTAAATGTGTGCTGTGGATGGGACCCCCCTAAAGCCCACGGCAACGACTTGCCTGCTCAGTTCTTGCTCTGGGTCTATGTCTGAGATGCTGTTGGCATTTGGGACTGTTTCCTCAGGCTCCCAGCAGGGCTTCCTTGCGGGGTGAGGGCCTCTCTTCTTTGCCCGCTTCATGCAGATCAGCATCCCATCACCAGCATCCAGGTAGTCCTCCTGAGTCACACAGAGATATTTTATAGCACCAAGGCTGGCTCCAGAGACATGCATTTGGGCACCAGGACCCTGAGCCCAGCAGAGGACCCACCGTCTAAACCAAACCACACTTTCCACTTTGCACAGAGAAGATTGGTTGGGACATAAGAGATCCCCCCGTTTGCTCTTCCAGGTTGGGGTGGGGAGCCAAGAATGTCATGCCTGAGGGCCCACCCAAAATCCTAGGAGCCAGGAAACACTGGTAAAACACAGTGTTTTTCCGGTGGCGGTTTTACCACTGGGATGACTGCAGTGATTCTAGTGGTACCATCCGGGCAGGACTTTGGGGCAGAAGCCCAGGACCCCACTCAGCAGAATGAGGCCTCCTAAATACAGCAGTAGGATGTATCCTTTTACAGGGTGAAGCTTACTTTTTGTTAACTTCTTCAGTGAGGAGCCTTAAAAATACCTTTTTGGGTGTGACAAATTCAAATCTGCTATTATTTTTGTGACTGGACAACATTTAGCTTGGTAAGTCTACATTTTATGAAGAAGCAAAGAATAAATTGCTTTAGGAAAACCAATGAATTTTAATTTTACCTTCTGAAAATGTCAGTCATGCTAAATGATAATAATAATAAATAAAAACAATATTAATATATAATATACAACTTCAAGTACTTGGCAATCATTTGTCATGATTTCTATGCAATTTCACACACATTTTACATACCAATCCGAACTAAATTAAACCAATATAACCAAGCAATATATTTTGAATTCCCAAGTCATGTTACAACTTTTTAGTGCCTCTCCTTTTGGGAACTGGTAAGCTGACAAATTCAGCATGGCCTAATTGCAGCAGGGACTGCCTTACCACATTTCAAAGTAAATTAAGCAATGTGCGTCGTGCTTTTGCTTTGAACTGTGCGATTTACTGACTGGCACACTGTGAAACGGAGGCTTAAAAATAGAGATATTTAGGCATGCGTGTTCACTTGCATTCTGCACCCTGTCCCTCCCCGCCATACAACGTCTGGTACAAGTTCCGAAATAAAGCCCAAGGGGAACAATGATTCCCATGCAGACCAACTGAGAATTTCCCATCATTCACTTGGGCCCCATCACTCTCTGGCTAGGAGCAGGCAATCCTCTGACTTCCAAGGGCCAGGTGGGTGGGTGTCTGGGGGCTGCATGTCAGTGGCATGGCCTTGGTGGACACATTCACAATACTTCTCTCTGGTTTTCAAAGGCTTACACGTCCCTGTGAGGCAGACCACCCACCCCCAGTAGCAAGGGAAACACGCTTGGAAAGTATATGAGGGGCACAGAAGCATTTTGGCCATGCTGATATTGCTGAACTAAAACATCTACAATCCCAGGCCATTGGCCATGCTTGCTAGGGCTGATGGACGTTGTAGTTTAACCACGGAAGGCCAAATTTTCCTCACACCAAATATCACTGGATGGAGAAACCGTGACTTCGCCTCTTTGTCTGTACAGTGCCTAAGGAAGGAGCATATTAAAACAGTGCTAATCTTGTTGTGTGTGTGAAGTATGGCCTCCACTTATGGGAGCAAGAAACCCCCATTGCCCTCTCCATGCTACCTGCTGTGGAGGGGAGCTCTCTGAGATCAGGCCCAAAAGCCGCACCCGCCCCTTTGGCTCATAGATGGTGCCGGCGATCCGGTTAATGGGGTCCACTGAGGGCTTGACACAGGCATTGGTCAGCACTGAGTGGCGATGAGGGTTCAACATGGTGCCCACGACAACATGGAAGGGGACGCATCAGCTTTTCAGTTACCACAGCAACCGGCCTACTTCCAGAACAGCCTGAGTGGCAAGCTTCCGGAACAATGCACGGCTCTCCCCAGCCAGGGGTTTTCATTTTTATTTATTTCATAAAAGTTATACACCGCTTGATTGTAAAAAAACACAAAACAAAAACCACTTCAGAGCGGTTTACAAAAGATAAAACAGGAAAATCGGGAAAAATGCACAACCCTACTCCAGACCCTCCTATTGTCCCTATTTTCCAGGGACAGTTCCAGACTTACAGAAGCTGTCCCAGTTTCTGATTTGATCCCAGAATGTCCTGGTTTTCCTTAAGATGTCCCTATTTTCATCAGTGAAATGTTGAAGGGTATGGTAGGACGTCCCTATTTTCATCAGAGGGTATGGAGTTATGTGACCTCTGAGTCAAGGAGATAAGTACCTATACAACCTTTAGAAGACATTTGAAGGCAGCCCTTTATAAGGTAGTTTTTAAATATTTAATGCTGGAGCAACCCAGTCTGATGGGCAGGTTAATAATAATAATAATAATAATAATAATAATAATGGAATAGGATGTCCCTATTTTCATCGGAGGAATGTTGGAGGGTATGCTACTCTATAACATACAGAAATTAAAATACTAAAACTGATAACTTTCTAAGAATCTGGGTAGGTTTGTCTAAACAGGAATGATTTTAGCAGAAAGAGTAAAGTGAAGGTGCCTGCTTGATCTCAATCAGCAGGGAGTTCCAATGGGTGCTGTGACACTAAATGATCCGAGTTCTACAAATGCAGAACAGGTATTATGTGGCGCTTGTAGTAGGCCAATTCCACCAATCAAAGCGGTCAACTGGGCATATGTGAGGTAAGGCGATCTTGCAGGTAAACTGGTCCCAAGTTGTTAAAGGCTTTATATAGTGATAACAACACATTGAATTTGGCTTAGTAGCAAATCGGCAAGTAGCGCAGATCTCTTGAGCACAGGCGTTCTAGGCTGACAAGGCCTCACTCCTGGCTGCAGCCGTGCTGCAGCATTCTGCACGACCTGCAGCTTCCAGATCAAGCGCAAGGGAAGCTCCCACATGGAGCGCATTGCGGTAATCCAGTCTTGAAGTAACCAACACATGAATTACTCTGGCAAGGCTTTCCCGGTCCATGGCAACCCATGTTGGGCTTTCATTTAAAGCTTGCCTTTCCACTCCAGAGCCTGTTTGCAACAGCCTTTGAGCGACTTGATGTGGCAGAAGTAATATACTGGGGTTCTTGGCTTCCACAACGTCTGAGAAGCACTCTTCTCAATCACTGTAATGTAGCTGGCTACTTCTGGAAAGTGTGTGGAGTTAGATTGGGGATGGAGAACCTGAGCACCCCCCCATGATGCTGCTGCACTACAACTCCCATCATTCCTGACATTAGCCATGCTGGCTGGGGCTGATGGGAGTTATAGAATCCAACGTCTGAAAGGCAACAGGTTCCCATCTCTGAGCTAGATGAACCTTTCAATCAAGGCGATGCCATTTGAGAGAGTGTGTGTTTATGTATTTATATATATATATAAATAACTGTAGTCACAAGATAATTGTGTTGTCATTTTAAATAGCATTTTAATGTAAAAAGGTGCATTTACATCTAAAGGTAGGCCCAACATCAGATGAAAAGCTGAAACAGAAGAGAATAGCAGCTTTCCCCAAACTAAGCCAAGGAACTCACAGCTAAAACAGGATTAAAACCCACATCTCCATTACTCATGGCCACAAGGAAAGGTGGGCATCTCAAGAGCCAAGCATTCTTGCCCTCCTCTCTGGGGGGGCTGTTTGCACTGGTGGCTGATTTACTATTGAAAGTACCTAGAAATTAAAACCACCTACAAGCAGTGTGGACTGACAACTTTTCTGGAATGCAGCTCAAATTTCCATCATTGCCTTTCCGCTGTCCTCTCAAAACTGTTGCGATTCAGGGAAGCAGAATAGATCCGTAAGAAGGAACAGTACTGTTTCTGTCTAATGCTGCCAGCCTATAATGCCTGCTCAGCATCAGATGAGATGCCTTAAACCTCCAAACCACCATCTCCTGCAAAGGATGCTCTGACACCCCACCTCTCAGGGCACTGGGAGTGTCCCCATCAATCAGGAGCTCAATGGTAGAGCCCTGTTTTGCATGCATAAGGTCCCAGGTTCAATTCTCAGCATCTGCAGCTGAAGCATCCATGTAGCTGGTCTGGAAAGTGCCACTATCCGTCAGAGCCGTCAATACTAGGCTAGGTGAACCAACTCTCCGACTCCAAATAAGGCATTTAATACACCTTACATTACTGGAAACATTATTGGAAAACAGGCAAGGAATCCTGTCTCTTTGATCCTCCCGCCCCATCTTGTGGGCTTGCAGCAGTGCAGACCTCCAGGCAGGCAACATTTTGTAAGGATTCAGTGGGTAATACGGCCAAAGCACAAAAGCAGAGCTTAGATGTGGAAGGATCCTAAGCATTGCAAGGCGGCTGGCAGAATTGTAAAGGAAAGGGATAAATATCACCAGAATTCCTTCACTCATGTCTTGCTCGCTTTTGGCAGAAGCAAGTTCCCTATGATACCAACCTCACAAATGCCAAGAAGAGAGTGGCAGGTAAAGCCTTCGCACCTACTACAAACTTTTGTGTTGTGTTTCCACCGCAATTCGTGCCTAGTTTTTCTTAGCTTCTCTCTGTGCCTTCCAGCCTGAGAGAGTAAGGAAGGGGCGTGACATTTCACAGCTGTGGAGTGAAATAAGCTGGTGGAAAAGCACCACACAGATCTGAAAGGCAGTGAATAAATTTGGTCCCAGCAACCTCAGCCGCCAGATGGAACTTAGCCCAGCAGGATGGCTAAGCTCCCATGGAGACTTCCTTCCAGACCACTGAAGTGAACCGTTTGGGGCCCCTCAAAAGCATCCCCAGTGTGCCAAAAGCCACCAAATCAGATGGAAGTATATGTCACCAGAACCCCAAAAGGAAAAAAGCTATTGATGACAGGGGAGCCAAAACATGTGAGAATTCATCTCTCAGTTCATTTGCTTTTGAGCAGAGCAGAGGTGTAGCTAATCGCTCTCCCCTCACAGGGGCTCGACTCCCCTTGCAAAACACAGAATGGAAACCTGGAAGGAGAGAAAGAGAGAGAGAGAGATTGTCATGGTCTGCTATCAGGCTGCAGTAGAAAGAAAGAGAAACAGAGCTACCATCAGTTCTGTTGGGAAATGAGGTAATCCCTGGCTCTTCCCCTCCTTGGACTCTTTCCATTCCAGATGGTCATTTTGAGAACCTTGTAAGTGAAATAACTAACAAGATGAAATAGTGTCCAGGTTTTCTTTTTTCCTCCCCCCTCCGCTTTTACTTTTATGTCAAGACTGCCTTAAGCTTGAAGACAAGGGCTATCTTATTATTAATCTTTTCAATCCACTCTGGGAGCCTTTCTCAGCTGAAGAGCAGGTTAAAATGCTTCAGATTAACAAAAAGTAACCAGAATGGATGAGTAGTGTGTGGGTCATTATTAGCATTCCTTCAAAGTAATCATAAGTGACCATTTTTTTGCAGATAATATTTTACTGTATCTCTGCTGCTCCTGTAAATTGCACAAGAAGAGCTCTTCTTGGAGTCAAGGTGGGGGAGAGAGCAAGTGTGTGGCTACATCAAATACTGGAGAAAGAAGATTTGAGAAAAGTAGCCTTGTGTGTTCTGAGCTTCCAAGACTCACAGGCCTTGCAGTGATTGTGCCTTGGGACTGCTGCCATTTCCTAACATTTTAACATACCCCACCATTTGCAAATAAACCAGGGTCCACTGGCTTACAAAGTTCCCCCCAAAGCTGCCTTACAGGGTTATTGTAAGGATTACAACCAAGTAAGTTATGTGCAGTGGTTTGAACATGCGAAAGCGCTGGACAAACCTCTGGTCCATGGGCTCATGAAGAGTCGGACACAACTAAACAACAACATCAAGCATTGTTAAAATAAATTATTTTGCCCACTGATTGCTTTTTTCTGGTCATCCTTGCATATGAAGTGCATGTTATACATAGCCCCAACCTGCACCCTGGAACCCACCTTTAGAGGTCACGGGATTTGGGGAGTGGCTCAGATCGGGGGCACTTAGTTTGGAAGGTGATCCCGTCCCCCGGCAAAGGGGAAGCAATGAAAGGCATGAACCACACCAGGTGCCCCTGATTCCCCAGCACTTCCCGAAGGTTGTCTTTCCAGCCCAAGTCGTACTGACGATCTCCTTCGAACCATTCGTTGGTCGTCTGCCCACGCAGGGCCAGCAGGCTGTGAAAGAGCAGGAAGCCCGTGCAGAAGAGGAAGCCAACAATGCAGACGTCAGTCACAAAAGCAAAGATGAAGATTGTGATGTTCACCTGCCCTACAAGAGAGATCCAAGTGCTACGTTAGTTACCAAAAGGAGAGAGAGGAAGATGGGACCCCAGGACCCCTCCATCTGCTTTGCTGGAAAACCAGCAACTTTTGGCTCTGCATCTCCTCAAAATCTTTCCATTCCAGCTTCTCTAAGAAACGCCTCTGTTGGCTCCCCACTTCCCAATGCCCTTTCCTTTCGTGCCATGGCTTGTATATCATAAGCATGATAGCAGGGATGCCTTATCTTTAGAGGAAGGGACTTTGTTGAGTGGTAAAGTATCTGTTTTGAATGCAGAAGGTCCCAGGACAGGTAGAATCATAGAATTGTGGAGTTGGAAGGGACCACAAGAGCCATCTAGTCCAACCCTCTGCAATGCAGGAATCTTTTGCCAATGTGGGGCTCAAACCCATGACGCTGATATTAAGTATCTCATCCTCTATCAACTGAGGTAAACCTGGGCTTGAATTAAACCCTGTCCACAGATACAGGCATCCCCCCACTTGTGCACCTACAACCTGAAGAATATTTATTGCTCAGATAAGCCTTGGCGTCCAGCCCGCTTCGGCTGCGCAGTTACCAGCCAGACCTCCGGACTTCAAAGGCCACATTCCAAAGGCTCTGAGCAACACGCAGAAATCAGCAGCGGCCAGAGAAAGCTGCAAACTCAAGTGCTTTCCTTCAGTGTGCTTAAATAAAGTCCACTCAGGATATTAGCAGCTAGAAGCAGTTTTTATTTACAGCAGACTATCCATTGTTGAACAGCATCGTGAAAACACGTCCACTCTCCTCAAAAGCGAAGGTAGTGGCACCGGGAAATAATTAAGTAATTTAATTCATACCAGGAAATGGAAGAAGAGAGCTGGAGAGTCCTCATGGCTCATGAGAAGACCCTCCCCAGAGCTTGAAGAGGACAGGTAAAGGCAGTGGAAGCCCCAAAGAGACCAGAGGCACAGTGAGGCACAGTTTAGGCTGCTCAGCCTCTCTGCCTAACAGCTGATGCATGCGGTAGCACAGCAGCAACCTTTCCGCGCATCCTCCAGCCTTCTGCAAGCCCCAGAGCTTTAATTCCAGTTGCGGATATTTTTGGTACAGTATTTTTTATCTGGATTGGCGAGAGAGAGGCACCAAGGGCGTTTCAAGGGTGTTTAGGGGGTACTCCCCACTTACATAATTTTCCTGTATGCGTGTGGGGTGCTGGAACGTCACCCCCGTGTAAGAGGGGAGCTGCCTGTACTCTCAAAAGCAGGGCTGGTACTATTAAGAGTGGAGCAGAGGTCTATTTTGTCAGTTTCCAGCATGCAACCGTAGGTCTGTGATGGAGTCTGTACGGCGCCAATGAATCTTACCCATCAGTAACATAAGCCAGGGAAGTAGTAGCAGCAGCATTGCCTGGACAGAGGTGCCCTCCTGGAGCAGTGATAGGACCACATCAGCATTGATCACACAGCCATACAGCAAGGCGACAGAGCCATGTAGCAGCAGGCAAAGGAAGTAGCGGTAGTTCTGGTATCCCAAGCACTGGCCAAGCAAAGTGCAATGGTGGTCGCGCCGCAGGATGCAAACGTTGCAGGAGAAACAGTGGCTGCAGCGGGGAGGCACGTGAGATTGGCAGGAGTAGCAGTAACTGAAAGAGAGAGAGAGGAGCGACGGTGAGGTTTCTACTGGGCTCATCTTACTCCACTCGCTCAGCCCAGCGGCAGAGGACATGATTTGCATGCAAACGGTCCCATGTTCAATCTCTGGCATCTGGAGGAAGGGGGGGGGAAACCTCACTTAAATCCCAGATGAAGCATTGCCCAACAGTTTGCTTAAAACTGGGTTAATCTAGTGGTTTGACTTGGCATAAGGCAGCTTCCAATGTTGCTTTTTTAATCTTAGAAACTCTGGTTAAGTGCCTTTTGGCAGTTTGGACCCTCGGGGGAAAGATCACACAGCAATTGGGAGATGAACCTGGCTCCAACCACTGGCCACAGAAGGAGCAACTGTGGAGAAGGTGCTTCTCTCCTCCATTGCAGGAAAGGCTTCCCTGGGACTGTCGAGCAGCCAGAGGATTAAAGGCTGCTAGGTTGTGTGCACAGATATGTGAGGGAGTATTCTTTCAACCAGTTATAAGTCACCCTGAGCAACTGATTGAAAGGTGGAGAATAAAACTGATAAAACAAATAAATACATTGAAGGGGGTAACTATTTTTTTTTAAAAGGCAGTATGCCTTCCCCCCTAACCATAAATTAAGTTCTACTAAATTCAATGGGGATTACAGTACTCCCATTTATTTCTACCTGATATGCTTTTATTTGTTTATATGTTAATTTCTACATTGCCCTATTAAGAACAAAACCTTCTCAAGGCAGCATACTTAATAAAATCAACCTAAGAGACGACATTCAAAAATAAACAAAGAGGCAAATATCAGAAGAACATAAAAATAGGTCACATGTCAGGGTAAGCTCTTGTAAATAATATGCTTTAACCTGGCATCTAAAATCAGGCACAGAAACCTCCCTAGCATACAAATGCAATGAACTGCACAATGTAAGTGCTGCTGTAGTAAATACCCAAATCCTTGCAGCCACTGAGGAATTCATTTACAATATTCCTCTTTGGTTTATACAGTACTGTATACGCATTCATTTTTTAAATCTTACATATCCATTTCTCTAAATGCCCCTTGTTGTTTCTCTCTCTCTCTCTCTCTCTCTCTCTCTCTCTCTCTCTCTGTAACACTTGCCTCCATCATCTTAATGAAGTAGGATCTTGCTAACAAAAAACAAAAACCTGTGCTGCAAGCCTGCAATACATTTAGAAATGCTAGTACCTGCCAGGTAAGACATCTGGTTCAGTACTGTTTACTCTGGCAGAGCATCTAACACAGAGTTGTCTACCCTGAAATTCTCAGGGGCCTTTCCCATTATCTGCTACCTGGTTCCCTTTTTAAGTAATGGCCCCAGAGATGGGACCTCCTGCCTGACAGCTGCAATTTCTCAATTCCTTTCCCTTTAAGGCACACCAAGCTTTTAGCTAGGCCTCACTGGTGCTGTTGCTCTCCTCAGGGCTTTTCCTCCTCTGAAAAAAAGAGCTTTGGAAAAATAAAAACCAACGAGAAGACGGCCTCTGAGCATGTGCTGAGCGTCAGGCCAAGGCGCTTTCCCTAGCCCAGGCTTCCTCAACCTCGGCCCTCCAGATGTTTTTGGCCTACAACTCCCATGATCCCTAGCTAGCAGGACCAGTGGTCAGGGATGCTGGGAATTGTAGTCTCAAAACATCTGGAGGGCCGAGGTTGAGGAAACCTGCCCTAGCCTATCAAAAAACGCCTTCCCAGTCCTTTTCCCGCCACTTCCCCAAGCCCCGCCTCCACACTCCCACGCTCTTCTCTGATTGGCTACCGTCCGCCGAAGCCCCCCCAACTCACTCCCATCCTTGCCCCGCCCCCGCCAGCATAACGCCGCGCGTGCTGGGCGAGGCGGTGACGAAACGGCGCGCGTTCTCGAGCACGTTCCCCAGCAGGAAAAGCAGCGATGCCAGCGACACAAATGGGAATGCTTCCGTCCTACGGGCCTCGCTCCCGCGCTCGCCGCCGCCTCCGCGTTGCCGAAGCAGCAGCACCGCGACCACCTCCAGGGCGAGCGCGCCCACCAGCGCCGCCCCCACGCACACGGGCAGCACCCTCCGCTCCCAACCGCTGCCGGCCATAGCGGCGCATGCGCGACGCCGGAGGAAGTCTTCGCCGCCAATCCAAAGAGCGAGCGGACTCTGGGGACCGCCTTTAGGAGTGTGATTGGTGAGCCACCTAGCCAATCCATCCGCCACGTGAGGCGGCCCACGCGCTGTGTTTACCTCACAGCGATTCCTGTCAGTGGGGCGCTTGATTGACTTACGCTGCAATGTGAATATAGTCGCCTGTTTAATAAATATTTAGCAAGTCTGCTCAGAAGCCCCACTGAGTCAAAACACTAGCAACTTAAGCTGCTGCACACCATACATCTAAGGGCCTCTACCCTAAGGTTACCAGATTTTTTTCAATAAATCCGGGGACACTTAAAAAAATAAATTTTTTTAAAAAAAATTAAGAAAAAAAGTTATTTTAAAAAAATTAAGAAAAAAAGTCAACACCACAGATCAAAGTTTTTGATACTGAGCCGGCGAGTAGGTCCTCGAGTGGGCGGGCGGCACCCAGTAGGTCTCCGAGATGCAGCCGATTCTCCTGCTCTCGCTGCGGGTCTGCCCCAAAGCTCCCAGCCGCCGCCGGCTGAAGTGAACCAGCGCTGCTTGCCGCTGCCAGATCGAGCCCAGAGCTTTTGCACGAACACACCCACCAACCCACCCCCGCACCGCTTCTTTCTCTTTCTCTCCCCCGCATCACTCCTCCTCTCCTCCCCAAAGCCGTGCAGCCGCAAGCAGCTCAAATGGAGTGGAAAATGGCCAGTGGTGGCAGATCGAGCCTTTAGATTATCTCCACATCTGGTATTTAGCTGTCTCTAATCCGCTTTTATTTGCCAGAAGCCCCTCTCCCCTCCCACCAGCTTGGGCGGGTGGTGGCGGGGGCGGCGAGGAGACAGAAGAAGCGGGGTGGTGGAGAATATATATATGTGTGTGTCCCCATATATTTTGGCTGCCGCCGCTTCTATACACGTTTATATGATAAGGTGAGCCCAGGGGTGGGTAGAAAAGAGAGGGGGGGTGGAGATTGGAGGAAGAGGTGGAGGCGGCTCCAGAGTTAGTGGAGAATCCGTGTCAGGACTTCGCAATCCGCAGTCACACACAGAGAGAGGTGCATGGACGAAAGGGAGCTGGCAATACAATTCACTGGGATTTTTCTTTTAAGGGCGATTTCACTCGCCCCCTCTCCTTTTCCTCTCTCTCTTCCTTTCTCTCCCATTTGCTTTCAGCGCGACCAGCTTTGCTCTTGATCTCCGTTCACGGGGCAGCAGCAGCAGCGTCAAGGAGAGAGGAAAAGCAAGGAGGGGGAAAGCGAAGCTTGAAGAAGGGTTGGAACTGGATCGTGCTACAGGCCAGGATGCCATCCAGGGAGATGTAAATGAGGTGGACGAGGCCGACGGGGATAAAGGGGGCTTTTCTATCCGATTTTCCCTCTTGCGCGTGTGCCTGTGCTAATATAATATATGGCGGCAACCAGGTAATGGAAACGATCGACTGATTTGGCTTTCTTCGTAGCTCCCCTTCTCCTCTGAGCAGTGGTTGAGTGGCCTGCATTAAGACAGTCTTGAGAAGTGTTGGTTAAAGGAGACATCTGATTTTTTTAAAAAATAGAAAATAAGGCACTCATTTCTGCAGCACTGCTCTTGTATAGTAAAAATATCTCTTTCCCATCCGTCCCAAATTTGTTTTAATGCATTTCACTTTATCTATAATTGCACTACATAAATGGCTTTTCCGTTCTTAATTAATTTTCTCTATACAGGGAAGTTTTAAAAAATATTTGAACATTGATGTTACTCATAATGCATGTTCTCATGTCCTCTAAGAAATTGATGTATGGGGAAAAGGAAGTATTTTAGGAGTAGCTTAAGTTATGTGGTTGCTTTCTTTATGCATTAACCTGCCTTTCATGGCCCATTTCTGTCCTTAAAGACACCCAATTTGGTTTTAAGCTACATCTTCAGCCCTTTGAGGACACTGGTACCGACTATTGTTGTTGTTGTTGTTTAGTCGTGTCCAACTCTTCGTGACCCCATGGACCAGAGCACGCCAGGCACTCCTGTCTTCCACTGCCTCCCGCAGTTTGGTCAAGCTCATGTTGGTAGCTTCGAGAACACTCTCCAACCATCTCATTCTCTGCCATCCCCTTCTCCTTGTGCCCTCAGTCTTTCTCAACATCAGGGTCTTTTCCAGGGAGTCTTCTCTTCTCATGAGGTGGCCAAAGTATTGGAGCCTCAGTTCAGGATCTGTCCTTCCAGTGACTATAGGTAAAGGGACCGCTGACCATTAGGTCCAGTCGTGGCCGATTCTGGGCTTGCGGTGCTTATCTCGCTTTATTGGCCGAGGGAGTCGGCGTACAGCTTCCAGGTCATGTGGCCAGCATGACTAAGCCGCTTCTGGTGAACCAGAGGAGCGCACGGAAATGCCGTTTACCTTCCCGCTGGAGCGGTACCTATTTATCTACTTGCACTTTGACATGCTTTCGAACTGCTAGGTTGGCAGGAGCAGGGACCGAGCAACGGGAGCTCACCCCGTTGCGGGGATTCGAACCACCAACCTTCTGATCGGCAAGACCTAGGCTCTGTGGTTTAACCCACAGCGCCACCCGCGTCCCTTACTGATTGCCAAATTTGGAATACATTCAAACACTAAAACAGCGCCACAGCTCCACCTACAAGGTCTACAGTGATATGACACAAATTCACAAATACAACTGTTTATTTTAATAAGTCATTAACAACCGTAACATAACAAAAATGTAACATATAACACTTCATTCATAAGGCGTCAGGGAACATCAACATAAGCTCTGGAACATCAACATAAGCTCCAGAATCACCCAAAGCCCATAGTCATTCTTCCCTGGAGGAAAAGCTCCAGGAAGAACCATCAAGATTCTCCCTGTAATCATAAAATCACAATAGATAGATATCAGTAGGATGGACTGGATGGGCTGAGAAATATCCATAACAGTCACCTGCAAACCTTCCTCTCTTTGTCAACACCACTTAAGAACTTTGCATGTTAATAACTGTCATAACAACTGTACTTTACCAAATATTTCTCACAACTGCTCACCTGTAATCTCTGGAATCGCCCCTCCTCTGACATATTCCTCTGTGCTGTAAGAAAAGTATAAAACTCCATGCCTTCTTTTGTTCGGGGTTTGCCTTCCTTCGTACCACATTGGACGCTTGGGAGTGGTAACCCCTGTTGCAACTGCGCTCTATATCCTGGGAGACTTTCAGGGGCCAAGGGGGCATATTTTCTAGGAATTTTCCAAGAATATGTCCCCTTCTCGCTGAAACTCTGCCAGAATATGCCCCCTTGCTCCCTGAAACTCTCCCACAATATGCTCCCTTGCTCCCTGAAACTCTCCCACAATATGCCCCCTTGCTCCCTGAAACTCTCCCACAATATGCCTCCTTGCTCTCTGAAATTCTCCCACAATATGCCTCCTTCCCTCCCCTCTGAAACTCACCCAAAATATACCCCCTTCTCCCCTGAAACTCTCCCAGAATATGCCCCCTTCCCCCCTGAAACGTTCCCAGAATATGTCCCCTTGCCCCCTGAAAGGGTCCCAGAATATGCCCCCTTCCCCCCTGAAACTCTCCCAGAATATGCCCCCTTCCCCCCAAAACGTTCCCAGAATATGCCGCTTCTGGCGAATCAGAGCAGCACATGGAAAAGCCGTTTACCTTCCCGCCAGAGTGGTACCTATTTATCTACTTGCACTTTGAGGTGCTTTCAAACTGCTAGGTTGGCAGAAGCAGGGACCAAGCAACGGGAGCTCACCCCGTCACGGGGATTTGAACCGCCGACCATCTGATCGGCAAGTCCTAGGCTCTGTGGATTAACCCACAGTGCCACCCGCGTCCCTAATACATAAATGAAAAGAAGCTAATAATAAAAGTGCAACGAGGCTATTCTCTCACCAGAGGAGCCACAGGGGGCGGTGTTGTCTTCTGTGCTCGCAGCCAAACACTGACACCTGCAAAGGAGCACAAAGAGGGAAGGTGGAGGCAGCAGGAGAAAAAGGAGTAAAAGAAGTGATAGACTTGCCAAGGAAGGCAGGATCTAGAGCCAAAGGATGCTAGAAAAGAACGAAGTCCTTTCTTAACAATTGGGGTGGAGAGACAGGGTCAGTCCCTGGAACCTCCTTGGAGGAGAAACGCACATTCAGCCATTATTATTCTTTCGGCTCTCTTTTCTTTTCATACCTCCCCAATGTTGAAATCAATACTGTATGCTCTTGTGGGGCAGGAACCTGCCTCTCTCTGCCCATTCCATATTCTGCTAAACTCCCTTGGCTATAGCCGGCACTCCGTAAACCAGTAGTTCCAAGAAGATTATTAACAGGGGAGTACAAGGCAGCTTGTGATGTATAATGGGGTTGCCATACGTCATACATTGCCATACATTGATTGATACGTTCTGGATTTCCTCAGACATGTCCAGGATCCCAGTGACAGAATTAGCGTCCATGGGGAATTTTGGGAAATCAGTAAAATGTCTGAGTTTTTTGAAACTTTTCCCAGAAAAGCTCAACAACTTTGTGTTCTGATTTTTACTTCTTGAAGTATGGCAACCCTAGATTATATACCTGCTGGGATGTTAGTGACAAAAAGGACCATGGGCTTCCTAGCCCTGCTGGCGGCACCAATTTCTCAGCGCGCCCCAGAGGGAGTGTGGAAAGTTAAAACGATGGCTCCAAACTCCCCAACACTCCTGGACTGAGGGGCAAGATAATGGCACAGCAGTGGGGCCTTGTCGCAAGTGGGGACCCTAATAGCTGCCTAAGCATGCTATGTGCTACCAGGCTTGTGAGCTCATGGAGATGAAGGATCAGCAGAGAGAGATAAATGCAGGGAGAGATGGGCTAGCCCTTCCTCAAAAGCTAATTTTGGTGTGATGTAGCCAGCCAGATGGGTGTGGTATAAATAATAACGTATTAGTAAAACTAAATTATTATGATACATACCATCATCCTAGTTCTCCACCTGAACCTGCTTCTGTTTAACTGCCTTAACTGCTTTCGAATTCTCTGGCGACTCTAGGGACACTGGAACCCAGGCATTGTGACACAAATGGCTTCAAATCCCAGGCAACCAAACGGGGATCCTCCAGTTAGAGAGAAGGGGGCATATTCTGGGGAAGTTTCAGGGGGCAAGGAGGCATATTATGGGAGAGTTTAAGGAGGCATATTCCTGGGCGGGCTGAATGGAGAGGGAGCAGAGGAGTGGAGCAATTTCTTAAGGGGAATCAGGGGGGAGGGGATGTTTTCGGGGGAGACCAGCAGGGAGGAGGATATAGTCTGGTTCGAGGGAGAGGGGGACATATCCTCAAGGAGGAAGAAGGCAGCTTTTGGGGTGGGCTCAGAAGGGTGGTGGTGGACTTAAGCAGGAGACAGATAATTTTCATTGTGGGATCAGGGGGCAGAGCCTGTCTTAGAGAGGGCTTAAATGTAAGGTGCACTCGTGTGTGGCAGGGGGGTACTTGAGAGGTTTGGAGGGTGGAGACTTGTGGGGTACGAATAATGGGTTTTTGCGGAGTGGGGAGGAATGTTTTTCGGATGTGGGGGGCAGGTACCTGAGAGGTGGGGAGGGCAGGTGGTATTGGGGTGGGATGGAGGGACACTTTTGCTTTTGGGTGTGGGTATGAGCGAAGTGGGGAGAAAGAGGGTGCTGATAGGATCCTGCAATGCACTTCACTCCTTGGCGCGATTTCCTGTGTATAGCAGAAGGAACAAAGAAAAAACCCCACACCTTTTGAGTATTTCTGCGGCTAAAATCTCTGGAGCTAGAAGCATGTGTGGATCCTAACTTTGCCTCTGTTTGCATCCGGCTTCCCAAATCCACCCCTGACAATCTCCTGGAAATTTTATTTTTATTATCTATACCCTGCCCATCTGGCTAGGTTTCCCCAGCCTCCTTTATGCCTTGGCTGCTGGTGGGGCAGCAAGAGCAGCAGAACCTCCTGCTGCTTGTCAAGAGAGGATCCCCACTTCTTCAGACATCCCTCTCTGTGGCCTGCAGGTGCATCTCCCTCTCTTTCCATGGAGTGGGAGCTCCAGAGCACCCACCAGCCCCAGTGATGCCCCCTAAGAGACCTTGGGATTGCTCTCATACCCACTGACACCCACAAATGGCTACCTTTGCTAGGACAGCCAGCCAGCTGGCTAGCCTGCCAAACTATGGTACCAAAGGAGAAATAATGGCTACTTATAACAACCCCCATAATTGTTATCTTCTCAAAAGCTGAGCTGAACTGGTATGATACCTGTCCCTCGCCCAGATGCAAATGTGGGACGGTGACTGGGAAACACCGAAGTCAACATCTAGAATGTGAGGAGTAGGAAATGCTTTTGCAGCTCCCACTGATGCCCTCTCTTAAACTCCCTTGCTGGGATGTTAATGACAAAAAGGACCATGGGCTTGCTAGCCCTGCTGGCGGCACCAGTTTCTCAGCACGCCCCAGAGTGAGTGTGGAAAGTTAAAATGATGGCTAATGGCACAGCAGTGGGGCCTTGTCGCAAGTGGGGACCCTAGTAGCTGCCTAAGCATGCTATGTGCTACCAGGTTTGTGAGCTCATGGAGGTTAAGGATCAGAAGGGACCTGAGGAGAAGGATCAGCAGAAAGAGATAAAGGCAGGGAGAGATGGGCTAGCCCTTCCTCAAATGCTAATTCTGGGGTGATGTAGCCAGTCAGATGGGTGGGGTATAAAAAATTAATTATTCGTATTAATTATATTATTAGGATGCATACCGTCGTCCTAGTTCTTCGCCTCAGCTTCAACCTGCTTCTGTTTAACTGCTTTAACTGCTTTGGAATTCTCTGGCGTCTCCAGGGAAACTGGAACCCAGGCATTGTGACACAAATGGCTGCAAATCCCAGGAAACCAAACAGGGATCCTCCGGTTTGAGGGTCAAAGTAAACTCTGCCAGCGGTCTGTTTAGCTTTGGCCCACAAGGCCATTTTTCCACTGTCACACTCACTTGGTCCATGGGAGATGATGAATTGGGCAAGAGTTTTGGATCCATCTTGAGTTAGCTGCATAGACTCAGTATCTGGTCACTGTTTGCTTTCTCCAACTCCACCGATTCCCTCTCTGCGGGTGAACGTCCCTCTCCTGATAGGCTGGGGGAACCAGATGCTACATATTTTATTTTCTTGTATTTTAAATTTTTAATTTTCTATACTGGTTTATATTTTTAATAATTGAAATTGAATAATTGAATTGAAATACTTTATTGTCACTTGTACAACTTGCATACAGTGAGATTACATGAACACCCTCCACTCAACTCTCTTAGTCTTAATTCCCCTCGTTTACTGACGCACACCCACCAAACCCAAAAGTCAGTTGCCCTGTTGTTATCTTTTCATTCAGCAGCCTAATAGCCCACGGATGGAAGCTGTTCTTTACCCTGTTGGTGCGACTAATCATGCTTCTATATCTTCTGCCCCGAGGGCAGGAGATCAAGAAAGTGCCGGCCAGGGTGTGAATCTTCCCTAAGAATTTTCCTCACTCTCCTGAGGCAAAGTTCTTCCACTATTTCATCCAGCGGATTCATGGGACAGCCCATAATAGCTTGTGCTGTATTCACCACCCTCTGTAGGCACTTCCTATCAGTTGATGCCAAACCAGCATACCACACCGTGATGCAGTATGAAAGGACACTTTCTATTGTGGACCGGTAGACGGAGATCATCAAATGCTGATTGACACTGTTCTTTCGCAATACTCTGAGATGGAGTCTCTGTTGGGCTTTCTTAACCACCTGGGTTGTATTTATTTTCCAAGTAAGGTCTTCACTGAGATAAATTCCTAGGATTTAAAGGAAGAGACTCTCTCCACACAGCCCTCCCCGATGTACAGTGGGGCTAGTTCTCCTCTCTTCCTCTGAAAGCCCAACACCATCTCCGTTTTCTTACTGATATTAATAAAAATCTCTAAGCGTTTTACAGCATATTAAATAAATAAAACAATAAAACAATAGCCCGTTGATGTTCCTCTGGCCTCATGAGGAGCCTCTTTCTAGGGCTGGCGAGTCTGGGCCTTGCCCCCGAGGCCAGGTGGAAAGGGCCTTGTGGGGAGCGGCCTTCACGCCTCACAGCCGGGCGAAGGTTGTGGGTTTGAAGACAGGTGACCCCACCTAGGCCCGAAGTCACACCCCCCCCCAATAATCACCCCAGGCCTCAAAACTGTCCAAAATTCCTTTTGTCTTCTAAAAATCCACAGCTAAAGTTTTCCTCTGTTTTCTCACAAGATGCATAGGCAAAATGTTACTTTTATCGTACAAGAAGGCTTCAAAAGGCTAATGAATAGACTCTGTCAATGCCAAGAATACTCAGGCCTGAGAAATGAATCTTATCTCATTCTAGTTGTAACATCTTGGACATGCTGAACTGTACTCATTCCCCTTTCCTGGGAAGGGCGCCAAGAGTCCACAATAGTCCCAAGACAGCTTTCTGTTCATGCTCAGAGGAACTCATGGGGCAGGACTCCTGAGGGAGGAGAAAGGGGAGGGAACTGGAAAGGGAATATATACTCTGTGCACATGACTGTGAACCCGTGCATGTTTTTGTGAGTTATCACACTTGCTCCTTCTAGCAGTTCATGGATGGTAGAAATAAAGCTTTTTCTCCGAAACTATTCCTTGAGTGTCTGTTGACTCCCATTTTCACTTTCCCGGGCGCAATATTTTTCCCACCTGAGGGCAAAGCCTCATAAGGCTACAGTTTAAGGCCCACCCTATTCTTCCGACTGTAAATTGTTCTAGCTTATTTCAAGGTTGTATTTTTATATTGTTGTAACCTCCCCTCGAACCGTGTGGTGAAAGAATGAAACTTAACAAAAAACAGCCCAAACCAATAGGGACTCAAGCATCTTGCTTTAATAATAGCACTTCTTTTTTTGGCAAGAAAACAAGTCTGTTTCTACAATACAAAACAAAAAGATTAAACAGTAGTACCCAGTTGCATCATAGGAGTGTAAAATAATCCCTGATAACGGAATCTTCCGGCACAATTACAGAAGCAAACATCATCTCAGAAGTCTCCCATTTGGGGACCTCAAGGGAGACGTGAAACAGCCTCGGAGGGGAGCGTGGGGGCTTCTGCAGCACCTCAGGCGGCTTTCTGGGAGCAAGTGTGAAGTGGGTGGGGGAGACGGGTAAGGGGCATTCAACTGCTGCAGCCTGGAGGCCCCAATTCACCCCAAACCGGGCTCTGGGTGAGGAGAATTCTGCCCCTCAGGCATTGGAATGCTCATAGAAGCTTCCAGAGACAGGAAGCAGCCTGCCCAACTGTTGGCCAAACAGGATTGCCGATCATTTTGTGCCTGACCCTATTTGATTTCCAAGGGTCAGTTCCTTATCCATATCATACCTATGGGACCGCCTCTCCCGGTATGCCCCATGGAGGACTTAAGGTCCATATATAGCAACACCCTAGAGGCCCCGGGCCCTAAGGAAGTTAGATTAGCCTCAACCAGAGCCAGGGCCTTTTCAACTCTGGCTCCGGCCTGGTGGAATGCTCTATCTCATGAGACCAGGGCCCTGCGGGATCTGATTTCTTTCCGCAGGGGCTGTAAGACAGAGTTGTTCCGCCTGGCCTTTGGCTTGGAGCCAGTTTGATTCCCTCCCTCTCTTTCTTTTTCCTTTCTCCTCCCGTGTAGAGGCTGCATCCTAATGTTTTAATGTTGTATTTTAATTTTGTTTTTTAAATTGTATTTTAATCAACTTGTTTTTATTATTGGTTGCTAGCCGCCCTGAGCCCGGTCTTGGCTGGGGAGGGCGGGGTATAAATAAAATTTATCATCATCATCATCATCATCATCATCATCATCATCATCCCAGGAATGGCGGACCCGTAGCCCTCCAGGTGTTGCAGGGTTATCAACTTCCCATTCAAGAAAGGCACCCTCTAGGCAGGACAACAGTCAGAGAGGAGCAAGGCTGGCGAGGGCAACTTCTCGAGATGTCAGTGATGTGAAGTTGTGGGTGCCAAAAGGCAGGCACCAGTGAGGGAAAGGGGGCCCCTCGGGCGAGTGGAAAATATGGGGCTGGAGAAAAGGGATGAAGTCCTTGCAGCCAGATACAGATTGGAAGATAGGAAGCCACCCTATGGCGGAGCCAGGCCATTGAACCATGTAGTTCTCTTTCGTCTCTCTACCTGGAGATGCTGAGGATTGAACTGCAGAACTTGCCACTGAAAGGCAGTCCTCCCCTTAAAAATAAGATTTCAGTCCAATTGCTTCTGAATAAAGGGCTGATATAACAGCGGCGTAGCATGGGTTGTCAGCACCCGGGGCAAGGCGAGTAATTTGCGCCCCCTAACCCGGGGCAAGGCAAGTAATTTGCGCCCCCTAACCCCTAACCTGCCGCCGCTGCCAGCTTCTTCTTGCTGCTGCCTGGGCTGGGGTATTTACGGTAAGGTAGCCATGGCGGTGGCGGCGGGTCCGTGTCAGGTGATCTGAGGCGAGTTGCCGCTGGCGCTGCCGCCCAAACGACGCCGCTTGCCCGGAGGAGGAGGAGGGCAGAGAGGCGAGGAAAATGCAACATGGCCCAGCAGCTGCAGCAGCAGCAGCAGCGGTGGGGCTGTGAGGAGGGGCTGCCTGGCGCGCCCTCCGCGGCCCTGACGCGCGGGGACCGCGGCAAGCGCTGAGAGCCGCTGCCTGCTGGACGCCTTCAGCCTGGACGCGCGCACAGCTCGTCGGTTCCGCGAGACATGGGGCTCTGCTACAGCCTGCACCCGAGGCTCTTCGGCGACTCCGGAGGCGGCGAGCGCCCCCCCCAGATGTTGCGCCCGGTGCGGCCGGCCCCCCCCTGCACCCCCCACGCTACGCCACTGTGATATAAGCAGGGAGATCAGAAGCGGCTTTACACCAAACCAGACATTTGGTTTAGCTAGCTCTGTATTGTCTACACTGACTGGCAGCTGCTCTCCAGGATTCCAGGTTGTGTTCTCTCCTATGTCTACCTGGAGATGCCAGGGATTGAAAGCTCAGGTTTCCCCCATGTAGACACAGGCCTTTGCCCATCTGAAGAAGGAGCCCTGCAAAGTCCCCTGTCAGGTCTCAGTCCATACCTGCCAAACTTTGTATTTGCCAAATAAAAAAAAACAGAGGTCAAAACAGTTACAGAAGTGGGAATATTTCTTTGGCACTGATGCAAATATGTTTCAAAAACAAAGACGGCATCTCACTGGCAAATAGTGAAATGCCAGTGGGCAAATCTGAGGCCAAATGCACACTGCATTTATAAAGCACTCTTTATAAAACTCCCCCAATAATCCTGGGAACTGTAGTTTGTTGAGAGTGTTGAGGGTACTACAGTTCCCAGAATTCCCTGGGAAGAGGGACTGATTTTAAAACTACTCTGGGAATGGTAGCTCTGTGAGAGGGAGAGGGGTCTCATAACAGCACCCTCGACAAACTACAGCTCCCAGGATTCTTTGGGGGAAGCCATGGCTGTTGAATGTGTTTCAGGAGTGCTTTAAACGTATAGTGCAAATACGGCCTGAGTGTAAGAAATATGGCAAATGAGTCGAAGGAAGTGTGGCCAACGGAGGGCTGAGATTTCCCAGCAAGCAGTGCTATGTTGCAGAGTGGGCATTGACCAGACGGCTACAGAAGCAAACTGGGAGGATTGAGCACACATCCAGCAATAGCGACAAAGAAGGCAATACATCCATTTTTTAAAATTAAGGCATCAGGGCTCCCCCCCCCCCACCGCCGTGTGCCTCACGATGTTTGCTCACTATTTCAAAACAATGCTTCTGTGGGGCCAGCTCTCTGGCTGCCCCCCTTATCCTGCACATACATCTTAAGACAAAAAAACCCAAAAACTTGAGAGGAGGCCAACATCAGGACAAAGCCCTAAAAACTAACGAAAGCCAACAACTGGCCATCAAGAGGCAAGAGTTTTCCCAGAATGCACTGCCCACTCAGGGCTTTTCCACAGAGCCACCGTTGCTGCTCATGTTGGTGCTGTGATAAGCCCCCATTTTAAAGACAAGGAGCCTGAGGTCAAGTCAGGAAGGCCTCTTTTGTGCCAAGCTGTGCGGCAAGAGTCTCGCTATGGATTGTTATTCAAAGCAAGAAGCAGCTTTGGAGGCAGCGCAGGATCTGAACAGCTTCCGAGGTCACAGGTGATGACCAGGCACGGCGGCAGGGAGCCAAGAGAGTCCACCTTGGCACGTGAGGCAAATGTGAAGTGCTGTGTGTGTGTGTGTGTGTGTGTGTTTAAGGACGTGTCTGTTCCTTTATTTGAAGTGGAAGCAGCGAAAAAGCAAGAAGCGACCACATTGTGATGCAAGGCACTTGCAGGTAAAAAGAACGAAAGCACAAAAGATGTCCGAGGAGAAGGGCCAGACAGCCGTGCAGGGATGGTGCTGTTTCTTCTTCAGGCAAACATGGTTAGTTGTATCCACTGCAGTGCAGGAGAGAGAGATAAAAAGAGGAATAGAGGAGAAATTCAGTTCAGGTCACTGTCAAAAGCAAATCTACCTAATTCACGCTTTCTGAAACAACGCATAAACTGAAACATAGACCCAACCTTCAAAATCTGCACCTCTCCAAATTTTGCAATAATGCATACAAAAATGCATACATAGGCTGCAATACAATGCACAATCACATTGGGGAACACTGCATGTAAGTAAATGTGTATATTAGGATAAATTATCGCAAAAATACTGGTGGGTTTTCAGGAGGATTAAAAACATAGTAATTCAGAAACCCCCAATGTCATAATCGTTCCTCATAGGAAAACGCGTTCCACCCCCTCAATCATTTTTGTTGCCATTCACTGCACCTTTTTCAGATTTACAATATCCTTTTTGAAGTTCCATGACCAGAACGGCACACGGTATCCCGAGTGTGATCTCACCAAACGTTTGTGTCACAGCATTATGACACTGGCAGTTTATTTTCATATATATATATAGGTTTTTAGCTTACAAAATTAGAAAACATACCTCACAGTTTATCACAGATACATTCTTATTTGGACTTCCATCAGCACCTCTGATAATCCTCCGTCTTAATCACTTCTTATGCCTTTATTAACTTAATATTGCCATTAAATCTTTTAACATATCATCTCTCTTTTTCCATTTTTACAATATTTCTAATATTACTCCACACAGAACTTCTGACACTGGCAGTTTATTTTCAACGATCAGAGAGGCATTACCTTAACCAAGTCAAAGGTGACGATTCCATCCTTGTCTGAGTCCAGTGCTTGGAAAAACCCTGAAGAGAGAGATTGTGGGGTGAGTGGCAGAGTTGAGGGTGGGAATTAAATCAAGATATTTCACTGCAGGACTTCTCTGGGTGGGAAACAAACCCACATCAACCCTGTTGACTTCAGGGACAGGCTCCAAAAAACTGCGCCTGGAGGGTGGCATGCCCAAAGATGCACCAGGCTGCTGGCCTGCTTCCTCCTTACCCATTTCAAGCTGCTTTGGACAGAATTTAAGAGCAGCATGGGGAACATATTGCAACACTGCATGGTAATTTAAAATGTTGCTGGTGGCTTGCAAAGCCTTTAGGCATGCCTAAAGAAACCCTCTAGCCCTGGGGCATGCAAAGCCAACAGCTTTCTAAACTCCAAGGCCAACACTGCAGTCCGCTGCTACTCCTTTGCCTCCTTTGACTTCTAGGAGAACCCCAAAGAGGGAAGAAGTGGTGCAGACAATACAGCCTCCACCAGTCCTCAATAGCTATGGGGTCCTGGGGGATGGGCAAGGGGGCTTTGCCCATGCCCTCCATAGGCAGACTAAAACAACCTGGTCACACACTGAAATATGAAACGGCCACCCTACGAATAGGGCACTCACGGAACATGGTTTCAAGTCGCACTAAGCAGCAGACAAAATTGTCAAAGTCGATGGCCAGATCAGGTTCAGCGTAGCGGGTGATGATTAGCTCATACAGTTTCTTGTTCAGCTTGAAGCCTGGGCGAGAGAAAGAAAGAGCAAATACATTTCATTCAGAAGCTGGGTGGCTTTCTTAAAAACACAACAGAGTCTCCTGCTTTTGAGGCAAGCCGAGGGACTGTGAGCAATTCAGACAGCTGAGTGCTTTGAAATCCAGCAGTTTAGATTAGACCTTGGTGGGGAACCTGTGGTCCTCCAGACCCTGCAGGATTCCAACTCCCATCACTACTAAACTATGGCCATACCAGCTGGGGCTGATGGGAGTTGAGAGTTGAACAACATCTGGAGGGCATCCGATTTCCCAGTCCTGAGACACTTGTAATACAAAACATATATGGCAGCTGTATCTCCACTATCCCACCTGGCTGGATGCTGAGCATGAAAGACAAGAGTGACAAGGGTCTTTCTCCCAGGACCTGAACTGCCCATTTGTCTACATCATTCATGCACAGCTTCCAGTTACAATTAATGAGGAAAGGGCAAAGGAACTGGATATGTTAAAGAAGACAAGAAGGGTCCTGTTAGATCAGGCCAAAGGCTCATCTTACTCCAACATCCTGTTCCCACAGTGGCCAACCACCCAGGATCCCGGCTGTTAGCTGGGCTTCTTGATTCTGATTTTCTTGATTCTGATTGAATGACTTGGTTTTAATTCCACCTTGAGGACTAGTTCAGTTGAGAGGCTGCCTAGAAAACTGAATGCAATTAAAAAGGGGCAGATCACCTGCAGCCTCCAGAGCCATCCGCATCTCGTAGGCACTCATGCTCCCCGACTTGTCCAAATCGAACTTCCTAAAGACTGCCTTAAAAGATAACAAAGAGAAAAGGAGATAAAATGCCCCCCAAAGGTGTCAACAGTGAACCCAGCGGCTGAGCCCCAAGAATCTAAGGTGTCCAGAGGAAGAAATAAATTATGAGTTCCAAGGCTCCAGTAGGAACCCATCAATTCATAGTCTAACCACTAGAGGGAGATCCAGAAAGGATCACTAAACTCTCCAGACAAGTCCCATCTAGAGGGAAGAGATTTCAGAACCAGATTCAAAATTCCTTAACATGCTCAAATTATGATACTGGACATCAACATTCACATTTCAGAATCAAATGGATGTCAAATTACAAAGTTTGATTGTTTGGGCTCTCTCATTTTCAGCCCACTCCATAGATATGTTCCAATTTTTTGAACAGTCAATATCTGCAAAATATTGTTTGCATATCAGAAAACTATTAAGCAGAATTCCCCAGCTTTCCCCTGCAAATAACAAAAATAATTATAATTCCATTTAGCTATCCTGGTTTGCGGGGGGTGGGGAATCATGTAACCAAGAGAATATTTGTGAAATATTTGGACAGGAGAGTTTTGTGCACCAAATTTTAAACCATGGGGAATCTGTGGACCTCTAGCTGTTGTTGGACTATAGCTCCCATCATTCCTGACCACTGTCTATGCAGTCTGAGACTGATGGGAGCTGGACTCCACAATATCTGGGTGGGCAGAGGTCCTCACCACTTACCCACCCCACTGTAGTCACGTTTGTGTGTGGGGGGGGGGTTTACCCATAAATGGCTTTGATGACACTGTGAGCTTACCAAATAGCTCCTGATTTTGGTCCAAAGGATGTTGAACTCTACCAATCCAAGTTTCCCATTTCCATCTCTCTGATCAAGGAAGCGGATGTTAAGGAGACACTGCTGTCAAAATGCCACCGTCGCCTCCTTCCACCATCACCTCCCCTTCCACTCCAATGCCATACTCACAAAAAATTAGTTTGTTGAGCGCTTGCAGGCATATAGCTTAGGCAGAGGTTAAACTACATCCAACCTTCACATAGCATTCATTCTGATTTGTTTGGGGGAAGGTTATAAGACAATCAACATGTGTCCCGATTCACTTGCGAGGCACTGCGTCTGTCTTCCCACAAGTCGTTCATTCATGCCAGTGCTCCAGTGGCTGCCAATACACTACTGGGCCACATTCAAGGTTTTGCATTAATTTATAAGGCCCTGAGTAACTTGGGTCCAGGATAGTTTAAGGGTTTCCTGACCTGTTATATCCTTGTCTGATCACTGAGATCTTTGGGGGAGTCTCTGCTGCTGGTCCCCCACACGAGGGCTCAGATGCATGGCTCGCAACTGTCAGAAGCCATGCATGGAGTGTTGTGGGTTCAAGCCTGCATAAGTCCTTCCTGATTGAGATTAGATGGGCCCCCTCTTTGCTGAATTTCCAGTGCATGACAAAAACTTATCCCAGTAGGCATGTTAAGGCAGCGTTTGGTTTTATGGTGAATTTTTATCGCTTTATTCTCTGTTAGGTTCATTTTTATGTGCACCACTTAGAAACACTAATGATTATGTGCCCACTTGACCTCTTCGATTGATGGAATTGCGACTTTTGCAGGTGCCCCATAATACCCACTCTGCATCTGGAAGAACTCTATTATTTAGTGTGGCAGTGCTGACACTTTGGAACTCCCTGCCAATTGATAACAGGCAGGTCCCCTCACTGTGCCTTGAACAGACATTTGTATTTAGACAAGCCTCACCATATGTTTAGAAAGTTTATGTGTTTTTAATTCGTTTTAGTCTATTTTACTGTGGTTTTAATTTTCTGTTTGTTTTAAATGATGGTTGTAACTTTTGTTAGTGATAATTTTATTGTTTTATCTTTTCTGTAAATCACTTTGAAGTTTTTTCCTTCTACAAACAAGCTGTATATAAATTTTGCTTAATAAGTAATATATAAACATCTTTAAATAATCTTAAAAGTCTGTTTCGTTTTGGTTTTTTAAATGTGGATTTATTGCATTAGGGCAAAAGTGCATCATAATCTACTTTAATTAAGGGCAAACCTAAATTAATGGCACGTGCTCCTCTCCTGCAAAATACTGAGAGCCTGGAGCCGC
The DNA here is from genome assembly GCF_964270895.1 of Podarcis filfolensis. NCBI lineage: Eukaryota > Metazoa > Chordata > Lepidosauria > Squamata > Lacertidae > Podarcis > Podarcis filfolensis. Next base: position 13,446,240 of record NC_139620.1, on the reverse strand, counting down.
CTTAAAATACGCAGACCCCGACATCAAAAAGGAAGGATACATCCATGAGGTTCACCATACTCCGACAGGACTCCAAACTGAACCCTTTCGTCCGAAGGTCTTTATCTGCAGTGAAAAGCAAAGAAGGGACAATTAGAGCTTTTCCTTTTACACCCCACGAACGCACAAAGCAAAAAGATGACGGAAATTGTTCAAAGGGACACTCAACAGCAGCACAAGGAAGCCACAAACCCTGGAACTATATGACAGGTTTGTTACAAGTCCAAGGTCAGGAAGGTGGTGGGTTGCTGGTGTCCGAACATTTTAAATGGTGAAAACTGGCAACACTTTTGTTGCCAAAGGGCCCTGGCAACACAAAGCTTTGCCAAATTAGTTTTATTCTCTGTTGCATACAACACTCAGCATTTGTTGTACGTGCATGGACACATTCCCTGACTTTCTGCATGACAAATGTTTTGCTATTTTAATTTCTTTTTTAAAAAAGAAGAAGAAGAAGAAGGTGATGAGGGAACAAGTTAGGCTCAGTGCTTACGTTTCCCTATGATTCTGTTGAGGATAGTCTGCAGTTCACGAACGCTGATTTCCATATCCTGCAAGGAAGGGCGGAAAAGAAGAGGAAAAAAAGATTCAATGTTATTTTAAGCCACTCTTAAAAGAGGCGATTCCTGGAGAGGCCTGAAGTCAAGCCCTTTGCTCAGAACCTGCTCAGAACTGGAACCTGTTTCCCCATCACAGCCCCAGGCACCTTTGCATATGCAAGCTAAGCGCTCTGCTGCTCAGCTAGGACAAAGGTGGGGAACTTAATCTTCCTTAACCCCCCCTCCACCAACCACTGGCCGACTTTGACAGGTGGGTGAAGTGAGCACCAAGCATCAGCTGTTCAGCAGGGCCTGCCAATCCTCCATTTGGCAAGAAGCCACCTTTCACCTGCTCCACACCTGCACAGCTTGGTCAAAACAGTAAGGAAACACTTTACCAGAACTGCACTGCAAAATTCTGAGAAGGGCTGATTTCAAAGGCTGCCTGAAATTTGGTTCACGTATTGTTTTGGATGGTGCACGTTGGGAAAGTTCCCCTTTAAATGGGGAATGGATCTAATTTACCCCCCCCCCACACATATTTGACACACTTACCGCCCCCGCCAGCTGCTTAAAGAGTTGCTTGAAGCTAGCATCAATCTCGCTTTCTGAAAGCACTTTCTGGGGAAGGGAGAGACAGAGGAACGGTCAGACAGGCAGGTTAGGGTTAGAAAGTCTAAATATGCAAAGTTCTATGGGCTCGGAAGCATGGAAAAGTGACAGGCTGCTCTTTTTATTTTTTAAAAAACCACTCACAAAAAGCTTCACCATCACTTCAAGAATTATCTTGGCTACCCCTCTGTAGCTGAAGGCCATATGTGATGAGTCCATTCTAAGGGCTGCATGCATTGGCCCGTATCTGTGGGGAGATTTCCACCACCACCTCGTAAAAAATGGAAAACTGCTGGACAAATTACTGTGCCCCAGCACTAGCTGAGAACATAAGATGAGTCTTGCTGGCTCTGGCCAAAAGGGGACAATCTGGTCCAGCATCCACTTCTCACAGTGGCCAAACAGATGTCCATGGGAAGCTCTAAGTGCAACCACAACTGCCCCCACTCGTGACTTCCACCAATGGGTGTATACTGAATTCAGAGAGAAAGACGTGCCCATGACAGAAGAGGGGATCCTTCTTGAATGTAAAAAAAACTGGTAGCAGTTGTTACATAATTCCTCTACACCAGTGGTTCCCCAACTTTTTCTTTTCTCCAAGGACTGCTTGAAAATTGCTGAGGATCTCGGAGGACCAGTTAGCTATTCTTCTACCTCTTGGAGCAATGGTGCTAGGTGCTGCATGGTTTTTAACTGAATTTTTGCAGACATGCTGCGGATCACTTGAACGAAGCTGGTAGACCGTCAGAGGTCCAGAGACCAGCTTGGGAAGTCCTGCTCTGGAATACAAGCAGGAATTTCCTCTAAGTCGCCCTTTGAAAGGGGTCCGTATTTGTCACTGGAGGATTCCTACCTCATCTGGGAGGTTTGCCTGGATTTCATCGTCCATTTCCCTGCAGAAAGGCAATAAAAATAAAAATGAGAACTCGGGGGAAACATAAAGGGGCTCAAGGCAATTATCCAGACACTAGTAAACATAGCAGAACAAGCATTATGAAACTGGGTTGGTGAGAAGCACTCTGAAGTCAAGTGAGAGGCAGGGGAGAGTTAAAGTCAAGGGTTTACATCTGGTTTTGTTTCCAAAGTCTGGCTCGTGTGTTGCGACAGCAGCAGAATTCCAACGAAACTGGAAGCGGCCAATGTTAACTTATTTGCCCATAATGGAAATCAAACCACTGAAAACGACTGATGTTTGCTGCTGCTGTTGCTTTCAGTCTGCGAATGATAACAAACTAATGTTCCCCACCGCAAACCACCACAATTTGCACTGTGATTCCTTTGCACTAAAATGAATGGGATGGAATAAAGTAATGACAATGCAAGTTATGTAAGCTACATAATCTCGCCACAATGGACAGCAAAGAATGACGGTGTCATAATTTTTGGCACAAGATGAACTGCTGCAGAACAGCAATATCGCCGTGTGTGTTAAACACAGGGCGGAATGGAAAGCAATGCATTATACATCCCTACCTCTGACTCAGAGGACTCCATCTCAGGAGCCCCAGTCCATCTGTCTCCCCTGCTCTATGCGAGTAAAAAAGCTGCTGAGAGGGGGTGGGCCCCTTTAAGAGAAGTAGTGCTTTTCGGTAAAAGGTAAAGCTTACAGCTCCTACCTAAGGCTCAGCCTAAGGCTGGCTGTTGCTGAAGCAGCCACAATGCTCCACTCTCTGAGCCCTGGGCAAGGTTTGGGCTAGGATGAGGTCAGCACCTGTATCCCAACAGGCAGCACCAATCCCAACTTGTTGTTGTTGTTTAGTCGTTTAGTCGTGTCCGACTCTTCGTGACCCCATGGACCAGAGCATGCCAGGCACTCCTGTCTTCCACTGCCTCCTGCAGTTTGGTCAAACTCATGCTGATAGCGTCGAGAACACTATCCAACCATCTCGTTCTCTGTCGTCCCCTTCTCCTTGTGCCCTCCATCTTTCCCAACATCAGGGTCTTTTCCAGGGAGTCTTCTCTTCTCATGAGGTGGCCAAAGTATTGGAGCCTCAGCTTCAGGATCTGTCCTTCCAGTGAGCACTCAGGGCTGATTTCCTTCAGAATGGATAGGTCTGATCTTCCCATGAGACTATCAAGAGTCTCCTCCAGCACCATAATTCAAAAGCATCAATTCTTTGGCGATCAGCCTTCTTTATGGTCCAGCTCTCACTTCCATACATCACTACTGGGAAAACCATAGCTTTTACTATACGGACCTTTGTTGGCAAGGTGATGTCTCTGCTTTTTAAGATGCTGTCTAGGTTTGCCATTGCCTTTCTCCCAAGGAGCAGGCGTCTCTTAATTTCGTGACTGCTGTCGCCATCTGCAGTGATCATGGAGCCCAAGAAAGTAAAATCCCAACTGGAAAGAGGCAAAAGCTCAAAAGGTCCTAAGTCCAGCTCCCCACACCTGTCTGGTTAAGAAGGGATTAGGTGGCAGGGAAATGGGGGGGCGGGTGGACCTGAGACCCTGGAAAGCCAGAGAAGACCATGCTAGTTCGAAGGGGCGTTTTCTATGACCACAAGCATTCAATCCTGATCTGCATGAGAGGTGCTTCCAGGTCTTCCCATTAGTTTTTCTTTAATCCCATTCAGTTCAGGCAACTCCCTATTTATGCGGGGGTTACATTCTGAGGCGCCGCGCGTTTAAGTGAAATTGCATAAATTGGGAACAGCATTGGAAAAGCCTGCAAACACCCTCCAAACCTCTGGAAACCATCATAAAACCATTTAAAAAACAAAAAACCCACCAAAACCTACCACAGTTCCTTCCTCCAAACCTCCTTGCTCAAACTCCAACTCTCCATAGGCCTCAAAGCTTGGTGCTAAGGCTCTTGGGATTGCCAGATACTATTTTCATGTGTTTTTATGCTCTTTTAGGGATGCTTTTGCCCCTTTTTGTGCTACTTCAGTGTTCATGGCAATGCGCGCAATCACCCACAGGGCCGGATTTAGGTTTGATGAGGGCCTAAGCTACTGAAGGTAATGTTCAGCTGTCCTTTGTCAACAACAAATTGTTGCTGTTTTTTGTGTTGGATATATGCTATATAGTAATTTATGGAGCTAATGGGTATCTAAAGCCATTTGCACATAACAAAATATGTATTTTATCAAAGTAATTGTTGAACTAAAATACAATTGATTTTTGGGGGGGCCCCCAAGAGAGCGGGGGCTATAGCTTGTTTAGTAAAGGTTGCCTGTCACTTTCTCAACTACAATAAATCCGCTTAAAAAGAAGAACTGGATTTGTTGTGCCAGGGAACCCAGAGAGTTCTCACCATCTTTTATGCCTGACAACAAAACCCTAACTATTGGATTCTTTTGCCCCATCTTTTTGTGCCTGCCAAACAGCTGTGTTATGCTTATGATAATATGTTATTCTCTTGTTAATTATGCTGTTTTAAATGTGCAATTTATATTTGACTTCACTTAGCAATGTGGTGTTTTTTAAAAATGTTTAAGTTTTTTTGTTAACTTTGTTTGTGTTAAATATGTATTCTGTAGCTGACCTCCTTCGTAATGTTTTATTTTGAAGTCTTTAAGATAATATTTTAGTTTTCTGTTAATTATGTAGCTTTGACTGTATACTCTACATTTGACTTTCTTCAGACTGTTTTATTGATATTTTATTAATGTTTCAATATTCCGTAAACCGCTTTGAGATTTTTCTTATAAATATAAAGCGGTATAGAAATGAAATATATCATCATCATCATCATCATCATCATCATCGCTCAAACCTAAATGTTGATTTCAGTGGGTCTGAGTAGTTGGACAGTGCTGCAAGAGGACACTGTACAGCACTCTGAAACCCATTTCAATCAGTTGAACGATTGCCCACCCTCTGCCAAAGGAATGACAAAGATCACCAGCAGCACATACACTGTCCCGGCTTTGTTCTCTGCGAAGAACCGGAGCACGAAGTCCCCTTCCTTGTTGGGCTCAAAGGTGGAAGGCACCACGATATACTCCCCCGGCGGCAGCTTGAAGCGGGTGCTGACCTCGCGCAGGTTGATGAACTGCTCGGATCGTGCCCGCGAGGAGTTCGACAGGAAGAAGTCGCGCTTCAGGTGTACGGAGGTCTGCCCCCTGAACTGCCAGAGAGGAGAAGGCACGAGTTGAGCAAGTGCTTCACCTGTCGAACCTTCCTCTTGGAATAGGGAACGGCCGTGGCCAGGGCCGGATTTAGGTCTGATGAGGCCCTAAGCTACTGAAGGTAATGGGGCCCTTTATATGTCCAGCTGTCCTTTGTCAACAACAAATTGTCACTGTTAGAAATGAGCAAACCAGTGATATTTCAGAGAGCAGGCTAGCAGGCGGGGCCCATTTCTTACATCACAGGAGCCTACACAACACAAAACACTGTTGCAGTGTTATTTTATGTGTGTTTTATCTTATATTTTGGAAATGTACATCCAGTTTTTTTCCCTTTAATTATTTTTGGCGCCCCCAAGAGAGTGGGGCCCTAAGCTATAGCTTGCTTAGCTTATATGTAAATCCTGCACTGGATAGCTCAGTGGAAAAGCTCCTGCCTTGCAGGTAGAAAGGTCCCAGGTTCAAACCACTGCAGCTCTGGTAGACAGCAGCTTTCTACATCCCTGTTTAAATTGGCCCTTTCTTTAAATCAAGAGGACTGGAATCTTTCTTTCTTTTTAGAAGAAGGACTGCAGTTCAGCAGCCAGAGCACCTGCCTCTCATACCGAAGGTCCCAATTTCAACCCTCAGCAGCTCCTGATAAGCTTGTCTGAAAACCGGGAGAGCAGCTGCCAGTCAGTGTAGACAATGCTTAGCTAGAGGGATCAGCGATCTAACATACTAGAAGTCCTCTAAGGTAAAGGTAAAGGGACCCCTGACCATTAGTTCCAGTCGTGGCCGACTCTGGGGTTGTGGCGCTCATCTCGCTTTACTGGCCGAGGGAGCCGGCGTACAGCTTCCGGGTCATGTGGCCAGCATGACGAAGCCGCTTCTGGCGAACCAGAGCAGCGCACAGAAACACCGTTTACCTTCCCGCCGCAACGGTACCTATTTATCTACTTGCACTTTGACATGCTTTCGAACTACTAGGTTGGCAGGAGCAGGGACCGAGCAACAAGAGCTCACCCCATCACGGGGATTCAAATCACCAACCTTCTGATCGGCAAGTCCTAGGCTCTGTGGTTTAACCCACAGCACCACCCGCGTCCCTAGAAGTCGTCTATATCCACTTAAATTATCCCTTTATTCAGTAATAATGAGGACTAGAATCTTTCTTCCAAGCACTTGCCTTGACTGCAAAGGGCGCCTGCTTCATTCCCTGCCATTTCCAGATAGGGTGGGAAAGACTCCTGGCCTGAAACCCTGGACAGCCGGTGCCAGTCAGTGTAGACAACATTGAGCTAGATGGACTCAGTTGGCCTGACTTGGGATAAAGCAATTTGCTACACCCCTACTTATTTTGTTCCTTATGTTGAGGACTAGAATCTTAGGTTTCCCCCCCTTTTTAGCAGAAGGTCTGCAGCAAAGCAGTGGAGTGCAAGCTTTGCATGCAGAAGGCCTGAGGTTCAGTCCCTGGCAACTACAGGCAGCAGTGGGAAAGACTGGGACCCTGGAGAACCATTGGCAGACAATACAGACCCCCGTGGCCTGGCTTCTGGTCCTATGTTCTTATGCTCTTGCAGGGGCTTCCCATACTTACAGGAGTTGCTCTTTGGCATACATACCTCAGGAGGCACCTGCAGGAGACAAAAGGAAGAGGGGCAGTGAATTCCGAAAGAAGGCAGAGGAAGGGCTCCACACCCCGAGGGGCAGCTCTCCCAAGCCCTCGGGCGGTACCTCGTAGACGGCAAAGCCGATGGTCTCCATGTCCTTGCCAAACCGCCTCTCCCGGCGCCGGTGCTTCTGCATCAGAGACAGAAGGAAACTGCAGCCCGGCTCCCTCCTGTCCTCGTCGTCGTCGTGGTCCACCTCTTCCAAGCGGATTTTGAACTGGGGGTTAATCCAGAAGGTTGCTGAAGGAGAAAGAAAGAAAGAGGAGACTGTGGGGTGCAAGGGTTTGGGGGAGATGGCAGTCAAATTCAACAAATGCATATTCTCGCAAGTTAGTAAGTTTAGGGGCAAACGGACACAGAGCTGTATTGCTAGATAGGCAGACTCAGAGCATAGCAATGTAAATGGTAGAGAGAGTTCTGTGTGATGTCATTTCCTGTTTCCAGTAGCAGGAAGAAACGAGAAATATAAGCCCATCTCCTTCCTGTCACTCTTTCTTTCTTTCTCCAGCCTGCAATGAATGCACATATGGCTGTTCCTGCTCCAGCTCAGGCTCACACCTGAAGCTGGTTGAGCTGTAAAATGCAAGTATTTTACCTGCATAGGGTTTTTTAATAACAATTCTTATTAATTTTTCAGTTTATACATCTCAAAATAAAACGTTTTACATAATACCATGTAACAATTGACTTCCCTCCTTCCCTTTTCGTAGCTCATTTTACTTACCATATTTTTCGCCCTATAGGACGCACTTTTTCCCCTCCAAAAATGAAGGGGAAATGTGTGTGTGTCCTATGGGGCGAATGCAGGCTTTCGCTGGAGCCTGGAGAGCGAGAGGCGTCGGTGCGCACCGACCGCTCTCGCTCTCCAGGCTTCAGGAAGCTATCCGCAAGCCTTGGGAGCCCGGTGGGGGTACCCGCCGGGCTCCCAAGGCTTGCGGGCAGCAGCCTGCAGCCCGAAGCACGGGGTGCGCTGTGGAGCACGCCCCGTGCTTCGGGCAGATGTTCGCAAGCCTTGCGCGCCCGGCGGGAGGTTGCGCGCAGCTTCGGCATCGCTCTGGCTCCCATTCTGGGGGCTGGGGTCGGGGGAAGCTTGGGCTTCCCCCGCCCCAGCCCCGCGCCGGGGGGAAAAATAAATTTCCCCCCCTTTATTCCCCCCCCCAAATCTAGGCGCGTCCTATGGGCCGGTGCGTCCTATAGGGCGAAAAATACGGTATCTATCATTCCTGCATATTTTATTATAGTCAATCTAATCGTTTCTCCATTTTACATCCTTTAAATATTTACCATACTGTTGAATTTATCTAAATGCTGCCAGCGTTTTCAATTGTGCACAATTATTTTCTAAATATTCAGCAAAAAGATTCCAATCCTCTTTGAATAAAGATTCTTCTTGCTCTCTTATTCTATAAGTTAAACCTGCTGCTTCTGCAAATTCTATCATTTTAAGTTGCCAATCTTCCTTACTAGGGATCTTGTTCACTTTCCATCTATGGGCTAGCAAAATTCGAGCCACCATGGTTGCGTACATAAATATTTTTTTCTGACAACTGGGAACTTCAGACTAAAGTATTCCTAACTAAAAGGCCTGAGGGTTTTTTGGGAATGTTGTTTTAAACATTTTTTTTTACTCATTGCAGATCATTTCCCAATAGCCTTTAACCTTTTTACGTGTCCACCACATGTGAAAAAATGTTCCTTCCATTTCTCTGCATTTCCAACACAGATCTGATCCAACTTGGTACATCTTGACCAACTTACTTGGGGTTAAATACTAACTATGTATCATTTTTATATACCGTATTTTTCCGTGTATAACACGCCCCCGTGTATAAGATGACCCCTATTTTTTGGGACTCCAAATTAAGGAAATGGGGGGAAATTGCCCAGAATTATTGAGCATTTTTTGGGGGGGAGGACTGCCGACAATCGCTCACCTGTGTCTTATACAAAGAAAAGAATGGTAATTCTCTTTCAAAGTATAACATGTGGTAAATTTCTAATCATTCTTCCAGAGTTTCTCCCAGAGGTTTAGGTCTATGTTATGCCCTATATCCATTGCTCAGTGTGTCATTGAAGTTTTGACTAACTCGTCTTTCATTTCCCATTCTAATAATAAGTTATACATTTTTGACAATAATTTATCCTTGTTCCACAATAATTCTCTTTCAAACTGTGAGCTTTGATCTGGAAACCCATTTTTAAAATCTAATTCAAACATATCATATATTTGATGATACTGTAACCAATCCTTACTTCTTCCATTGCATAGTTCTACTGCTGCCTTTGCCGTGAACCAATCCAAGACTATTGAGTAAGTAAACACTATTTTTAAGCTTACTTTACAAGTTGTTGCCTGATTCTCTGTTATGCCAGCTAACAAAGGGGAAGCCAGCTTATTTAATAAGCTGGAATTGCTTAAAAGAGAAGGCTTTGCAGACTAATTTCCAAAGCTTCTGTTTTCGCTGCAAGGGATAGGATTTTAAAGATCTTTTAAACACACACCCCCCACAGGAGACCGGAGGGGCAAATTGTAATTAAGATACCCTCTCCTACCTACTAAAACCCAATCCCACACAACTCACGTCACGTGTTACGTGAGCTACCTGGGTAGTTCCTGCAGCCGCCAGCTGTACTCCCCCGCCGCCAGGTCCCGTCGTAGAGTGTCGTGTTCCACTTCCGGAACTTGCGCGACTTCAGCGCATCTGGCGTGAGGTTGCAAATCTCAAGGCGGGAGAATTCCCGGAGGAAGTCTTGGAAGGACATCCTAGGAGAAGGAGACAGGTCGCGAATTCAGATCATGCGCTCGCTCGTTGGTGACGTGTGTGCGTCTTTAGAAATGCGATTCCTAAGACAAATGAAAAGGGCGCCTACCAGAATTCTCCATCTTCCATTTTAATTCTCAGCTGCTGCCCTATAGATGGATCCACGGCGTTCCATTCCCCAGAGCTGTAAAGAAAAAGAGAAGAAAATGTGCTGCCTGTTACAGAGAGAGATTCCAAAAGAAGTAGAAAATGCAGATTCTTCTCTTTTCCCCCTTTTATAATTTTGATTAAATTTTGTTTTATATTTTAGAATATTCATTTAAACAACCTTAAAATATCAGTGACTTCTCTTCTTCCCTTTCCATGGTTCATTTTGCATAACATAAATCCCTGCATATTTTATATAAACTAAACCATTCAGTATTCCATTATTACATCCATCAAATCTTATTTACACTGTTGAATTTATCTTAATGCTGGCCATGTTTTCAAATATACACAATTTCCCCCCGTATATTCAATAAACATTTCCCAATCTTCTTTAAATGTATGTTCTTCTCGTTCTCTTATTCTACATGTTAGGTCCACAAGCTGTGCATATTCCATAAATAATAATAATAATAATTTATTTATATCCTGCCCTCCCCAGCCGAAGCCGGGCTCAGGGCGGCTAACAACAATAAAGTGTAAGTTGCCATTCTTCTTTAGTTGGGACTTCGCTCGTTTTCCACTTTTGGGCTAACAAAACACAGGCTGCAGTTGTTGTATACTGTACATAAATAACCTTTTTTGACACCTGGGAATTTCCATCTGAATTATCCCCAACAGAAAAGGAATCTTGTTTTTTGGGGGAAAGTACTTAAAAAAATTCTTTTTCCAATTCATTATGAATTATTTCCCAATACTCTTTTACCCTTTTACAGGTCCATGGCATATCCTCAGTCTCATTGCATCTCTGGAGAAAATGCAGAGTCTTCTCAACCAGCCCAAAAGAGCGCTGCTTGGTCTGTTGGAAGGCCTACCTAATCAAGTGGCAAGCCAGAGGGCTACTGGAAGCCCACAAGGAAGACTTGAATGCCACAGCTCACTTTCACTCTCCAGCAACTGATTTCCAGAGAAATACTTCCTCTGATGGCCCTCACAATTATAGCCAGTGACAGCCTTATCCTCCAAAAATTTGCCTAATCCTGTGTCAACGGCTTCTTTATTTCTGTCCTGAATCTCCCATGACTCAGTTTCAATGGAAGGTCTAAAATGTTTTGCTATCTGGACAGAAAAAAATAAAAATAATGAAAGTTTCAGGCAGCAGAAGACTGGCTGGGTCTCTTATTGAAATCAATGCAAAGTTTAAACAATATGCACTTTAATGGGTTGCCTGTAAAATGGGCAGATTTCAGGTTTTCTGAAATCTGAGACAGCCAGTTATTTGCAAGGGTAAGAGAACGTCTAAAATGTTCACCTTGCCTTGTGGATGAAAAACACAAGAGTTACAGGCTGTAGAAGAGAAGCTGGATCTCCTACTGAATTCAGTGGGAGGAAACCCAGTGAATGAAATTGAAATGAATGGGGGTCAATCAAACAAATGGGAGTTTTTGAAACAAGAACTTTTCTTTTTATTGGATATCTCTGACATGGGATGGGTAAGCTGCCTTCGTCTACTCTATAGCATGTTGACTGATAAAACTTGCAAAGCTACATGGAGCCATTTATTCTGCAGGCACCACTTCAAAAACACTAGATTGTATTTGATCTTCTGTGATGAACCAACTATTGTGAAGCAACTGCTCGTGCAAATATTAAGAGCTGGAGTGTCTCTCAAAGCCTAGGGGTGAGGAGTCTTGGCCCTCCAGATGTTGCTCTGATCAGTCCTAGCAGGCATGGCCAACAGCCAAGGATGATGGGAGTTCAGCAACATCTGCTGTAGCCCTAGTAACTCTCATAGATTTGTCACCAAAAAATTCACTCTGGTTTCCAAACACAACACACACTCTGTTTCCCTTTGCCACTTTGCTTGGCAAACTCACTTCCTGCACACACCAACTTTGGGGCACAGGGGCTCTTCTTTTTCAAGCGCCTAAACCTTTCGCCTCCTTCATTTCTGTCTGTGATGGTTAGAATGCTGGGCTGGAGAGTCCTGGATTCAAATCCTGATCCAGCTACAAAGCTTACTAGATGACCCTGGGCTGGTTCCTGTCTCTCAATCTAACCTTACTTTGCAGAGTTGTCCTGATGTGACGCCGGGAAGATCGTGCGTGCCACCCTGAGCTCTTTACAGTGGGATTAAAACGGTATATAGAGAAGACAGTCCTTCTGTCCCCACAGCACTATGGCCCAGGAGGAGGGGAAGTGGAACCCAGATATTCTCATCCCCATGAAAACAAAGGAAGCTCGTCGACAGAAGGAGGGACCTTGCTATGGCTGCCCTGGTGTCTTTCTCCCCCTTTCACCAGCCCTTTCTGAAGCATGCATAGAAAAACTCCTCCAGGGTTTCCTTCTTACTTGTCACTCCAAGCTCCAGTCCACTCCACCTCCCCCCACGGGTTTCGCATCCGTATCAGGTTAACCCTCTGCCCTCGGTAGTTGATCTGTGGGAGCAGAGAGATAATGAGAGATGGCCGTTAAGAGATTGTCACAGAGGAAGGAAAGAACAAGGCTGCACTTGACTTGACCACATTATTGACCCTGCCCTGTTTTCAAATAGTCTGAATAGCTTCCCAGTGGCAATGAGTTCCAGATGGCTTCTGTGGGAAAATGACAATGTCCCTGTGACTCTGGACAAATAGAAACAATAGAGCATGTGCTTCTCCAGTGCCTATATTATAGAGACATTCATATTAGCCTCATCTCCCCACTACTCCATAAGTACCCAGGGCGCACAGAACAATTCTATACCTCCCTGCTGCTTTCAAGATACCAACCCTGCTACAACATACGTTGCCAGGTTCTGCATAGCAGCATTCAAAATTCATCGTATGATGACCTGTGCCACAAACTAGATTTAATGAACACCCATATCAGAGCGCTCTGTAAATGGATAGCCATAGCCTTTTATATACTAACCTTTTATGCTCTTCCACGTTCGTTTAATGCTCCAGTCCTAACCCTTCTTTTAGCCTCTTTTAGATTCTTGTAGGCTTTTATATATACCTTCGGTTTTAATAATTTTAGCTTTCCAAAACATTTTGCAGATTTTAAATGATTGTTCCCCACCCTACTTATGCTGGTCTATGACTGTAATAAAGATCTGATTGATTGATTGATTGATTGATTGGTTTTTGTTGTTGTTGTAGGGATTCTTTTCTGGCAACCTCTCTGTTATTAAACTTTCCTACATAGATGATCCTCAGTTCTTTTATCTGATTCCCCTCTGCAGGAATATAGTTCCTCTTTATGTCAGAAATGGGGAATTTCAGGCCTAGGGCCTCTCTATCTGGCCTTGTTTCACACCCAGGTGGGTACAGGCCCTTGGACTCTGAGAATGCCTCTTGCTTCCCTGCAAGAGGGTTGAAAGGGGTGTGTTAGGGCCTGTGTAGAAACCAGCCTGCCTGTACAAAGGTAAAATCTGCCATTGTTGCCCCACCCACTTTTGCCTCAGGCATGTGGCCCTCAGAAAGTTGCCAAGAAGGCAATGCGGCCCTCAGAATGAAGAAGGGTCCTTGCCCTCGCTTTAGGCCTTCTCTCTTGACTTCTTAAAATTGTGAGGCTGAGGGCAGGGACCACCTTAGAATTGATTTGTTTAAGGTGCCCTGAAAGGTTTATTTTTGTTTTTTGTTTGCTAAAAGGGTTCTGGACATAAATGCTGTAAATAAAAAGGAAAACAAACGAGCGCCGAATAGTAGAAACGCAACAATCACCTGCTCAGCTCCAGTGACGGAATAGGCATGGCCTTTCACTAGCTTCTTAAAAGTGACAGCCTCCATGTCAAAAGCACTTGTGATCTGAAAAAACGGGGGTTGAAGAAGAGTAAGAATCTAAGTGACAACCTTCAAAGGGCCTCCAAGGACGTAAGACTTTGCTGGAAGGGGATGGAGCAGCCAACACACAGCACTGTATTGGATATTATGGAAGATTATATAAATATATATATCTTTTGTTGAAAGATAAAAAGTACTTAATTGCAAGCGCACAGGGTAAGATAAGATATATATATAGAGAGAGAAATAGCATCCATGTAGAAAAAAACCCAGAACCAACTCCCCCCCCCCAAAAAAAACTTGTATACATCACACAAAAATTGTGATTGTAGTTCCCCAGCCACTTAGCAGTATACCTGTTCCTCAGGCAAAATGTTTCATGCCACCGGTAAACTGCTGTGCAAAAAAAATGCACAAGCAGGCTGCTAGTAATTGTGCAATCTGTTGCATGGCGAGTTTCTGCTAGCACAGCTGTTGCACTAGAGTCTTCTGTTGCACAACAGGAAAGCTCACCTGCCCACTAGTGCAACAGCCCTTGCACTAGTGGACTATAGTGGTGGATGCAGCCCCAAGGTACTCACATCAATGGAGCAACCCATGAGAGACCCCCTCTCCAGGGCCTTTAAGATGATCTGGAAGAGGTCGCTGGGCGGCTTTCGTAGGTCGTACCACTCAGTGACACCTCCCGTGAAGTCTTCAAACCCTTCTGAGGTGCTCCCTCCCGAAAGAGCCTCGTAGCAGCCGTTCACCCTACGGTGGAAGCAGCAGGGCATCAAGAAGGCGCTTCGTAGTGAATCAGAACATTGCTGCATCAATCTAGCTCAGTATTGTCTGCACTGACTGGCAGCAGCTCTCCAGGGTCCCAGGCAGTGAGTCTCTCCCAACCCTACCTGGAGTTGCTGGGAATCATAGGATCACAGAGCTGGAAAGGACCCCCAGGACTCATCTAGTCCACCCCACTCAGACTAAACCCAGGACCATCTGCAAGCAAAGTACCCGATCTACCACTGAGCCACACAAATCTCTGAACCTAAGCTGGGTAAGGCCAATTTATACGTGGACCTGTTCCCCACCCCCTCAAATGCTTTTTATTGATTTTCACAAACATAAATAAAACTTAAACTTTTACATTAAACATTTTGTGTCATCTTATTTACCCTGCGCAATTTTGCGCCTGGACTTCCCTCCTACCCTGCTTCGGTTTTCCCAATTTACATCTTCTCTTACAGATTCTTATTTACCCTCTATTCACATCACAGGATTTATATTAACCCTGCTACAGTTTTTAAACTTCTGCAATTAATTCGTATGTACGCAACAAATTTACTCCACTCCTCTTCAAACTTTGTCACTTTTTGGTCTCAAATTTTATAGGTCATTTTTGCCAATTCTGCATACTCAAATAATTTTGTCTGCCACTCCAATAAAGTTGGGATCTCCTGGCATTTCCACTTTTGGGCCACGAGAATCCTAGTGGCAGTCATGGCATACTGAAATAGTTTACGATCTTTTTTTCTCACTTCATCTCCTATTATACCTAATAAAAAAGCCTCTGGTTTCTTTGGGAATGTGTATTTGAAAAGTTTTTTCAACTCATTATATATCAAATCCCAAAACTTTTTCATCTTTTCACATGTCCACCACATGTGGTAGAATTCACCGTCCTTTAGTTTGCACTTGGACCTGTTTTAATTGTTATACATGTAGAACTGTTCTAAACTGTTTTTGCACTTTTCTTTTTTTACGGCTCAAATGATTTAGTTCTTTTATAGTTGTGTATTTCACTGTTGTAACCTGCCCTGGGGCTTTCTGGTGAGGGATCAGTAAGAAATCTACAATGGGGGGGGGGAGAAATATCATGTTTGTTCCCATTTCACAACTGGGAAAACTGAGGCTCACTCACCCCCAGGTCACAGAGTTTGCCCTTGGCAGAGGTGGGGCAAACACAAGTCTTTTGTACCAAATCTTTAGCCTCCCTCCCCCCGTCGACCCCAAACCAAGAGATTGAGATGCTTACTTGGCATAAGCTTTCTCGAGCAGGGCGCTCCAGAATTCGTTGCCTTCTGCGGAGTGGACAAACACAAGCTTGCCATCTTTGGTTGGGAGGAGGTCATCCACCACCACGTCGACCCACTCGCCAAATTGCCAGATCTGCATCAAGTGAAAAACAGGCAAGACAAAGGTGAAAACTTTTCAACCTGGAGATGCCAGGAATTGAACCTGGTCCCTCCTGCATGTGCCCTTGATGACTCAGTGATGGTTAAGAATGGAGGCAGGGAGGAGAGAAGATGGATGTTGTTTGCGTTTTAGAGGAGAACATACTTAATCTGTACTTCTCATCAAACCATTATGTGAGCCCAAACACAATGAGATTTACATTTCTCTGAATTTTACAACGGTAGTTCTGCAACTGAACAACTCATTTACAAAAATACATATGTTAAGGGGAAGTGTTCAGAAAAACACATACTCTAGTGAAAACAACATACAAAAAAAAGTATTCTATAAGGGGGGAATTGCTTGCAAAACAGTCAAAATGGCAAATTAAAATGTGTATTTCAGAAGAAATTTACATTGAAATGCTGATGAATTTTCACAATACAGTGGTACCTCAGGTTAAGTACTTAATTCGTTCTGGAGGTCCGTACTTAACCTGAAACTGTTCTTAACCTGAAGCACCACTTTAGTTAACGGGGCTTCCTGCTGCCGCCGCGCCGCCAGAGCATGATTTTTGTTCTCATCCTGAATATTTCTGGGTTAGCAGAGTCTGTAACCTGAAGCGTATGTAACCTGAAGCGTATGTAACCTGAGGTACCACTGTACTTTAAAAAAAAAAAAATCCAGGCTACAGACAGGAGAACTGAATTTAAAACTGGAAAAACAAGAAACTGAAACTGACAGATCTGGGGGTTTTTTTCTTAGCGGTTGCGCTCTGCACATGCTCAGAGAAAGCCATCATTAGTCCACATGTTCCAAGGTCAAGAGCCAGCATTCTGCACGAGCTCTGGTCCTGACACATTGCTCAAATTACATTATTCCTTGCAGGCCCACCTAGTCCAGCTTTCTTTCTGCGTCCTAACAAACCCAGTTCCGCTAAAGGGCAGGAGGGGAGAGAGAGTCTGCAAGTGCGATTCATCAGGAAAGCTGCAGCTGTCTACCTGCAGGCACAGATCAGCAGGCTGAGCAAACACCAGGCTGTGCTCTGAATGGGAGGCACCGGGCAGCTTTCTTCCCCGCTATGCACCACACCCTTGCCACCCCCACAAACAAAGAACCTTGAAATACCAAGGCGAATCATCACCTGCGAGGTCGGATTCCACATCAGGGTGGAGTCTTCAGGTGTGGAAGGCTTAAAATAAGCAGCAAAGCCACCTTGGCTGGCAACAGACCAAGCCAGGCGTTGGATGGGGTGGAGCTGGGCAGAAGATAACCGCCTTGAATGGCGTTCGTGCGTTTAAGGAGCTGGCTTTGGGCTAAGTGAGGGAGCCTGGAGATAACTGGAAAAACAGACTTTTTATTCTCACTCTTCTAGAATAAAAAGTCCATTTTTAAACTGATCACCGGGCTCCCTCTGTTAGCAGAAAGTCAGAGATTATTATTATTTGTAAAGGGAATTTCTGTATGAGTTAATACCTTATTATCCATTTGGAGCTATACTTTATCTTTGTCCTTCCAGGCTATGGTTTACATTTTTGATTCATTGGGGCTTCCCTCCCCCCTTTTGTTATACTTGCATTTTTTTTTTTGTTAAATCAATTTTACACACACAGACACACACACACACACTGTTTTGCAGTATGGAAAGTGACAGGAAAGTGCACAGAAAAGGGTGGGATGAATGAGTGATTAACTGGAAAGGTGTAAACACCCCACAAGGAAAATCAGAGTGATCGGAGCACAAATGCTTATTGTCGTATGAACAACTTGCAAAATACATAAATCAGAATGAATGCTCATAAAGACTGGATATGATCTAACCTCGGTATAAGTTTTCTGCTAGCAAATCAGGGAAGAATGCTAAAATAAACACCAGAGAGATATGGAGGACACAAAGAATTTCTCTGTTGCTTCGCAAGCAGGGCTAGTCTATGTTCCCACAAAATACATCCAATTTAAAAACACAGAGAGAGAGACGCAGTGCTTTGAGTAACAAGGTTCGCAGCAAGGCAGGTGCTCACCTGGAAGTGGAAGATGCCAGCGTACCCATTCTGGAAGCTCTGCCCATGCGGGACAACGCGGTGCAGAAGAGGGTCATTCAGGGTGAGGGAGGCAATAGCCGCCAGGAGCCAGCAGTCACCTGGATGGAGAGGCAAAGGGAAAGCCAGCCAGTTAAAACAAAAACAACTGTTATCTATCTATCTATCTATCTATCTATCTATCTATCTATCTAATTATTTGGTGAGGCTGTTGCATCCAACTTTAGGGATACTCAGAGTAGGCCTGTTAGCATTAGTGGACATGACCAAGGCCCCATCTGCACTATGCATCATGCCACTCTGAGCAGATGTGGCTTCCCCCAAAGCATCCTGGGAAGTGTAGTTTCATAAAGGATGCTGAAAGTTGCGAGGAGACTTTGTTTTGGAGGCACCCTGAGAGCCCCCTCATTTCAGGGAGCATCTGCTGCCCCAGAAGCTCTAAGTGGAGAGAGCTTTTTCTTCTGTATTCTCCTTTCACGACCAACATGTACCTTTTCCCCCCTCGCACCCTCCCCAAAACTGCCAGTTCCTTTCATCCTTCCTCTCCGGACTAGTAACAGTTCTCCTGTCTTATTCCCTTCCTTTCTTTTCCCATTCTATTTATTTGAACAAATATTCACCTTCCATTATTTCACCTCCTAATTCCCCTCAGCACCTCCTCTGGCCCTTTCCCCTCAGGGGAGGGAGGCTTCCCTTCCCTCACCCTCCCCGGAACTTTCCGGTCTGCCAGCCAGCTTCACTCAGCGGACCAGGAGCTTCTGGTGCTATGGCACAGCTAGGGCCACCTGAAACTAGTTTGAGAAACACCGCCTTAGCCCAAGTGGACTACCAGCTGCCTGCCTGGTTCCTGATCTCTGGGTGGGGTGCTTTCTCCAGTGTTTGAAATTAGCCAGGTGCCAGGCGCATTTTGCACCTAGCCTCTGACCACTTGCGACCAAGTCAGGGTGCCTGGGCGCCAGGATGGCACCTGATGTCTTGGGATCATTGGATCTGGACCGCTTTCACGCACAAATACTTCATCCTGTAGAATTCTATCAATTATATTTAATCTGCACAATCAGAATGAATTTCAGGAACCAAGTTGCTTTGTCTGTGCAGCCAGAGCAGGAGCAGTCGTCATTAAGAAAAAGAGGTTGGAACTGGCCAATATACTGTACTGTACAATATACTGTACTGTTCTAGGTTTTTTTTTACTAAAAATAATATAAAAAAGGGGGGTAGTCTTATACACGGGGGCAATCTCCCTCCATTTTCTTAATTTTGAGTCCCCCAAAATAGGGGGGGGTGTTATACATGGTGGCATGTTATACATGGAAAAATACGGTATATATGTGGACTGTCCCTGGATCAAGGGACTTTTCTTCTTTAAGTTCTCAAAGCTCTTAACCTAGGCTCAAGGTTGTCATCTGAACTAGATGTTTAACTAAGAATTCATCACAGTCAGCCCATCATTTGAAAAATAAGACTTTAGAGCTGTCTTGCCCCAAAATGGCAACGAAACATTCCGCTTTGGCAACCACAACCTTGGTTTAAAGAGCCATTTGGCGCCTAACTTATATACCTGAGTTTTTGACAAACACTGTTGACAACTCAGTTGTTTCTAGGAAATGCAAACTTGTTTTGGAGTAAGCGCAGACACCAGTTTGCTGTTGTCTTTGAGCCCTGAAGCTGGTGCTCTGCCCCGGGGAGGGGTGCAGGCTGCACAGAGGAGACCACGCCTGCCTGCAGGGCTCTGATCAGATAAATGGTGTGTGGTGTGAGAGAGGGAGGAGGAGAAGAAACACTGAGGAGGGTGTGTTTCCTGCAGCTGTCGGGAAGTTTCCCTCGATGACCGTGACCTGACAGTTTCAAAACAGCCAAGCCAAAAGGAAAACAGCCAGGCAGGAATGGTAGGAAGGCCAGAGAGAGTGAGGGAGTCACGTCATATGCTCAGGGGGCTCTGCGGCTGCTGTTGCACAATCAGGACACACCCGGAAAGGCTCCAATGTCCTTTCAAAATTGTACTTCTCGTCGTAACAGAAAACAAGCCATGCCGATAAAGCACAGAAAAATAAACGAAGGGCCAGCAGGAAAACAACAACCAGAAATTGCATCAAAACCTTTGCCTTCCAAGTTATCAGTAGGTTTTGTCTACCTGAAGAAAACAGAAAAGCTGTCCGTCTGTTTCCAACATATAAATTTGAGCAACTTTTTTTCTTTGGGATGGGTGGTATCTTGGGCGTGGCCAAGATTACCGGGGGGGGGGGGCACACACCTGTCACCATCGTCTGTCTGACTCTGTCTAGCAGATTTGGAATGAAATGTCTCAACAACCGTCATTTTAAATTTCTTTTGCTCCCAAGTGGTCATAAAAATCTGTCATAATCTTTCCACAAATTTCTACTTTTAGTTAGGTGTTTTTATTTATTTACTTGATTATGGGTGGGGGCAGCTGCCCCACCTGCTCCCCCAGCTACACCCATGGGTGGTGTCCAACTAACTCCCACCCCAGATAAACACCCACTGAAATCAACAGACATGGCTAAGGGCTTCCCATGGACACCTGGCTGCAAAAACTGGAAGGGCACCCTTTGGCCTGATCCAGCAGCCAAGCTCTTCCTAGGATCTCCTATACAACAAAGACCACAGCCTTGTCCTGCAAGAAGCAGGGGAGTGAGGTGGGAAAGAACCAAGGGTGCGTGAGAGAGGAAACCTGGCTGCAGTGACCCCCAACCTCTCCCTGCTTTTGGGGGTGCTTAGCGCCCATCTCTGGCAGACAACCTCACAGCCTCAGGTGAACCCTCCTTACCCAGAGCTCCTTGACAGACGTCTGTGCGGGTCGCCCCGTCCACAATGAAGAGAGGGTTGCGGCACAGTTCCTGAAATACACAAGAGGGAGGCGGGCTGTTTTGTTGTTGTTGTCGCTGCTGTTGCTGCTAAATGCCTAAGAGGAAGAGCCTGCTGTATCAGGCCAAAGGTAAAGGGACCCGTGACCGTTAGGTCCAGTCGTGACCGACTCTGGGGTTGCGGCGCTCATCTCGCTTTATTGGCCGAGGGAGCCGGCGTACAGCTTCCAGGTCACGTGGCCAGCATGACTAAGCTGCTTCTGCTGAACCAGAGCAGCGCACGGAAACGCCGTTTACCTTCCCGCCGGAGTGGTACCTATTTATCTACTTGCACTTTGACGTGCTTTCGAACTGCTAGGTTGGCAGGAGCTGGGACCGAGAAACAGGAGCTCACCCCGTCGCGGGGATTCGAACCGCCAACCTTCTGATTGGCAAGTCCTAGGCTCTGTGGTTTAACCCACAGCGTCACCCGCGTCCCATCAGGCCAAAAGGGGCCCCCAAATTTAGTCCAGCATCTTGTTCTCGCAGTGGCCACACAGATGCCTCTGGGAAACCCGCAATCAGGACCTGAGCTCAAAGAGCACCTTTTTCTCCTGCAGTTTCCAGCAACTGGTATTCAGAAGCACTGCATTATGATTTGCCTCTACCTAGGAAAGGGGGAAAGGAATTGCAGGGTGAGGGGCTGGCGGGCTGGCTGCCTAATGCCAAAGTTGCACCAGCCCTTTATCTTGTTTACCTTTTAGACAACTATCAGGCAGGGAGGGCTTTTGATCATCAGGGCCGTGTGTACTCCGCACATTAAGTAAAAAGTGAAACTCTTTTCCCCAAGGAAAGCTCAGCTCTGTAGCCTGCCTTAAAAATGCAGGTTAAACCTATATGCATATTCTCTTACGTTCTCCATAATTAATTCCACTGTTTTGCTTTTACCACTTTGCTTAATTCATTCTGGCATGAAGCCTTGACTACTGGGAATCCTATTTGGCTTCGGGGAGATTAGCAGACATTACTATGCGAACACAGGTACTGAGTCAGCCTAATCAAGCTCAGTGTTGTCTGCACTGACCGGCAGTAGCTCTCCAGATTTTCAGGTGGGCGTCTTTCCTTGCTTTACCTGCAGATGCTGAGTAAAGGCAGCAAGTCAGCCAGATGCTCCACTATCGAATCCACACTCTCTAACATGTACTCTCCATACCCCATAAGGGCTAGAAACTTGAATGTAAAAAGGAGGTTCTCAGGAAGCTGAATTTTCAGACCAGTAACACAACTCTGCGGCTTTCTTGTGTTCCCGAAGAACTGAAGCTTACCTACACAGAACTACTACGCCCATTTTCTAGATGGGCTAAACCAGGCAAACTCGGCCCTCCAGATGTTTTGGGACTACAACTCCCATGATCCCTAGCTCACAGGTCCAGTGGTCAGGGATGATGGGAACTGTAGTCCCAAAACAGCTGGAGGGCCGAATTTGCCTATGCCCGGGTAAACTGATGCCAATAGCAAGACATAACTCAAGGTCAAAGATATTCTGGGTTGCAACCTGTGCCATTTCTTGAGTCTCACCGTAGGCCGTTTCCACTTGACTCCGTAAGTCTTGGAGGAGTTCGGCCCAAGCTCCTTGAAACCCAGGGAAGAGGCCGTGGCGGGGAAGGTGTCATCCCTGAAAAGGGCTCCACTCTGCAAGCACTCGTTGCGAAGCCTCTCGTAATCCTGGTTCAGGTACTTGATTGCATTCTCGTTTTTACCCAAGCCCAGGTCTTTGGCCCGCTGCTTCTGGACCTGAGCGGAGACCCCCGTGCAATAGATAGGCACAATGACCTCTTCCGACATCTCGGGCAATTGGGTGAAGCCCTCCTGAAACAGATAAAGATGGCATTAAACACACAGAGCTTTGGTTCAGTGGTAGAGCATCTGCTTGGCATGTAGAAGGCTCAATCCTCAGCATCTCCAGGTAAGGCTGGGAGAAAGTCCCTGCCTGAAACTCTGGACAGTCGCTGCCAGTTCGTTTAGACAGTGCCAAGCTAGATAGACCAAAGTTCTGAATCAGTGTAAAGCATATTCCTAGGTTCCTAGACAGAAACGTGCATATTTCTCAGAGCAGTATGGAAAATTGCCAATGGAACAGGCCAGGCAAAACAAAAAGGGAGTACAGAGCACCATCAGTATAGCCCCCCAACCTTTCAGATTTCCTCCTGCCCCTCCTGGCTCTTTAAGAATGCTAAGTCTCTAGTCCTCACAATTACTGAGAGGGAAATGGACAGGGCTGTCATACGTCTGGGATTTCCCAGACATTACCAGGATTTCAAAGGTGGAAGTGAAGTCCGGGCGGGGGGCGCGGAGGGGATTTCTCAAAGGCAGTGGTTTGTCCTGGATCTTCAGCAAGTAAACGGAGAAATAGCATGTGTTTTTTTGATGTTTCCATAAAAATGAAAGTGCAACAACTTCCGGGTTTTCCTTTAGAAAGCTCAACAATTTTGGGGGGTGCCCTGGTTTTTACTTTTTGAAATACGGCAACCCTAGAAAATGGAAGCTTTGGTATCATTATCATTATTCATTATATTTGTTAATTACTTTATATACACAGAGTGCCTCAAAATGACTTAAGAATAAAGTAAAATACAGACAAAGTACACTATAAGCCAAATTAAGAAAACAAAACACTGCACAATATGATTACGTTATTTGGATGGAAGGGGACATCTTTCCGGAATCCTATGGAATGTATCACTGCCTGTGAAAATATCTTTCCTTTTGAAGAAAATGGTCCAAAACCTGCTGAAATTTGTTCTTTTAATTACTTCTACAAGCCCCACAGAAGGACTGCAACTCAGTGGCAGAACACCTTCTTTGCCTGCAGAAGGTCCTGAGTTCAATTCTTGGCATCTCGAGTTTAAAAAAGGATCAGGGAACAGGTGTTGGGGAAGACCATTTTCTGCTCAGCTGAGCAATCCAAACCCCTGGAGACCCTGAAGAGCTGCTGCCAGTTAGTGCAGACAATATTGGGTTAGGTAGACAAATAATCTGATCTTATCTAAGGCAGCTTCCTATGTCCCAAGTAAACCATGAGGGCTAGAATCTCACATCACACATTTAATGCACTTATGCTACTTTAAGCATAATGACATATCAATAATAATAATAATAATAATAATAATAATAATAATAATACCCTGCCCATTTGTCTGGGCTTCCCCAGCCACTCTGGGCGGCTTCCAACAGAATATTAAAAACACAATAAAACATCAAACATTAAAAACTTCCCTGAACAGGGTTGCCTTCAGATGTCTTCTAAAAGTCAGATAGTTGTTTATTTCCTTGACTTCTGATGGGAGGGCGTTCCACAGGGCAGGCGCCACTACCAAGAAGGCCCTCCGCCTGGTTTCTGTAACCTCGCTTCTCACAGTGAAGGAACCCCCAGAAGGCCCTTGGCACTGGACTTCAGTGTTTGGGCTGAATGATGGGGTGCATTAATTCAGGATATTATTATTATTATTATTATTATTATTATTATTATTATTATTATCATCATCATCATCTCATCCACATCATCAGCGTCTCCCCCCAAGAGTGCTGGGAACTGTAGTTTTTTCACAGCATTAACCTCACAGAGCTCAAACTTCCAGCACGAACTACTATTTCTGGGTTTGTCCATGACTGCTCACCTGGCAGAAGAGTGCTTCAGGTGTATCAGGTGTGGATGTCACCGGACTTCCTTTTTTAGAGGAAGGGTTGTAGCTTAGTGGTAGAAGGAGCACAGGTCAGATTCCTAGCATAGCTGGGAAGACCTTTGTCTGAACCTTGGAGGGCTGTTGCCAGTCAGACGCCCATGCCTGCAGATGGAGCCTTCTTGTGCAAAAAGTTACAAGCTTTGCTGCTGCGTCATAGGCCTTCCTCCCAAGTTGCACTCGTCTGGAGCACAGCGGTTGCAGAAGGAATGCAAGGGGGGGAATGCAGAAGGCAGCAGTCTGGAGACCAATTTCCCCAAGACTCCCATCTTGCTTGCTTTTAAAGAAAAGCAAGTTTCAGCTTCCTAGCTCTTATGGCTGTGAAGACAAGCTTGAACAAAAGAAGCACTCTCCTGGATCAGGCCCAAGGCCAAGCATACTGCCTCCAGCAATGGAAGCAGGGCATCACCAATAGGATTAATAGACACTGATAGCCTTATCTTTCATTAATTGCAGAGTTGGAAGGGACCCTGAGGGCCATCTAAGTCCAAACCCTGCAATGCAAGCATCTCAACACATGGTCTCCCATCCAATTTGAAACCATACCGGACCCTGCTTAGCTTTGCAAACGTGCAAGCCAATCTATTGCTGCACCACCAATCCTCTTTTAAAGCCATCCAAGTTGGTGGCCATCACTGCCTCCTGGGGGAGCAAATTTCAACTGTGTGAAGTCTCCCCCCCTTTTTTTTTGCCTGTCCTGATTCTTTCAATGCTCAGCTTCACCCATGAGTTGTAGTGTTAAAGAGAGCGAGAGAGAAAAATCCCCTACCCAGTTCTTTTTTTCAAAAAAAAAAAAAAAAAAGTTTAGGGGTACTCTCATTTTGACTCAAGAAAACCACCATTTTATAGTTCGAATCAGGAAAAATAAATGCAGTAAATGGTCGCTTGCCTCTTCTCTATGCTAAGAAGTCCCAAATGTTGTACACTTTCCTTGAAAGAGGCATGTCGGCAATGCCTCGTGTCATCTCAGAAGCCAGGGGTTAGGGAAGGAGGCTTTGAAATCATGCAAAGGAACTGCAATTATCCTAATCTGTTGCATTTGCATAATCTATGCGGGTTGTGGAATCCAGCTTCTCTAGGAGCAGAATTTGGGTTAGGTAGACATAGAGGTGTGCTTTTAAAAAAATATAAACAAACATGGAGTGCAGATAAGGAAAGAGGAGAAAATTGGTCCAGGTTGCATTTCAAGGCCAAACGACTCAATTCACATGTTTCAAAAAAAAACCCTCAAGCTGTCCTGTGAATTTTGCATTCATCTGAATTTTGCGACGCAAAAGTGTGTTACTAACATGCATTTCGTGTATTGAAATGCACATATCAACGAAGATAACATAAACAACGCATAAATATTTGAAGAAACTCCTTTGTGAAAAATAAATAAATGTATCTGATAGGGAAGAGTGCTCTAAAATGCTGATGAATTTCCATGAGGGTCTTTCGAATAATAATAATTGCAAACCGATATAGAAATGTGGAGAACTGTGAGGCTGTAAAAAATGAGAAACCGAAACTGAGGGATCCACTCACCCCTACAGACTGCCAACGCTTGCAAAATGCCATCTGTCCTATCCATGGCATTCCAGCTCCAAGCAGTCAGAAGCCCAAAATGGTATCAGCAACTGTATCAGAGCCTCTCTCTCTCTCTCTCCCTCCCTCTCTCTCTCTCTCTCTGTCTCTTTCTCTCTGCACAGCTACATCTGCTGAATAGCAAGACAGATCACCTTCCCTTGCGCCAGTTCTGCTGGCTGTTCATTTGTAGAGAGGAATGTCAGGGTTTATGTACATATCCTTGCCTGGAATGGGGACTCTCAGACCTGGAAGCCTCGTATCATATCTAAAGTTAATCCTACTCAGAGGAGATGCATTGAAATTAATGGACATGACGAACTTAGGCCTTTAAAAAAAGTATTTTGTTCTTACTGTTAATACAGTAAGTAGACAGACAGACAAATAAGGGTGAAGTATTCCAAACTATTATTCTATTACTACTACTACTACTATTTTTTAAAATAAAACAACAACAACAATGCTATAGAGGGCAAATGTCATTTAGGAATTTCCACCTCGGGAATGTAAATATTTGGGGCTGTCCCTGGGGTTCTGGAGTTCAGCCCAGCTTTGGGGAAGGTTTAGCACACATTTGCAGGAAAAGGTGTGTGGGGTGAGGGATGAAAACAAAGTTTAAAGCAAATGTGATGAAAGATCTATTGCAAAAAGAACAGATATTTGGTGAATGCTGTTCCTCAGGAAAGGCTCCTCCAAAGAAATCCATTTTTTTCACTGACTTACTAGTACTTTGCGCCAGCAAAATCGTCTCTTCGGACTAGGGATAAATGAATCTCTCATTTCTTGTTTCTCAGTTTTCGAATCTCAAATTCAGTTCTCCATATTTCTCTAGTAATTTGGTTGTGCTTTTTAAAATTCTTACGGAAATTTGTCAGGGTTTCAGTGCCAATTTCTCTTAATAAACTGATGGCTGTATCTAGACCAACTGGAAAAATTGGGTTGTATCCAGCAAAGAGTAGATACAGTGAAATTGTATTTCACTGTATCTATTCTTTGTTGGATACAACCCAATTTTTTGTGTGCTGTTTTGACTAACATACACTTTTTTTTTGCTAGCAATTTTATCAGTTTTACTAATATATGCATTCTTATGCACACTTTCCTCTAATAAAGCACATTTTTGTAAACACTGGTTGGTGGGAGAACTGCATGGCAAATTTCAGAGAAATGCACATTTTGAAGGATAACAATCTCTGGGTTCATGCATTGGTTCAACAAGTGTGAATTAGGTTGTTTCTTCTTAAGATGGAAACAAGATCCAATTTCTTCCCCAATCCCTACTCTGGAGTCTAGCAAAATATCCTTCTTCCTCTGCTTTGCTGGTACAGTCGTACTTCAGAAGTTAAACAGAATCCGTTCCAGAAGTCTGTTTGGTTTCCAAAACGTTCGACTTCCAAAGCGCGGCTTCTCATCAGAAGCCCTGTCGGACGTTCAGCTTCCAAAAGAACGTTTGAAAACAGGAACACTCACTTCCAGTTTTCGATCATTCGGGAGCTGGAACATTCAACTCCCAAGGTATGACTGGAGCCGAGGTACGACTGTAATTCCAAATTCATAGATATGGGATTTTTAAAAGATTTTATTTCTTGCAATCTTGAATGCAGGGTATGTGTGAGTTGGGTAAAGCAGTGTGGAGGGCTGGCTTTCGCTATGTCTGGGGAGGTTTACAGAGTTTGTGCATGTGCAGAAGATTAACCCAACACAAGTCAATTAGATGAGACATTTGGCATGCACATAAAGACATCCACCCACCCCACCCTTGGCAAGGCAAGCCTGGGAGCACCATACCCTCCGGCCACGTTTATGACCCGAGGCATGCAGAAAGTGGTCAGAGAAAAAGTTTTCTGTTTCTCATAATGCTAGAAGCTCCAGGACATCCACGGAAACTGGTTCAGGAGGACAGACAAAAGGAAAGTCCTTCTTCACACAGCACACAGTTGAAACTATGGAACTCACTTCCACAGGAGGCAATGGGGCCACCAACTTACTTGGCTTTAAAAGAGGACTGGACAAATGGAGCCTCCAAGTTCAGAGGCAAGTGCACTGCCAAATACCAGGGGCTTGGAATAAACAGCAAGGATGGATTGCCACATCTCATGAGCTTCCAGGAGCCATGAGGCTGTCCACTCTTGAGAAAGGAATCCCAGACCAGAGAGATGGCCTCCCCCACTTTCTATTCTTTATAAATTTCTTTCTATAAGTTGTCAACAAATAAACAATCCAACATCATTTCAAATTTAGCAATCATTCCACCTACGACTTCCCTTCCCTCCATGGTTCCCTCAAAATTTCAATTTATGCTGCATATTATAGTTACTCTATACCTTCACCTTACCTCAATAGGCTTCCTCAACTTCGGCCCTCCAGATGTTTTGAGACTACAGCTCCCATCATCCCTGACCACTGGTCCTGCTAGCTAGGGATCATGGGAGTTGTAGGCCAAAAAACATCTGGAGGGCCGAGTTTGAGGAAGCCTGCCTCACAATAAAAACCAAAAAGTTCGCCTCCGCTGCTGCTCTTACTCAAATCCTATTTGCATTCTAACATTTATTTTTTTTACACTGTGCTTTTAAGTATTCTGCAAACGTTTTCCAATCTTCTTTGAAACCCGTCTCTTTCTGGTGGTCTGATCTGACAACACCATTTCTACACTTTCGTGAGTGGGACAGTGACTGAGTGAATTAATGAATAAATAGAGAGATGATTCCTGGCAAGGCTAATAGGTGTTCAGCCAGCATCCACCTGCTGGCCTTCATATATACAGGCAGGCCTGTCAGCTTCCTTCTCTTCTGTCTCCATTTTGCAGACAGGGAGGAAAATGGAGACAAAACTAGAATTACCGTATTTTTCACTCTATAAGACGCACCAGACCATAAGACGCACCTAGGTTTTGGAAGAGGAAAACAAGAAAAAAAATATTCTGAATTTCAGATGCCAGAACAACAAGAGGGATCGCTGCGCAGTGAAAGCAGCGATCCGTCTTGCTGTTCTGGCTTCTGGGATAGCTGCGCAGCCTGCATTTGCTCCATAGGACGCACACACATTTCCCCTTACTTTTTAGGAGGGAAAAAGTGAGTCTTATAGAGCAAAAAATACGGTAATTGCCTCTGTCTCTTGTTGACTCTGCCTCTGGCTCCGCCTCCTGTGGGGCTCCCCTCCTCCTGCCCGCCCACCCCAGTCCCAAAGGGCAGTACCCGCAAAATGCTAATAGGGCTGCCATTATTTTTCAAGCCAGAGGACCAAGGCAACAATGGGTTAGGTGGAAGAGATTGCAGAGAAAGGGAATCTTATAAACCTGTCAGCCGTTAATACCTTCCCCCTTCTATTTGCATTAATATCATGACAGGTCTTTCAGGTAAAGCCAGGCACAGAGATAACCCGGCTCCGAGTGAGTCACCCTCGCCGCAACCCTCTCCTTTGTACGTACTTTTGCGCCTGGCGCACTGTGCTCAAAAGCCACACCCGAGCAAGAAATTAATGTGTTTAGACTTGCGAAAGGTATTATCCGGGGGAGAAAAGGTGAGCAAAACACAAGAATCAACAAGACCCGTTTGCTCAGAATTTGAGAGCTTTTGTTTTTCCTCCCCCCCACCAAAAACAGTAGAAAACCCTGGGGCGGTGTTTGAAGACTTCGGCTCCGAAGATCACAACTATTGAAGTTGTGATGGGCAGTGGATATGCCTCCAGTTGCATTCAGTGCTAGTCCTGCTCAAAGTAGACCCACTGAAAATAACGGAAATGACTAATGCAGAGCCATTCATTTCAATTAATCTGAGTAAGATTAGCACCAGATATAATCCTTTGGTTTGGCAGACAAAGATCTCTGTATAGTTCAAAGGTTTGTCCATAGGCTCAGGCTTCTACTGGGCTCCTTGCATTTCACCTCACCAGTCCTCAATGGGCACCAAGCATCGCTGATCTTGTCAATATTG
This sequence comes from Podarcis filfolensis, assembly GCF_964270895.1. NCBI lineage: Eukaryota > Metazoa > Chordata > Lepidosauria > Squamata > Lacertidae > Podarcis > Podarcis filfolensis. Next base: position 13,416,408 of record NC_139620.1, on the reverse strand, counting down.
CAAAACCACTGGTTGCTCCAGAAAAACACACCAGCCCCCCAATTTGGCACCTCCCCTTCTCCATGGGGGGCATGTTATCTGTTTATCAAAAGTGCCAATCTGAGGATTTGAAGCTGTATAGCAACGGATCACAGAACAGAACAACAGACCTAATTAATTAATAAATTGGGTGTTGCTGGAGATGTCAGCCATGCTTGCTGGGGCAGATGGAAGTTATTGTTCAGCAACACCTCGAAAGTCAAAGTTATATCACCCCTCCTCTAAATAATTGCATGGGCAGTACCTATCCCTGAAGGGAACTTTAGTAAATCCGCCTCTAGGTTCTCAGGGGGTAAAATGCTAAAACCTCTATGCCTGTTTACTCAGAAGCAAGTCTTCGGTTCAATGGGACTTGCTTCTAAGCAAAGGCATACAGGACTGCAGACTTAGAGGGATCTCAAGTACAAAAGGATGAGAAGGGGCAGCTGCTTCCTTTATACAACAAGGGCTGGGGGATCTGGTGTCCTCTAAGACACTATTGGACTCTCAGCTCCCATCAACCCCAGCCAACCATGGCCGTTGGTCAGGGATGATGGGTGTTGCAGTCTAGCAACAACTGGAAGGCCATGGACCCCACATCCATGTTGCAAAGCAGGGTTTCTCAAACCTAGGTCTCCAGCTGCTTTTGGACTACAATTCTCATCATCCCTGACCACCGGTCCTGCTAGTAAGGGATGATGGGCTTTGTAGTCTCCAAAAACAGAGCACCTCCTGCTCTGGGATCCTCCTGTCTCGCAAGTCAAGGGATAAGTGCCAAAGCTGGGAACGTTAAGTCCCACAGACCTCTCGAGCCAGGGAGCAGATCCAACCAACCCCCCGCAGCTGAGTAAATAGTGCCAATTTGCAAGTGAAATTAATAATTTGGAAAGTGAAGGCTGGCTGTGAACTGGCAACCATCCCAGACTGGGGACCAACCCTGAGTATGTCACATGTCTAGGGAGGGCAAGGGCTGTAGAGCATCTGCCTTGTATGCGAAAGATCCCAGTCTCTCTCTCTGTCATCCCCAAGTGGGGCTGGGAGATACTTCCTTCTTGAAACCCTGCAGAAACTCTGCATGCACAGCAGATATAGGGGCAACCACTTTTTGCTTCTTAGAGCAAAACCAGATATAGTAGTTTCGCTTTTACACTTGGAAGAAACTGATCTTTTACCATGGCAGCACTCTTTCTTTGGAATTCCCTATCAGCAATCAAGCAAGGTGCCTTCGCTGCAATCTTTTAGGCACCTGCTAAAATACTTTTAGGGACGCGGGTGGCGCTGTGGGTTAAACCACAGAGCCTAGGACTTGCCGATCAGAAGGTCGGCGGTTCGAATCCCCGTGACGGGGTGAGCTCCCATTGCTCGGTCCCAGCTTCTGCCCACCTAGCAGTTCTAAAGCACAAAGTGCAAGTAGATAAATAGGTACCGCTCCAGCGGGAAGGTAAACAGCGTTTCCATGCGCTGCTCTGGTTCAGCAGAAGCAGCTTAGTCATGCTGGCCACGTGACCTGGAAGCTGTACGCCGGCTCCCTCGGCCAATAAAGCGAGATGAGCGCCGCAACCCCAGAGTCGGTCACGACTGGACCTAACGGTCATGGGTCCCTTTACCTTTAAAATATTTTTGTTCAGGGAAACCTACCCCGATGCATAGAAGCCAGCATGTGGTTTAATCTGCTCTTAACTGAACTGTTGATATTAATTACATTTTTGAACTTTTTTTTTTTTTAAATCTGCTTTTAACTTTTTATTTTATTGACAATTTCGATGTTTTCCTTTTCTGTTTGCAAAGTGCTTAGAGGTTTTATTTACAACCAAGCAGTATGTACATAGTGTTAAATGAAATAAAATGAGTAAATTAAATCACAGTACAGCAAGAGTACTGCGGGCTTCGCACTTCCCGAGTTGTGACACTGACAAAATTACACCCCACCCTCCCTGCAGCTTCTGGGGGGAGCTCATATTGCCACCTATGGGAGAGGTGTGTGTTTTTTTTAAAATGGTATGTATTTTTATATTTTTATATTGTAAACAGATATCACTAAAGGACTGTAAAGCACTACATCTGTAGCTGTTCAACTATTCATATCAAGGCCTTGTTTCTAACCACCATCAAGACAAAACGCAAACCTGCCCTCATTTGCTTTAAGCCTAGAGACATATGGAAAGAGATCCTCTCCATTTCCCCACAAATAAGATTATGCACGGCTTTATATACATTACCACCAACAGACTACCGGGAAGAAAAAAGCTTGTTAATTTCCGCCCCCTACTAAACTGGAAATCTCCTTCTTGAGCCTGGCCTGGGGTAGATATAACCGTGGTTCACTGGGTTTATTGTGCCTTGATGACATCCAAGGTTAGCCTGAGGCTGTGTTTCAGTGGCTCAAGAAGATTGCTCACCTCTGAAGGCCCTTTGCATCGTTTCCCCCCTCAGGCAAAGGATTGGTGACAACAAGGGACTCTGACACCCTCACTCTGACACAACGGATGACAGAATATTCTCTTAGCCTAGACAGATCCAGCTGCTCCGTCACTGCCCATTTTCCCGCAGACACCCAAAACTGCAAGACTTTGAATTCCTGAAATTCATTCTGATTGTGAAGATCAGATAGAATTCTACAGGATGTGTTGCAAGTGGCCAATAGCCAGGCGCAAAACTCACTTGGCAAAATTTTGGAGGCTGCTTCATTGCTGCTAACGCAGTGGTTTAACTCCCCCCCCCCCCGGAGGTGCACTCTATTGTCTCTCGAGAAAGACGGGTACCAACAAATCCCATATTTTTCCATTCAATTCCTCATAAACTTTTCCAGTCCTTTTTTTCTTTAAAAAAATGTTTATGGGTACTCTCATTTTCCTACTCGTACGTATTGAAATACTGCCCCTCAATGAGGCCAAACTTAGATTCACAAAATGTTTAGGGGTATGCATACCTCTGTGTCCCCCCAGAAAAAAATAAAAGCACTGAACTTTTCTAACTTCAGAAAGTCCTGCTTTTGTTTCTGAAGTGGATTTGTTGAGCCAGGGCAACAGGCGAAGGTGATGTGTTGCCTCTACAGGGTGCCTTCTCCAGGCTAAAGCATACCCAACTCTGTCAACCCCGTGCTGCCAGACCTGATCTCCGGCCTCCTCACACCATCTTTCCCACCTTCTTCTGGACCAGCCTTTGCCAAGCCAATGTTTTGGATTACAGCTCCCACCAGCCTCAGACAGCACACCTGTATGATGCCAGAGCAGATGGGACTATAGCCACGCTAACAGGGGCTGATGAGATTTGTGATCAAAGACATATGAAAGGTCGGTGACAGTCTGGACACATTCCAGTTTGACAATACAGTGGTACCTCGGGTTACAGACGCTTCAGGTTACAGATGCTTCAGGTTACAGACTCCGTTAACCCAGAAATAGTACCTTGGGTTAAGAACTTTGCTTCAGGATAAGAACAGAAATCATGTGGCAGCAGTGAGAGGCCCCATTAGCTAAAGCTACCTTGGGTTAAGAACAGTTTCAGGTTAAGAACGGACCTCCAGAATGAATTAAGTTCTTAACCTGAGGTACCATTGTACCCTCCTTAAACTGCTATGCCCAGAACAGCGAATCGTATTCCTGGCGAGGTCTGAGAAAAGCAGAACACAACGCTACTGTTTCCTTGATGCGGATATAATGCTTAACTATAATTAATGCAAACTTCTCTTCCTGGTTTCCAAACAACTCTTAACCACAGCACAGCAGAGGCCTGCGCAACTTGCAAGGCATCAGTCTAAGTGCAGGCCTTTGTGGTGGTCCACCAGCAGATCAATCTTGTTTTGACTGCTTGCTTCAGACACTTGACAAGGCCGCTGTTCAGGCTAATGGTGGGCCTTCAGCTGTGTGGGTTAACATCAAAAGAGCTCCGTCAGGTCAAGTCTAAGGCCCAGATGCTCATGGAAATCCTGCAAACAGAACCTCAACGCAACAGCAGCTCCCTCACCTGCAGTGCCCACCAGCTGTTCTTCAGCAGCATAGTGCTCCTGACAACTGGAGGTAGAGCTCTATAGTATGAAACTATCTGAATGAAATTAAGAATCACCAAAGTGGGGTGAGGGAGAAAGAGAGAGAGAGAGAGATGGAAACAGGGCAGTTTGCAACAAAGCTGAGCAGAAACAAAGATTCTTCGCCTTTTGTAAGTCATTGCAACAAATGTCAGAGTTCAAGAGTAAGCGTTGCGAGTAAGTCTACGAAAAGTTTCTGCATCTACCCAAGTCCTTGCTAATTCCCCCCACCCTGCTCAGTCATCTGTGAGCAGAAAGAAAAACCGCTGTGGATACTCAGGAAAAGAGGCAAACATGTTTTTTTCCAAACAATGACACCATAAAATGACCACAACACGCATTCTGCTATTTTTTCACAGGGGAACAAGTTCAATGTACTCTGTGGTGGTAAGTGACAGAGGAAAGGAGCTTGATAATATAATTCAATTGTTTAGAGCCTACTAAGTTCCCTCCTCCTTTGAGAGTTGATACAGTTCTCACTTTCTCTCTCTCACCATCAAAAACCTGACAACAGAACAGGAGACTCAAACGAAGGGCGAGACTCTCCTGCTACAAGCGGGAAAATTTCATACTCTTTCTAGCGTTGCTATGCTGGAGGCAAAATACTGCCTCCAGAAGAGTCATTCTGCACAGAAGAGTCATACTGCACAGAAGAGTCATTCTTCCATATTCAGAAAGTTGCCTTGCACTACTTGGTGCACCTAGTCGAGTGTTGTCTACACACACTGGCAGCAGCAGCAGCTCTCCAGGGTTTCAGACAGAGGGCACCACTAGTCATGCCTGGGGATTGAACAAGGGGCCTCCTGGATGCAAGACAGATGCTTTGCCACTGAGTTCTTAGACTCACAGAATTGTAGAGTTGGAAGGGACCTCGAGGGTCATCCAGTCCAGCCCCCTGTAATGCAGGAATCTTTTGCCCAAGGTGGGGCTCGAACCCACGACCTGGAGATTAAGAGTCCAATGCTCTACCAACTGAGCTACCTATGGCCCTTCCTTCCCATTCGCCTGCTTTCTAAGTTCCATGGCTGAATCTCCTGGCTACAAGAGGGCCACTAAGACTTGCTAGTAAGATGGAGTGAAGAAAGGCAGTGGTCAAAACCTCATGTGACCAGGAGAAAGAAGACTGGGGTTCAAATCCTCATTCGGCCTGCCCATATCAATTGCACATTCCACCATGTCCTAAAAAAGGCTCTGTCAGCAGAAGTTCCATCTTCTACACCACTATGCAAGGTGCAAGATCCCGGTCTACTTTTCCCACCTGCTACAACAATCTACTGCATTTCCTCTTATTATCATAGAATTGTAGAATTTTAGAGTTGAATGGGACCACGAGGGTCATCCAGTCCAACCCCCTGCAATGCAGGAATCTTTTGCCCAATGTGGCGCTCGAACCCACAACCCAGGGTCTCCTGCTCTGCAGCATTCAAACACTGCCTTATGCCAAGTGAGATCCATTGGGTCTGTCTAGCTCAATACTGTCTACACCAGGGGTCGGCAAACTATGGCCTGTGGGCTGGATCCGGCCCAGTTGCCTTCAAGATCCAGCCCGCAAATGGTGTGGGTTTTTGTTTGTTTGTTTTTTCGGCCGCCATTTTTCCCCCTGCGCCGCCATTTTCCCCCCATCTCCCTCTCACAAATTGCGGCGGCGCCTCCTCCCTCCCTCCTGTGGGCAAAGGTGGGCGCTAGTCACAGCCAATTGCCTGCAAAGCTGTTTGAGGCCCTGGCCAATGGGCAGGCAGTGGCTGCATGTGATCAGCGGCTGCCCAGTCATCGGGCCTCCGCTACCGGCGGAAAGGCTGCGGACTGAGGGAAGGCCTCTGGAGCCTTCCCTTAGTCCAGAGCTCACCCTGCTGCTGGCGTGGCAGCAATTGGGCTTCTGCTACCGCAGGAGGGCCCCCATCCCACCCCCAAAGTGCGGAAGAGGTGCTGGCAGCAGGAGGCCTAGCAGGCCGCAACACAGCACCAAACCCAGGCAAGGGCCTCCCCATCCAAACAATGACTATCATCAGTGGATGTTAGGAAAAAAATTATTTTTTATTTTTATCATCTACAATAGTGTCTGGCCTAATGGAATGTGTCCTTTTAAAATGCATTGGTGGTTATTTGTGAGACCTGCCTGGTGTGTATAGGAATTCGTTCACACACACCCCAAATATAGTCCGGCCCCCCATAAGTTCTGAGAGGCAGTGGACTGGCCCCCGGCTGAAAAAGTTTGCTGACCCCTGGTCTACACATTGATTGGCAGCAGCTCTCTGGGGCTGCAGGCAGGAGAGATGCCGCTGCTGAGGATCGAACCTGGCACCTTCTGCATGCAAAGCAGGTGCTCTTCCACTTAACTACAGCCCCTTCCAAAAGTAGCAACAAGAAAGGGAAGCCAGCCCACTGTGTTTCGATATTGTGCTGCAGAGAAAGGGGCTCTCTTGCGTTTGGCCTGGCTGGTGGAAGAGTGAGGGAGTCAACCATCCCTCCTTCAACAGCCTGCTTGGGAAGGCTTTCCCTGCTGGCTGTTAAAAGTCAAGGCGCTTCCCTTCCTACACAGCTAGCATGGAAACCAGGCCAGCAAAACAAACAAACAAACAGACCCAATACTAATCACAGGCTTATCTACAGGGTTGCTGCCTGGCGAGGGTTAAAGAGGAGATCTTCAATTGAAAGTTCTTTCCCTGGAAGGCTGCTGGTGCAGAAGGCAGGGAAGCTTCCTTATACAGTGGTACCTCGGGTTAAGTACTTAATTCATTCCAGAGGTCCGTTCTTAACCTGAAACTGTTCTTAACCTGAAGCACCACTTTAGCTAATGGGGCTTCCCACTGCTGCCGCTGTGCCGCCGGAGCACGATTTCTGTTCTCATCCTGAAGCAAAGTTCTTAACCCAAGGTACTATTTCTGGGTTAGCGGAGTCTGTAACCTGAAGCGTATGTAACCTGAGGTACCACTGTACTGAGTCAGTGTGTTGGCCCATCTATTGATCTTTGTTTCTTAATGGCTCCTGCTGCACAGAAAAAGCATTTGGGTTCCTGAAATTAATTCCGATTGTGCAGATAAAATGTAACTGATTGAATACTTCAGAACGGGGTATTAATGTGTGAAAGCAATCCAGATTCAATGATCCCCAGTTGGTGGAGATGTCAGGCGCCCTCCTGGTGCCCAGGCATCTTCTCTTGGTCGCAAGTGGTTGAAAGCTAGGTGCAAAATACACCTGGCACCTGGCTAATTTCGAACACTAGTGCTCCCTCTAAATCCCCTCTTCCATTGGCCGAAGAGCCCCACCAAAGATCCACCCAAGCCAAGATCCTGTTCCCAACAGTGGCCAGAGGATTCTCAGAAGCCCACAAGCCAAGCATGATGGCAACATCCACCAACTAAGAACACCAGAAAAGCCTGGCTGCCAGAGGAGTCCAATGGCCCTTCAGGGTCCAGCATCTTGTTCTTAGAGCAGCTAACCAGATCATAGAATAGAATTGTAGATTACATAATACATTTTTAAAACAACTGGCAGCCACTGTTACATCCTTCTGCCGGTAAATTCTCCAAGGTAATTCCATGTGGTGTGGAAAGTACTTAATTTCGTCACACTCTTGACTACAGTGCTTCTCCAACTGTTGCTAGGCTTTGAGAGTGTCACCTTCCTCAAGTACCCCCCTCCCCACCCCAAATGTAATATCTCTTTATCTGTTCTTTGCTGTACTGCTCTCAGCTCCATCTACAATGGGAATTAATACAGACCTTCCTAACCGAGTTGGCCCTAAGCAAAAAAGGAAACTAGCTTCGTACTGAGTCAGGCCAGTTGTCTGTCTAGCTCCAGCCTGTCCGCACTGACTGGCAGCAGCTCCCTACCTGGGGAGTCTGCCCCCCTCCCCCCCGCATGCAGAACCAAGCTCAGCTTTGTAACTTAAGAGCACATATGGCCGTGGAAGACCGTTTTTGAAGGCAGCACCAGGCTTTATTGGTTTTAATAGCAGTAATTATTTCCAAAACATTTTAGACAAAAGAGCTTGGAACATAGCCATTAACCCTCTTTTCAAGGTTAGCATTTCCTAGCTCAGCCACAACCAAGAGATTTGTGCCTGCAAAACTCTTGTTCCTGCACCCTTTTGAATGTGTTAAGTTAAGCTGCATATATATTTTTCGACCCACGTTGGAAATGTCTATAATTTGTAAGAATCTGATCTTTCCTCTGTAATTCTGCATGTGTTGCAGGGTCTGGCTCTGAAGAAAAGAAACCTCTCTGCACATGCTCAGAGGTGACGTCTTCCCCACGCTTAACGTCACACTGGATCTCGCCGAAAAGAGTTTGCTTGGCAGAGACTCTTGGCCGCGATTAAGCCCTTCTTTTTTGGGGTGGCGGGGAAAAGAGGGTGCTAAACTTACGCACCTCCTTCCTTTCGGGGAAACGAAACTGGGGCTCTGTATTCCTTATCACCCCCCACTGCAACAATTCGGGTCAATTGGAAGCGGTGCAGAAAAGGACCTGATCCGCCCGGGCGGCGGAAACTCCGTCCCGCAGGAGTTGTGCAAGAGGCGGAGGCGCTTTATTAAATAATAGCAGAAATGCAACTCCTTCTCCTTCGCCCCCACCCGACCCGCGCTCTCAGCTGCTTCCAAGCCTCCAGCGCCCACACTTAAAATAGCCCCCTCCCAAACCTACTGCAACTCCCCAAAGCTTTTCATTTCATTTTACCTGTGCCTAGATCGTTGCCTCGGCCTGGCTCCGCGTCAAGGCAACCTTTTGCAAGCCGAAGAAGCGCAGATAGGAACCGGGGGGTGGGAGGGGGAAGCCCAGGCAGGCAGGCAAGCAAGCGAGCGTAGCTTCACCCCCCTCCCCGCCCTCTGCAACCCGCCCAGAGTCCCGCTATCGCTGCCAATTCGCAGAGCAGCGACTCCTCCCTGCCAAACTCCTCCTTCCATAAAAATGGGCGTTTGCCCAGGGCCAGGAGCGTGAAGCAAGACGCACAAACACACACGCCAGCAAAGGGAAGCCTGGAGGCGGGCAGGAGAGATGGGGGGAAGGAGGAGGCCCGATTCGGGGAAAGGAGGGGCCATGCCAGCTTGGGAAGGAAGTTTTGAGCGGGCCGGCCTGCTCTTCGTCTCCCTTGCAGCCGCTCTGCTTCCAGCAAAACAGGGCGGCGGCGGCTTCCTCGGCTAGCTCGCTGCATCCTCTCTGCATTGCAACGGCGGGGCCGAAGGGAGCGCAAAGAGACGCGCTCAGGCATCGCCCCTCTTAGGGTGACTCCGGAGCGTCTCCTCTCTGCAGCTGAGATTCAGGGTAACCCACCAGGTGGCCCTTCCGGGTGTTTGGGGAATCCATCTCCCATCATCAGCCCCCAGCTAGCATAGCCCATTTGACCAGGGAGCGTAGTTCCAGAACACCTGGAGGAACAAGCAGGGGGACACGGTGCTGAAAGGCACTGGCCATGGGGGGGGGGGAGGCGTTTCGGACCAGTGGGAGATCGCGTGCGTTCCGTGCAAAAGGTTCCAGGTGCACTCCCTGCAGCATCTCCCGTTAGGTCACGTGTGGGGATCCTTTGGTCCTCAAGATGTCTCGGGACCAAAAACCTGTGAAAGCCAACGGGCATAGCCAATGGCAAGGGATGGTGGGAGTTGCAGCTCAGCAACATCTGGGGGGGGCGCAACGGTTCCCCACACCTGCGGGAGGGCTCTCGGAGGGACCCCTGCTTGAAACTCTGGAAAGCCACTGCCAGTCAGTGTAGACAACATTGAACTAGATGGGCAGACACAGATGGTCAGAAAGCTGTTCCTAATAGCAGAGCATGTGCTGATGTGTATGTAGATAACTAGAGAAAGGCTCACTCCATCTCTTAAAGACAGAAATCTGTGGCAAAGATGATCAAAAATTGTGGTGTTTGGGTTATTACTGGATCATATTTTTTTAGTCAGGTTTTCTGAGGTTGGCAGAAATTAAAAAGGTGAACACAGCACAACAGGGGCGATACAGTTCGTACTAGACAAGTGAGGGCAATGGACCCTGTAAAAATGGTACAGAATTAGATCTTCTCAACTAGGGAAGGTTAACGTGCTGCTCTTTTTCAAAGGTACAGTCCAGCTTAAGTGTAGAATGTGTTGTGATTTGGGGGTGGTTAGGCTGTATTCCATGAGTCCCTTTCTAATTCCTGGATCTGGCAAAGATTCAATTGCTGGAATAGTCAGGACAGCTTCTTGGTGAGGCAATGGCCTAAGTATGGGTCATTAAGGTAACAAAGGAAGTGGCTCTGTGCCAGAGAGCAAATAGGTGCTCCCCCTCCCTCAACTGGCTGGTGCTTAGAAGGGCAAAGGCCAGAGTTGTGTGTGCAAACTAGCAGCTAGCGGCAGGCAGAAAGCCTGTGAGGGAGAATGCCTGGCTTCTGCTAGGATCCAAGGCTGTGGCTATGGGAGCAGACCTTCCTGGGGTGTTAATGCTGAGAGTCCCTCCGTTGTAGGCTTAGGTTGTATATAGGTGTAAATAAATCATATATCATAAAACCACCAGAGTCTCAGCTGTTTCTCATGTCAAGGCAGGCTTCCTCACTCGGTCCTTCAGATGTTTTTTTGGCCTACAACTCCCATGATCCCTAGCTAGCAGGACCAATGGTCAGGGATGATGGGAATTGTAGTCTCAAAAAAACATCTGGAGGGCCGAGGAAGCCTGTTCCAAGGAAACCAAACCCTGGGTAAGGTGTCTGGTACCCCCTGCAATCTCACACCACTCAATATATTGGGGTAGCATGCTATCTATATATCAAGTTAAATTACACAGTACCTTTTTTTAAAAAAGGGGTGGGAACCAAATATTTATAATAAAAAATATTTCAGCAGAACTGGTACCTTAAATAAGTCAAGCCATGAAAGGGGGCAGGGGTACAAAGAGAAGAATAAACTAAGTAGGTCACCCTTGACCACTCCATTCCTTGCTAGCAAAAGGCAAGGGTGTAATCCTTCAAAAAGTCATTTCTAATGGCTCACAATTGGTAAACTTTATCTATGGCCTTTTAAATGTGTTTTTGGGAAGGGGCTTTATTGGTTTTTGTTATGTTATGTATTTGGTGTCCTTATTTTGTATTTTTATGTTGTAAACTGCCCTGTGGTCTTCAGATGAAGGGTGGTATATAAATCTAAATAAATAATAATAATACAAGTCATACTGAATAGCTTTTTTTAATACACAAGCAGACATTGCTGTGTACTTATGAACGTGAAGATAAAGTGCTTAATAAATAGATCACCGCAGACGTAGAGGAAGAACATCCAAATAATGCCACTCCAAGGAGAAAAATATTGCAGAGAGGGTTGTCTTCAGCCTTCGGACGCTATCAGATATTGGCAGTCTTTGGGTGTTCCTTCTGCCTCCATCACAGGTTCCTGTAGGCCTGCCCAAAAAAAAGATTCAGACTGAAACTATGCCTTTGGGAGTTTAGCAGTTATATTTTAGAAATATTGATTAGAAAGCTATGAATCCCTTAAGGACAGAAGCCTTCTGTCAGGGGTAGCGGCAGACTGCAGAGCCCATAAAATAAAGCAAGCTATAAATCAAGTGCTTTAAAAGGGTTCACAAAGTTATTAAATCCCCATTTGAAGGGATAGCCATCTTCCCAACAACACTACATCAGCCAATCCACACTAAATTCTGGTGCCGTACAGAGTGCATGTACACTGAGCAGAGTGCTGAACATATCAGCAATTCCAGATTACTTCTGTGTGAGAATGTTGCAAGATAACCCCTAAGAGAAACATTCTTTCCTTACTCCCAGTTGGTAGTTGGGCCTGAATGGAAGTAAATAATAATAATAATCTACCAAGTCTAAGTGTGCATATTTTCACTGTTTAACACACTCATTCTTTAATAGGAGGAGGCAGGGGAGAGAGATTTGCCAACAGGACACAACCGGGGTGCTCATTTACCAAGCAGTAACTTGCCACAGTGGGGTATGCATTCACTCTTAACTGAAGGTACTAGTGATCAGCTCACCACATGTTGGGATAATTTTGCCACACCTGCACCCGGATGTCTGGGAAAACAGGGGTGTGGTTAAACTTTCTTTAGCACCCAATGAGAAAAACCAGCTCAGGAGCAGCTGCAGCTCAAAAGCTATTCCAATATATTTTCAGTGGTAAACGTGTCTTAAAGCAGCCTTCCCCCAGCCTGGGTGTTTTGGATTACAACTGCTGCACTTGCTGGGGCTGATGGGTGTTGGTGAAGGCTGCTTTAAGGCTCTACTACGCATGTCCTCTGGGACTGGGACAGTTGGAAGGTATCAAATCTACAAGCCTTTTGTCAAACCCACATTGTAAACAGAGGAAGTTGCACCATCTTTCTGTAATCTTATCAGACTCATGGCTTTCTATGAATTTAATATTTGCTGTTTCAGATTCAAATCTCACACTGCACCCCACAACCACAAGGGAAGAGGGGAACAATTTGACAACACTTTCCCAAGCAGGAATGAATGCCGTATATTAAGAGACTCCAAAAAGCTGAAAGTTGGGCACCGTTACTACTTACTCTGCATGCTGTAGTCAGTCATCAGCAAAGGGAAGCCACTCAAACTCTGCTTCGGTGCTGTGGAGGGCAGCAAGTCACTGGCAGGAATACTGCTAGCAAGAGGTGTCATTATTCCAGCGTCTTCTTTTTCCAGATCAAACACACAGAGAAGGCAGACTGGGGGCGTAACGCCAGGCCCTCTAGGGAATAAGTCTTCTTCGTTTTTCAGGTAACTCCTCAGCGCCCCACTGTGGTGAATGGCTCGTTCACGGGACCAGACCCAGTGTGTGGGCTCCTTTAACATTATCTAGAAAAGAGGAAGCCCGAATCATCCCAAAAGAGAACTGTGTGTGGAAAACTTTGGGGAAAGAGAACCGAACATTTTGTGCCACGTAACCTGCCAACCTAGCAGTTCGAAAGCATGTCAAAGTGCAAGTAGATAAATAGGTACCGCTCCAGTGGGAAGGTAAACGGCGTTTCCGTGCACTGCTCTGGTTCGCCAGAAGCGGCTCAGTCATGCTGGCCACATGACCCAGAAGCTGTACGCCGGCTCCCTCGGCCAATAAAGTGAGATGAGCGCCGCAACCCCAGAGTCAGCCACGACTGGACCTAACGGTCACGGGTCCCTTTACCTTTACCTTAACCTGCCATATAGCATAGTCTCAAATCTCTGGTCCATTTAACTCAGTATGGTCAGTGAGAGGGTATAGCCTGGAGGGTCAAATTCAGTCCTCAAACCTGAGGTCATCACTGATTGTTAACAGCTCTCCAGGGTTTTATTCTTACAAGCAGGGCTTTTTTTCCAGGGGAAACTCACTGGAACTCAGTTCTGGCACCTCAGGTGGGTACCATTGCCATTCTAAGAGAAAGAGGGAGGTAGGTGTTCATGGTGAGTTCTGGCACCACTTTTTTCTAAAAATATAACACTGCTTAGAAGTATTGCCTACATGCACACACCCCTGCCCATACCTTCATTTCTGCAGACCTATTAACATGATCACCAGAAAAGGACATTAGCCTGCTGCTTTTTTGGTGGTCATCCTGCAATTGTGGAATAATGTTCCATACAATGTTAGGCATGGCTTATGCCTGGATAGTTTTATACAGACTTTATTAACAAGGTTTTTTTTGTCTTGACTGCAGAGCCTAATTGCAGCTAGGGGTCTGATTGTAGCTGCATACCCATTACAACTTTAAAGCACTTTAAAAAAAAAGTCTGGGCATTGCAGTTTACCCCCATGGAGCTACAATTCTCAGCAAACTACAGTGCCCACAATTATATGAGGAGAAAGTTCATTCTTTGAATGTGCTTTAAAGGTAGTGTGTATACACAGCCTATGTCGGCCAGTCATGGTAAATACATTATGCTGCAATGTTTATGTTTGATTGTTACTTTTAATTATATGGGATTCTTTTACTGAGTTGTTTTAAAATCTTATTGCTGTATTTCATGGGAACTGCCTTGGGGAGAATTTGTTCTTGAAAGGTGGTACAGAAGTTTGCTAAATTAAATAAAAATACAATAGACTTTCCCATTCGTACCTGAGATGCCAAGGACTGAACCTTGAGACTTTTGAATTTCCTTCAGCCATATCGTTTCTCCCCCACATCCCAAGGAAACAAATTCCAGTAGATCCCCCAGCAGGATGAGAGGATTATTCTGCTCTCCCTGCCACCACTAGTGCACCCAACTTCATTTATCTTAACACACCAATGCCAAGAACACAGCAAGTCAAGCGATCTGCAGCTAACCTCGTCACAGCAGCGTCTGCTAACAAATGCTCTGTACTTCATTTTGGCCCAAAAGCCATCCCGCATTTTCAGGAACTGTGGGAAAAGCTTCCTCCAGTTGTCACCAAGTGCCCAGGGGAAGATCTCATATTTGTAGTCCTCTGTGTCTTCTTCCATGTCATTTGCTAGGTACCTGTAATCAGGAAAAAGTGGTGTGGGGGACAGTGGAAAGCCTCCAGAATCCCTTCACAAAGCAATGGATGGTCTTCAAGCAGCAGACGGAGTTCATCAGAGAAGTTATGTTCCAGCTTATAATAAAGTTTCAAAAACTAAGGGGTCAATAGTTACTCACCATAGCCGATATCTTTTCGATATATCAAGGGTGGCCATGTGTTCTACAAATAACAGCCCTCTATTTGAAGTGTTGTCTGGTTCAACTCACAAAGAAGCCCAAGAAAGGAGAGTAGGAGGAACCCTGAAGTTGCCCCCCAACAATTAGCACCTGTATATCAGCTTAAGATTGCAGTCTTGGGGCCTAGATGCACATGACACTAATTGGGCTGCCCCTGATCATGTTCTTCAACAACCTCATTTGCAAAGAAAAAAGAAAAAAAAAATCACCTGCCATCATCACCTTTAGGAAAAACAAAAGGTCTACTTGCTTACAACAGGAGTTTTCTCTAAACCTATTTGCACTTTGGGGACAGGTGATTTTTGCTGCAATTGTACTGATGGAATTTGGGTGAGGAGGAAAGTTTGGCTCCCCTCTCCCCATTGTTACACTTTCCAGTTAGAAACAGGGGTCCTCTGCACCTGTAACTAAATTGTGACTGGGAGAAACTCAATTAGTTTCAGATGTTGTTAACTTACAGTGAGCTAATATAGTAACCTTTCCCCCCACTTTGTAAGAGGTGTTCTGCTGCACTAATAAATATGATGAATAGTGAGTATTTGGTGACATGGACTAAACTCCTAGCCTAATAAACATTACAGGTCACCTCCCCACATGACCGAACCAATAGAAGAGCATCAAAATAAACTTACAGAGCTATGAAGAGATTAGTCCGTGTGTATTCCTCCGTATGCAGGCCAGCACGTTTGAAGTACATCATAGTCATAGCTATAAGATACTGAATAAGACAGCTTAGCTTTAATAAAGTCTATAGCAGACCACAATAATAATTTAAGAGATGTGAAAGGAAGGCAAAAGCATTAAGAGGGTAGAAAAGTTAGCTACAAGACATTCCTCCAACAAGAAGCAAAGAATCAACATTATGCCCTGCTTTGTTGGTTGGTTACTACACAGGAAGGTTTTATCCAGAGTTCAGTCAGAGGTTTGTGGTGCTTTTTTTCACTTTACCAATCTTGATTGCAAATGGGCCTATCACTGTGATACTGTCTGAATGAAATTTAACTCCTGAGTTAAAAAGCAGTTCTTTATACAGCCTCCCACAACCTGGTATCCACTGGATGCTTTTGACCACAACTTCCATCAGCCCCAGCCTGCCATGATTGGTTGGTGCTAATAGGAATTGCAGTTGAAAACACCGGGAGGCACCAGGTTTTTGGGGGGTGGGCGGGGAGGCTACAGATAGTGAAGCAGGCAGTTTTGAAAATGGATTATATTTATTTATTGAATTCCTATATCCCACCCTTTAGCATCAAAACAATATCAGGGCAGATGTCATACTAAAACACAGATAGGCTAATCAGATTAAAAAACAAAACAAAAAAACTACCATTACAGTCTGCAATTAAACATGTAAATTGTTCCATCTGTCACACCATTAAAATGGTTACTACTACTAATGTGTAAGTCATAAAGAAAAGAAGTGTCTTCTGCTGGCAGCAAAAATTAAATAGTGACGAAGCCTGCATGACTTTGAGGTTGGGAGAGGCTGTTCTGCAACCAAGGCATTACCCCAATGAAGGCTCTATTTTGAAACCCCAAACTATGTTTGGCAATGGTACAAGCACAAGAACATCTGTGGTGCGCCTCAAATAGTAGGCAGGTGTGCTTCAAACAGCTGGGCCTGAAGCTATTTAAATCTTTGTAAGTCAAAGCCAGCAGCTTGACTTAGGTTCAGTAGTGAATGGGCAGCCAGTGCAGATTTTTAAGGACCAGTATTGCACAGCTGCACTAGTCAATACCTTGGGGTCTGCAATTCTCACTATTTACAATCTCTAAATTGTTTTTATGGGCATCCCCATGTACAGGACTAACTTGAGTCTCTAGAAATTGTAGCATCAAGGAGTACCTGCAGACTATGCACCCAATGTATCAGGGGGAACTGCAAGCCCGTTCAGAGTAGCCTGCTCACCTATTTTCTGGACCTGGGAAGCACCAATCACCTCAAAATTTTTGGGAATTCAGCTTCAGTTTATTGGTCTTCATCCAGCCTGTCACTGTCTTAAGACACTGATTAAGTACCTGTACAGCTTCTCCAAATTCAGACAGCACAAAGATAGACAGAGCTGGGCATCAGCATACAGATGATGCCTTGCCCCCCAAATCACTGTTCCCAATGGCTTAATATGCATGTTAAAAAGTGAGATATGAGAGTTGCTTTTGGTGGAAACTGGGATGCAAGCCATGTGGAGATGATTGCTTGAATATTTGTTTCAGAGGTGAGTAGATGGCAGCTCATTTACTTCCACTACACTCCTGCTTGAATTTATGTAAATAAAGCAATTACTACAAAAATGCTATTAACTTAACAGTGTTCTTCTAGTAACTGCATTGATTGCTCCCCTCTAGCACTCTCACTGAAAGAAGCAAACCAGAAATGTTGTCGTGAAATTTCCCACTTTGCTTTGGCATTCATATAATTAAAAAATTGAATGCCATGCTGTAATACTGAAAGTGTAGGGTGGAGGACTTGGGGGACACACCTACCTTATCTGAGATCCTGTAGCATGTATCCATTGAAAGGAATTCTTGTATCAAACTATCCTCTGATGAGAAAAGAAAGCAAAACATGTTTTAATCCATACCATTATTTGTGGGCTGTCTAAAGCTTTTATAACCAACTGCATCATGCAGCTTCAATGTATATTTGTGGTACCTGAGAAGCACTGTTTATTGTTACATTCAACCAAGCAGCCATTCTGAGCAATCCACTTTTCAAGCTTAACTACATTATAGATTAAAGTAGACAGTTTTCATCTTGCTGAGAACTGAATCAAAGGGTGAGAAGTATCTAATGAAGCTCATGTACAGTACAATTTGTAGGAGTCTTTGGGAAGTTTTGGGGGAAAGCTGGTGGTATTTTCCCTATTGGCTGCATTTGCACATTAACAGAAAACTATGGTTTTGTTTAAGCATGGTTTGTTGAACAAACCATGAGTTTTCTTCCACAGACAAGCATGCTGCAAACTGATTCTCCAATTCTTTTTTTTGTTTTCCATCTGCCCTGGCCTTTCATCTTTGTAGCTTGGGATGGCCTGGCTGAGCCATAACATCTGATTTCAGACATAACACCAAACCAAAGTTAAAATAACCAGGGTTTCTCAGCACAGTGTGACACCAGAAGACAAACTATGGGGTACCTCCAGACTACCAGTATTTTGTGTAAGGAATTTTCAAGGGAATACCCAGAAATGTTAGGTTTACACAATTAAAGTGGACTAAAGAACTCCATCACCCTAGTACAACAAATCCACTTTTAAAAAGAGAATGATTTATTTTTTTTGCAGTTAGGAAAGTGAGAGAGAAATGTATTGAGGCAAGCAAATGAACAAGATGTATAAACACAAGCAAATCAGGATGAATGTTCAGTAAAGAGTAGAAAGAATTTAACCTCATTGTAAAAGCTTTGTGCAAATAAATTGGTATGCATGTCCAAGCAGCAGCTCACCTGGAAGAGTCCATGGTTAGCCTGCTGGGAGACAGTCAAACGCACACCATTTTGCCTAAACAAGTAATGACTTAGCATTATCTGCAAATCAGGCTATTGACTAAGAACTGGGCAACATTTTTACTATACCCATTTAAAATTTGGCAGAGCTGCTAGGGACGAGAAAGTCTGCATGGTACCAATCTCTGGACAGGACTGTGGGGTCAGGTACCTCACCCAGGAGATTGAAGAAGGCCTCTTGTTCTTCTCTGTGTAAAAGCAAAGGTGGTTGCTGTGAAGTTTTCAAGGCTGCTGTGGTATTCTCTCTCTCAGGCCCCTGTGCATCACTGCTGAGTACCCCAACACCATGTGTGACACGCTGTCGTTGTCTTGTGCTCCCTGGCTTCACCCCTGTGGTGACCTCAGGAGGGACACAAGTGCTCTGGTTGTCCCGCATTTTTCGTCTCAAGTTGGAACAACAGAGGCTCAAAAAGAACCTTTCTGTGGAGGAAATAGTTTAGATTCCAAATTACCAATGAACATAAAATGCTATCTTCCCTCCACTAAGAATCTGGGACAATTTTGCATTATAGGACATGTTAAAAGAAAAAAAAAACCTGCTTCCTTTCCCTTATGGGGTATTCTGGAGCCCGTATAGAGTCCTTAAGTGGGTTCCCTCTTGGTAGGAGAAAATAACAGAGGCCAACCAGGGTATATTGAGAAGCAAAGCCTGATCTTTATTGCAAAGAAATAAACCGTTGCAACAGGGTCCCCACTCACCACACGCAGGAAGGAGAACCCAGAACAATGGTGTGCAAGCCCTTATATAGACTTTTGAAATTGCCCACCCTGTAGCCCAAGACCAACCCCACAAAACATCATACATACATCACAGAAGGAGGCTGTCTGCCAAGATATCTGATAATGGTCACTGATTGCATTACCTGGGCAGCCTGGCCATTCTTTTGTGATGGTAAATACTTTAGTTCCTGAATCCAGGTCACAGGCTCACCTTATTCATACATAAATACGTCCTTAAGACAGGATTTGTAAGCAAAAAGATAATGGGAAGGCTTTCCCCCACTTGCCTTCCGTACTGCAGGGGACATATGTAAGGTCAGTTTGGGAGAGGATGGCTTCAGGATTGCTCTCCTGTACTATTTATACTTATGTATGTGTTTGCCTTGTAGATTTATGAACATTTATTCTATATCTGAGACCTTAGAATTCTTATAATAGGCACGAGGACTGAAAATCTTCCCAGATGGGATTGCACACACCCTTTTCTGTATAAACGTTATACAAGTCGTAAATTCCTGTTAAAAGCTTGCAAATAGTTCAAGGGAACTGGAAAAACCAGAGGCTGAAGAGGACATGTGTTCCCATTTAGGCTGTCTCCTCAATGCTTTGGGCTGAGAATACACATACAAGCAAGCACTAGGAAGACTGAAGTCATTAAAACACAGTGGCTAATTCCCCGATATACTAGCAGGTTGTATCACAGAATAGGCTGTATTTTTTTTTATTTATTTCAATGTAAATATTTCCCAAAACTGCATCCCAAAACAATTTACAGTATTTCATACATTGCAACTTTTTCCAATGCAAGCTTTGAGCCCGGTTTTTATCACTCCTGGAGTTTAGACCACACATGTGACATGGGCACTAGGAATTGTAGCTCTGTAAGGGGTAAACTACAGTTCCAGGGTTCTTTGGAAGAAGCAATGTGCTTTGTGCTCAGCCATGGTCTGCAGCACAGGGCAGAAGCAACTGCTGCCAGCCACACACTATTCTGTCTAAAGTAACACTCCTGCTTATATCACTCACATGCCCAGAGGTTTAACCTGAGCCCCAGCTAGTGGGCTAACATATGCACTCATTTCTGGAATTTATTATGAATACAGGGACTCAAGGACTCAACACCACTTTGATATTGGGAGTAGTGAGTGCTGCTGGGCCACAGGCGTACATAGAAGCCAGTGTCCAACTTAGTGCACAGGTTCTAGATCCGGAGGATAACCAGTTACCTAGTTGCCTAAAGTGTATTTCATACATACTCAGAGGTACTCCTGTTGCTACTACTACCAAATGTTTCTGGAAGGGCACTCCAGATTTACAAGTATTAGGAAGAGAAGCTCAGGGTTTAATCTCTGACTGCACCAAACCTTTTAGTAACACCTGTAGGTGCTGCAGCACCTTTGGCCCCAGGTTACCAGACTTCCTGACACACACTGTTTATTATGTTTTTAAGGGGCTTGAAGGCTTTCTTTAACTGTAACAGACTGGCATGGCTATCCTGCTAGAATTACTTCTTATCCATCAATTACCCCCCACTTTGTGGGAGTGATAAACAAGCCATATTGCCAATGGCAGGGAGAGAAATAGCACCACTTCTAAAAAATGTGTGACCAACAAATTACTGAATTCCATTGGGACTATTATTGGCGGGGAAACCCAGATTTCAACCACTTTCATCACATTTTCTTTCCATTTGAAGATGGGGTAAGTGGAGAGAGAGAAAAAGAAAGGCAATATTGCAAAACAAAAATCAAAATCCTTCCAGATTACCATTGTTATGTTCTTTCACTGAAGTCTGTCACACAGGTGATTGGAGTTTCCCCAAGTACTTTCTTAAGAGGAGCAAACAAGACCTACCGATAAAAAACAGGTAGCATACATTGGTGCTGAAGAAAATTATAGAGCCCCAATTTCTGATGGGTCAAGTATTGGTGCATGTAACCTACTGATTTGAAACACAGTGAAGAAGCACTTCATTCTTGTAAGCTTTGAATCAGCCACAAATTTAAGTAATGGGCTTAAAATTAAAAAAAGTGCACCACCCAAAATTAAATGGGTGGCAAAGTCTGTCAGTAGGGAAGCAAGGATTTTGCTGAACTCGTTAAAATATAAATATATTGTGATTAAAAACTGGGGGAATCAAAGGAATAGTAAATAGTTCAGAGCAATACAAACACATATATCTAGCATTTCCAAATGTTAAAAAATTCAAGCAGACTCTAGTCCACAAACCATTAAAAAATGGTTAGGCCTTCAAGGTACCACAAGCCTATCGACTTTTTGCAGCAAGAGACTAACACAGCTTCCTATGGGAACACTTCATCCTGCTACACACAATTATATCACACATTTTGAACTGCAGATTGGGGTGAGGGGGAGCAGCTCCTTCACTACCTCCATTTTCCTCTCCCCACCCAAATCCTTCCATTAGCTCAACCTCCTGCCCAAAGACAAAATGCCAAGAAATTAAAGCTTTTGGTCTCTATTTTGTGGACCTTTTAAGTTTGCCCCCAACTGAAAACAAACCAAAACCAGACATATAAGGCCTTTGTAGTGCATTTCCTTCCCCCTCTAATTAAACCAACATGAGCTTCCATGGTTTAATTTTGCGGCTTATTTTACAAACAACCCTGTAAGGAAGCTCGCTTGAGGGGGTGTGTGGCATGTGCCCTCTGGGGGAACTAAAATGCCAAAAAGAGGAGGAACGGTCAACTTCTCTTCTGGGGAACTCAAGGGCGAGCTGACTTTGAGGGAAACACACCCAAGAAAAATGAAGTGGAGACACCCCCCCTTCTCTCCAAAGGGCCCCTTCCCTCAAAACACATTTCCCGCCTTTTTCTCTGCCTCGCCTCCCTTCCCCCTCCCTTGCACCTGAACAGAGCAAACCACCCAGCTCGCAAAAAGCCACAGGTGGGCGGAGCACCACGCTAAACGCCGTTTCACCTCACCCCACCGCCCGCGCGCGGCTTTTTTTATAGGCTCCGCCGGGGATCCTGCTGACCCAATCGCCGCCCGCGGGACGGGCGGAGGGAGGAACAAAGGCTATTGAACATCCAGTCCCCGCGTGCCCTTTCGCGAAGCTGTCCGTCAAAGGTTCGAGCCTCCTTGACGGGCAGTAAATCACTTTGCGAGGGTTCTGTGCGCGCGCGCGGGGGGAAGGGGGGCGCTTATTGGCTGGGGGGTGGGTGGGTTGCGAGCCGGGTGGAACGCGGCAGGGTTTACTTCAGAGTAAACAGGCATAAATAAGGCTGCGATCTTGCGCCCACTTGCCTGGGCGTTAGGCCCCACTGAGATCAAACGCCTGCCGCATGCTTCGACATCGCCCTGCAGGACTGCGCTGCGTAACGGGGGTTAATTTTGGGGCCTTTCTAGTAGCACAGGTGGCGGCGAACCCTTCCTAGCAATCACTGGGGGCTGCGGCTAATAATGGGGTTGCACTCCTACGTTTTGGTTTTTTAATTAACAAAATTTAAAAAAAAACATTTGAAAATGTGCATTTTGTAGTGTGTGTGTGTTCAAATGTTTTTTAAAAAGGTATATATGTTTATTTAATTTTGTTAATCAAAACACACACACACACACACACACATATATTGCTCAAGGCAGCAAACATGCACTAACTCAGCTACATTGGTAAAGATAAAGCGCTTTATCTGCGTTATAACACTGACACCAGGTGGCGATGTGGAGTCCCGTCTTTCGCGCAACGGGATGCCCCTGTAGGAAACTTCCAACGCGTTTAACTGAATCGCTTCTTTGACGTGTTACCTACTCAGCTGTAGATTGGTAAAGAGCATTTTATATATGTTTGTGCATTGTAACACACGGCGATACCAAGATGGCACTGTGAAGTTCCGTTTTTGCCAACGCGGTTTTCTCATACAAAGTTGACGACGACTTTTTCCTGAAATGCTTCTTTGCTGGGTCTAGAGATCCAGCCATGGTTTCCAATGCTGTGCCAACACAACAAACCTGTGAGGTAGGCTGGGCAGAGCGTGGCTGACTCAAGCCCCCTCTGCCCATTTTATAAAGCAACCCTGTGGAGATAGGTAGGAAGAGAGTGACTGGCTGAAGGGCCCCCTCAATTTTATTCTCTGAAAAACTGTGTAAAGTAGACTAAGCAGAGATCAGCTGCCCTCCTTGCACGTCATAGAATTGCAGAGATCGGAAGGGACCACCAGCAACTGAGCTATCCCAGGCATACCCACATTATCCTTGCAGCAAACCTCATTCCCTTTGGGTAAGCGCCTGGAACCCCCAGAATTTTGCACTGCTTGGAGGTTTGCAACAATATTCACAGACAGACCACCTTCTGAAATACACAAGGGGTGGAGGCAGGCTATTTTCAATTACAGGTAGGTCTTGGAGAGACCCCTGCCTCAAACTTTGGGGAGCCACTGCCTGCCAGTGTAAACAGTACTGTGCCAGATGGGCCAGTGGCCTAACTCACTAGATTATTTTGCATGATCATGTTATAACATTGATTGATTGGATCGTTGTGCAAAAAGTAGCCCAATTAAAAAGTGACAGAAAATTGCTCTGGAAAGCGCAGGATAGCAACCACTAGCTGGCAAAATTGTACAGCCTTGCAACATATCAGATATTGGACATAGTCTCCTGTGCATATCAGATAACAGCTGGTCTGGAAGCTGCCACTCTCAGCCTAACCTACCTCACAGGACTGTTGTGAGGGTCAAACAGGGTGGAAGTATTACATATATTGCCTTGAGCTCCTTGGGAGAGGAGGGATATATGTGTAATGAAATCACTAGTTGCAACCTCCTAAAAATGGAGGATCAAAATCAATGAAATCCAGGTGTTACATTTGTGGCAGAGATTTAACTTGATTACCAACCCCCTCAAAATCATTCATTTTCTCTAATGTTCACGCAACAGTCTTATGTAGGAGCAGCCTGAGGCAGAAGAATTAAAGCGACGTAGCTAAGGTATGATTTGAACCCATGACTTAAGTTCTAACTACTCCCCCCCCCCACTTTTTCTTAGACCGCCTTCCCGCTTAGCAACGGCTGTTCCATCCCAATTGGCCCCGCTGGGAACATTTATTTGATTGGAGGAGACTCCAGACTTTAGACCAATCACCGGGAGCCACGGGACTCTCTTTCGCCTGTCCGGTGCTGGAGGACAACACCGAGCGGATCTGTTTGGATTGTACCATGTGAAGACTGGAAGGGGGGGAAGACTGCGAGGAATTAAAGGACTACCCTCTTCGATATGAACCTCTCTCGAAATACAAGTTTTAATCACTCGACGAGAATGAATCTACGACTCTCCGGTCGGGAGGCTGTGAAACCGAGCGGGTTCGGGGAGAAAGTAGAAGGCTGAGGAAAGCGTTTGGTAGGTCCCTAGCGGAAGTGAGGTATCAGCTGAGCGTCGGGGCTTCCGGTTAGGCAGAGAAGAGAGGAGTTGGTGCTGGTTGAGGTGGGCGCAGAGGCTTCCGGGGCTGCCGGGATTAGGTGAGTGGTTAGGGTAGCGGGAGAAGGTCGCGGGTGGCTGTCAATAGAGAATGGAGGGAGGTGGGCCTAGGCCCAGGCAGGGCTGGGAGGCAGCTGTCATGGTTCTCGGACGCAGGCGAGGCCTTCCCCCTCCCCTCCAGCCCTGGCACCAGCCTCCAGGTGAAGCTACGTGGAAGGGCTGCAGTTCAACAGCCTAAACCAGGAACGGGGAGATCTGACCCTGCTGACGTGGCTGGACTCCTGCAGCTGCCACCATCTCTGGCCATTGGTCCTGCTACCAGGGTCTGAAAGGCCACAGCCCCCTCTTCCCCAATCCCTCCTGCTAAGCGTATTCCCAGGCAGTGTTAGAAACTGAGATATGAAAGCTAGGAGCTGAATGGCACCTTAAACCTAGGTTATGGGCGCAACAACGGAATGTCTAGGTGCACTCTTTTTTTATCGCAAGAATACAAAGCTGGAAATGAGTGAACTGCAGCTAAAATATTACGTTCATTTTTCACGTGCTCTGGTCCTTCCCCTGCCCACCCACCCCTAATATTCTTGAGAGTCTCTTCTCCAGTCTTCAGAGAATAGCACAAAGTGGGAGGCAGAAAAAGTTCCTCCTTTCCGTCCACTCTGCAGTTTTAATCTGAAATCATGGGCGCAGTACTGCACCCAGAGCTCAGAAATTGCTTGCGCTAATGAAATTCCCTGTCACAAAATGCACCTAGAACAATGTGAGTTTCAAACACTGTTCCCAGCATATGGAAGGCCCCATGATTCACTCCTCTGCCTGAAAGCTTGGAAAGCTGCTGCAAAATCCAGACATTACTGAGCTAGATAGACAGAAGGGCCTGATAAACAGGCAGTTTCCTGGATGCTTCAAGGAGGTGGGCAAGTTAAGGAACACACATAGTAGACAGTTTAAACTTATTGTGGATGTGGCTTGTTAACTACATAGTCAAGTATGTATTGTACACGTGTACTGCCACATGTGTTGGGGAGAAGTAAGACATGGTGGATTGAATTTGCCTGCTACTGTTTCTTACAGGTTTCCATTGTAAAGCAACAAAGTTCTGTGGTTTATCCTTTCTGCCACCCTCCCCACTGGGTGTGCCCTCTTCCAAGATACTGCCTCCTACCCAAACAGACATTTAGCTGTTTTGGTTTCTTTCCAATGAAGTTTTTTGTTTTGCTGAAATACAGAATGAAATATTGGAGTTCTTCTGAGCATGCTGACAACCTCCCTTTGGTTTCTGCAAAAACTGTAATCTGGCTCACACCAGCTTAGTTTGCTTCAGAAGTAATTGATGTTACTTTACCTTGCTGTCATTTGCTTATGTAATGTTTAAAACCTTGTGTGTATATAAATGCAGGTATAAACCGAAAATAGTGTTTTGATTTAAACTTTTTTTTATACACTCAAGGTGACGTACAGCATGTGGTAATACTTAATATTTATATAGGATTTTCTAGCTGTAAGCTTTACACCAACTTTATAAAGTAAGCCAGTATTAGTATGGGTACACATTGTGGCTGAGATAAAGTGTTTTTGCAAGAACCAATGAGGAGCTCATGGCAGATGTGAAATTTGAACTGAGGACATTTTGATTTGTAGCTTGGTCTCTCAGCTGATAAAGTATAGTCGTACCTTGATTGTTGAATGCCTTGCGACTCGAATGTTTTGGCTTCCAAACACCGCAAACCCGGAAGCGAGTGTTCCAGTTTGCTAACGTTCTTTGGAACTCGAATGTCCGGTGTGGCTTCCACAGCTTCCGACTGAGTGCAGGAAACTCCTGCAGCCAATTGGAAGCTAAGCCTTGGTTTTCGAATGTTTTCTGAAGTCGAACGGACTTCTGGAATGAATTCTGTTTGAGAACCAAGGTATGACTGTACATCTGTTTTCAGTTGATGTACTTTACTAATATAATTATAAAAACAGTAACAGCAGAAAGGAGAAAGGAACTGAGGCAGGACAAGCAGGAGTGGAATCTGCAGTTGTTTCTGTTTCTTGTATTTCAGTTTAGTTACAGTAGAGTATGGTGACAAAGGAGTCTCCAGAGGTTTCATCAAAAAGGTGGGCTTTGAAGTGATGTTTGAAGGAAGTAAGAGAGGTGGCCATGCGTGGAGGTGTTCTGGGATGCAGGGAAAGAGAGAGAGAAAGGGAGAAAGAGACAAGTCATTTGAGGGAGCAAGACACCTTCCGATGGCTGAGGTTGGTGGATCCAGTGGAAGGACAGTTACAGTTGGGATATAAGAGCAGGCAGATTAGGTGGGTAAGGTCTTGGAGGACTTTGAAATTAAGGATGAGAAGCTAGTGCAGAATCTGCGAGTGGACAAGAAGCAAGTGGACTGTGCTTACCTATTTAAACATTTTTGCTGCATCTATCTATTCTAAAGGTTTAAAACAGCTGATAATCATCCTAAAACAATTAAATGAGATGGACCAGTGCAGTCCAGTTAGAAAAAGAAAACTATCTAACATGCACAAATGATAAACGAACACTGACCCCAAAGGCCTTCTTAAATAGCACAGTTCCTGCTCTCAGGCTTGCACTAAAAAAAGGCAATACAAAAAAGGAATAGAGAAAAAAGAGGCAAGGAAGCAAGCTCAAATTCTTAATGTTGTACAGTTCTTAATAATAACCATAATGTTGGAATGTAAACAGACTGTTGATAAGCTTTGGTGGGCCTCTGAGAAATAGTATGGCAACTAGACTTTTTTGGAAGTGGCTGCAATGTAAGTGGAATGGCCTTGCAAGGTGGGGCCATGGCCTTCTGGGGCTTAGCTGGGATTTGCCAGCTTCTTATCATTCCCATCATGGTAAGTAGATAAAGGGAGACCTGTTGATACTGTCAACCCCAGAGCAAGCAGCCCTTACAGTTCAGTAAGTTCTGAAAGCATCAGGGTGGGTGGGGAGCAGCGCAGTCTGGTGAAAACAGCAAGTGGAGGTGGCAGTTCCTCGCTGCAGCTTATCTCCCTCACAGCACAGCTGGTAAAGGAAAATTGATCAAAGGAGGATTTCAGTGTTAGGATTCCAAAATAGAATAGCTTCCTGTATGACAGTGATCTGAGTGCTGGTCTGATTCAGCAGGATGAGTACATATTGGGGTGATCATTATATAGTGTTTAAGGGTGCTCAAAACATTTCATGTATATCTTTCTGTACTCCTTACAACAACTCTGTACGGTAATTCAGTTTTTTTAAATAAAAACACACACAACCCGCACTCTAAGGAACAGGGTGATCAGCTGAGACAGTAATCTTGGTCTAGGTGTTCTGTGACAGGAGTGAGATTTATGCTAAGGTCTTCCTAATTCATGCTTTTGGCTGCAATCCTATGCCCATGTATTTGAGAATAAGCCCCACTAAACTTGATGGAGTTTATTTCTGAGTAGACAAAAAATCATGAAAGGTGTGGAGAAAATGGGTAGACATTTTTGTCCCTCTCATCATGTTAGAATTTGTTGAGGATTATACAGCAAAGTGGATTGACAAAAGATCCAGACCAGGTGAAAAGTCAAGACCTCATACTCTGCACATATAATCAGTTTGTGGTACTTGTTGCCACAATAGGCAGTGTTGACTTTTTCAAGTGATTAGGCAAATTCTTGAAAGGGAGCAGGCAGTGTCTGTCCATGACTTTGATGACTTGATGTTACCTGAGTGAATGAGGATACCTTTGAGTTCTGTATGCTGGGGACAGACATGGGAGGCCTGTTGCCTTCATGCCCTGCTTGTTGGCTGGAGACATCTGGCAAAACCACCTTGAAACCAGGGTATTGCACCAGGTGAACCCATGACTGGATGCAATAGGGCCCCTCTTATGTTCTTGATACATGCCTGTGTACTCCTATCCAACATCCTATTCTCTCAGCAAAGATCACTGTCTGAGCTCATTGTTTGTTTGTGTCTACTGCATACATTGAACTTTCTGTGACAGTTACCTTTGAAAAGCCACAACTTCACAGAAGGAGTCACCAATCAGTTACTGATATCTGTTAAATTGGGTGTGAGTCTAGCACCTGGAGGGCCACAGGTTCCTCCAGCCCTGCTTTAAATATATAACTAATCTGAAGTGGGTGGGGGT
Source organism: Podarcis filfolensis (assembly GCF_964270895.1). Classification (NCBI taxonomy): domain Eukaryota; kingdom Metazoa; phylum Chordata; class Lepidosauria; order Squamata; family Lacertidae; genus Podarcis; species Podarcis filfolensis. The sequence goes on along the minus strand of NC_139620.1, from coordinate 13,387,981 downwards.
TGATATGTATGGGTTGAGTTTCCTTCTTCCAAGAACCATCTTACATAGATCATTAATTCTGCTTTCAGGCTTGGTCTTCATTTCAAATTGCAGCACAGTATCCTCTTTTGCCTCTGCATCTGAAGGTGCCAACCTTTAAGCTTCCCCTTGCTTCTGTGATGTAAACACAGGTTACCGTAGCTCAGCTACCTTTGCCTCTTGCAATGACCCCTAGGGCAAATTACCCCATTGCTACTCCCCAGTCTGTTGGAGGGTGACAAAACTTTGTCTTCAACACAGTTACCAGGTGTGTGAAATGAGAGGGAGGTATTGGTATCTCCTAAGATAATGACAGACTATCCTAATAAGACTCTATATACTGATAGCTCTTGCCTTCCCTCTCTTCAGCCGAATGTTTTCCAACTGGTCAGGCCAGATGACAGGGGAAAGAATGAAGAACACAACAGGTTTTCATTGCTTTGTGAAAGGGTGTGAGGGAGAGTTCTCTAGATTTATGGCAGAAGATAGCCAGAGTGGTGTAATAGCTGGAATTAACACAGAGCAGGGAGACGGGGGTTCAAATTCTCACACAGCCATGCAGCTCACTCAGCTCACTGAGTCAACAACCACATCTTAGCTTGACTCTCGGGGTTGTTGTGAGTTTGGGGAGTGGGGTGTGCGTGTGCTGAAAATCTAAGAAAGCGGCACATTCTGATATGGAAAAAGTTTAGTTTCCAAAAGGCTCATGTTCTTGAATGTGCTAAACCAATCTGCTCCTTTAGGGTTATTCTTTCCCAGATTTCTGATCTTAACTCCAGCAGCTTTTGGTGCTTGGAGCTATCGGGACAGCCACAGTTAGAGATGTGTAACCGCCAGACAACCTTTATAGTGAGCATTCAACCTGATTTGTTTACAGAGAAATTAGATGACAAGTGTTAATCCTACGCTTTCCAGTGCATCCTCTTATCACTTTCCTTAATTTAAATAGTCTGATCTTTTGAGGGAAGGGAGTTTGTTTCACAGGAGCCCTGTGCAATTCAAATGAACTGCTGGACTCTTGTGCAGTGAGTAGGTAAAGTCCTGGCGGGTTGTGCTCTGCATTTTCAGCTTTGAGCACAAAACCATGTTGGATCAAACCTCTGCTTTTCCTTCAGTGGGCAGCCTGGTTTATACACATTAAAAATAACTTGCAGACTTCCAAAGTGAAATTCCATGGTGTCTGCCTTCGTGGCTTGGTGTAAATATTTCTGGATCAAGTTTGGTTGCCCGGTTATATTCCAGGCTCTACTGCTGGAAGTATCAGTTGGACTCTTTGGCAAGTAACCGTTTAATCAGCAAATAATCTTCTCTGCAGGTACACCAAAGCCCTTGTAACTAAGCTGCTACATTACAGTGTATGCCATGTCAGTTTTGATCCTGCAAAATTTGTTTCAGCCCCACTTCACAACTGCCACATTTCCTGGTTAGCATAACTCAGTGCAGGCCTCACACAAGTGGAGACTATAATGGGACACAGAATTCAGCATGTAAAGCAGGGATTCTCCTGCTTGTAGTCCTCCAGGTGGTATTGGACTGCAGCTCCCACTGCCTCTGACCATCGGCCCATGCTTGTTGGGTTTCCTCATCCCTGATCTATTGTTATTTTTCTGTAGCAAAACCAGGTTTCCAACCCTCATGGCTTCCAAGATAGGAAGCATCTGGGTAGTGTTTGCTAAAGTCATAGAAGTTGGAGGAGACAGTGGGTTGCAGGACTTGGTTTTGGGGAGAGGAGATAGATGTTCCTGTGCTCTGTGTATCAGTGGGTTTGAATCAGTAATAGAAGCAAAATCCACAACTTGCGTCCCTTTGTTTAACCTTTCAGGGCGGGGTTTTCCTTCTGTCAGAGTTAAGAGTTTAATTCCAGCCTTGCACATTCATCCACATGTGTTCCAAGTATGGAAAGCATTTTATAAGCCAGCTAGCCAACCTCATGCCCATGTTGCTAATTGGTGACTCTTTCATATACAGTGGACGCTTGGGTTGCAAACGTGATCCATGCAAGATTCACGTTTGCAACACGCATCTGTGGGTGGTCCACAACCTGAAAAATCGCAACCTGAAGCGGCTGTAACCCGAGGTATGACTGTATAAAAAAGTGTTTCTGTCCAGTTGTCATGAGGCAGCTCTTGCAAGCCCTAGGTGATTGGCTACTTGCAATGCCATAGTGTAGTACGTGTCAGCAGAGGGTTTGGGCACAGTAACAGCATTTCTCATAAGGCTTCTGAGAATAGCAACATGGATGCGCAAGGCCGTTACTATGCAAATTGGGTGGCTTGTCCTGTTTTGCCTTATTCACAAGCCGAGGCAAGCAATGGCCCAGTCTTTTGTCTTCAACCACTTTTTTCCTCCTCTTACACAGGCTGCTGGGCGCTGGGCTGGGGAGATGTTCCGAACAGCCATCATGATGGCTGCCAGCCTGGCCTTGACCTCTGCAGTGGTGGCGCACGCCTATTACCTTAAGCACCAGTTCTACCCGACGGTGGTGTACCTGACGAAGTCCAGTCCCAGCATGGCGGTGAGTCTGCCTACCCCAATTGCTGCAGGGAGGTGGGCATAATATCAGGTTTGATCACATGGCTGTGGCTTTAAAGGGTCTCCATTTGAAAAAGGAAAGGTCCTTTGAGGAAAAGTGGAATGAACTGGATACGTTCAGCCCGAGGAGAGAAGGTGGAGAAGACATAAAAGCACACTCCAGATACCATTGCTGAGTTTAATCTTTGAAGTTTGTACAGTGGGAGGAATAATCAATGCATTCAAGGATACTTAGCCAGCATCTCTTCAAACCCTGGGCCTCTGGTATATGATCATCATGGCTTTCTGAAACCAAACTTCGGTTCATATAATATGTGAACCTGCTCCCTCTGTGCAGCACACCAGAACCCAGAAAATAATTTCAAAAAAGGACCTAAATAACACGAACCATAGTTATTTAGGAATCATAGGAACCATAGTTATTTATGCTAGCAATCCTGGATCTTTAAGGAGCCACAAGCAACAGTCCTGAGTTTGCGTGGCACGGGAAGCCAAGCTTAGGAGTGGCCTCTGTTTGTTTTTCTTTCTTTGTGGCAGCAGTTGAGGCAGTGCACAACAGCCCAAGGTTATTGCGCCATGTGAATGCTGCCTTGTTCTTCTGCTCAGTAAATGCAGGACTAGCTCAAAGGGGCTTAAGCTATAAAGGGGTAGATTATGGTTGAACATTAGGAGAAACTTTGTGGTGAGGAAAACAGTTTGATATGCAGTTTGTCCCTTTTCCATTGTGTGCAGTTTTTATTTTTATTTAGATTGTAAGCTTGTGGGTAGGGACTGTCTTGTTTTGATTGTATGTAAGCAGCTCTTGGAGTCTTTTCGGCAGAAGAGCAAGAAGCAGATTCCCTGAATAAATAAGTTTTTTCAAGGGCTTCTCCTTTGCTGGACATATTCAAGCAGAGGCTAGACGGCACTTAGGACAACTGAGGATGCATCAAGCAAAGCGTTGATCGAGATGACCTCACAAGAGTTCCTTCCTCTACTTCAGGGCTCTGTAGCCTGCTGCCCGAGACTCTGGAACTCCTGCTATCCAGGACTGTCTACCTTGGCTGCTTAGGTCAGGTGCAGGGAACCCATTTGGTTCATTGGGCCAGATCTTTCTTACCCTCTGCCCTGCCCCCTGTGACCCAGCTTTGTCCCACCCACCTGTCAGTCATTTGATGTCATAATATAGTCAGGTGGTTGCTCCCACCCACCTGTCAAAAGTTTGCTCAAAGGTGTGTTTGGGGGGTTGGGATTGGAGAGATACTGAACAGGATTGATCTCCTTGCTCATCAGGTGACATGTTGGGAGTTTGTTCCTGCTTTCTGATGTCACATATGACATTGGGTAAGGAGCGGATGAGTGTGGTTTGGGCAAACAGCCCAGTGAATCAAATGGAGAGGCCTGGCAGGGAAAATGTGACCCGGGCTAGGGGTTCTGCATCCCTGGCCTAGACTGACTCAGGTTATATGACCCAGGCTAAAGCAACACCCAGTACAGGAACTGGGAATGAGGAGGAAAAGCTGCTTTCTCTTTCTGTGGTGACTTGAGTTCACAATAAAGTTTTCTAAATGCAATTACTGCACTGTTGGCCCCATCCCAGCCCTCAGTTTGAGTTTGGCAGAGTAAAATCTGCAGACTAAGCTTGTGGCGATGGAACTGTGGTATGAAAGTAACAATGACAGTTCAAACCCTTTTACTGTTAAGTTTGCACCAAAGTAACATGTTGATTCTAGGTGTTCTTCTTCCCCTGCCAGGGTCCCCTCAAAAATGGTCTCATCAAAGCTGCCATCTGCATTTCAAGGGAAGCCTTCCATATAAAGCCTTATTTAGACCTACATGTGTAAGGAATAGAAGAACCCAAATAATCTGCATATAATAGAGGTTTTCTGAGATCCAGGTGTAGGGCTTCTGAAATACAGAGCTTACAAAATATTTCTGCATCACATAGTAAAATTAACCAGTTTTGAATCCCAGGCTTGTGCCCCAGATCAAATTCATGTGTCCTTTGCCAACCAGGAATGCTTCCATCTGCTGTTGTAGGTTTCTTCATTGGGGTTTCCTGTTACATACATGCATAAAAGAATAATTTGGTTTGGGAGATTAGGAGAAGATGCTGAAGAACCAGAAAGAAATCAAAAGATATTCCCCCACCACGGAGCTCAGCAGCACAGTCTATCCTGTTAGCTTCTGAGAGGAGGATTGTGGGCAGCAATGAATGACACCTTTAAGTTTTGTTTGGCCTGCACTGGGATGTTTGGTAAAAATGATTTCCCACTCTGCCATTTTTTCTCTCCTCCTTGCTATGTCAGGTGCTGTACATTCAAGCTTTCGTCCTGGTGTTCCTATTAGGCAAATTCATGGGCAAAGTGTTTTTTGGACAGCTCCGAGCAGCGGAAATGGAGGTGAGCCCTGTTGGGTGCATGGTTGTTGTGGGCCTTGTGGGAGGGCACACATGAAATGCTTAAACTAAGAGCCAGAAACTCCGCAGTCCCCTTTGCTCAATCGGCATCATCCTGTGATCACAGAGGAGAAAATAGGTTTGGCTCACAATGGGGGATCTGTATCAATCGTCTCTAAAGGGTGCTGTAAGCTTGCAGGGAAGGATTTTGGCATCATTTCCTAGAGTTAAGTTGTAAATAACTTGCATTTCTTTACCAGCTAATGTGTCCTGAGTTCTTTAAGTTTTGGCTGTAGTGGCACAGCAGAGAGGATTTTTGAGTACAATGAGGAGAGAGACGAGATGTTCAGTTACATTGCAATCAAACGTTCTGAATGATAGATCTTTAATTCCGGAGCCTTTGTACATTTTGGTAGCCGGAAAGCCTAGAAACACCATTTTGTTCACATGGAACTGGAGAATTTCACATCTGTGCCCAGGCCCCTGGCTTCCCTGCCAGCTGGCTAGATTTCTACCTGTGTTGTTTAACTACGGACCCACAGGTATCAACGCTGTCAGTAAGCCTAGCTGGGGAACCTTTCTCAGCCCAAGGGCTGCATCCCCTCATTAGCAGCCTCCTGGGGGCCACATGATAGTGGAAGGAGGGACCAAAGGTAAAAAGCCCTTTTTATAAGGGAATTTCTAGCCCGCCCATCATCATACAATCCCAAGGTGGGTTACACTAAAATGAAACCAATTTATAAAAGCAGATAAAATAAACGCTCAGAGAGACACAGTCTCAGTTCCACAGTTGCAGCAGTGATGGGATTTCTATCTCACCACCCACAAAATGGCAGCAGTGCTGGCTAGGCATCCAGGCAAGCAAGATATGTTATCACAATTCAAGAGCAATTTTCAGTGAGGCAAAAGCACTTGAGGAGGGCATAGAGCAGGCTGCTGAAGGGTGTGACCTGGGGATGGAAGAGAGGCCCCGGAGGGATGTTTCTGGGCCTGAGGGTTCCCACCCTTACTTTGGAAGCATAGCAAGGAGGGTGCTTCTTCTGGAGATGACTGCATTTGTGGGGGACAGATGGGCCCAGGATTAGAGAGAGCTCCTTAAATCAATCTCTCTCACACAGCATCTGCTTGAGCGGTCATGGTATGCAGTGACCGAGACCTGCCTTGCCTTCACAGTCTTCAGGGATGACTTCAGCCCCCGTTTTGTGGCCCTCTTCACTCTCCTCCTCTTCCTCAAGTGCTTCCACTGGCTGGCTGAGGACCGTGTGGACTTTGTGAGTATGGTGGCCCCAGGGTGCACCACCTGGAGGAAGGGGTAGGGTGGGCGGAAACAGTTCTTGCCGCTCAGACGCCCGGTGGCGGTGGGAGAAATAAAATGGTTTCCTGAACTGTTCAAGCAACAGCCCAGTTTGGCGGTTCTTGTATGGTGGCTCAAAAGCAAGGCTGATGTGCATTTCTAGGAACACCTGGGGCTTTGATAGTTTTAGGTATATTACAATTGTACATCTCAAAGTATTTTTCGATCAAAGTAAAAATACAATAATAAAATCACGTAAACATTATTTAAAAACAAATTTAATAGTACAATCATATCATTGGAGCTGCTCAAAATGCCTAGGAGTGGGGGCAGATCACCTATTTGCCTGGTGCCAAAACAGTGACAAAATTGGGTGCCAGGTGGGCCTCCTTGGGAAGAGCATTCCTTTAAAAATGGGGCTACTGCAAAGAAGGCCCCAGTCTCTTGTCCCCAACCTCTGGACTAGGATTTCTGAGAAGCTTATCAGCTTACCTATCTCTAATTGTCTTCCAATGGCACCAGAGGGTTGGTGAACCACTTCTCAGTTCATGCAAGGCAATGGTGGAGGCCAAAAGGCTTGCATTATCTCTGCATCCAAGAAGGAGAGGGGAAGAGAGGAGCACGTCAACTCAAGGCTTGCTGTACCTTGTTCCTGCTGGTGCATGCCACACACTAAGTCAGCCTAGTTCCACCTGGTGCTTTCCAGGTGATTTGGACGTATGCCGGCTGGGTTGATGGGAGTTGTAGTCCAAAGCTTCTGGAGGTCACCAGGTTGGCAAAGCTTGTGAATCATGGCTTAGCATGGCCTTCAGACATTTCTTTTCTACAGGGATCCTTGTGAGCTCTGGACATTTGCCCAGAATGCAGAACAGCCATGCTCAGGTTGGAGTGCCAAGATGTATCGGCAAAGCACATGCTCAGTATAGAGGCATACATGAGTTTGGCCAGTCAATAAAAGTTGCTGCTTATCTTGGGTGATAAGACCACTTAATCTTGCTCCTTTCTCCCCTGTCTCTCTAGATGGAGAGGAGCCCAAACATTTCCTGGCTCTTCCATTTCCGCATTGTCTGTAAGTACCTGCCTTCCTTTCAAGGCTTTCCTCTTCCACTGCCCCGCTGCTTCCAGTCCTTTCTCAATGAAAGAGGGACATACCTGCAGTTGCCCCAAATCTAGACTATTTTCTTGCTTACGGCAAAGGTTGTTGCCCACCCACCTGTGCTGGGTGCAGGTGTAGGATTGATTAACAATCCAGCATCCTGAGAAAGAGAGAGAGGAATGAATATGCAATTACTTCAGAGGAAGAATATGGCAATTATTTCCATTGCGTGTGATTTGGCTTAGTTCCAATTTGTTTTTTGGGGGGGCGCGCGTTCCAAAAGCACCCTGGGAAAAGAAGTGATTTTCTTCCATTAAAGAGGGGAGCATATTGCCCTGAGGCAATTTGGGAGGCCATGCCAGGCAGAAGGGGCAACGAGAGGGCGGGGTTGTTTCAGGGAGCAACAGGCCTTTGGAGGGGGAAGTTGGTGGCGATATATTGGAATAGAAGAGGAGGGAAATAACTGGCGGGGAGCGAGCCCATAGCAAGCTCTGCGAGAGAAGGGTAGAAAGTTTGTGCTGGATCTGGGCATTGGTGGGAAGCAGGCATAGGGGTTTAAGGCTGACCAGCTGCGGATATAATTTGTACAAACCAGACAGCATAGTTCAGGGCTTGCATTCAGAAATGGGAAGTCATCCCTGGTGTTTTATTCATCTATTTGGTTTTATTTTTAGATGCTTTTATAATGTTCAATAAACAGGGCAGTTTGCACTAAAAACACCCAAAACAGTTAACATGCAAATTAGACAGGTCCAGGCAGTCAGATAGGTAGTTTAAAAAGAAAGAATCTAAATTCTTAAGGCGAAGTACCTTAAGGCGGCAGCAGGATGTGGAGGTTTGATAGCTGATTTGCTGAGCTGAACCAGGAATTCTTGCCTAAGAAAACTCCTGTGCTCATTCATGTGCTCTGCCAAGAGTTTGGTGGGATGAACATTTCCCAACTGTTAGACCCTTGGGCCTGATGAGAATCGGGTTGAGCCGCTGGCATGGGCCCTCTTCCTCAGCTGAGCCTCAGCTAAAACTTAGCCCCGGTGAAGGCTTTGCTAAAAATGCTTCACACCACTTCTGCTGGCAGAGCAGCCGCCGGTCTGCTTGTAAGGCTTTGTGGCTTTGTGCAGGGGTGGAATAATTAGTAGGAAGGATGGCGGAAGGGGAGCCTGAGTAAAAGGAGCTTCCCCATCAGACGCTTTGTGGTGTGGAGGGTGAGGGCGGGTTTTCGGCACAGCTTTAAGCACTTCCTTTTGGGGGCTCTGCAAAGGAGGCAGTTGGTTAAGGAGGACAACTCCAGATGACATTTGCATGCAGGGACTGCAGGAAATGTTATTTCATACTGGCATTTGCATATAGCTCACTTGGGTGCTCTGACACAAAGCCCTACGTGGCCACTGTCGGTGGGACTTCCCATTGTCTCAACCTGCTCAAGCTGAAATGCAAATGATTAAGCGGTATATATAAATGCCTTAAGCAAATAAGTAAAGAACAAGGGAGCCAAGGAAGAACGCTTGAGCTGCTGGAGAAGGGCTTGGGGAACCTGAAGCCTTCCAGATGTTGAGGGACTGCCATCTCCCTTCAGCCACAGCCAGCATGGTCAGGGGCCAGGGATGATGGAAATTGTAGTCCAACACTGTCTGATGCAACAGGCTAATCTGGCTAGCCTTCTAGAAATGGCAAATCACTCTCTCTCTCTCTTCCTCTTTTTAGCTCTGATGCTGCTCCTGGGCATTCTGGATTTCCTGTTTGTCAGCCATGCCTACCACAGCATCCTCACCCGGGGAGCCTCCGTCCAGCTGGTCTTTGGCTTTGAGGTGATTGGAGTGCGCTTTGCGCTTTGCATGGAAGTCATTGCTCACAGTAGCTAGCAGAGGTTTCTGACAGCCTTTGATGACACAGACCACAGATTGCAAAGAGGAGAGGAGAGCAGACCAGCAGCTGTGAATGGCCCTGGGAAGCAGAGCACTGGGTGGGGAGATGTAGCCATAGATTTCAGCAATTCAGAAACTCCTTTTCCCATGCAAGTCAATAGAGCAGCTCTTGTTCAATAGCCTGGTGTGAAGAACTAAGCTCAGTCAGTAGAGCATGAGACTCTCAATCTCAGGGTCGTGGGTTCGAGCCCCACCTCGGGCAAAAGATTCCTGCATTGCAGGGCGTTGGACTAGATGACCCTCATGGTCCCTTCCAACTCTACAATTCTGTGAGTCTAAGAAGACGAAAGAATCTACAGTCATGGAGATGTGTATGTTCAGGGGGAGGACACACTTGCTGTACACCAGCTGCCACCGTATACATTCTGAGCGAAGGAGTGTTTTTAGAGCTGGAGTAAAGACAGACTTAATTTAGATTAAAAACAAGAAAACAGACAGTGATTTAGATTGCTTTTAAGGAGGTAATTTCTAAATCAGTAGGAATTTAAAATTCAAAGCAAGGAGTTTTGCTGGATTCCAAATAGAACTGTGTCAGAGTTTGTGGGGGATCTGTGGAAGCTGGTCCAATAGTTCCCATAGCGCAGCATCCCACAAACCTAAGCCAGTTAATCCCCATAACCAGAAACAAAGAACTACAGGAAGGGTGAGGTATGTGTCGTAGGTTGGAATTGCATTGCTTGTTGGTTTAACTTAATGGCTTGATGTGAGTTCCTTGGCACTGCCAGCTTTGGATATGGTGTGCCTGGCTTGACATGGCTGCCCCCATGTTGTCCTCAGGGCGGATTGAACCTTGAAGCATTGATGTCTGGTGGGAGCAGGAAAGAGGACTCCTGATCCACGAGCTGCTTTGGTTTTCTCTGGGAAGCGACGGCAGGATTAGGGAGATGTTTGCCAACCGATGCCTCGTTCTGTCAGTTGACTTGGTCCTCTCTCTCTCTCGCTGCTCCTTTCCCACAGTATGCTATCCTCATGACGATGGTGCTCACCATCTTCATCAAATACATCCTGCACTCCATCGACCTCCAGAGCGAGAACCCTTGGGACAACAAGGCCGTCTACATGCTCTATACAGAGCTCTTCACAGGTGATGGCGGAAGGCCTGTGGGTCAGTGGCAGAACACCTGCTTTTCATGCAGGAGGCCCCAGACAGGGATGCGAACGGCCCCTGCCTGAGACCCCGGAGAGCCTCTGCCAGTTGTTGTAATACTGAGCTAGATGACCCCAGGGTCTGATTATGTAAATCTTGTCATGTTGTAAGCCTCCTTGAGCACCGTTTTAACTATGGAAAGGCGGCATACAAATAAAATGATAAATGAATGAATGAACGATCAAATATAAAGTGGCTTTCTAGGTAACGGGGGCCTCCTGGCCGAAGAAAGCAGACAATGGGCTCCTACCTTGGAGTTATTTTTCTGCCCCATAGCAGTCCTTAGTGGGGCTTGGCCGGGTGGGCACAAAGCAGCCTTCCTGCACATGCCAGCCATAAAAGTAGTAGTGATAATTTTATTATTTGTATGCTGTAGCCACTCTGGTTGGCTTCCAGTAAAATATAAAAACACAGTAAAATATCATACATTAAAAACGGCCTTCAGGGGTGCCTTCAGATGTCTACAGAAGGTCATATAATTGGTTATCTGTTTGACATCTCATGGGAGGGTGTTCCACAGGGTGGGCGCCACTACCAAGAAGGCCCTCTTCTTGTTCCCTGTAGCTTCACTTCTCACAGTGAGGGAACTTCTAGAAGGCCGGGAAGGCTGGTTTGGTTGCCGGGAAGGATTTGCCTCTTGGCAATGTGAAGGTTTACGTGCTGGCTTGACCCCCGCTTTCTTCCTCTGCCTCTTTTTCTGCAGGATTCATCAAGGTCCTCTTGTACATGGCCTTCATGACCATCATGATCAAAGTGCACACCTTCCCACTGTTTGCCATCCGACCCATGTACCTGGCTATGAGGTGAGCTGCGGTTGGCATCGTCGTATGCGCGGGCTTGCAAATGCATGTGTCAGTCTGCTTGTAGGGATCCACATGTGTAGGAAATAAGTCCTCTGGCTTGAAAATAGCCAGAGTCTTGGGAGAGGAGAGGCACTTTGGGCCAATGCCGTTTGAAGAGAGATAACGTTCATGCTTACTGTCTGTCACATCTGTGAAAGCAATGAGGATGGTGCCCTTAGATCACCTGCTAGTTCTTTTTGCGTCTTTCATATCCCACCTTTTCTCCAAAGAGCTCAAGGTAGCAGACATCAATCCCCCCCACTCCCCATGTCACATGGGTTAGACCTCGGAGGCAGCAACTGGCCCAAGGTCACTCAGCGAGCTTCACAACCAAGAAGATGGCTTGAGCCCTGATTTCCCAGGTCCTAGTCCCACACTCTAACTACACCACACTGGCTTATGAAAGCACCATTTTACAATTTTTTAAAAAAATATTTAGAGAATAAACCAACATCAAGAAACTGGCCTTTCTCATCAGCCGGGGAAGATGCTTGTTTCTCTTGAGTACAACATTATACGCACCTGGAACAGCTAAAGCAAGGCTGAATTTTATTAAAACAAAAGCACTTGTTTGCTGGTGTGTTCCCAAACCACCTGTAGTTTATTACTGCTAGATTATGATTTTTATAGTGCAGTCTATGTACGTGGCATTTTATATTGAGCAGGTTTGACAGACCTGTGCCCCATGTGGCTGAAACTGATACAGGGAAACAATTAAGAGGAAGGGGATGGAGATGGAGGCAGGTAGGGAAAGAACACGCAGTGATTTCAGTCAGCATGTGTTTTGGCTTAATTACATTAAAGAATAGGGACTAGAAGGATGAGGGAGCAGCATCAGCAAATGAAGCAGGAGAAGGGAAGCCCAGGGGAAAGGATTTAGAGCCATAACATTCAGAACAGCTACCTTGGACAGAATTAGGAGTCAGACACACAGGTTTTCAGTAACTAGGCAAGATGTTAACCCAAGGGTGTCCTGCCCAGTATTCTCTTAAGATGTTTTGGTAAGACTTTTCAAATCAGCGGTAGACTTGATTCTCGTGTATGTCCATCCAGGCAGTTCAAGAAAGCTGTGACAGATGCAATCATGTCCCGCCGAGCTATTCGCAACATGAACACCCTGTGAGTATTCACTGGGAAGGGGGTGAGGGCTGTAGAAAGTGGTTCTCCTTTCCAAGTTTGGGTTGCTGAGGTGAGGGGGGAGGGCAGAGTTTTCATGGTTTACCGGAGCCTTAAATAAAACTCCACAAACTGGACCTTATGAAAGGCAGAGAAGAAGGTCCATGACCTTCTGCAACCCTTTTCCTCCTCCCCAGGTACCCTGACGCCACTCCAGAAGAACTGCAGGCCATGGACAACGTGTGCATTATCTGCCGGGAAGAGATGGTAATGGGTGCAAAACGCCTGCCTTGCAACCACATATTCCACACCAGGTAGGAGCCTGGCTGATACTGTACTTAAGAAGCTTGAATGTAGGAGATGCGTTTTATGCAGCACCGAGACAGTTCAGCTGGTACTGTTAAGCCTAGGACTGGTAGTCACTGTCCAGAGTCCCGAGCACAGTAGGTAGACAAGTGAAGAGGGCCTGACCTTGTTGGTGCTGAGCCTTGAGGGCACAGGATAGCATCAGCGGGGGAACCCTTGCCGTTCTGCTGGAGGAGGATGGGGGAATGCTTGCCAGTGGTATTCTGGGGAGTGCATTTGCAAACCCTGAATAAGTCAGTGGCTGATGTCTGCCTGCTCCATTCATTGTGTGCTGTATCTTAGGGTAATAGAGCAACCAGGCCTGTTGAATGAACCCTCCACCCCTGATCAGGGGCACAGAAAGCAGCTTATGGTCCTTGTAGCTGGGACCTCTTTTTAAAAATTGCACTGTTGGACTTTTTGTGTTATTTGATGCTTTCCTCCTTCCCTGCTGCCTCTTGATTGGAGGGTGCAGCTTGGGCCTGCCCAAAGGAGAGCTTTCAGCAGGTAGAGTGTCAAGCCAGTAGTTGCGGCCCAGCCGCTCGCTCCAACCAGCTTGCCTCTCCCTTTCCACAGCTGCCTGCGGTCCTGGTTCCAGCGCCAGCAGACCTGTCCCACGTGCCGGATGGACGTCCTCCGAGCCTCCCTCCCCACTCAGTCGCAGACGCCCCCTGAGCAACAGGAGGGAGGGCAGCAGCCGCCGCAGCAGCATCAGACTCCACTGATCCCTCAGCCGCCAAACTGTAAGTCTGAGTTGCTGGGCGAGTCATTTCTCACAGGTGGTGCTCTGGGGTTCCCACAGGTGCCGCTGTAATGTGGGGAGCTCAGCACTGTAGCTCCCACAACCAGGGTTGTGAAAGACCCTTCGTGTTCCTTTTGCATGGTGGCTCCTAATCTGTCTGAGTTTATCTCTCTCTTATTATTATTTCCTGCAGTTCCCCAAGGCATCCTGCCCCCTTTCCCTCCAGGGATGTTCCCTCTGTGGCCGCCCATGGGCCCCTTCCCTCCAGTGCCTGGCGTCCAGCCCCCCAACAATGCAGACAACGCTTCAGCAGCCACTCCCTCCACCTCAGGAACACAGACGTCAGGTGAGGCGTCCCCTGAAGGACCGCAAGTTCCTTGTCCCTGCTATAGGGAGCATCCTTTGAACTGTGCTCCTTGGGCTCCCCTGAGTCAAGTATGTTGGCTCCCACTGAGTGCAGCCCAGGAAGAGGAATAGACTTGTGTGAACTTGCTTTAAGCTTGTGGGGCAACCATGAGGTTTACGTTGCCGTCTTCCCCAGCAGGCGCCTCGAGGCCCAGTGGCGATTCAGCATCCGGATCGGACACCGCGGCCCCTGCAGGGACGGTGCCTGCTTTTGCCTTCCCTCCGCCTTGGATGGGGATGCCGTTCCCACCTCTCTTTGGTGAGTCTCAGAAACCCAAACACAGACCCTCCTTGTGTGTGTGCATCTCTGTGGATGGCAGCCTGGCTGGGCAGAGGAGGCAGGCCGTACCAGTGGCTGCTTCTGTGTGCCGCAACATTAGCCTCGCTTTTTGCTTATATCAGTGGGATTTTGGGTAATTGTTAAATTTAAATTTAATTTAAAACTCTTGTTAAGTGCTATATAGAAATGCAGAATAAAAACCAGTAGAAAAGCATGAGGACAGAAAATCTAGTAATAACAGGATCCGAGCTGTAACTGTAATTGTAATAATTTTGGTGTATACATGTTGACACAATTTTGTTACTATATTCAGAAACGTTTATCTGTTTGTAGTTTTGTTTTTATATTTTATATATTTTATGTATATATATTATAAAATATATTATAAAATATATTTTATATATTTATGTAATTGTTGAATGTCATATGCTCTAATGGAAACAAAGATACACTGTATCTTAGTACCACCATGTTAAACAGTTCAAAGATGAAAATGAATAAAAAGCTACGTGATATCTATCTATCTCTATCTATCATCTATCTAGCTATCTAATCTATCTATCTTTTGGGTCAGGGAAAGTCTGGGCAAAAATAAATGTCTCCACAAGGTGTCTGAAGCTCTTGATGGAGGCAGCTGCTTCATGTATGGCAGAGGGAAGGGTTTTACACAGGAAAAAATAGCTCATTTGGTCTGCTCTGATTCTGATTCCATTGTGGCAGAGGGAAGTGCATTCCGTGGTGCTGGGCCAATGGCAAAAAATGTCTGTTTTCCGGTCATTAACCTGTGATCCTGTGTAGGGTGTGGTGCCATGAATAAGGGTTGAGTCCTATGCTATTTTTCTAGAAAAAGAGGTGCCGGAACTCACCACGAACACCTCCCTTTTCTCTTAAAATGGGAATGGTGCCGGAATTGAGTTCCGGCTGGAAAAAAAGAAAAGCCCTGGTTATATCCAACATTAGTCCCACTCAGAGAAGACCTATTGAAATGAATGGGCATAACATTGGACACCGACCACCATTTTCACAGATGATCTGAATGGCATTAGCTGTCTCTGTGCTCTAGAGACTAGCTCCTTGTCCTGCCAATCTCTCTTTCCTTCTGCGTCTTGTCTCATACGCACAGTGTTCTTTCTTCTCCTAAAGGTTTCCCTCCGATGCCGGTACCACCATCTGGGTTTGCTGGGCTGACAGAGGAAGAGCTGCGGGCCATGGAAGGCCATGAGCGGCAGCATTTGGAAGCCCGTCTCCAGTGCCTGCAGAACATCCACACACTCCTTGACGCTGCCATGCTGCAGATCAACCAGTATCTCACTGTGTTGGCAACAATCGGGTAATCTCCCTGGTTCTCTCCCTGCTCCCCAACAATGTTTTGTTGCAGCAGGTCTTGATTCTGCAACTGAACTGCCTTGAGACAAGCCTTCGTTTCCTTAAAATAGGCGGGCGTTGCTTGGAATTGGAGCAGTTACTGTATTTAGAGGTCAACAGGCTGGTTGTGTGTCCTGGTGCGTGGGTGGCTTTTGGTGGTCACAAACTAGAACAAGCCTAGTTTGGCCCTGCAGATGTTGCTGAACTACAGTTCCCATCATCCCAACAAGCATGGGCATATGGACTGGGGTGATGGGGATTGTAGTTTAGCAACATCTCGCAGGCCAGAGGTTCTGCTCATCTGCCCCTGAACTACCCTAACTTCATTTCCTACTCGGATGTTCTCTCTCTCCAATAATAATAATAATAATACTAATACTAATACTAATACTAATACTAATAATAATAATAATAATAATAATAATAATAATAATAATAATTTATACCCCTCCCATCCAGCTGGGTTTCCCCAGCCACTCTGGGCGGCTGCCAACAGATTAAAAACAGAATAAAACATCAAATATTAAAAACTTCCCTAAACAGGGCTGCCTTCAGATGTCTTCTAAAGTCTTCCTGCAAGGGTGAGACTGCTTGAATTCCACAGGAAAGGGAAAGTCTTAAGAGTGTTGGATTAGCTTCAAGAGTTCAAGCCAGAAGGCTGACTAAATGAGAGCCAAGGATTGGGGATGTTGCCCCATCTCCGTGAGTAGCAATAGCAGAATAGATTGTGCAGCTTAAGTAGAAGAAGTGGAATCACCACTGACTTTGGCTATGATTTGAAGAATTTGTGCTTGAGCTTGCTTTTCCCTCCTCCCTTCTATTCCTTTTTCCTCTGACAGCATGTCTTTTAGATGGTGAGCCTGAAGGCAGGGACGATTTCTGTTTTCCGATCTGAGAGCCTTTTTGACTAGGAGGGCAGGGTATAAACGTTGCTAGTAATAGTAGTATAATGTGTATTCTGGTATTATTATGAAGAACCAGATTATTTATACAGGCCTCAACTTTTGACTTCTCTTGTTGCATAAACTTGCATTTTTTAGCTCTCCCCACAGGTTATGGTAGTATGTCAACTGTTAGTTTCCTATTAGTCTTTTCTTCAGCCACTGATGTGCAGACTGTTGTGTGCATCTCATGGCAATCTGGTGTTCTCAGTTGATTTTTTTTTAAGGGTACACCATTTGGTTTTCTACATCTATAAAATGAGAATTGAAATGGGAAAGCGGTATCATGTCCAAGCCCAGCTAGTAAGTCACAGATTGCCTGTGTGTGTGTGTGTGTGTGTGTGTGTGTGTGTGTGTGTGTGATCTTGGCGCAGTTCTTGCATTTTGCCTGCTGGATCTCTTACCTCTGTGTCTCTCGCAGGACGCCCCGAACTGCGCAGCCACCAAGTGCCCCAGCCGCTTCAGCACCCCCTTCGGAGACCCCCAGCCCTGTACCTGGCACAAGTGAACCCGCCACCACCACTTTCCAGTCTGCAGACAGCACCTCTTCACCTGCAGAAGAGACAGACGCAGCAGATCAAGCAGGTAGCCGGAGTCAATTGGTGCTGAGATGTTGCTTTTGACAGGGGGATACAGTTGCGGGCAGCATGCCACGATCCCCATCTTTATTAGCTTAAAGTCAGCAGAACATGAGACTCTTAATCATGTGTTCGAACCCCACGTTGGGCAAAAGATTTCCGCATTGCAGGGGGTTGGACTAGATGACCCTAAGGTCCCTTCCAACTCTACAATCTGTGATTCTATGATTCTAACACATTTTACTTCTTTGAAGCTGCTGGGTTTTGGATTCCTGGCTGTTGGTTCTCCTTAGCATGCTGCTGATGCTAATGAAATATTTAGTGGGGGTATCACAGAAGTTTTTGCTTTCTGCATTTTGACAGTCAGGACTTGGTCAGCCTTGGGGAATGCGGTGGTTACTGAGTTCAAGTTCAACAAGGGTGACTTAGAAAAGATTTGGCCAGGGGGTTAAGGATGGAAAGAATTGTCCTGATCAGAGGACAGGGGAGCCTGTTTCAGATGCAAGTATGGGTGTAGAATGAATGGTTTTTATTTTAAAATGGAATAATATTTGCTTGTTTAAAACATTTGTATCCTGCTATTCCTCCAACAGAGTCCAGGGAACATAGCAAATAATAAATGTTACAGCCCTGCCATAAATAAGAATAAGACTATAAAATAAGACAACAAAAACAGCAATGAAGTTAGGAGGAGAATGGAAATAGACAACCCCTAAATTTTACTAAAACAATTCCCAGCTGAGTTGAAACAAGTATTTGATTTACTTAATTTTTTGTGTAAACGGCTTTGAGGGTTTGTTTTTTTGCATTCAAGCAGTATATAAATTTTATAAGACACACACACGCAACTAAAAGGACTAGAAACTTGATGCTGAGGAACGCTACCTCCTTGTGTGTTTGTGCTAGTTTTGGCACAGACCCCCCAAACTGTGGTGTTTCTCCCTCCCCAGATCTGTCCCCAGCAGCAGCCGGTGCCAAGGGCTACACAGAGCCATCTGGCCAGGAGCAGGATGGAGCTCAATCTTCCCCAGAGGAACCAGACACTGCAGAGCTGCGCAGGCGCCGACTTCAAAAACTGGAATTTCCTTCTTCCTCCTCCCATTGATGTCCCTGCTGCCCCCTCCCAGCCTGTGCTATTTCTTTCCCTTTTCCAAAAAAAGAAAAAAGACGAAGAAAAGCAACATGCGGTGAGAGAAAGGAGACCTGGATGCCTTTTACTTGCGCTACTGAGTGCTGATGCGATACACAGCCACCTCTGGGGAGGGGGGGCCACACTTTTCTGCAGGACCGGAGAGGGTGGGAGGGGGATCCGCCTCCAAAACTCGACTCTGCCTTGATTTCTAACTCTTAAAAGAAAGCAGCTGTCCATCCTACAACATAGACCAGTCTTATTCTGACCCCCTCACAGAAGGACAGCAATGCCTCTAGTTCCCAAGTCTGTCTCGTCTCAGCCAGACGGACTCTTACTCCACGGGAGCAGCCTGAGGAAGGCCCTCCTTCCCTTTTGCACACCTTTTGCACACCTGGCTGAAAGGGTTTCCCCATCAACAGTTTTGGAGGGTGGCTTCTCCTGCAGGCAGTTTGTTTTTGTTTGTTTAGTTCTCCATTTCTGACTCTGCGGCGGGATTTTTAGGTGGGTTCTTCGTTGGCTATTTCTGAGCAAAGCAGCCTTTTCAATTTTGGGGTGGGGGAGTGGAGGCCAACTGAATGGAACATATGCTTGACATTTTTGTAGATGCTTTTTCACAGTAGCTGTTTTAAGGCCACAGCTTCCCACCACAAGGTCTTTTTTACCCTCCCAAACAAACAAACACCCTGGGGAAACAGCAGGTCACCTCAATGCTTACTTTTGCTGGCTCTCTCTGAGCTCAGGTTGAGAGGAGACATATTCTTGGCAGCAGAGGATGTAAGTCTGTAGCGCTTGCTCTCCCCTCTCTCTGTGGGCATACGGCTTGCGATTTAAAACTATTTTGTACTCCCTTAACCTGACTTTTAAACAAGGATTCCTCCAAGCAGCAGTAGATGGAGAGGAGGTCCTGGGGTCCTGCTGTGAGAGGGTTACAGGGGGAGATGGGATGTGCCCTCTGAGGTGGCCATCCGTCTGCCTTGCCCCTCTGCTGCTTCAAGGGCTGGAGCCAGGTGTTAGTTGACTCTCGGTGCAGCCTGTGTGGGCCTTGCAATGCCTAATCCAGAGTCCCGAGTTCTGAGCACACACAATATGTGGCAGGCTGTGGGTGTAATCCTGAGAAGGTTAGGATATCTGAGAGCATCTGAAAGCACGTTGGTTAAGTAGAACATCAGCCACCGAGTCCTCCCAGTGGTGGTTTGCGTTTCCAGTTCTGGCACCCTCTTCCTCTGCTTCCATTAATTCCAGGTTTGCCTGCTCTTCTTTGCAGCCCCTGTTCACTCTCTCTTTTTCAAATGCTCAGACCCAGCAAATGCTTATTTGAGAGTCGCCACAGACAACATGCCCTCCCCTTCCTCAGCTCCTGAAGCTGCTGGCATTGGGGAAGAGGCCTTTTGAGACGTTCCTGCCTGTGTCTGTCTGGCTTCATTTCTGGGAATAACTCCTCCTTTCTGGCGTCTTCACAATAATGTCCATCAGCTTGTAGATCCCAGCTACGCCTAATCAAGCTGTCTGAAAGGCAGCAGGGAGAGGAGCGGATTCTGTGATGGGGCTTCCCTTCCCAAAGGCAGGGCCCCCATGTTACCTGAGCAGCTATTCTGAGAGTGGGGTTAGGGGGCTGGAAGCGTTTGCCTGCTTTTGCATCTCATCTCAGTGCACTCATCTCCAGCTTTCCAGTGGGGTTGGTGGGGACAAGACTCTTGAGTGTGATGCTTTCTCCCTTGCTTTAAAAGAACAAGCAGTTCTCAGAAACTAATAGGGAGACATTCCCCAGCTGGTGGATCCAGCAGTGTGTGCTTTTTCCTTGCACTTGGGACCCCCATGCTGTAAACGGTCTGAAGCTGTCAGGCTCCCTCTGGGGTCCCTGCTCCCCTGCAGGGTGGAAAACACTGTCCTGCCCCTGAGATGGTGCCAAGGGTCTCTCTGCCCCTTCTCACTGAAACACCCCATGCTCCCAGCCAAATGCTGGATTGTTCAGCTCATGGAATATGAAATCCCACCCCCTGGCAAGATGCCTGCTTAATTCTGTTTTCTTTCCTGGGACACTACCTGTAGGACCATCTATATTTGATGCTGGATCGCCTTGTATTTCTTTTTTCAGAGAAACTGGGCCATCTCTCTGTAACTTCCAAGTTGTTTTGGGGTCTAAGTTGTCCCGCTTCGAGACGGGTTAGGGCATTGTGACATGCAGTATTCACGTTTCTTACTTGGCAGAAGAGGAAGAAACCAATCAGTTTAGATTTGAGGTGGTGGTTGTGGGAAGAGGCACATGGGAAGGGTGGCTTAAAGTATTGATTTCAATAAAAGACTTTGATCACGGCTCCTGTTAGCTTCATCTTTCCAGATTTTGGAAAAGCCTTCTGAGGGTGGTTCTCCCTTTGTCCTCTCTGCTCAGTAAAACTAAGGTGGATTTACAGAATTGGCAAATAGGAGACAGTTAGAACGTGCCACGCTTTGTAATAAGGTGTCCTAAATCTGACACAGTGGGCACATCTCTGCAAACCACCTGCCCCTTTGAGGAAGGCAAGAAGCAATGACTGACAAGTGACTTTCTCCTGTCCACACCTCCCCTGCGAATCCAATTTTGTAACGTTAGGAAGAGAACATGGCTCCCGTCTTGTTTTGGAATGTGCATTGGCAGTATGTGGCTAATGTTAAGAAAGTTGCATACATCCCCCAGGAGGCAGAATGTTACACTCTAATTATAGCATTGAAAGACTATCCATAGTAGAGCAGTTTTGCACATGAACCCTCGAACAGCCTTTCTGTTTCAGGAAGTTCTACATGTGCGCAAAAAAAAAAAAAAAAAAAGGAATCCTGAATCAAGTACATATCACCATCTTGGAAAATGTCCAGTGACCTTGTCTTAATGCCTGGTGAGAGTTTTTTTGGGTTGGAGAGCTTGCTGTGGGTAGCACAAGGCAGCCGGGTTGAAATCTCACCCTTCAAATTCCTTCCTGCCCTTTCTATGCTGTGTCCCACTAATCCAGGGCTCTGTTGTTCATTACCCCCCCCCCCCATTTCCCACATTGCGCTGTGGCCTTTCTGCCAGTACCCTTCCTGATACTTTTACTTTTCAAGGAACCCATATCACAATGCTTTGGAGGTGTGTTACATGTAAGCCAGAGATGGGGAACCTGCCAACTTTCCATGTCTCGTTGGACTTCCAACTCCCATCAGCCACAGCTGGCGGTCAGGGATGATGTGAGTTGTAATCCAGCAACTTTTGGAGGATTGCAGATTCCTCACTGGGGTATAATTACTAGAGGCTCTTCTCTTAAGGGGGCAGGCAGGATTGATGGTCTGACCCCATCAGTTTGGATTCTGCCAGGGGGTGCAGTTGGTGGCTCTCCCTTCCATTTGCTGTGCAGGTTTTGCCTAGGCCTAGGAATGAACCTGAGATCAGATATGCCATTGTATAGCACTTTGAAGCAAGCTCGGCCACCTGCTTTTTCAATGAGTGAATGCCATTGCTCAGGTGTGCAATGGATGTGTTCCCTTCTGCCCAAAGCAGCAGGGAAGGGAAGATTTGGAGGAGCAAAAAGCCAAAAGACACACACACGAGTGACAGCACCTGTAATTCAGGTGTGGGGAACCTTTCGCTCTCAAGATCAGTGTTTCCCAAACTTGGGTCTCCAGCTGTTTTTGGACTGCAATGCCCACCATCCCTAGTTAGCAAAGACCAGTGGTCGGGGATGATGGGAACACTAGTTCAAAAACAGCTGGAGAACCCAAGTTTGGAAAATGCCGATCTAGATGTTGCTGATGTCCCATCAGTCCCTGCAAGCAGGTGGTGACTGAGAGAATGGAAACTCTTACTCAGCAACATCTGGAAGGCCAAAATTCTCCAACACCTGCTGTAAACAGAAGAAAAGTTGGCGGAAAGGGCAGAAGTAGGGGAGAGAGGTGTGCTTGCAATTGCTGTGTCTTGCCAGTGAATTTTCCTTGCTCCTGGCACTGTACACAGCCCGTCATGGAGGCTGTGATTTGAAATTGAGGATTTGTTTCCACACAAGTGACCCCCTGAAGACCAACAGGCATGCAGAACCTGTGATGTCGCTGGACTCCAACTCCCCATCTCTCTGATCAATGGGAGGTGGAGCCCAGCAACACCCAGAGGACCGCAGGCTCCCCTATCCCTGACTTACAAGGAGGCTTTCAGTTTTTGTGGCCTGTTTGCAGCTGCTCAGCATATTATTACCCATATGATTCCCTCCCCTCCCTTTTTAAAAAAGAGCTTTTGATTTTGTGTACACTTTCTCTCGAGCCAAGTGCCCTTTTTTCCACACCTCCAAAAACACATTTGAAAGTGGCCAGATTGTGTTACCTTCCTCACAGCCTCTCCTGCAACATTTCATGGGTTTTGGAACAGATAATTACATGCATTTTGACAAAGCATCCTCCCAGGTTTCACTTCTGCAATCCGGGTCTTAACCAAATGAGATGGCTAGTCAAAGTGATAGCGGAAATCCTACAGCTGCTGGATTCCCCCTTTACATAAATAGTGGGAGGGGGAGCAGGAAATGGTATTTTGTAAAAGCGATTGCCATTTTGTTGTTGTTTAAATGTCAAATTCATTGGGTTTTATCCAATGCCCGTCATGGCTCAGAATGGATCAGCCCGAGTATGACCTGGATTAAAACTGTAATACGTCATTTAAGAAGAAGAAAAATCTGTTTTCAAATTGTGTCACCTGGGAGAAGGGAATTGCTTTGGGAAGAATCTATACCTCTGTTCTCATTTCTTATTTTTAACATCAGTGGTGTTCAGTTGGCTCAGGGTCCTTTTGAATGCCGCAAATAATAATTACTATTTTTGTCAAACTTGGCTCCTTTAGGAGTTGATATGAACGCTGTGTGTTAACATGGAGGTGAAGGAGGTTTGGATAATTATTTAATTTTTTTGTAAATATTGTATAATTTTTAATAGCTTGAACCGTGTATATACGTCAAATAAAAACTTGCATTAAAAATGGTGTGCTATCTGTAATTCTGTTGTGCAGAGAAAGTAGCTGAGAAAGGGTTTTTCTCTACCTTCTGATACCAAGAGCTGAAGGTTGGAAGACTTGGGATAGACAAAAGGAAATCAACCCGTGGCTTGCATGGTTTTTGAAACAGCATTAGGAAAATTCTTGAAGGATAAGGTTCCCTGTGGCTGCTAGCCACAATGGCTGTGTTCTACCTCCATGGACAGGCTTCTTTTTCCTTGGCGATCACTTGTAGCTGAGTAAGATTGTCTTCCATGAACACGGTTTTAACAGTGAGTCTGTGACTGTGGAGGCCAATTCTGAATCCACACGTCCTTCCACAGTGGGGACAGAGGTTTCTGGATGTGAGTTGATCATGGTGAGGGTTTGCCAAACATGTCTTCCTCTTAGCACCTTTCTCCCTTTCGTCCTGAGTTCCAGCGTCTTGAAAGCCCATGACACCTTTGGTAAAGGCTGTTCTCCAAGTGGAGCACTTGCAGGCCAGTGTTTCCCAATTATCAGTGTTTATACTGCATTTTTTTAGATTTGCCTTGAGAGAGTCTTTGAACCTCTCTTGTTGACACTTTCCATTTTTAAGTTTGGAATAGAGTAGTTGCTTTGGAAGACGATAATCAGCCATCCACACATGACCAATTCAACAAAGTTGATGTTAAAGAATCATTGCTTCAAAACGTGATCTTTGCTTCTTCCAGTACACAGGCATTAGTTTGCCTGTCTTCCCAAGTGATGTGTAAATTTTTTCAGAGACACCGTTGATGGAATCTTTTGAGGAGTTGGAGATGGCGTTTATAAGTGGTCAACGTTTCACAAGCATACAGTAAGGTTGGTAGTACAATAGCTTTGTAAACAAGTATTTTGATTTCCCTGCGAATGTCAAACACACTGCACTTCAATTGGCAGAAAGCTGCACTCACAGAGCTTAGGCGATGCTGGATTTTGGCATCAATGTCGGCCCTTGTGGAAAGATAATTGCCCAGGTAGGAGAAGACCTCCCTGCAGTCTGATGGTGAGAACCAACTGCAAGTTGTTGGATTTCACAGGCCTTTCGCCTGATCCAGGAGGTTTATTTTTATTTTATTTATTTATTTTATTTATGTGCCACCCTTCATCAAAAGATCTCAGGGCGGTTCACAAGATAAAAAATACAAAATAAAAGCACAAATAGTTAAAACAACAAAACAACAACCTCATAAGAGGTTGCAATCAAAGCACCTCTGGCAGCATTTTAAAAAAACCATGGTTATTTTTTATGTTACTTCTACTTCAGTCAGTTATTTAAATGGGCAGTTGCCCAAAACACTTGTGAGTGCAGAACCATGATTTTAAGTCTGAGGGCCACATTGCCATCTGGGGAAACACCCAAGGGCCACATATCGCGGGTGGGCCAAAAGTAGATTTGTTTATTCTTGTACAGGAAGCTTGCTTCTAAAAACTCTCCCACCATACCTGAGAACCCTCTGCTATTCTATCATATGCAACAAATAACTTCTCGGAGACGTGACCGTGGTTTATTGTATTTGCAGTGCCTGATGTTTTTATGGTTATTACTGCTCTTTTTGTTCCCTTTGTGAATGATGCCATGGCCTTTGGCTAGTGCAATAAAGTTTATGATGATGATGAAGTGCATATTGCAGTGGGTTCAGCGAGAGGGTGCGCCCTGGGGAACTTTGCAAGGGCAAGATAAAGAGGCTTTGGAGGGGGGGCGGGTCTCATTATGCCCCCAGGGCCTGAGGAATCCACCCCACTGACTTACCGCGCGACGATTACTTGGAAGCAATTATCCACTTCACTTCTGCACAGGTTTGCAGCCCTAAACCCCCCTCCCCCTGAAATCTAGGACTGCTATTTGCAGCCTGAAATAAGAGGAAACGTGAAGCCAGGAACTACTCGACAGCTGTCTGTGTTTGCTGTCTGAACGCCACCTCCCAGCGATCTACTGAAAGTGAAAGCAGAACGAGAAGTTTCTCGCATGAAATGGCGCCTGTTTTTTCCTGCCAGCAATGAAGACGGAGCAGCAGCAGTGACCCAGGCCGCGGTGATCTGAGCATGCACAGATCCCCTCTTGCCTCGGCTCTCTCTGGCCCTCCATCAAAGTCAGCTTCCAGAAGACCAGCAAGGCTGAACATCCGTGTAATCGGGCAGGTGAGTGCTCTCCGCCCAGTGAGCTGAAGTTCATGGTCCCAGTTGAGGACTCTGGGGGACTTCCTGACATTTGGAATCTGGCCAGCAAATAAAAGATGAGGGTCACCGAGCATACCCAGAGTGCATTCTCCCTCCAACACAGAGCGTTCATTGTCCAGGGTTGTTGTGGTCGTCCTTAGTCCCTCCTTCCATCTTCTCTCCCGCCCCACAAAAATGTACAGTATCAGCAGCCTGAGACCAGGTGCTTTGAGAGACAGCCTGCCCCCAAGGGCGTAGCCAGGATTTTGATTGTGGGGGTGGGGGGTGGGAGGGCTTGGTTTGGGGGCAGGACTTTTGTTAGAGGAGCAGAACCTACGTGATTGGTCCATTAGTTAAGTATTTCTATTGTTTTGCTTGGTTGTGGGGGGGGGAGCTGCCCCCCCCCCCGTTCGCCCTTGCCTGTCCCCGCATAGTGTTACTGAACTGCAGTTCACAGCAATTCTGACTGCTGGCTGTGCTTGCTGGGGCTGATGGGAGTTATAGTTCCGCAGTACCTGGCAGGCCAAAGGTGACCCATACTTGGTTTAGATCACCTGGGGGTATATTTTGCTCATGGGACTGGACCCTACAGAATATCACAGTGCTGGGTCCTGATGCTCTGTGGAACGTGCCACATGTGAAAAAACGCAACCTCCACCTGTTGCTTCAGAAGTCATGTTTTTGAACCGGCTTGCCCACCTGACCCATCAGATCAGACCCCATTTCTGTTTTTTTCTCCTTTTATAAAGTGTTTTTTACTGTTATTATGATGCTGTTTTCTTGCTTTCATTACTGCTTAGAGCAGTGGTTTCCCCCCTTTCTTTTTACTTTTTAAATATTTTTGTTCATTTTTATCTTTAACAATTATCATCACAAATAAAACATAATCATATACAGATAGGATTCTCTGAATCCCCGGGCTTCCCTCCACTCCTCCATGGTTTCCATTGTTATTCTTTTCCAACTGCATCTCATAATGTTCTCCATATTTTCTTAATACTCGGTTCTCACCATAGTTCTCGCTACATTGCAAGTGTTTCTTAGAATCCTGCCAAAGTTTTTAATTGTTTACAGTGTTCTTTTAAGTAACTTACAGATTTTCCCCATTCTTTATTAAATTCATTATCTTCTTGATCTCTGATCTTCCTGGTCATTTTCGCCATTTCAGCATTTCAGACAGTGGGGTGCAACTCACTTCCAGGTGGGTCTGAGCGCCACAGGCTGCACCCAGGTTTTTCTTGCATGCCTGCCTTGCCCCCTTGCTGTGCCAATGGTCTTTTGGTTGGTCCAGTACAGTTCCAGACACGGGTGTAGCCAGGATTTATTTTGGGGTGGGGCAGAACTGAGCAATCTGTGATTGCTCAGTTAATTAAGTATTTTTATTTATTTACTTGATATGGGGGGCAGTTGCCCCATAGCTCCAGAAGCTCCTCACATCCTCCCCACAGATGGCAGGGAAACAGAAAGATTTCGGGGGAGGAAGGTCTCCCTCCTTTGAGGGGGAAGGGTCTGGGGAGGTGTTAAGGAAACTGTGACGTAAAAGATTAATATTTATAGCTATAATAATTATTGCTGCTGCATAACGTGGAATTAAAAAGGATTAGAGAGGAAAATATTTTTATAGGAGGAGGAAATGAATGTAAAAGAACCAGGGAGGCAAGATGAAAGAAATTGGTTTTAGGGGGCTGGGGTATAAAGTTCAAGTTGTGTATGAAAGGAGAATGGGAGAAGAAATTACAGACGATGAGCAGTTGTTTTTTTCTAGAAAAATAGGTCCTGGCACTCACCATGAAGCTGCTACAGTAAGTGCCACACTTTTTAACAACAAAAAGAGGTGCTGGTACTATGTGCCCTTGAGTACCCCCTGAAGAAAAGAAAAAACACTGGGGACGAGTATAAATACTTTGAGAGGCACATGGGGGGGTGGGGGAGTAGAAAATATAAAAGAAATAACACACGCATTTAGAGCCTCTACGATCAGCAACTTGAGGAAGTTATATTCCCCACAGTAAATGTATGTAATTAGCTGAAGGAAAGCTGAGTTGTTAAACTCCTTGCTGCAAAGAAGGTGATGTGGGAAAGAATGAAATGTTTTCCCCATTGTCCTCAATCCCCTCCGCACTTGCCGTTCTCTCTTGCCACACCAGTGCGCCGTTCCACACCCTGTGAGAATCACTAGTACAGCGCCTTGGCAGCAGTCATGCCAACGTGAATAAAACATGGGGGGCCCAGATAAGGCCAGTGCACAGTCACACCATTTGAATGGTGTCCCCTCAAATATTTTATGGGGGTGGTGGAGGCAAAGGGACCTAGGAATTGGCTCCTTTGTTATGCAGTGAGATGCTTGGCCAGTCATTCTTGGTTTTAAAAACCGGGAGTGTTAACAAACAAGACCCCCATTTTCACCTGTGAAAAGTTGAGCGCCATGTGCTTGCAACGTGAAAAGGAAGATGGAGCCCCAATAGCGCTATTCCTGCATTTATTTTTTCCCCTTTTTCGTTGTCTCCCTTTCAGTCCTTAGCGAGTGGCATCATAGCAAGGTGGAATCCAAAATGGCTGCAAACTGCAGAGGTGTTGTAATAACCGAAGGTAAGGTTGTATCTGTGAGTGAGTGACAGGTGGACTGCTGTCATCAGCAGCAGACTTGCAATTGGGATTAAGGAATCACACCGAGTCAGACCATAGCACTGTAGAGCTGGAAGGGACCACGAGGGTCATCTAGCTCAACCCCTGGCAACGCAGCGATCCTGCCCACAGCTGGTCCATGTAGCTCAGCACACTGGCTGGCAGATAGGGGAAAGTCCTAACCCTAACCTGGAGATTGCCACAGAGACATGAGACCTTTTGCATGCAAAGCAGATGCTGTGCTGTTCAGCTGTGGCTTTCCCCCACAGCAACCCAATGTATGAGTTGCAAAAGGCATTATTTTAATTATGTAGAAATCTAGTACCAGTTCCACTATTTGAGACTGGATAGTTCTGATTAATCTGTTCAAGAAAGGGCACTTGAGTGAAAAAGCCCTTGAAAAGTTGCAGAAAAGTTTGCTTGTTGTTCACTGCCTTGATATTTTAGGATATGGAGGAGGGAAAAACCGTGTGTGTGTGTGTGTGTGTGTGTGTGTGTGTGTGTGTACACAGTGGTACCTCCTTTTTTGAGCATCTCGGAACGTTTCGGTTTTCGAACGCCAAAAACCTAGAAGTAATTGCTTCTGTTTTCGAACGCTCCTCAGAAGTCAAACGGCTTCTACTGTGTGTTTTTCAGTTTTTCCTGTTGAACCTGCAGGCCTGCCCTTTGCGCCTCGGTTTTCAAACGTTTCGGAAGTCGAACGGTCTTTTGGAATGGATTATGTTCGAGAACCAAGGTACCACTGTATATAAAATGTACTGGTGTTTATGTGGCTAAACCACCACATATTTAGGCTTCCAGGAGTGTTTCTCTGAGGATTCCAACCCCACAAAAGCGACTTCTGAATTCTGGCTGTGTTCATGGCTGCTGTGCTGTCTCTTTTCAGGGGACCTTCAATGCTTCGTCAAACACTTAGAGGCTTTCGCAGAAGGCCAGCTAAGGAGAGTCACAGAGTATTTCCACCCGGACTTGATCTACGTCATCGAAAATGACATCGCCCTGGTGGTTCAGGAACTGAGGAGCAGCAAGGTCATTACACCTGAGCAAGCCCAGGTAACAATGCTTTGCAGGTCCTTAAAAAAATGTATGGTATGGCGGGGGCTGCATTTCTAAGGGAACGGTGGACCCTCAAGAACACAATCCCAAATGCAAGGAGTGTTGGGGGGGGTGATTTTGGCCAATGCAACCCCCATCCTGTTCTGGCCTAAGGAGGGAGCTGTGGGGCAAAATAACCACACTTACCCAGAAGTCTTTAAATGGCAGTCGGCCATAGAAGACCTTGGAATTGAGAAAGACACATTCTGCAAACAGCTAGGGAGGCTGGAGGCTGGGGTTAGTGTTGCATTCCATTTTTTTCTTTTAAAGTTCAGACAAATTCATGGAGATGAAGAACTTTCAGCAGCCATTGGCCATGGAAGCTTAATAGAACCTCCATTTCAATGACAGTATACCTGAATATCGGTTGATAGGAACAAACAGCAGAGGAGGAGGGCTGCCAGCTTCATACACTGCCTGCAAGCTTCCCTGAAGCATTTGGCTTGGCCCTACGGTGAACAGGACACCGGCGTAGCTGGGCCCTTGATCTGAGTGAGAAGATTGCTGTATTTTCCCCCCTGCTAGTTAGCCAGCTAAACTCTGTCTTCTGTGTTTCATTTAGATCTATGAAAAAATAGAGAAGCACGAGGAT
Organism: Podarcis filfolensis; assembly: GCF_964270895.1. Classification (NCBI taxonomy): domain Eukaryota; kingdom Metazoa; phylum Chordata; class Lepidosauria; order Squamata; family Lacertidae; genus Podarcis; species Podarcis filfolensis. The sequence goes on along the minus strand of NC_139620.1, from coordinate 13,358,396 downwards.
TCAACCGCAGCAGCAGAGAAGCTAGTTGCTGACCTTGCCAGTAACAAGGCTTTGGCAATAGGACTTTGGAAGAGTCTCTGTGCTCTGAGGTGCCACTGGTCTCATCCCAATCTTGAGGTGATGGTGGGGGAAATCACCCGCAAAGGTAATATATTGTCCCCTGCTCCCTGAGTAGTGGGAATTTTCTTTTTGTTTTGTTTTTAAGGTGTTATTAAGGTGTTACTATAGTGGGACATGGCTGGCGCTGTGGGTTAAACCACAGAGCCTAGGACTTGCCGATCAGAAGGTTGGCGGTTCGAAGCCCCGCGACGGGGTGAGCTCCCATTGCTTGGTCCCTGCTCCTACCAACCTAGCAGTTCGAAAGCATGTCAAAGTGCAAGTAGATAAATAGATACTGCTCTGGCGGGAAGGTAAATGGTGTTTCCGTGCGCTGCTCTGGTTCGCCAGAAGCGGCTTCGTCATGCTGGCCACATGACCCGGAAGCTGTATGCCGGCTCCCTCGGCCAATAAAGCGAGATGAGCGCCGCAATCCCAGAGTCGGCCACGACTGGACCTAATGGTCAGGGATCCCTTTACCTTTACTATTGGTATATAAAGTCTGTAACAACTCGGGGCCAGTTTGCCTGAGCTCGCCTTTCCCCACGTACGCTCACTCAACTGCTTCAGTCACTGGAATTGGCAGTGCTAACAGCTGCTGTTTACAGTCAAACCTCTTCTCACATCCGCCTCCACTTGTGTCCGTTTTGCCCAACGTCCACGGCAAACCCAGAAGTAAACGACGGGTTTGCCGCCGTTTGCGCAGGAGTAGGCAATTGCTGCCTGCACACAACGGCACCTCTCCCAGTGACCCATTTCGACTTCCGGACGGACCTCCGGAACGGAATATGGTCACAGTAGAGGTTCCACTGTAATGCCTGTTCTGCATTTGTAAAAGTGTGGCAGCACCTGCACTTGGGAACTCCCTGCCTATTGAGATCAAGGAGATCCTTCACTGTATTCTTTTCAGCATCTGCTGAAAACATGAATGTCGAGACAAGCCTACCTAGTTGCTTAGAAAGTTGAGGTAATTTCAATCTGTTTTAGTATTTTAACTTTGGCATTTTTAAAGTAGCGTTGTCTTTCCCACCCCCTTGCATTTCACTGTTGTTTTTTGTAACCAACTTTGAGATGTTGTTTTTTACAATCAAGCAGCGTCTAAATTTTATTAAATAAGATATAAAAATAAGTAATTGCAAACAGTTTATTACTATTATCAATATAAAAGCAGATTTGTTGTGCCAGAGTTTTTGAATGCACTTTAATTGGGCTAAACAAAAGCTTACTAGTGAGGTTCTGGAGGACAGAGCTGCGCTTGCGCCCTGAGGCCTGACCAGTGTCCCCAAAGTCAGCTTGCTGTCCCATCACCAGTGTCAGTTATTATTCAGCTGTCAGTCCAGTCAGCGTTGTATATGTCAGGTGGCTTAGACGACGCCAAATTCCATTTCCAACTGTTTTGCTTTTTCTCTTTTTTTGAAGATCAAGCACTACTCAAGGAGATTCTCCTAAATGAAACCGGACACAACCTTGCCCCGGAAATGAAAGGTACCTGATAGCAAATAAAAATAGTTCACCAACACTTCCTGTTTTCCATTGAACCAATGCAAGGGAATCAGATTTTGGTCAGGCATGGGGCACTCAGTGAGTAGCTCCCCCTGCAACCTGAAAGAAGTGGGACAAGCCAACTCAGTGTTTTCTTAAGCTGCATCTGATCTTGGATGTTTTGGGCAGAGTGGTGGGCCTTGCTTACCTTGGAGCCAGCACCGCAAAGCACCATGGAGATCTGAGGGTGGAGCAATTATTCCTTTCTGCATTGTGGTCCTACTTTATACAGACAGGTTTTCAGACAGAATGCGTTCCGGAAGTCCGTTCGACTTCCAAAATGTTCGGAAACCAAGGCGCAGCTTCCGATTGGCTGCAGGAGTGTCCTGCAGCCAATCGGAATCCATGCCAGACATTCAGCTTCCGATGGCAAAGTTTGCAAACCGGAATACCTACTTCCGGGTCTGCGACGTTCAAGTTCCGAGTTGTTCGTGAAGTAAGCTGTTCAAAAACTAAGGTACGACTGTATAAGGGAACATTGTAATGGGATGTGCAACTCTTGGCTTTTTTCTTTCTCTGTGTGAGATGGTAACTGGCAGTTAAACCTGTCCACACATAGAAGGGGAGGTTATTTACCTCTTAATAGTCATTTAATTGATCTGTATTCATATGGAAGGAAGCTACATGGATAAGTAGGGATTTGAACCTGGCTCTCCCTGGTCTAACTGCAATGTTCTGTTGGTTCTGCTTTACTGGGCCAATTTGGACATAATGATGAACCATGGCTTATTGTGACAGGAGTGACCTACCGAAAGCCATGCGCTTACATGCCTCTTTCCCCCTTCCCCTCTTTCCAAGGATCTGTTTTGCTTATGTTTTTGATTAACATTTTGCCTGTACCCTGAGCTGTGTTTAATCATAACTCGTGTTTGTGGCAAATAGCCCAGTTCCATAACAACCCATGCTTTTCAAGTTGCCCTGTTACAAACCATAGTTAAGATTAACCACAGTTTCTTGGATGTGGTGAAAGAGCAAGCTGAGGGAGCAGAATGAAGGTTTATGGCGATTTTCAAACCAGCTCACTTGCTCTCAGTGTTTCTTGTAAGGATCATCTACCAATAGCCGGAGATGCTACAATCCAGGAAGTGTTTGCCTATTTGATTTCCCGTTCTGCTAGGCTGGGCCTAATTCAGTGAACCCTGCAATCTTTTTCTTCTGTCCAGCTTGTCAGGATGAACACAGACGTATTCTGTGTGAACAGACCAAGTTGCTGAAAGAAACCGGCCAAAGAACACAGTCCGAGGGGCAAAGTTTCCCCATCCTCAACCGCTATGTGGATATAAAAATAGTCGCGGATGTCTACTTCAGGAGACAAACGTTTCAAGAACATGAGGCACTGGCTGCTGCTGGAGAGCTGAATGAATATCGCCTCCGCCACAAGATGCAGGTGGAGCTGGAGCGAATCACCCCAGACCGGCTTTTCCGTTGGTGCTGTCGATCAGGCCGCACGCCCCACTTTGTAATGGTGAGCGGTGTAGCTGGAGTTGGCAAGAGCACCCTAGCACAGAAGTTTGTCTTTGACTGGGCTACTGGAAAACACTACCAGAAATTCACTTTTGTTTTCTTCTTCAAATTCCGAGACCTCAACGCGGTGGGGGAAAAGACCAGCCTAGAAAGCCTGATCCAACAGGAGTACCCCAATTTACACTCTAAACTTGACACAATTCTACAAGAACCCCAAAAACTGCTGTTCATATTTGACGGTTTGGATGAGAGCAACAGTAACCTTGACTTGGGCAGGAACGCAGAATTTTGTGCCCAACCAGGAGATATGAAACCGGTGGGGGTGATTGTGGCCAGCCTGCTGAAAGAGAAGCTTCTGAAGGGATGTTCCATCCTCCTGACCAGCCGCCCAAGCAATCTTGCCCGTTTGGAGAGAGGGGTCCTCCACAGAGTGGCCAGTATTGTGGGCTTCCTCTCCCAGGAAAGGGAAAAGTACTTCCACAACTTCTTTGGAGAAGCTGCGGTGGCCAAGGAGGCTTTGGCCCATGTCAGGGAAAGCCAGGTTCTGTACACCCTCTGTTACAATCCCTCTTACTGCTGGATTACTTGCACAGCCTTGCAGCCTTGCTTCACCTCTGAGGCCGGACAGCCACATCCCCTTCCCAAAACGGTAACTCAGCTCTTCGTGAGCTACATCAGGCATGTGATGGTCAATCACACAAAGGAGTTCCCTGAGCGTGAAAGGGCACGGAAGATGATGATACAACTTGGCTGGCTGGCTGAGTATGGCCTCCAGCATCGCACTCTTCTGTTTGATCAGGCGCAACTGGAAGCGTTTAATGTGGATTCATCTCCCCTCGTCAAAACTTTCCTGGTGGAAAACATACAAAGTGCCACTTCACCTCCTGTCGTCACCTATTCTTTTGTCCACCTCACTGTCCAAGAGTTTTTTGCTGCCCTCGTCCATTATTTAGACTTCAAGGGGGACAATTTTGGATACATAATGGCAGCAGTCCAAGAAGCCCAAGGTGGGGAGTACGAAATTTTTCTTCGCTTCCTCTCTGGCTTGTCTCAGTTTGCAACCAGGGCACCGTTGGAGGCTCTTCTGGGGAAGTTCTCACCAGAGACCGCTAGGCAAGTCATTGACTGGATCCTGAAGACGGACTGCAGTGATTTCCTTCAAATGGAAAGGCATCTTGATGGGAAAAAGAGGACCTTGAATTTCTTCAATTTGCTTTTCGAGGCCCACAACAAGCTCCTTGTGCGTCGGGCATTGGGAGCTGATGGTGATAGTGATGCCTCCATGGACTTTTCGGAACTGTACCTGATGCCTGTGGACTGTGTCATCCTTGCTTATGTTCTGAGTTGCTGCGAGAAGATTGACCTCCTGAATCTTGATACGTGCTTCATTCAGAACGAGGGGCTGCAGAGGCTCAGCCTTGAGCTGCACAGAGTCAGAGAACTGAGGTAAGCAGCTGAAATGCAATTCACGGCTGATGTCAAATTACAAGTACAGTTGTGCCTCGGATCCCGAACGCCTTGGGAGTCGAACGTTTCAGCTCCCAAACAATCAAAAACCGGATGTGAGTGTTTCACTTTTCGGACGTTCTTTCGGAAGCCGGACGTTCAACAAGGCTTCTGCAGCTTCTGATTGGCTGCAGGAGCTTCCTGCAACCAATCAGAAGCTGCGTTTTGGAAGTCGAACATTTCGGAAGTCAAACGGACTTCCGGAATGGATTCTGTTCGAATTCCGAGGTATGACAGTACTTTCAAGGTTTAATAAAACATTCCAAACAATTGATGGAGCAGCGTTCACATTGAATTTAGTCTTTGGACCTTGCTAAATCAGCTCAACCCAACCCCCCCCCACCCATGAACTGAAACAGCACCTGCAGAAGGATTGGGGCCCATGGTTCCAACTACTTTAAATGGGTATGTTGCATACTTCATGACGAGTGTTATTTAGTATTCAGGCATCTGCCACAGAGCCAGGCTAGGCCTTGGACATCTGAATGTACCTGAGACCTGACAAAGAGTCTTCCTATCCAAAGGTCCCTGCGGTCAGTGACTAGAGCCGAGGGCTGGCACAGGAGTGGGAGACTGAAGCCAGTACAGTGGATGCTCGGGTTGGGAATGCGATCCGTGCGGAATGCATGTTCGCAACCTGCAGCATTCGCAACCCGCGCCTGCGCATGCACGGGTTGCGATTTGGCACTTCTGCGCATGAGCAACTGCTGAAACCTGGAAGTAACCCGTTCCGGTACTTCCAGGTTTTGACAGTCCGCAACCTGAAAAAACGCAACCTGAAGCAGCTGTAACTCAAGGTATGACTGTATTGGGATCAAAATCAGCAAAAGTTTCTGCCTTTTCTACGAGGCAGCAGATGCAGAGACAGGCAGGCTCCAAGTGTTCATATTAGCGTCTCCACCCCCATCGTTCAGCCCGGACACTGAGATCCAGCGCCGAGGGCCTTCTGGCGGTTCCCTCATTGTGAGAGGGCCTTCTCGGTAGTGGCACCTGCCCTGTGGAACACCCTCCCTTCAGATGTGAAGGAAATAAGTAGCTATCCTATCTTTAAAAGACATCTGAAGGCAGCCCTGTTCAGGGAAGTTTTTAATATTTAACACTGTATTGTTTTTAATACTTGATTGGGAGCCGCCCAGAGTGGCTGGGGAAACTCAGCCAGATGGGCGGGGTATAAATAATAAATTATTATTATTATTATTATTATTATTATTATTATTATTAGGCCTTGCCAGTTCAGAAGCTTCATACAGCCTCCCAATTGCGAAGGTTGAAGGTGGTTAGGGGAAGCTATGACTCTTAAAGTGGACTAATAGTTATGTAAATGTATTGTGTGGATGTGGCCCTTGCCTGCCTCCCTCTCTGTCCTTTCCCCATCAAGGCAGATTATGTCTGTTAGCTTGGGGGCAGGGGAAGGGGGGGAAACCATCCAACTACAGCAGGTCCCAATTTTGATGAAAAAAACCTCCCAAAGCAGCTTCCAAATTATCAGTTTGAGGACAATCCCTTCCTTCAGTCCCACAATATAAAGGATGCGACACGAGGAGGGGGGCAAGGTCTACAGTGACTACTAAATGCTTTTTGCATTCCTATAAATTCTTTCTCCTTTCACAGGCTTTGCAATAATGATCTGAGCAATCCATCCACAAAGGAGCTTGTTTCTATCTTGAAACATAAAGAGTGTCGACTGGAAATCCTGAGGTATGTTTGTTGCAGCTAATGGGCTATTCCTTACCAACCTCACTGGGTCTGCACTGGAAGAGCCAGAAGGTATTTGGGGAAAGGCATCCTCTAGCAAATGTTCCTGACTCAAAACTAAATTGGAAACATTTTGCTCTCGTGCCCTTTGAATTCTGAATCTTTTCACAATCTGTTCAGTTGTGAGTTGTGGGTGGTTTTGTTAGATAACAGAGGTGGGTGAATGTGTAAGCTTCCGTTTCTCTTAGTTTCTCACAGGGTGGATTTGATTTAAAACAAATTGATTTAAATCACTAGTCAGTAAGACTTGATTTTATAGAAAGTTCTTTATAGCAAGTTATGCCAACTGGATCGATGTCACGATCTACAGGAATAAACCATAGGAGAAGTTCAGATTGGCAGTCGTCATTACAACGATCTTTGTCAAAGCCCAGTAGTATTTCACATTTATTTATTTGTTATCAAGACTTGACACTCGCCACTCAATGCTTCACTACTTGTTTAATAATACATTTTCATGAAACAGAAATGCTAGGCAATCAGGTACTTCTGGAGACATGAAAGAGAGAAAGAAGCAACAGCAACGTTGGGCAGGCACTGAACTGTTTCCCACAAGCCACAACCTCCTGCCCGACACCTGATAACATAAGGGGCAGGTATAGATACAGCTGTATAGGGGGGGAATTGGTCACTTCTGCCTACCTGTCAGAACTGCCCACCGGGGTGGGGTGGGGAGTTCAGGATCCAGCCTTGCAGAATCCAGAGGTATTTGGTCCCTAGTAAATGAGTTTAGGAAAGGGACACGGGTGGCGCTGTGGGTTAAAACACAGAGCCTAGGATTTGCCGATCAGAAGGTTGGCGGTTCGAATCCCCACGATGGGGTGAGCTCCCGTTGCTCGGTCCCTGCTCCTGCCAACCTAGCAGTTCGAAAGCACGTCAAAGTGCAAGTAGATAAATAGGTACCACTCCGGCAGAAAGGTAAATGGTGTTTCCGTGCGCTGCTCTGGTTCACCAGAAGCGGCTTAGTCATGCTGGCCACATGACCTGGAAGCTGTACGCCGGCTCCCTCGGCCAGTAAAGCGAGATGAGCACCGCAACCCCAGAGTCGGTCACGACTGGACCTAATGGTCAGGGGTCCCTTTACCTAAATGAGTTTAGGAGTCCAGCCTTTAAAAAAGAAGAAGAATTGAGCTGTTTAAAGATACAAACTCCGTGTGTGTACATATTTTCCACCTTCTCTTCTTAATTTCCTCCCTTTGCTCTTCCCAGCTTGGCAAAGAATGCGCTTACTGGACAGTGCTGTAAAGTCCTGAGTTTGGCCCTCTTGGAGAATCAGACCCTTTTAAATCTTGACCTGTCCAAGAACAAGCTGCAGGATCAGGGCCTCTCTGACTTACTGAAGGTGTTCAGCAGTCCGCAGACCAGGATACAGAAACTAATGTAAGTGTCAAAGCAACCACCTCACGGTATGCAGAGTATTTTAAAAGATTTGCAGGTCCCCTGTACATTTCCAGAGGCTTTGGTTCAACTTTTCTAAGATATTTATTAAGAAAATATATGAGCAGCCTTCCTGTCAGGTACTGAAGGTGATGTTCCCAACCCCTAAGCCAAACAATAAAAAGCCCCACTGAATTACCAAGGTGGAATCTGCACACATATAAAAAAACCGCTGCGGAAATGCTTTTTTAAAAAAATATTTTTTTTAAAAAAATACATTGAATTTTGCACAACTCACTTTCGCCATCTAGTGTCACAATTGTACACTGCACTTTACTACACATTTAAAACGTTTTATTTGCAGCTGTATTGCTGAGTCTCAAGTTGATTTTTAAAACGAAAATACATTTTAAAATACATTTTAAAATAGAGAAAACTGTGCAGGATTAAAAAAAAATCAGTCAATCAGAGTAGCTAGCAACTGGGAAATACAAAACAAAATACAAATCCAAGTTGATAATATGTTGATGAGTCAGCTGAGAGAAATAGTTTTGTCATTGTCATAGTGCTATAGCTTGGCATTAACCCAAGAAACTGGTGGTAGGTGTTTCAAGAATGACAAAGGATCAGCACTTCTGCACGCAGCATTTCACTAACCTGTGGAACTTACTGCTACAGGATATGGTGACGGTCACTAGTTCAAGTTACAGTCCCATACACACCTATGTGGAAGTAAATCCCAATGCTAACCCTTTTCATCTCAAGCGTTGCATTGATGGTCAGTCTGGGGGCCGTAAACCAGGAGTGGACGTGGACAAATTATGGACACCTGCACACCTTACACGGAGACCAAATAAACATGCATATTCACAGCACACACATTCACCAGACATAATAAATAACAAGATGAAAGATAAAAAAATCTTTTTTAATAATTCCAGTGGAGTAGCTCAGCTACTCGTGGCAATCCCCCCCCCTCCAAAAAATAGGGGTCGTGTTATACATGAGTGCGAGGCTCCGAAGAGGTTGGAGCACCTTTTGATGTCTTTGCTTCCTCTGCTGCAGAATCCAGGAAAACGCCTTGTCGGATACGTCCTTTGAGGCACTTTGCTCTGCTCTAGCCAGCAACACTAGCCTCAGGTATCTGGATGTGAGTGGCAACCCTTTCACGGATATGTGTGCTGAAGATGTGCACACACTCATTTTGACCTGTCCTGCTCTTACAGAAATCAGGTACCATCAGGCCTCACTCTTCCTAAGTGTATTCACTCATAAGGGAATTTAAACTTCTACACCTTGGAAGTTTGGAGGGGTGGTCAGCCTGAGGGAGGGCCTTTCTGTGGTGGTCCCTTTCATTTGTGCATTGTTTGTTGTTTTCTGAAGATGCAGCTGTATAACCTGACCTCCAACACTACAGATACATATTTTGGTAACCCGCCATATTCTTGTGGCTGTAATTTGTTTTAAATTGTTGTGACCTGCCCAGGGACCTCAGGCTGAAGGGAGGGTAACAAACAGTCAAATAATGATGGTGATAGCGATAAAAACGACCACCTGCCTTCCCCAAAAGATTGGGCATTTTGCTATAGGGAAAGTGATAGGAAAAATCACGGTGATGTGTGAGATAGGACTTGCTTCGAGGCAACATCATATAGTAAAAGGTAAAGGTACCCCTGCCCGTACGGGCCAGTCTTGACAGACTCTAGGGTTGTGCGCTCATCTCACTCTAGAGGCCGGGAGCCAGCGTTGTCCGCAGACATTTCTGGGTCACGTGGCCAGCGTGACGAAGCTGCTCCGGCGAACCGGCACCAGAGCAGCACACGGAAACGCCGTTTACCTTCCCGCTAGTAAACGGTCCCTATTTATCTACTTGCACCTGGGGGTGCTTTTGAACTGCTAGGGTGGCAGGCGCTGGGACCGAGCAACGGGAGCGCACCCCGCCGCGGGGATTCGAACCGCCAACCATGTGATCGGCAAGTCCTAGGCGCTGAGGTTTTAGCCACAGCGCCACCCGCGTCCCCTAACATCATATAACCTCCCTGCAAAATGAATTGTGATGAATCCTCAAAAAGCAGGTTGTCAGGAAAGTGCCCTTTCTCCTGCCTTTATTGAGCATATGTACTGATTTGTTTGGGGGTGGTTATATGACCATGATGCAGGTGGCGCTGTGGGTTACACCACAGAGCCTAGGACTTGCTGATCAGAAGGTCGGCGGTTCGAATCCCCATGACGGGGTGAGCTCCTGTTGCTCAGTCCCTGCTCCTGCCAACCTAGCAGTTTGAAAGCACGTCAAAGTGCAAGTAGATAAATAGGTACCACTCTGGCGGGAAGGTAAACGGCGTTTCTGTGCTCTGCTCTGGTTCACCAGAAGCGGCTTAGTCATGCTGGCCACATGACCCGGAAGCTGTACGCCGGCTCCCTCGGCCAATAAAGCAAGATGAGCACCGCAACTCCAGAGTCGGTCATGACTGGGCCTAATGGTCAGGGGTCCCTTTACCTTTTTTATATGACTATGAGGTTTAATCATACATTCACATGTCTTCCCTTTATTCATTCATGCGACGCTCTGAGTGCATTTCCCCATCACTTTCCAACCTGCAGTCATTAAAAAGAGCATGTATGTTTTTCCTAGCAACGGAGTTCTTCAATCTGCTTTAAATGTGCAAACCTAACGTTCCCCTTTGCCATGTTCTACTTACTTTTTTCTTTCCTGAAAACCGCAATTATTGGCAATCTACCTGAGTGATAACAGTCATAGCTACATTTGTTGTGTTTTTTCTAGGTTAAACTTAAGTGATATCAGTCCAGCAATGGAAAAAGATCTGAAAAAGCTGGATGGTTGCAGAGAAGGCTTCAAGATCCACATTTAAAACTCCTTTTTTCCAATTATTCTTTATTAATTTTGTTATGTACTGAAGTTCTCACTCTGGGCCAGCAGGCGGATACTGTAGACAGTTTTCACTCAGGTTCACATATGCAAATAAGGGATTGAAAGTGACGTTCAGTGATTGGATAGTTACAGAAAGTTGTTACAGATGCGTTGTGGTGGACCTCTATATAAGCAGGCTGGCTGAACCCTTCAGTTCAGTTCTGTTGTGGCCTGCGAATAAACAAGAGCTGTTTGAAGAATCGCTGTGTCGTCTGATATGTTCACCCACAACTTAACAAATTTTCCAAATTATTACTCTTGCTCATTCTTCTTGCTCTGTGTTGCTCCATCAGACTCCTGGTCCCATCCAAAAATAATTATAAATAAAATCAATTCAACCTCAATCAAGTGGGGGAGGGCATAATAAAACCATGTTGAATTCCTTGTTGGGCATAAATCAAAAGCCTGCCCCCTCTTTTCTGCAGTAACAAACAAAATAACACAACAATGGCTACACACGTCTCTTTCATTTTGCAGGGGAGGACAAAATAAGGCCATTTGAAAACCATATGAAAGCACAAAGCACCTTGTCCTCCCCCTTCCTTTCCTGGCTGTTGTAAGGATTCTCCAGCTTAAAAAAAACACACAAAAAACCACCATTCAGATACCTTCAAAGAACCAAGCTCAGTACTTTTGGCAGCTGATTGATCGCAGCCCATTGGGATGTCGATCCAGGAGTGCCTCTTGATTAATGCCAATATTCCAGATTAAGGAGAAACTGACCACAAATCATGCAAGAGACGGAGGCTCATCCATGGCAGGAACACACTCCCAGGTCGCACCCATTCTGCCTTTCAAGTTGGCAGACACGGGCTTTGAAGGAATGGGTTTCCAAAACCCAAAAACTGACTGTGCAGGCAGTTTTTAAACTGCAGCAAAATCCCTATTTTTCCTTAGCTAAAATGCATAAACTCAAGCCGTTGAGTAAATCCACAACAAGAACAAAGCTCTCTCCCTTATCAGTCTGTGGCGGCAATGAGTGACCTTGCCAAGTTCCAGTACAGCAGGGATGATGTGTGTGTGCTTTATCTTATGTGCTGACCACAAAGACGCGCAGACCCAATCTGGGAACAGCGCCAGAGCGTGTTCCCGCAGATGATGACCTATTCTCCCAGATAAGAGTAGGAAGAGGAAGATCCTTTTATGGTCAGGAGTGCAGGAAGGAAGATCCTTTTATGGTTGAGAGTACCAGTGCAGGAACATATGTGATGTCAACCTGCGTACGTAGGCCGACATGGTTGGGCTCCTAGGGGAGGAGTGAGAGGGTGCCTGGAGGATATATAAACTGCATGAAACCTGTCATTTCTTTGGACTTGCTGTGGACTTGATCACACAAGTGCCTTCTGCTATCCGGAGAGCAGAATAAACTCTTTCTTTGAATCAACCTCAGGTGTCGTTTGACTTCCTTCCTCCTGTCCCGGAGCAACGCTGACCCAATCGGTGAATTCCAATAAGGCTACAGCTTGAGCGGCACAGCAGGATGCATTGAACTCCCCAGACCCCACTGGGGAACTGCCTCATAAATCCTGGCTTTCCCCTGCCTGAACCTCCTTGCTGCCCACGGAGGGCAGCAAAGGGCGACCGCCATTGACTCATGACCCAAGCCAGAAGCCCCAAGACCCGCATTTAAAGCTCCTGCAATGACTTGCGTTCTCTGAAAGTCTCCAGTCAAAGTGGCAGAGCGAGATGGACCAAGTGAAATTTCCCCAAGAAGGGTAGCAAAGACGGCGAAGGGCCTTAGTCAGACCCAGGTCCAACAAGGGAAAAGGTTGCAGGACGAGACTGAGAGGTGATGCGATACCTAGAATGAAATATTTGAAAAGCCACCACACAGATGATGCGGCAAATTTGTTTTTTGTTGCACCAGAGGGTTTGAATTACAAGCAGTGTCAGGTTTACGTATAAGCCAAACAAGCTATAGCTTAGGGTCCCACTATCTTGCCCCCTCCCATATACTTCTTCTTAATTGTATTTCAGTTCAACAATTACTTTGATAAAATACGTATTTTTTAATGTGCAAATGGCTTCAGATACCTATTAGGTCCATAAATTACCATATAGCATATATTCAACAACAAAAACAGTGACGATTTGTTGTTGACAAAGGACAGCTGGACATATAAAGGGCCCATTACCTTCAGTAGCTTAGGACCCCATCAAACCAAAATCTGGCCCTGATTACTAGTATGGGGATTTCAGGTAACCCTGAGGGGATGAGCTGTCTTGACAATGGAGCAAAGCCTTTAACCCCCCCCTACACACACATTGGGCTTTGAAAATAGTTTGTTTTATGGTGTTTTGGTTCTATTTTGTCATGTGCTGTTAGACTGTAATAATCTGTACAGTGGTACCTCTAGATACGCACACCTCTGGTTGTATATCTTTCAGGATGCGAACATGGCAAACCTGGAAGTATTTTTCCAGGTTTTGCCACATGCGCAGAAGTGCTCTACATGCCGTGCGCATGTGCAGAACTGGCACCTCTGGTTGCGAATTCCCCAGGATGTGGCTGGACCTCCAGGACGGATCTCATTCACAACCGGAGGTACCACTGTATTTGGATTTAAGAGGAGGAAGAATATTAAAGAGGGCTGGGGGAGTTGGAAATGTGGAAAAAAAGGGCCATTGAAAAGCGACAGTAGGAAAAGAGGGTGAAAGGTTTTAGGGCTTCCTTCCCCAGCCTTGCATTCAACAACCCAAAAGGCCCAACATTTGGAGAGCACCACATTGAGGAGGGCTGGTTTAGGAGATTCCTTGTTCCAGTCATATTCATTCAGTACTACTTAAATTTCAGAACTGCCCACTGAGGTCTGGGAAGCTTGCAAAAAACCAATACAGTGGTACCTTGGGTTACATACGCTTCAGGTTACAGACTCCGCTAACCCAGAAATAGTGCTTCAGGTTAAGAACTTTGCTTCAGGATGAGAACAGAACTCATGCTCCGGCAGCATGGTGGCAGCAGGAGGACCCATTAGCTAAAGTGGTGCTTCAGGTTAAGAACAGTTTCAGGTTAAGTATGGACCTCGGGGACGAATTAAGTACTTAACCCGAGGTACCACTGTAAAACACACATACAATTCAATAAAGCATAGGATCAGAGTGCTGGCTTTAGAAAAAAAATTCAGAACCCCAGCGGAAAACAGAATTGTATAATAGCACTGTAATGGTTATAGGGGTTGCTCGTGCGTAAGTTGCCGCCACTCCTGGCTAGGTTGCCTGGTTAAACCTTTTCTGTCTGGACAGCCCTTCACTTCGTGGCTGTTTCAGTCGCTAGCAGAATCCGTCAGTGGGCGTTTCTTGAACCTCTTCCAGCACAAAAGTTCTTTGACGCCAAGTCTCCGCCTACTCTCCCTGCGCGGAAGTCTTCTGCGCAGGGTGGGTGTGGGTAGCGGAGGACCCGTGCTCTCCCCGCTGGTCTCCGGCGAGGAGTTCTGGAGCCCCCTCGCCGATTCCCCCATCTGCCCCCCTTTATCCCTGGTGTTACGCTGATTTCCTTCCCCAGCCGATGAGCTGTCTCTCTCCCTGCTGGGCCCTTCTCCAGCATCGCGTGGGAGCCTTGCCTCCGCCTCTGGCTCCGATGGCAGTTCCCTGACAAGCACCTTAGAAGCTAGTGAAGGAGAACAAGGGCTCTGATCCAAAGTGCACTAAAAAAATTAACTAGAAGGAAAAGACCTAGCAGGAAATATTGCAAGGTGGCCTCCCTGGGATGGACATTTCTCAATCAAGGCACCACCATCGAATAAGACCTCCCCCTAGTGGCTGCTTGCTTAAACTTCAGTTTGCTAAAAAATTGTTTTCCTTGTTCCTCAATCACTTGTTTAACCCTGGGTAACCGCTCACTGAAATTCATGCTTCTAAGGAATATGAGTATATTTTGCCATGATCTAAATGAAAAGTGAAAGATTTTACCTGATTATCTACAGTTTTAATGTACTCTTCTTCTCTCAGGTTACTTTCCGATTTTGTTTACTGTTTATAACCTTACATTTGGTCAGTATCCACCCACTCAAGAAAAGGAAAAGATACAATAGCCCTACTCTACTTGATACGCTGCCCTTAGTAAGCTTTTGGAGAAAGCTAGTACCTGGATGTCTTCATGTTCTGTCTTGAAAACATGCCTAATTATTCCTTTGCCATCATCTGCTCCAGTTCCTGTATTGGTTTCTACAGCCACAGCAATATTCCTTAGCGGAAAGAAATTGTTTTCATTTAAGCTGATCTTAAATGAACCGAGATGAAGGGAAGTCAATTAATGTTGTGTGTTATTTAGTTAATGTAAGTTAGTTAGTTGGTGTTTTATGTTAGGTGATGTTTTTTCTTTTTTATTATTATTATTTCTTTTATTTATGTACTCCTTTTTTGTATGTATGTGTTATGTATGTTTATTTCTTCACTTGTTTTAATGTTGGATGTAGCAAAATGAATTAAAACCAATAAAAAAAAAATAAGCTGATCTTCATTGTTGCCCAAAAAAATGACACTGGGTAACATTTTTAATAACAGAGCTTGTTAACAACAGCAATAAGTAGCAGGCTTTTCAAGGCCTGCTTTGTGACTCAGTCATGTCTAAAGAAAAGTCAGAAAGCAGCTACTATTTGAATGCCAATCCTTCCACACTCATGCAATATCCTGATTTAAACCTTTCCACCGCAGGACACTTCCAGACTCTCAAATTCTGTCTTTCACCCTATGATGTAGAAGATGCTGCCTCGTGCAGAGTTGTACATCATAGTAGTCACACCTCTGGAAATGTATACTTTACAGTCATCCTTCCTGTGAATATGGCTTAACTGCCGATGTCACCCCAGCCATAAATCCAGGAGAGACGGCAAGGGCAGCAGTGGGGAACTTCCTTCAGCTCAAGGGCAACATTTCCTTCTGGACAGCTTTTGGGACTGGGAGGCTGGGGGTCACATGTCAGTGCAGAGGCAAAAGTGGACTAAACAATGTAAAAATTTGCCTTTGTACACGAGGCTTGTTTTTACACACTCACGCCCAACACAAACTCCTTGGAAACAGGCAAGGGGCATTATCAGAGTTCAAGACCACATTGCAAGCAGCGGGAAACCCTCAAGGAAGGTGCAAAGCAGGACAAGTGAGAGAGGTGTCTCCTGGGGAAGAGGCCAGAAGGCCAGATAGGGAGGCCAGGACAGCAACATGGCTTCAGGGGATCATATAATAAATTTCAGAATGGTCTTCAGCTAGAGAGAGCTGGGTAGTGAACTGAAGGGGATGAGATTGAGGAGGAGGAATGGTGGAGATCAGGGGTGGAGGAAGGGGTATGTGATGGATGCAGGCCGCTCCGGGTGTCACCCCCCTCCCTTCTCCTGAAGCTTCCCGAGAAGAGGAAGGCAATATTGAATTACAGCAGTGGTTTGAGGAAGGTCACAACTCAGAGACAGGTGAACAGAAGAGTTGGGAGCGTAGCTGTCAGCCTTTCCTTTTTTTGAGGGAAATTCCCTTATTCCAGCGCCGTTTCCTGCTGCTTCCCGCTGCTATTCCGGATTGTTAGATATCCCGTAGACTGTCCCCGGGACAGGTGAGGCTGCTGATCCCTTATTTCCAAATCTGAAAGTTGACAGCTATGGTTGGGAGGTGTTGGGAGAAGAGAAGGGGGAGACAGACAGAGCAGCCAGCTGACACATCACTGGAGAGCATTTCTGACCCCCCCTCTTCTCCCAGAACCCAGCATGCATTGAAAGTGGGAGAGCAAAGGACTCAGAGACAATTAGCTCCTGGCAGCCACCGTAAGGGGAAGTGCTGTGGCTAGGAAGGGAGGGAGGTGGAGCTCAGTTGGAGCAATGCCATTACAGTGGTACCTCAGTTTACGAACTTAATCTGTTCCGGAAGTCCCTTATTAAACCGAAACCGTTCCTAAACCAAGGTGTGCTTTCCCTAATGAGGCCTCCCGCTGCCGGTAACCTTCCACCGTTCGGGTTCCGTTCTTAGACTGAGGTAAAGTTCGCAAACTGGGACACAACTTCTGATTTTGCGGAGATCGTAAAATGACTCGTTTGTAAACAGGACTGCTCTTAAACCGAGGTACCACTGTATTGCGAGTGTGCAACACTCAATACAGACTGCAGACTGCATTCATTTGTCTCTTGCTGTGGTGATGGAATAAACTCATTAGTAAGAATCTTCATTGTTTTCTCTGCTTCTTGCTGACACCGGGGAAGGGATAGCATTCCTCGAAGCCTAACACGTAGATGGGCAAAATATGTTTTCATTGTCATTTTATTTACACACTGTATTTTTCACAGGTAAATATGCTCAAAAAGAAGTTCACAAAAAATCAAGTCCTAAATACAATAATACAATACCAATACATAATTAGCCATGTATTATTGTTGCAGAATAATACAAAAAAAAAATAGCCGACAATTAGCAATCCATTTGATGTATATAAACATTTCACTAAACACACAGCTTGCTAATAGATCCAAGTCAAAATATCCAATTAAGAGACTGCTGTTCTGGCAAGCAGCACACTTCTGGAGGCTCCCAAGGCAGGAAGGGACATGGCAGATAGAAAAAAGCCCCCCTTGTAGGGTTGCCACCTTTGTTCTGGCAAAATACAGGAGAGGGCAGAGCGGGTAGTTTGGGGACAATTTTGTTTTTCATCTGGTGCTGAAGTGACTCCAAAGCAATCTGTTGCAATCTATATCAGCCTAATAAGATGGCCCTAACTTGGGAGAGAGGGAGAGAGAGAGGACTTGAAATACAGGACAAAACTGTATCAACACAGGACGTAGCATTTTACATTGAAATATGGGACAATAATGTATTAATACAGGACAGGTGGCAACCCTACACCCCTGGGTGTCCAACACAGAGTCTCTCACCCCTTGCATTCAACAAAACCAAAGGGATAAAAAGGAAAAGTGAGTTTGACTCCATATGGTCTCGATTTGTATCATTTATTAACAATAGTACAATAATTCCCTTCCATCTCAGTTGCAGCAGCCACCATGGAGAAAATATCTTAACACTTCAGATTGATATGCACCCCATGGATGTGAGCTGAATTTGTAATGTAAAAGATTTTCCAAGTTTGCTTTGATGCCGTGCGGCTGACTACATGCAAGACTCAACATCTGTATATGTATTTGTCTTGGAAGAGAACACTTTGGTAATTGTATTTTTTAAAATTCAGTAAGTTCGTAAAGAGAAATATATATATATATCAGTGCTGCTACAGAGTTAGCATTCTTTGATCAAAGTTTGCTTTGTTTTTAGCTGTCGTTGCTTACTGACAAATTTAACCATCCTGTTTTGAAAAACTACAGTTCTCAGAGTTCCCCAGGAGCTTTCATTTTCAGTGACAAAACGGTGACAAAGGAACTTCAATGACAAAACGAACCTGTTTTATGTCTGTAGCATTGTACCCAGGAACTATCACCCACATGCAAAGGAAGGAAATGGCTAGATTTGGAGCAGCACGCGGAACATTCCACCCTTTTCCCTCACATCCCAACCCAAATCACACTGAGGGAGTTGCCTTATACGGATGAGTAACAGCCAGGTATACCGCTCACTCTTGTATTCACTTCCTGCTTTTTCTTGACGCTAGAGAGTCACATCCTCTCTGGCAGGCAAAAGGTAAGGACATCAGGAGAGCCCAACTAGTAGAGGCCAGAGGCCCATCTAGTCCATCCTGTTCAAACAGTGGACAGCCACAGTGGCTTCTGAAAGCCCACAAACAGGACCTGGGTGCAAAAGCAGCTCTCCCCACTTGTGACTCCCAGCAAGTATACTTGAAGTAGCATCTCCACCTACATCGCTCATCCCAGACACTGAGGTCCAGCTCCAAGGGCCTTCTGGTGGCTCCCTCACTGCGAGAAGTGAGATTACAGGGAACCAGGCAGAGGGCCTTCTTGGTAGTGGCGCCTGCCCTGTGGAATGCCCTCCCACCAGATGTCAAGGAAATAAACATCTACCTGACTTTTAGAAGACATCTGAAGGCAGCCCTGTTTAGGGAAGCTTTTAATGTTTGATGTTTTACTGTGTTTTTAATATTCTGTTGTGAGCTGCCCAGAGTGGCTGGGGAAACCTAGCTAGATAGGCGGGGTATAAATAAATAAATAAATAAATAAACAAACAAACAAACAAACAAACAAACAAACAAACAAACATTATTATTATTATTATTATTATTATTATTATTATTATTATTATTATTTTCAGAGGCTTATTGCTGCTGATAGGAGAGAAAACATTGTCATTGTGGCTTGCAGCAGTGGGCAGCCTTGCTCTGTTAATTTATCTTCAGACAACCAGATGCCTTTGGGAAGCCTGAAAATAGAAACAGACTACCACAGCACTCTCCACCCTTTACAGCAACTGCTATTCAGAGCCAGTGACCCACCTAGCCAAACATCTTCCTCTCACAGCGGCCAACCAGACACCTCTACACACTCTCTGCTCTGTGTTCCATGTAGACAAGCAAGAAGCATTGAAGGGCACATTCCAGCCAGGCACAAACACTCCAGGAGAGTACAAGAGCAGGCTTGGGGGGAGTTTCCAGGGCCTGATGGCGAGGACTGGAGGGCCACATTCGCCCCCAAGTCTGGGCTTTCCCATCCCCAATGTAAACATCAGAGTCAAACTAGATGACCCATGACTTGCTTGATTAGGAAAGTGACAGGGAAACACATTGAAAAGCATGGGGTGAATGATGAGTGAGAAGTCGTATAAACACCCCAGAAGCAAATCAGGAGGAATAGTTATGGTTGTAGAGCCACTCTGCAGACAAATTAGTGACTCGCCCATAATCAAACCTCTTGGGCCCTGCAATCAGCAAAGAAGACCCCCTTTGGTGCTGCTGCTTCTGGCTGTGGTCCAGTTGGTGTTGACCCAGGAGGAGACCTTCTTGGTGGTGGCTCCCCTTTTGTGAAAAGTGCTCCCTGATGGGCTGTGCCTGTCTCCCTCATTATGGACTTTCAGCAGAAACATAAATGCATTCCTTGTTTACCCAGGCATTTGATGGTGACGGGATGAGCTCCCGTTGCTCTGTCCCAGCTCCTCCCAACCTAGCAGTTCAAAAGCACACCAGTGCAAGTAGATAAATAGGCACCGCTGTGGTGGGAAAGTAAACGGCGTTTCTGTGCAGTCTGGTTTCCGTCACAGGGTTCCGCTGCGCCAGAAGCAGTTTAGTCATGCTAGCCACATGACCCGGAAAGTTGTCTGAGGACAAACGCCGGCTCCCTCGGCCTGAAAGCGAGATGAGCGCTGCAACCCCATAGTCACCTTTGACTGGACTTAACTGTCCAGAGGTCCTTTACTTTTTACTGGCCCTGACAACTTTGAAATTAGTAACTGTGAAGGCGTGTGATTGCTTTTATATGTTTCTCGATGTTCCAAATGTTTTGAAAATGCTGTTTTAAATACTTTTTTATTTCATTTAAAACACTGTTGTTTTAACATTCTGATGTTTTTCTCCTTGGGCTCTTCTGGGAGGAAGGGCAGCAGGGTGCAAATGAAACAAAATATAATAAATTGGAACAAATGTGCCATGAAGTCCAGCCATTGTATAGCCATTATGTAAACTTTGTGCGAGGAAATCTGGATGCCTGCTCAAAAAATGGGTCTTCTGGAGGTCTCCCCCCAAAATCCCTTATCTGGATGTCACCATCCATTGCTGTCCTTCAAAATGCTGAGCCAAATGGCCCCCGAGACATGATTTCACTGGTATGAATAAGGCTCTGCTGGCACTTCAGGCGAAAGGATGCACAGTTGTCATTTAACGACTGAGTAAGAGCATCTCTGGAAGGGAAACCGGGTGGGGAGAGGCAGCACTCATCTTTTGGGAGTTGCACATTGTGCCTTCAATTCACCCCAAAGGCATTTACACCTGGAGGGGAGGGGCCAGGCCATGGAGATCAAAAACCCTCGGCTCCCCAGGATTTCTACTCAAAGCTCACCTTGCCTGAGACCTACCCAGCTCTCGAGAAATATTTGCTGCTCCGGAATACATTGCAGAATCATGGCTGGGACATGGGGCCTGCGGATTTTCCTTTTGTGTCTAACGCCAGGTAAGAGCCTTTGGGTAGCGCCAGAGGATAATGATGGAAGCTTCTTCTTCTTCTTCTTTTTAAAGAGTGCTACATGTGGTTTGATAGTATGGATGGTTTGATAGCATGCTTCCAGGCAACCCGTTTATTTGCAAGATCAGATGACATTTGAGCATTCCTTCTGATTTGTTTGCAGAGAGGTTAGACTTGCCTCCAAGCGATTGTCATTCAGCACTTTCCAGTGCATCTCTCCCTTGCTTTCCATATTGTAAAAAGTCTGCTTTTTTGCGGGGGAAGCTGGCTTTTCATTGCCCGAGGGCACCAAAGCAACTTTCATTGAACAGCCTGGATTTGCTGCTATGGGATTGAATCTCTCCTGCAAGAAAGTGACAGTCCGCATAGTTTTATTTTCTGAGGCTGGCTGGAGTAATCGTGTAAACTGTCCGGTTCTGCCACAAAACATAGCTTTAAAAAACACACACCAAGTATCTAGTTCTTATTGTTGCAAATGTGTGTGTGTGAGTGACAGGCGTGCATAGTGAAATATAAGAAGCAATGAGTGCAATGGGATTAGTACTGAGCTAAAAAGAAAATAGGGAGAGGATCGTTTTGTGAAAACCTGTTCCTTCCATACAGCCTCCTCCCACCCCCCATTCCCAGTTTCAGTTATCTTCCGGGGGGACATGGACAGAAGTGGAAATGCAGTAAAACTGAAGTGAGACTGCGGGAGGCGGGTGGAGTGTCAGGAGTTTTGAAGCTTGTTCATGGGAATGGGAACCCCAGAATTTAGGATTGTAGCATGTCAGGGAGAAAGTTAGACCGGGATCCTTCTCCCTTATATCTACAGGTTTTCGTTGTGCAAAGAATTCTTTTAAAACAAGCAAACGAAAAATAAAGAGCATGGGACTCTTGAACTCAAGCCCCATGTTGCGTAAAAGATTCCTGCATTGCAGGCAGTTGGACTAGATGACTTGTGGTCCCTTTCCAACTCTACAATTCTATGTTTCTAATATAAAATGCAGAGCTTCAGCTGTCACCTTCCTTCAAAATCTCACTTGTATGTGCTTTGAATTTGTCTGGATTATATACAATCCTTAGATCCTCTATCTGTGGTTGGTGGTTTTTACGGTATGATGTTGTTGTTAGCACCATCAGTCACCCTGAACTTTACAATTAGCAGGTGATGCCTTGTTGGTGGTGCCCAGTTCCATTCACCCATGACAGGGCCTTTTCAGTGGCAGCTCCCTATTTATGGAATGTCCTACCCAGTCAAGCGTGTCTGTCTCTCTCACTTTTTGCTAGACTTTAAGAGCATTCCCGTTCACTTAGGCATTTGATGGCTGAAAGACACTGTTCCTGGCAACCCTGAGATCACTGGCATAAAGAATTATTTTAATTGTTTTTAGAATTCTTTTTTTTAAAAAAAGGTTTATTATTTATGTATTTGCCACTTTGGGCTCCTTCAGGAGAAAGGGCCAAATAAAAACATTTTTAGTAGCAGTAATTATGACTATTAGTAATCATTCGTGCATTGCAGGGGGTTGGACTAGATGACCCCCAGGGATCCCTTCCAATTCTACAATTCCATGATTCTAAGTGTGTGCATATTTATGACTTTTCCATGGAATGTGTGGACCACCAATGGGTCACCTGTATGTCAGAACTTCTCCATTGGGCTACAGGGATTAAAGAGCTGAGCCAAAGGCTTTGCCTGAATCGTTCTCCACACTTGGGTGCCATAAATAAAGGCTTCCTTTGTGGGGTGAGCTTAACTACCAGTTGCAGCCAGTTCCGGACACTCAGGCTGCTGTATATACCTCTTTTCTTTTGCCCACCAGCTCTTTTACCTGCCGTGAAGATCAATGCCAAGGGCCGGGAGGTGGTCTACCTGGCAGAAGGCGAGTCGGCCAAGCTCGGCTGCCCCTACGAGTTGGAACCGCAAGATCATGGCTCAAACGACCTGGACATCGAATGGACACAGATGAACTCTGACCCCACAAACCTGGACAACGTGGTGAGTACGTGGGTCAAGCTCAGCTGTTGGTTTCAAAACATCTGGCCTCTTGTGTGCTCCGGAAGTGAACTGAACCAGGATGAACCCAACTACAGCCTGTTCAGGACAGGAACCTGTCACAACCGTAGTGGACCCCGACCTCTTTGTTCCCTATCAAACAGGAAACTCAAGAGACCACTAGAACAGGGGCTGGGGAACATTTTTCAGCCTGAGGGGCCGCTTTGCATCCTGGGTAATCTTCTGATGGCCATGGGGCAACAAATGCACATTTTTCTTTTGCACAATAGACTAGTTTGATCGGAGATCAAGGACACATTCAAGCTAGTAAAAAACACTTGAAGAGGGTGGGGCAGAGTACCAGGGAAGGGGGGGGTCCTGGGGAGAATTATGAGGGCCAAACGGAGGCCTTGAAGGGTCATTATTAGGCTCCCAGACTTGAGCTTTCTGAGCTAGTGTATTTAAAATAGTAGGGGTTCCATCAGGATAGGACTTTGGGACAGATGTCCTGGGCTCCACTCAGCACAGCAGAATGAGCAGCAGGGCTGGCAGCTTGCCATATTTTGAAGAAAGAGAAGCGAAACCAAAAGCTATCTAAATAAGTTACCTCATGACATCATTTGAATAGATAGCAATGTTTATTACTCCATTAGAGGGGCAGTCCCCATAAGACCCCAGTGCCTATAATCTAAAATTACCTAACCACAGCACCAGGGAAGGGAGATAAATTTGATTCAGTTCATGTTTAAAGGTTACACTTTCTGGAGCCATACGTGAACCGAAGCACAGCCTTCCTTTGAAATTCACACTTATCTGAATTTTGCAGTGCTGTTCTCCAGCCCAAACACACGTGTACAAATATGCATGTATACTCAGGTGAAGCGTGCCTGAAAATGTATACAATAATGGGAATAACATGCCAAAAAATGCATTATATGAATAGAAATTGCAAAAAAAACCCACCCTGTGTAAATATTGAGAAAACTTCATGAAAGAGCTAACGAATTTCCATGAATACTTTTTTAAAAAAAATGCAAATCAATACAGAAACGTGGAGAACTGAATTTAAGATTGGAATTACTGATCATTTTATTGTTTTTTTTCTCTTTGTAAACTGTTTTTGCAATCAAGAGTTGTATAAATTTTATGAAGTAAACAATAGATCAGAATGAGAAATGGAGAGAAAATGAAATTGATAGGTTTGCCCATCTGTAACCGCACTGAATTTACCTTTATACAATTGGCAAAACTGTTACAGCCTGACACGAGAGGCGCCATCGCTTTCCGACCTCCTCAGGCAAAATAATCTGTGGAATGCCAGGGGGGAAGCAAATATAGTTTTGTGAAGGAGGAGGAGGGTGTTGTTTTGCTTGCGAATGATCTGGTGCAAGATCTGTGACCACATAAGCAATTTGGAAATCTTCCTCTATTGATTCAGCGGTGTTGTTCTCTGGTTCCTGCCCACCAGATCCTGAGCTACAACAATCACCAGGTAATCCACCCCGGCTACCATTTCCTGCAGTCGAGAGGTGGTTCCGCAGCCCACGACTCACGACATTTTGGCAACTCTGGCCTGCAGCAGAACATGGTGATGGGGGGCTCTGGCCACGACTGCTGCTCTGGCCTGCAGCAGCGGGTGACCTTTGCAATACAAGACCCCAGCCAGTTTGATGCCTCCATCAACCTGCAGGATGTTCAGATTTCCGACTCAGCAACTTACGAATGCAAGGTGAAGAAAACCACAGTGGCCACCCGCAAGGTGACCGTCATGGTGCTAGGTGAGTCCTACTGATGCAGAAAAAGGGACTGTGGCCCCATGGCAAAGCAGGAGGTCCGGGACTGCTCTGGGCTTGAGGGACTTGCCTTGCTTTGTAGAGTCATATGGCTGGGGCTGCAGGATGCTGTATGTTTTGTGGAAATGTTGTGGATAGTAGGGGAGGATATATTGATTAAATATTATCCTTCCTCACTCACGCTAGTGAGTCAGTAGCAGAGCACATTCCCCAGTATATAGCAGGAAGCTAGTTAGTAGATTCGTCTGAATCTCTTTACTTAAGCAATCCAATCTGGCTTGCCCAGATTGGTTTTGATCATGGTAAAGGTAAAAGTAAAGGGACCCCTGACCATTAAGTCCAGTTGTGGCCGACTCTGGGGTTGCGGCACTCATCTCGCTTTATTGGCCAAGGGAGCCGGCGTACAGCTTCCGGGTCATGTGGCCAGCATGACTAAGCCACTTCTGGCGAACCAGAGAAGCGCACGGAAACGCCATTTACCTTCCCGCTGTAGCGGTACCTATTTATCTACTTGCACTTTGAGGTGCTTTTGAACTGCTAGGTTGGCAGGAGCAGGGACCGAGCAACGGGAGCTCACCCCGTCGCAGGGATTCGAACCGTCGACCTTCTGATCGGCAAGTCCTAGGCTCTGTGGTTTAACCCACAGTGCCACCCACGTCCCTCTTGATCGTGGTAACTCCTCTTAAAAAGAATAAAGACACAACAGTCTTCTTTAAAAGTAATGATAAGACGTTTACTTACATTCAGTTCACAGCAGGTTCCCTGAAGGCAGGCTTTAGCTTGGAGTTACAGAAGAGAGTTTGAGTTCATCCCATGTGGGGACTGAGCTCATGTGCTGCTGGCTGAGAGCCAGCAGACAGCAAAATACACCAAGAGATCAAGACACCAAAGAGTCAAAAGAGAAAGATGGCTGTGTGACTGGCCCTTTTACAGGGTCTCACAGGGTCATGCCCATCTACCTGGTCACATGCAGGGGGAGGATGCTTCAGGCCAGGTGTGACAGGAAGTCCTCCTGGCTGGATTAACATCCCCCTGTGTGTCCACTCTGGGCAAACAGGAAGTGTTGTACTTGACTGCTTGTGTTACATCCCACATGTTGGTGGGCCTTGGCTCCTATGGCAGTGCCAGAGTCTCCGGGAGCCATCCCACACTCTTCATTCCTTCCCCCCACCTCCTTTTCTTCAGACTTACTAACTGAGAACGTTTTCTCTCCCTTCCATCAGCGAGACCATCCAACCCACAATGCTCAGTTGTAGGCAAGGTAGCCTTGGGCCAGAAAGTCACCCTGAGCTGCTCCTCAAACTCTGGCACTTCCCCACTCATGTACCAGTGGGCCAAAGTCACAGATCGCCCTTTTGCGAACTGGCTCTCCGCTACCACCATTAAAGGTAAGAACCAGGAACTAATGGAGAGAGATGCTGGGATGCCCAGCATTTTGCTTGCTGTTCTGGGGCGGCAGATCAGCACTGTGAATGAGGAACCTCAAGCTCCGGGTACTGACTGCGGCCCTCCAGGCCTGTCTACCTGGCCCTTGGGCTTCTTGTCTTTCGCTTGTGTGGATGGAAGAAAGAGACGGGTGCATGAGTGTGTGTAGAAACTAGCCTAGGTGAATTTGCATTCATTGCTCCACCCACTTTTGCTTCTGGCTCCTCCCACTCACCCACCTCTGGAAGGAATGCAGCCTTCCAGGTGAAAATGGTCACCCACCTCTGGAGTAGAGGAAAGATGCTTGTACAGGAAATGAAGCAGAGGAGAAATTGCAAGGCGAAAAATGAATTTACAAAATCCTTGGGTTAAGGGAAGCAATGAAAGCAAATTAGGGATAAAGACTGCATACTAGAACTGCTGAACTTGTCACGCATTGGGGCCTGAACAAATGCACCAGCTACATATTTCATTACAGGGGTGAGTTGGTCACAGGCTTAACTTTTTGGCCAATCCTGTTTTCATATGTCTCCTACACCTTTCTCCCCTCCCCCAATTTAGCTAGATAGATACATGTGTACACACACTTCAGATTACATTTCATGCATCTGGTACAGTGGACTCCACTCCACAAACACATGTGCCGTAATCAACAAAAGATAGAGTCATACAGCCGTAGGTTGGAAGTTGAACGGAATCTGTTCCAGAAGTCCATTCAACTTCCAAAACGTTTGAAAACCAAATTGCAGCTTCTGATTGGCTGCAGGAAGCTCCTTCAGCCAGTCGGAAGCTGCGGAAGCCCTGTTGGACATTTGGCTTTCAAAAATAGTTCACAAACCGGAACAGTCACTTCTGGGTTTGCAGCGTTTGGGAGCCAAAACGTTTAGGAACTAAGCTGTTCGAAAACCGAGGTACGACTGTATTTGGTCTTGCACAAAGCTTGCCTGGCTCATCTCGAGGTCATTGTGGAGGAGCGTAACCCAGATCAATGTGAGCTTATAGTAACTGTTTTTTTCCTGGATTTTCTCTCTCTCAAGGCCCAAATCCTGGTGACCTGATCATTCAGAACCTATCCAATGACCACGCTGGTGTTTACCAGTGCAGTGTGGCCAACAAAGTCGGATCGGCCAGGTGTGTTGTGGAGATCTCCTTCTCAAAGGGTAAGAGAGTAGCATTTTTCATTTCATTTTCATTTTGTCCGAATAACAAATCTCATGCTTGCCTGTAGAGTCCAAAAAGCAAGTTTTATGCACAGAAAGCCCACAAGTTATATGCACGGAAAACCCGCGAGCAGGACCAGTAATTCTCCTCCCCTGCAGTTTCCAGTTTCAGGGTCTTGCAGAGAACTCCAGGGGAATTAAATCTTAGCATAAGGAACTATCCTCCATCCTGGCTTCTGGACTCATTCTCCATATCCCCCTGCCTTTATTTTAAATTTTTGAAATCGCAGACAAATTTGGGAAATGTAATCAGGGTAGATGACACCTAGTAGCTGCCAGTCAATCAAAAGCCATCAAGCTTAGCACCTCCTAGCCATTCCATCTCAGCTCAGTGTTCTCCATGGTCTTCTCCTCCCTTGCAGAGTCCAACCGAGTGAGCATCGTCGTGGGAGTAGTCCTTGGCTCTCTGCTCTTCCTAACCCTCCTGGTGTGTCTCATTGTGGGGCTGATTTGCTGCTGCAGGAAGAGGCGTTACAAGGAAGAGGCCAGCCAGATAAGGTGACTAGAAGCAAGAGGAATATATGAAAGGAAGGCGTTTGTGGGGTTGGAAGGTCTGCGTCGTAAGCCTCCCATCATTAAGCCACTGAATTAAGCTGCTGCAGAACATTGAAAGGGGGTCCTCATTCCATGGAGGAAACCTTAGGTCCAGGGGCCAAATGTGGCCCTCCAGGCCTCTCTTTCTGGCCCTCAAGACTCTCCAAAGGCCAAGCTCCCTTGCCCAGCCACATCCTCTTTCAACAGCCCTGCTAGGCATCCTCCTTGAGTGCTTTTGCCTGGTTGGAAGGTGTCCTTAAATTCTGATATTTCTTCTGGTTTGCCTAGATGAAGGAGAGAGCAGGGTGTGCATGTAGACACTAGCCACAAATCTCAACCTTTGGCTCTGGGACTTGAGTTTGGGGGTTCAATCTCAGATCTTTGGGGCTCTGGTGACTTCATCTAAGCATGCAGGACAGTTGCTCCAGACTCGTGATTCCCGATTAGCTAAGTGCTGCTGACTCCCAGTTTTTCAAAAGCCAAGCCAACTTTGGAAATTTTTGATATCTCCATGGTAGTTTTTGTTATGTGAATGGTGCCACGGACCCCCCCGGGTGGGTTATGCAGACCCCCTGGGCTCCACGGACCACCGATTGGGAACCGCAATGGGAACAGAAGCCTAATATTGTGCTCACTCGCGCACAGTTGACTTCCACATGCAGCCCCCCCAGTTAAAAATAGGTAACTGTGCACTGTGCACAGGACTAGTCGATTGCCTGGGCTGTACTGTTGTTAACACGATGGACCAGAGAAACACATGAGGGTGGGGAAAGTGCTTTAAACAGTATTTCACTCATCATTTTTTAGATTCCGCCCCCCGCTCTGCGAAATGGGGAGGGTTGGAAGGCAGATTTTCCAACCGAAAAGGGCACTCAGAAGCTGCAGGTGGCCCTTCCCATTAGAACAGGCATCCAAAATTAGCCGGGGAAATGGACCATTAGAAAGTGCTATAACTGTACTTTCCTGTAGTCCATCCATGCTAACTCTAATGCTCTAATGCTCGCATCACAGTTTATTGTACAGTCGTACCTTGGAAGTCAAACAGCATCCATTCCGGAAGTCCATTCAACTTCCAAAACGTTCGGAAATCCAAAGCACGGCTTCTGATTGGCTGCAGGATCAATCAGAAGCTGCAGAAGCCATGTCCGACGTTCGGCTTCCAAAAATAGTTCACAAACCAGAACAGTCACTTCCAGGTTTGCGGCGTTCAGAAGCCAAAACGTTCGAGAACTAAGCTGTTTGAAAACAAAGGCATGATTGTATTATGTTTCATCTTATTTAAAAAATCATTTGTTTTCTTTGTAAGCTGGCCTGAGCTGCAATTATTATGGTTGTTGTTAGAAATGATAAATATATAAAGAAATTAAATAGTGAAACAGAGAACTCTTTCCCCTCGCAGGGTTGACACAGTGCCCCCACGGGCCAGAGGCGGAAGCCGAAACAGCAGCATACGATCCGTCCTGGACTTTGTGCCCCACAATATCAGCTTCATGCAGCGCCGCAAGTACGGCCCTCCCAAGGAGCAGGAAGGCACCGAGATGATCTCCCCGGCCCAAGAGGCACAGCCCATGGATTGCAGCGGCGTGAAAAGCGAGCCCCACCGTGGCGGCTGCTCAACCACCGTCACGACAAAGGCCAGGGTTCACTACGCTCCTTCTGTGCCTTCCTCGCCCCAGGCGACGTCTACGCCATCAGCTGCTGGCCCAGATAATGGAGGAAGCTGCTCCATCATGTCCGAGAAGGGCAGGAGAGGCCACCCTGAGCAATATGGAGGCGTTGCTGTGATGGTGCCAGCCAAGAGCAGAGAGGGCCTCTTAGTATAGACTGCCGCACCCGATGGTCCAACAGAACATTCCTGAACTGTGTGTTGGACGCATTTGTGCGCCGTGAATGGATTTCAAGCGCAGCTGCCAGAGGCAAATGACATAATGATTTTATTTATTTCACAAAATCCCTGTACCACTAGATTGTAATAAAACCTTGAAGTGGTCAGGTCTTTTCATGCTGGAATGGGGAGCTTTAGGCCTGGGGGCCTTGAGGCCTCTCTGGCCCTCCGAATCCTCCCCCTTCTGTCTCTGCTTAGCACTTTGAGTGTCTTTGCCTAGCTGGAATGTCTCCTTTAACTCTTTTCAAGATGGAGGATGGGTTGTTTGTGGTTGTGTGTAGAAACTAGCCTACTGTACCAAGGTGAAATTTACACTAGTTGCTCGGTCCACGTTTGCTCTGGCCTCAGCCCCCACTGGCGTACGGCCCTAGAAAGGTTGTCTACAAAAGGAAAGCAGATCTCGGGCTCAAAAGGGTTCCTCCCTCCTGCCCTTTTGGGAAGGAAGTTATAACTTCTGCTCTACTTCTGCCAGCCCTGTTCCCCCATTCCCCATTGCTGTCCTCAAAGACCTGGGCCAGACAAGCCCTCCAAGTGGTTCAATGCTCACAGAAGTTCATCAAGTTAAAACCCTCTCTGAATTTTTGAAACATCACGAAAGATCTTTTCGTTCTACCATACATTTGCGACAGGCTGGTTGCAACCTTCGACATTGTTTCTGCTCCAGATTATTTGGACTGATTGTACATTATATGCTTTTATGTATTTAAATGTGACTGAATGTAATTATTTGCTGCAGCCCACGTTTGGAAGAAACGAGGGCTTCCCTTAATTTAACAAATAAATGATTAAAATAAATGACCAAGGAGCTTCTTTTTGAATCGACAGGTGAGAATGGTGAAAAGCAGCGAGCAGCAAACCAATGTACTAATGCATTGACAGAATTGCTTAATGTTTCCATGTGTCAGGACTGGCTGGATGAACTGGGGTAGTGGAAGGCAACAGCCAGGGAAACCCCAGAGGAGGAATGCTCAGAGCCAGGGATTCATAGTAGGACACAAAGGAGAGGCCGGAGGAAGGATATAGGGAGGAGGTGTGCTAAAGCGGCAACAGGGTTTAGTGAGCAGGAAGAGCCTGTGACAGGGAGCAGTTCAGACTCTGAGGCTGAAGCCGGGTCAAGAGGCTGCTGAAGAATCAAGCTCCTTTGTGGGTGTTAATGCTCTGAGCCCCTCCATCCTACGCTCTGGTTATATTTACAGTGGTACCTCTGGTTACATATGCTTCAGGTTACATATGCTTCAGGTTACAGACTCCGCTAACCCAGAAATAGTACCTTGGGTTAAGAACTTTGCTTCAGGATGAGAACAGAAATTGCACAGCGGCAGCAGGAGGCCACATTAGCTAAAGTGGTACTTCAGGTTAAGAACAGTTTCAGGTTAAGAACGGACCTCCGGAATGAATTAAGTATGTAACCAGAGGTACCACTGTATGTGTAAATAAAACCATATCTCCTAAAGACGCCACAGTCTCCGTTGATCTTCATTCAAAGGAAACTGAGGCCTGTGTAAACACTGGAAACCTTGAAGTTTCTCACTACTCAGAGATTGGCGTGGCGTGAAACAGCATTTATGCTGAATCAATGATCTGACTCATATCAAGACAACTTCCTTCTATCGAGGAAGAGCAGGGCATCATGATAGTGTGTGAATCTGGTTTAACGTTGAATGGTTTTACCGCCAATATATTCACCAAATGATAACCTCTCTTTTTTGGGGGGCAGCCTTGAGAAAGCAACTGGCAAAGTCAGTTGCCACACACACACACACACACTAAAGTGGTACCTCAGGTTACATACGCTTCAGGTTACATACGCTTCAGATTATAGACTCTGCTAACCCAGAAATAGTGCTTTAGGTTAAGAACTTTGCTTCAGGATGAGAACAGAAATTGTGCTCCGGCGGCGCGGCAGCAGCGGGAGGCCGCATTAGCTAAAGTGGTGCTTCAGGTTAAGAACAGTTTCAGGTTAAGAACGGACCTCCGGAACGAATTAAGTACGTAACCAGAGGCACTACTGTAATATGTATTGGTATATCTTGCCCATCTGACTGGGTTGCCCCAGCCACTCTGGGCAGCTCCCAACAGAATATTAAAAACACAATAAATCATCAAACATTAAAAATATATATCATGTCTATTCTTAGGGCTGGCAGTGAGTCAGTTTATGCCTCTTAGTTTAACATCAGAATCTCTGTCAACGGTGAAACCCCGCCAAATCTTGGCAAGCAACCTTTGTTTATTATTTGACTGGTGCATATGTTGCTCCTTCCAAACCAGAGTGTTGCCACCCTCTGGGATTGGCCCATATATTATTACCGGCTTACTCTTTTGCAAAGAAAACAGTGGCTACTCTTCCTTTTCTGCAAGATCCTCATTTGTTTGCACATGTGGGTGGATGTTTGTGTAAGCCTAAACGCACAGACATCCTGACCCACTTACCACATGTGTATGCGGGGAGCTAGGCCAAGGGATGGCAACTGCGGCCTGTGGGGACTCTCACTTCTGCTGCTCACCTATGCTATGTCTGAGGCAACAGCTGTGGTCACAGTTCTGCACACACACACGTACACACACCCACACCCACAGGGTTGATTTTTACAGCCCAAGTCCCCATCAAGTCAGAGATTTACCTGCAAGGCAAGCTGTTGATCTTTATTGGTCTGTTACAACAAAGTCTCCTTGCTCCCTTGCAAGGAGGTGCCCAGAACAAAGGTGTGTGACATCTTTTAAAACCTCAGAAATTATCCACCTGCCCCTTGACAGAAGGACCACCCCAAAAATGTCTCAGATACATCACAAAATGGGTTGTGCTTGTGCATGTGAATTAGATCATGCTCAGACTGTCATGTTTCTCCAACACATTTGCAAGTCCATCCATCAAGACGCCTGGCAATACCTGACATTAATTGCCCTTCCTGTCTGAGACTTCTTTTTGAAATGATGAATACCTTGACTCCAGAATCCATTGACACAGACCTGTCCCCATTCACGTACATAAGATACCATTTCGGCGTCTGCTTGGATATTTGTTGACACTTGTTAAACCAGTTCCACAGAAGGGAGGCTCAGGAAGAATTTCCTGTAATGTGACAAGAGGGGTTGCTGAGGTCAGCTAAGGGCTAAACGTGGCTGCGTTTTTTGCTCTGTATAGTTTTCTGGCTGTGAGAGTATTATGAGCTTGGTGTGGGGCGCATTTATCTTCTACATGCACTCCATGTGGGCATGTGCGTATGTGTTTAAAACTGAATAACAGTCACAGGAGCCCCTTTAAATCTTGCTTGAGGACTGGTCTAAGATTAAGGTGAGATGCTTCCCTGTTGCTCAGGGATGCAATAGAAACATAGAATTTTTTTTTTAAATTTTTTTATTCAAAATTATAACAAGACATATTATCCAAAAACATATCATCCTTGTTCCCCCCCATTTTTCCTCCCTCCCCCCCCCACAAAACCCACCCACCCCCACCCCACCCCCCGACTTCCCTCAGTTCCAGTCTTTGGTTTCTCTAAGAATGCTGTTTTCTGCATGTTACAAAGTTGTATAGATCCTCAAACTATTTAGCTGATTATTATCAATAAAAAGTTTGTGAATGTTTCCCTAACTGCACTGGTGTTGTGTGCTATCTGTACATCATCTTCATGTAATTCTCCTTCAATAGGGAACAATCTGTAAATTTTAAGTCAGTTTAACCCAATCTTCCATCATAATGTTGTGACCTACATCTTGTGCCCATTTAATCATAACTGATTTTACCTCTTCATCTTTCGTCTCCCATTCTAATAGTATGCTGTATGCGGCTTTCAGTAGTTTCACTTTCCCTTCAATCACTTTCATTTGAAACCTAGATCTAGTATAACTAAATCCTTTCTTGGAAACATAGAATTTTAGAGCAGGAATGCTCCTGGAGGTCATTTATTCTGACTGCAGGAATGACAATGCAGGGCTATAATATTAGGGAAGGAATGTAGCTCAGTGGTTCAGCTCCTTCCTTGCATGCAAGAAGTCCCAGGTTCAGTTTCCAGCATCTCTCGGTGGGGCTGGGAAAGATTCCCTGTCTGAAACCCTAGAGAAAAATGAGAAACTGAGAGAAACCCAAATAGCCCCATCCCTAGTTGTGACCTGATTCAGATCCACTGAGCTCCAGCAAGTGGTTATCCTTTGCATATCCTTTGCATCTTCAGATCTGATAATCTATCAAGTGTCACCAGACTCTTGGGGCGCTTCCAGACTGCCGCCGCTGTGGGGTGTGGTTCAGTTCAATCGCATATTGACAAATTAAGGTGGCACAATCAAACTTGATTTGGAGGCCTTGCATTCTAAATCCACGCCCCCACAAACTGGACTTCCTTGCAATCTGCAAAATGATTAGGAGATACACTGGACTGTGTAGGATGCTCTCCAGGCCAACAAAACCAGAATGAATGAATGCTCGATAGAGAGCTGAGATCGCCGGGCCTCCTTGCAAACACTGTGCAAACAAATCAGGATTTGTGCCCCATAAATAGGTTAGCAGGATGTGACTTTACTTGCTTAAAACAAACTGTTAGTGTTGTTTTAATACTATGCTTCAAACACCAAGGCAGTCACTTAAAAGGTCAGACTCAACTCATGCTTCATCTGACATTGTTTTTCTTTTTCTTTTAGAAATGACCTGGCAATTGCTACTTTAGGTTTTGAAGCATAGCATTAGGTGTGTGAAGAAAAAAGCACCACCAACCCGCTTGTTGAGAGGGCAGGTGAATGTGTGTTTTCAGTTTCACAATCAGTTTTGTCAGTCAGAAGCCCATTCCATCCTCTTCTTGTCTGTGGATCCCCCCCCCAAGTGCATGCAAAAATTGCATTTACATTGTACACACTTTCCCCTAACAGCATTATAGGTTTGCAGTGTATGTCTTGGTCTCGATTATATCTGTGGGTCCTTTCCAGGCCTCTGATTCTCTACCAAGGAGGTTTATTAGAATCTAGTAGAAGAGGTTGCTGAACTGGCCAGGCCAGTTTCTTTGTATCTGTTGGAGTATTATTTCTGTGAGACCCTTTGCTTAGGTAGTAAAAAGGTAAAGGGACCCCTGACCATTAGGTCCAGCCGTGGCTGACTCTGGGGTTGCGGCGCTCATCTCACTTTACTGGCCGAGGGAGCCGGCATACAGCTTCGGGGTCATGTGGCCAGCATGACTAAGCCGCTTCTGGTGAACCAGAGCCCACACGGAAACACCGTTTACCTTCCTGCCGGAGTGGTACCTATTTATCTACTTGCACTTTGATGTGCTTTCGAACTGCTAGGTTGGCAGGAGCAGGGTCTGAGCAACGGGAGCTCACCCCGTTGCGGGGATTCGAACCACCAACCTTCTGATCAGCAAGTCCTAGGCTCTGTGGTTTAACCCACAGCGCCACCCACGTCCCTGCTTAGGTAGTAGTATATTTGTGTAAATCCTGAAGGCACCACAGCCATTGATCTTTATCCCAAGGAAACCAAACTCAAGAGAGGGGCAGACATCCCTGACTGCTCTCACTGCTCAGAGACTGGGTTGCAACGAACAATATGTACTTTGAGTTGTATCTACCTAAGCTCTACTCAGAGAAGACCTATCATATGCTAGTCATGTTCATTTAATGTCACTGGGACTCCTCTGAGTAGCACTTAAATTGAATAGAACCCTTTGTATAACGCCCCCCCAACACACACATTGAAACTGGATTTATTTTTCATATCTGATTATCCAAATAATGGGGAAATGTGAATTAAATGGAGAGGGAATGTACAGGTTGGAGTTTTTCTTCATTGCAAGGGGTTGGACTAGATTACTTTTGGGGGTCCTTTCCAACTCTACAGTTCTGTGATTTTGATGAAGTGACACTTGCATGCTTAGGTAACAGCAAATCCACAGCAAACTTGTGTATGAATGAAACCTTGGTTTCGGCGCAACACAACAACATGGCTACTATTGAAGTGATAATTAAAGGCAGATGATTTATTGAACCACAAAAATATTCAAGAGCCTAGTGCATTTTTTAGGCTATACAGCCCTCCTTCAGGGAAATATCTCAGAAGCAATTAACAATCCTTATTACATTTAATTGAAGGGAACTAACCATATACACATTTTTAGAAACACACACAAACACATACACACAGAAGGATAATGATAATACTCAAGTATACAGTTGCAAAAATCCTGCATCTTGAACTGAAAAGGGCTTCTTAAAATAAAAAAAGAGCATTCATTCTCAAAAGCATTTTAAAATGGCGAAATGGTTTCCAAACATGACAATTTACAAACAGAAACATTTGTTCATGTGCTCTGTCTTGCGAAGGAGAGGGTGTGATCTCTTGGGAATCCTTGTATGGCAAGAGAGGACAACACTTTTTTGTCAAGAACTGCATTCCTGTGCAAGTAATTTGATGGGGCCATTTTTTCCTGTGGGTGCAGCCAAAGCCAACAGTGGGCAGGGTCAACTCCCCTCCCCATTTTTTCTCTCCCTCTGACATCCCCTTCTCTCTCTCTCTCTCTCTCCTCTCCCCAGGCCGTCAGGAGAGGGGCACATTGTTCCTTACCATAAGTCTCAAGCTATTCCTTGCATAGGACTTTTGAAATTAGACTGATGGTCACATAAAATTAGACTGAGGACTGCAAGTGGACCTATGGATGAAGGTCACCCGTTCCTGGTGAATGGAATTCCAAAGACAAAAAAAAGGCAGCTGCAGCAGTAAATTTAAGAGCAACATTTAGCTGTGGACCTATTTATTTTATTTTTCACCTGCCGCTGTAATTGACCCTCTATTTCTGCGTGCAAAACCACCTCCATTCTTTGGAAAAGAAGGGATGGGAAACCACAGACCCAGAGGTCAGATGTGGTCCTCAAGGCCTCTCTGCCTAGCCCTCAAAATTCTCCCCAGGTCACACCATTCCCTGAGTGATTTTGCCAGGGCAGAATATGGCTTTGAACACCGATAACACCTCTTACTTGTATGGATGGAGAAGTGAGTGAGCTTAGTGTGTGTGTAAAAAGTAGCCTACTGTTTTACATTTGTCCCAGCCCCCCAACCCCCACAGTTGCCTCTGGCTCCACCCACCACGGTCACACGGCCCTCGGAAGGTTGTTTGGAAGGAAATGCGGCCCTTAGCCTGAAATATTGATTCCTTGCTCCTGATTTAGAATGGCATATGCACAACTGGGATACTGTTCTATGAACTTTATTCAAAAGCGAGCTCCACTGAATTGAGTGGGACTTGCTTTTGAGTAAATATGCAAAAGGATCAGGCTATTAGAAGAGTTTGTATTCCACTGCCGTAGAAAGTGTGCTTAGGAAAACAGGACTGCTACAAATGCCATTCTGTAGTTTAACTAATACTGTTATCGTTTCATATTGTGCTCTTGTTTTCTGAGAAGCATTCATTCATAAAAACAAATTCAAAAACAAAAATAAAAAGCTGCTAAAATAACAAGCCTAACTCTAATAATACTTGGCATTTGTATGGCGCTTTTGCTGGATGAAAGCGTTCCTCATACATCGTCTTGTCAGAATACTTACAACTACAGTCATTCCTCGGGTTACAGATGCTTCTGGTTGCGTTTTTTCGGGTTGTGGACCGCCGAAACCTGGAAGTACCGGAATGGGTTACTTCCGGGTTTAGGCGGCTGCGCATGCACAGAAGCACTAAATCGCACTTTGCGCATGCGCAGAAGCGCCAAATCGCAACACGCGCGTGCACAGATGCGCAGACATAGGTTGCGAACGCTGCGGGTTGTGAACATGCACCCCGTACGGATCACGTTCGCAACCCAAGCGTCCACTGTAATAATGTTTTGAGCGCTTAAATTGGGGGTGCTTGCAAAAGCGAGCTCCCTCATTAGAAGACTCGCTAATGGAACTCAGGCAAGCACGGTTGCCTCCAACCTGCCCTTGCCCCAGAGGTCCAGAGACTTAGTTTGGGGTAAGGAGGAGACTAGTATCAGTGGCAGAGACACCAGAACAAGGAAAGAGTACCAGATGTGGCCCGCAGGCCAGATCCTCCCTTTCCCTACCCTTGCGGGCCAACTTTGACAGTTAGGAAGGGCTGGCCACCTGCCAGTCACCTGAAATAATGATGATGCCGGCTGACAACTTGAAAAAGGCTCACCTTTGGAGTCCATTTGCACTGGATAAAAACAGCTTGGAAGTGGACTTCAGAAAGTGAGACCTTTCAGCGCTTATCAGCTGATGGGCACCAAGAGACATCGCTTTGAAATCCCTTCACAGGGGACTTCAATACAAAATGCTTGCAGACAGATTTCAAAGTGATGGCAGTCTCATGCCATCATGATGTCGGGAGTGGGTACGTTGGTGTCAGAGATTCCCCACCTCTGTACGTGGGTCAGAGATTCCCCACCTCTGCCATTCATACGCCTATCACCCCCAGCAAGAAAAGGGGGCTATTTGCATCGTTTCCAACAGGGAAAAGAGCCTCCAAGAGAAAACGCTCTGGTAGAGTTCTGGGGAACCCTCTGCCACGGCCTTCCCTGCTCCCAAATTTGGTTTGGGGTTGGGTCTAAGGGAGGGGAAGGTGACAATGGTGGAGGCAAAACCCTTTTTGGGTTGAACTTCAGGATGCATACCTTCCTATGGAAAGGAGGCCAATATATTAGGGTAATTCCAATGGTGCCAATAATGGGGCTGAGGCAGAGGGGCAAACTTTGAAGGCTTTAAAAAAAAGTGCATTGGCCTCCCTCTCACTCTAACAGTGAGAGAAGGCTTATTCTCATGGGGAGCCACTACTCCTTCCCATTCCTATTCAGCCAGAGTAGAAGTCCATACATTGTCAGGGCTGGGCTGCAGGCAAGTGTCTAAGGTGAGCCAGGAACCAAAAGTCATAGGACAAGCCAGTAATCAAGATCAAACAACGGGAAATGAGGAGACGGGGTCAAGGAGCAAGCCAAAGGTCAAGGCCAAAGGTCAAATCGGGAGACGAGGTCAAGGAGCAAGCCAGAGGTGAGGACCAAAGGTTGAATCAGGAGATGGGGGTCAAGGAGAAAGCCAGAGGTCAGGGCCAAAGGTCAAATCAGGGAATGGAGGAGGAAGTCAGACGTCAAGACCAAAGAATAGCCAAGGATGCTCAGGAGGTCCTCATTGTTCAAGGCTCAGCTGGGACAGGAAGCTTCTTTGCACTGCTTCTTGCCCTGAAGGATCCAACAGCTAGCCTGGGTGGGCAGAATCAGAGCAGTACCAGAAGGTTCTCGATGGGGAACCCCAGGACCTGCAGTTCTGTGATTCACCACACGGGAAGGCGGCACACAGACAGATCCCAACAGCGGCTGGTACTTGTAAGCATACATGAAGATGGGAGGCCGGCTGATGAGTTTGATCTCCAGCTCTGAATGAGAAGTCAGCAGCATCTATCCCCAGCCCCAGTGGTGCGTCATCATTCCCTGTCCCACCCCCCTCCCCTCCGCCCGGCATCTGCCTCATATCAAAAGCCCTTCTTTGCTTGCAGATCGCATCATGACTACGGTGCCCTTGTAGGGCCTGGTGTTTCCATCCTGCCAGCGGATGCACCCGGGATCCGAGGCGGGCGTGGAGAACTTTTGCGGTTCAGAGTAGATCTGATGCCTCGGACTGGAGCCTTTGTAGTTCTCCCCCTTGACGTATCCAGGAACGGAGTCGATTGCTGCGGGATAAGCATCCTTCCCTTTAGCGGGGTAGTAGTGCTCAGAAACATCTCCTTGCTCCGAGCTGGGGGGAGACGGGATTTCGGGGGCCAGGACGACGCTCACGTCGCTGTCGGGGGGAGACGTCATCTTCACCTGAACGATGGGGGAGGCGTACTTGCGGCACTGCGTGTACTGGCCAGTCCGCGTCTGGTAGCCGCCAAGCAGGGAGTGGAGGCTGCTTGCGCGACTGAACGCCTGGCTGCACGGTCTGCTTGGAGGAGCGTCGGCATCCACACTGCAAGAAACAGGATTGGTGGGGGGCGGGAAAGGCAGGGGAGAACCACAAATCAGCTCAGGGTTAGGTGAAACGTGTGTCTCCTGCAACAAAATGTTGCAGCACAGGGGCTTTCATCCTGACAAGCGTTCCAACCAGCCAGCAATGTTCCATTTCATGAGCGTGGGCACAAAGGAGGCTGCTTTAAAGAATCTGGTTTTACCTCAGCAGCCAGCAACCTTTTTCAGCTGTGGGCCGGTCCACCATCCCTCAGACATGTGGTAGGCCAGACTATATTTTTTGGGGGGAAATTAACAAATTCCTATGCCCCACAAATAACCCAGAGGTGCATTTTAAATAAAAGCACACATTCTACTCTTGTAAAAACACGCTGATTCCCGGACTGTCTGCGGGCCGGATTGAGAAGGCGATTGGGCCGCATCCGGTACCCAGGCCTTAGGTTGCCTACCCCTGTTTTAGCTTATCGTTTATCTCAGTTCTTCCTTCTGAATGTTTTAAACGCTTGCCTCACAGTAAAGTGATGGACTATGCTGAATCGGCAAATTTAACAGCTAAAAATAAGAGAACTTAACAACGGCTGTCTTATGGAAGAATGGAAGCCTTTTTCGGATGACTTAAAGAAATATTATAACATGATGAGTTCGCGAGAAGGATTTGAACCATGAGCAACAGAAAGAACTGGAGGTTATTGTAATTAAGGTTCTGGTATACAAGAGCGACAACAGAGTGCAGCAAAGGGGTGGAATAAAAAACACCACAGAAAATGGGATGGGAACCCGATAAAACAAAAGGAAAAATTATTATGTATTGAAAGGTTTATGTGAAATTTGTGGAAATTTAATAAAATATATTTAAATGCCTGTTTCTTTGCAGTAATTTGAATATTTTGCTCTTTTTGTAATGTGCTTCTTAAAATCAAGCAGTATATACAATGTTGTGAAATCAATAGCAATAAATATCGTATTAATAAATATATACTGAACGAGACCATTGGCCCATCTAGCGCAATATTGTCTACACTGATTGGCAGCAGCTGTCTGGGGTTTCAGGCAGGGGACATTCCCAGTCTTACCTATAGATGCTGGGGATTGAACAGGCACCATGCAGAGCAGATGCTCTAACATTGAGGCTCTGCTCCTTGCCTCCAACAAACACTTCTGCAAACCACATCTTGTGGCAGGGAGTTCCATAAGTTAACTAGGTTATTGTTTTGCTACCCTGAATACGAGTCCTAGGGGCTGGTGTTGCTTTGAATACTAGCACTGCCTGTCCTGGGAAGGGACCTGCCTACCGGACCTGTATATTTGTGAATAATCTGTAATATCCGTGCATTATGAAGCCATTACAAGTGCCCATTTCTCTCTCTGCACAAGGAAATTGAGCTTCTTAATTGTTTCCTCTAACTGCTTGGAGAAGGGAGGAGCACAAAACCATTACAGTTGATTTAGGAACTCATAGCCTGCTCTTCCCATGCTCAGAGCAGTCCATTAACAATTACTCATAAAATTCATTTGTTTACTCCTGAATTCCCTGCTTGGGTTTTTTTTTTTTTTTGGGTGTTTCTTATTCATTCTTTTGCTCTGATTAACCTTGGAAGTCCCTCCCCCCTTTTTTTACTCCCCTGGCTTGCTTTTAGAAATTATAGTGTGTAATTCTTCTCCGACACCTCCACTTATTCCAATCCTTCCTTTTGAGATGTGAGAATGGAGACAAAATTTGATTCTGTTTGCTTTTAAAGAGTGAACTGGCCCACTTTGCACTTCCCAAAACAATTCATGAACCAAATCACAGCGATCCTGTGATGTCTGCAATTCTCTGGAGTTTGCAGAGCTGTAACTACGGGGGCGGGTGGGGGGAGCTAGCCAAGTTTTTTGCTCCGGGAGAAGCTTCCAGGGGCGCCCTTGAGGCTCTCAGCCTGTGTGTGTGTATGCAAATGTGTTGCCAAATGGGGTCTTTGACCCGGGTGAAATAAAGCCTAGTCTCGTCCCTGCCTTGGGCTAGAATACTCACCAGATCTCGCTGGCTTTGGTCTCCTGGTATTCCTGCTTCGGCTCCTGAGCGCAGCCGGAACAGCAGCAGTCCCAGCAATAATCCTTCCCGCAGTAGCAACCTGGGCAACCGCTACACCAGCCTTTCCCGCAGCAGCATGAACAGCACCAGATGATCCCCCCAATGATCAGGGCCAGGGCCAGGAGGGGGATGATGACAGATCCCGCAATGATCAAACCTCTTTGGTAACCTGCAACGAAAGGGCTCTTCAGTGACTCTTTCTCTCGCTCCCTAGTACAGTGGTACCTTGGTTCTCGAACGGCTTAGTTGCCGAACAGATCAGCTCCCGAACCCCGCAAACCCAGAAGCGAGCGCCCCAGTCTGCAAAAGTTTTTCAGAAGCCGAACGTCTGACGCGGCTTCTGCTTGAATGCAGGAAGCCCCTGCGGCCAATCAGAAGCTGCGCCTTGGTTTTCGAACAGTTTCGGGAGTCGAACGTACTTCTGGAATGGATTAAGTTCGAGATCCAAGGTACCACTGTATTGCAGTAGATGCACTATTTAAGCCTGATTTACTTGCGAGATTACAGTTTTGTGTGGTGGTGGGGAAATGAATGAATGAAGAGCAAAGGGGAGAGGAAACAGTCGGAAGGTGCTGTCCGAGATCTCGCAAAGACCCTACAAGATCTTGCATGACCTTCCCAGGTTTTGCTGCTGCAGAAAGAGGCTATAAGCCCTCCACCTTGCTTACCTGGCTCTGGGAAGGTTATCTGTGGGGCTCCTACAAGATATTGTGGGGCCCTCTGAGATCTCAAAAGTGATTGTGTGAGTTTTTGGACAGCCCCTCTGGGAGGCTATCTCATCATCACCTAACATTCCCAGGAATCAATTTTCTACAAAAGTAAATAAAATGTCTGCCGCCTCTCCAGGGACCCCTTTCATGTTTATTATTTATTTAGCAGGATTTATATACTGCTAAACAAACAAACAAACAAACAAACACCCCTCGAAATGGTTTACATAAATGTTCATTAAAACAAACACCCCAAAAGCCCAACTTTAAAAACAAAACATGTAATAAAATTTAATAAATTGTAATAAAAATGTAATAAAACAAAATGTTTGGGCACCTATGAAGCTGTTGGGATGTGGGGTGGGGCGTGTGCAGCCCTGTTTTTAAATGGACCCCCCCCAAAAAAACAGGGAAAGTAGTGCTGAACAAAAATGCCCCCCCATTCACTCTCCCACATACTTGTGCCAGTTTTGTCTGGATGAGTTGCCTTAGTGACAAACCCCGCCCTCGCTTACCTCCGCCAAAGTAGATGTCCACGGAGCAATAGGCCACACCAACGTTATTCCGCACACTGCACTGGTAGGTACCCACGTGGTCTTCGCACAAATCCCTGATGTGGAGGTCTCCAGGGACAGAGCCTGTTTAGCAGAAACGAGAGTGTGAAGGGCTGTTTAACTGGAATGCTTCTGAGAAAGTCCGGAGAGCCTGATCCTCTCCCAAGCCAGGTCCAAGGATGCCCCTATAGCAGTGGTGTCCAAACTTTTTCAAAAAGGGCTAGATTTGATGAAGTGAAGGGTGAAGGGTCGTGGGGGCAACCAAAGGGCTGACCAAAGTTATTGACCTTTTTTTAGGATTGAAGTTTTTGAGCTTCTTTTAGGATTGAAGTTGCTGAGGTTTTTTTTTGAGGATTTTACACCAAGAAATAAACTGCCACAGGGGCCAGATTAAACTGACCGGCAGCCTGGATTAGGCTCCTGAAACGAACTTTGGACATGCCTCCCCCTGGCCCCCCTGTCGTCGTCACTCACCCATTGATCCTCCGGGGGGCATCCAGTCCCTGAATTGATGTCCGTGCGTCATGGACCACTGGTAGGTGAGGGGTGGTGAGCCCGTGGAAGTGAAGCAGCGCAGCGTGACATCCGCCCCATAGGCTACGTTACCGATTATCGAGCATTGCGGGAGTAGGGGTCTTTCTAGATTGGCAGAGAGAAGACGTCAGTTTCCTACTACGGCAGGGAGCTACCAACCTTTCTAGATCAGCGAGCGTCATAAGCTTTTAAGGGTGCACACACATAGTAGACAAAATACACTCCATGGAAACCCATCTCTCTTTAAAATATTTGGAAATATTCCTTGAGGAAAAACCTCACATTTTGGCAAACAGAACAATCCCCAAAAGCCATTTTGACTCTCCCGAAATGACCTCAAATATTCCTCTGCAGTAGAAGGAAGAAAATGGGGGAAAGCTTTTCAATTGTCTTTTCGCTTGCAAATCCCATCAACAAAACTGCCTGGAACCTAGGGGGCTTACCCCCTTCCCACAAATCCAAGTTTCTGTTAAACTGAGCAAACTGTCAATAGGTGTAAGTTTGTAAATAAGAGATTCAGGAACTAAAGTATTTACAATTTAGAATAATAGAATTGAAGAATTGTATAGTTGGAAGGGACCCAACACGAAGCTGTCACATACGGGGATCGAACCTGAAACCTTGGCATTATCAGCACCATGCTGCAACCAACTGAACTATGCAGGCACTCAACTTGGGTCCATTGATTTCAGTGGGTCTGCTCTGAGCAAGACTAGCATTGGATCCAACCCAATGCCTGCATGGACTGAGGAGAGAGAGGTGTGTGTTTGGAAGCTAGATAAAAGTTGCATGCATTGCTCTGCCCACTATTGCCTCTGGCCCCCCACACCACTGGTAGTGGCCCTTGGAAGGCTGTCCTGGAAGGAATGTCGCCCTCAGGCCTTTTCCCACCCCTGCATTAAAAGATGAGGACCTGCCCTCTGAAACATGCTTAAGGCTACAGTCTTAACTCCTCCTGTTAGGCAACACCACCATCACCCCAAGAATGGAACAAGAGATGAGGTCCACCTTGCACAGTGATGGTCACTTTGTGGCTGGCTTCTGTGGTCTTCTTCACCTTGCACTCGTATGTGGCTGAGTCAGTGATCTGCACATCACGCAGTTGCATGGAGGCATCATACAGGCTGGGATCTGGAGAGATGAAACCCACCCTCTGCTGGAGATCAGGAGGTCCAGGGTAGATGACACGGTTATCGTGGTAACTCAGGAGCTTGTGAGGAATCAGACAAGGAGAGGTTGATGGAAAACACATTGGACAGAGGAGAGTGGAGCTTTGTGCATTTTTTGATGCTAGTCCTTTTGACGGGAAAGTTATGTTTTGACATCAGCAGTGCCCACAGAAATCTCTGAAGCCAGAGGAGTGTGCTGAGTAATAGTTTTAGCAGCTGACCTAGCCTAGC
This sequence comes from Podarcis filfolensis, assembly GCF_964270895.1. Taxonomy (NCBI): domain Eukaryota; kingdom Metazoa; phylum Chordata; class Lepidosauria; order Squamata; family Lacertidae; genus Podarcis; species Podarcis filfolensis. The sequence goes on along the minus strand of NC_139620.1, from coordinate 13,313,662 downwards.
TCAACCAGAATCTTTTATTCAAACTAGTAAAAATGGCAAACTAAAGTAAGTCATGCAAATGCCCATCATTTGCATATTCTGTGCAGGTGGGAGAGAACAATTCCTTAGGGACACGGGATTTTGCTTAATTATTTACTATTATTGTTATTTAACTGGGGGCAGAGGCTCTCTTCCACTCCCTGTGTGGTGACAGGATCACAGAAAACACAGCTCTCTGGAGACAACCAAACCAGTCTCAGGTTCTACTTGTGTGCTCATTTCTTGGGAGCAGGACTCATGGAACTCTGTGGGGTTTACTTCTGACTTGCCATGTTGGCTCAGCCTGCAACGCTCTCCTAGCAATGCAGGGATCTCAGCGCTAAGGCGTTCCTCTCTTTCTCGAGATGGGAGACTGAAACCCAGCGATTTCAGCAGCCCACTTATTCATTGCCAAAAATGGAGAGCACAAATCTGCATAAAGCTTGTATATGCTAATTTCTATTTATAAAGGTAAAGGTAAAGGGACCCCTGACCATTAGGTCCAGTCATGACCGACTCTGGGGTTGCAGCGCTCATCTTGCTTTATTGGCCGATGGAGCCGGCGTTCAGCTTCCGAGTCACGTGGCCAGCATGACTAAGCTGCTTCTGGCAAATCAGAGCAGCGCACAGAAACGCCGTTTACCTTCCCGCCAGAGTGGTACCTATTTATCTACTTGCACTTTGAGGGGCTTTCGAACTGCTAGGTTGGCAGGAGCAGGGACCAAGCAACGGGAGCTCACCCCGTCCCGGGGATTTGAACCGCCGACCTTCTGATCAGCAAGTCCTAGGCTCTGTGGTTTAACCCACAGCGCCACCCGCGTCCCTTTTAATTTCTATTTATAGATGCAACTAAATTACTAAACTGTATACAGAAATACAATCCATCTCACACCAGCGGGGAAGACTGTGACCAGGTGAATGGTTTGCCTGCTTAGTCTGCCACCCAGATGCTCACTGTCAATAAGCATCTTCAGCGCCCCTGTTCTCCCTTTTTTATGTTTATGCTGGGCTTGGGCCAGGCAGCTCTTCAAGAAGAGCAGGAGACTCCAACATGGCACCCATGAAAAGGCTGAATAAATATCCCCTCAAATATCCACAGTGCTCTTCTTGCTCAGTCAGCCATTTTGTGACTGACGCCCACGACACTTCCTCAAAATAATAATTATAATAATTATTATGATTATACTCTGACTGAGTTGCCCCAGACACTCGGGATGGGGATTCTAAGTGTGCCGACAGGCCCCCCCAAAAGTTGGTGACCCCTGAAGCAGCAGATGCCTTCAAATAAGAGGGCTGTCCTCGCTGAAGCAAAACCCACGATCACCCTACCAGCAGTCTCAGCAATCACTAGATGCCCATCTCTGCCAGGGAGACGGGGACACAGGGTTTGAAAACCACAAACTCACCGGGTAATCCTGGGGATGTGGACCTGGCTTCACTTGCTTCCATTCAATGTCCCAGCCATTGTCCGGAGTGTCGTCTTCTGGGTCTGATGCAAATGGGCAGCCCAGCTTGACCGACTCCCCTTTGGGAAGGTAGATGACATCCTGCCCCTTTTCCTTGATCCTCACAGCAAAACAGGAAACTAAAAACAAAGAGCCACATAGCACATTAAACCAGGTCGTTTTTAAATTAAAAAAAAAACAAACCAAATTTTTATTGGTTTTTAAGCAAATACAATAACCATTAAACACTTATCCAGCAGTACAGGACAACTAATAGTGTTTGTTTTATCCATTGTTTCTAGACATAACACTTACACATTCAACATTCAAACATACTACCTAACATAAGCTGGGAATATTGAGCAGCTGGTGTAAGAAGATTTTAATTTTTGGTCATTAACATAGTTAAAGAAGGGGTCCCTGTTTCTTGGAAGGTGTCTCTATTCATTAGGCTTTTTACTGCCCTCCTGTGTCTAGTGAGACCTTGCTGTATCCCAGATAATATTCTCCCGACAGAATCCAGGTTTTTTTCTATCAGAAAAGGTTTTGCAAAGTGTGGTGCCTTTCATAAGAACGCGGCGGAAATCCACTACCACAGAATTCCTGACGGGTCGTCCAGTCTGTGCTAAAGTACCTGTAATGAAGACCCACCAACCTCCGAGCAAGACTCTGTTCCACTGCTGAAGGTATTGTCGGGAAGTTCTTCCCAACATTTGTCAAAATCCACTTCCTTGCAATTTGAACCCACCAGTTTGCGACCTCTCTGAAGCAGCAGAATGCTGCATTATCTATTCCACAGACATTTGAAGATGGCTATTAAGAACACAAGAGCCCTGCTGGATCAAGGCAGCTGTACATATGGTTGCAGCTTTTTACCAAAGTGTATGCCAGTGAAACACTGCAGAAAGAGGCGCTGACGATGGCCACTAGCTTGAACAGCTTTACAAGAGGACAACAACAACAACAACAACAACAACAACAACAACAACAACAACAATTTATTATATGTACCCCACCATCTGGCTGGGTTTCCCCAGCCACTCTGGGTGGCTTCCAACGAAGATTAAAAATACATTAAAATGTCACACATTAAAAACTTCCCTAAACAGGGCTGCCTTCAGATGTCTTCTAAATGTCAGGTAGTTGTTTATCTCTTTGACATCTGATGGGAGGGCGTTCCACAAGGCAGGTGCCACTACCAAGAAGGCCCTCTTCCTGGTTCCCTGTAGCTCTGCTTCTCACAGTGAAAAAACCGCCAGAAGGTTTGGACCTCAGTGTCCGGGCAGAACGATGGGGGTGGAGACGCTCCTTCAGGAATACTGGGCCGAGGCCATTTAGGGCTTTAAATGTCAGCACCAACACTTTGAATTGTGCTCGGAAACATACTGGGAGCCAATGTAGGTCTTTCAGGACTGGTGTTATGTGGTCTTGGCGGCCGCCCCCAGTCACCAGTCTAGCTGCCGCATTCTAGATTAGTTGTAGTTTCAAGTCACCTTCAAAGGTAGCACCACGTAGAGCGCATTGCAGTAGTCCAAGCGGGAGATAACTAGAGCATGCACCACTCTGGCAAGACAGTCCGCAGGCAGGTAGGGTCTCAGCCTGCGTACCAGATGGAGCTGGTAGACAGCTGCCCTGGATACAGAACTGACCTGCACCTCCATGGACACCCGTGAGTCCAAAATGACTCCCAGGCTGCGCACCTGGTCCTTCAGGGGCACAGTTACCCCATTCAGGACCAGGGAGTCCTCAACACCAGCCCGCCCCCTGTCCCCCAAGAACAGTGCTTCTGTCTTGTCAGGATTCAACCCCAATCCATTAGCCGCCATCCATCCTCCAACTGCCTCCAGGCACTCACACAGGACCTTCACTGCCTTCACTGGTTCCAATTTAAAAGAGAGGTAGAGCTGGGTATCATCCACATATTGATGGACACCCAGCCCAAAACCCCTGATGATCTCTCCCAGCGGCTTCATGTAGATGTTAAAAAGTATGGGGGAGAGGACAGAACCCTGAGGCACCCCACAAGTGAGGGCCCAGGTGTCTGAACACTCACCCCCACCTACTTTCTGAACACGGCCCAGGAGGAAGGAGCGGAACCACTGTATAACAGTGCCCCCAGCTCCCAGCTCCTCTAGACGGTCCAGAAGGATGTTATAATTGATTGTATCAAAAGCCGCTGAGAGATCCAGCAGAACCAGGAAACAGCTCTCACTTTTGTCCCTAGCCTGCCGGAGATCATCAACCAGCGCGACCAAGGCAGTTTCAGTCCTATGATGAGGTCTGAATCCCAATGGGAAGGGATCCAAATGGTCCGCATCCTCCAGGCATGCCTGGAGTTGTTCCGCAACCACCTGCTCCATTAGACGGATCACAGAGAATAGGGCTACTACCCTCCTTCAGAGGCAATACAGACATTCCCACACTTACATGCGATAAACTGACGCACGTCTGTGTATATGCACGGCTCCGGGATATAAATAAAGAGATTCAAACTAGGAAATGGTGGGAGAGAGCTGGAGAGCCTCCATGGCTTGCCAGGAGACCCTCCCTGCAGCCCAAAGAGGATGCTGTTGAGGGCGAAGAAAGCCCCAAAGAGACTGGAGGTGAAGCGGGGCTTTGTTTACACCAGCCAACCCCAGAGCTTCAGCTCTAGTTGAAGAGAGATTTGTGTGGAGAGCAAGCAGGAAAAAGAGCTAGAGAGCAAGGGGAAACGGGTGTTTAGAGGCTTTTTAGAGGGTGTGTTCCACTTACGCGATTTTTGCTTATGAGTGCGGGGGCCTGGAACTTAACCCCCGCCTAAGTGGGGGGGGGGGGGGGACAGACGCCTATATACATCTGAGAACCAGTTGCTGGGAACCATAAGATGGAAGAGAGCTGTATTGCTCATGTCATGCTTCGGGTTTTTCCCCAGAAGCAACTGGCTGGCCACCATGAGAACAGGATGCTGGACTTGGGTGGGTCTTTGGCCTGATCCAGCAGCGCTCTTCTAATAATAATAATAATGTCCCGTGACTGTAATTGGTTTTAACTTTCATCTGCCCCACCTGCAATAAAACATGTTTCTGCCGTATCAGTCCATAAAGGTGTAACTCACCAATGCTTTGACATTGCCCCCGAAGGCACAGCCTTCCATTGTCTCCAGAGACAAGATGGATGCCGACAAGTTTTCAACATATGGTTTTAAAGAGTTTTAACTTGCCTTGGGACTCTGCTGGTGAATGGTGGGTAATAAATTTAGGAACCACCCCCACCACAACAGCAGCAAAGTTCCTTATGTTCTGAACTGCACCACTGACTCCCTCTTTGTTTCCTCAATCCAATTCAAAGCACTCCTTAGGATATTCCAAGCCATGCACGATTTAGCAGCAGGGTATCTGATGGACCTGCCTTCTGCTATATTTATTTATATTTGATCTATATTCTGCTTTTCAACTGAATGATCTTCAAGGCAGCTTACAGTGGGCTGCAATTAATAATATATTAAATTAAATTGTAAATAAAATTTAAAAATATGCTTGTGCCACCTTTAAAGTGGGGCAGCCGGGGTGGGGGGAGAAACCTTGCCAAAGCACCATACAATTAAAATACCACAAAGTACAAACAGCAATTTGTGGGGCTACCCTTGGAACGTCAAGGGCAGCCCTCAGAAACCTCAGCTGGTCTAAAACACATTTACTGGGGTCAGGGATGATGAGCGCTTTAGTCCAACAACAAGTTTCCCACCCCCTGTTTTAGAGACTGGATTTTTATTACTTGCCTACCATAATTATTTTTTACTTTGCTTTTCCACACTGATTATTATGATGTTTTATTATGCTTCTCAATGCAGCTGCTTTTAAACTGTTTTACTGCTGGCTTTTACTGCTGTTTCTTCCTTTTAATGCATGGCTGCTTTTATTGTGTTTTTCGATTTCCCTAAGCCACCTTGCCCTAGTTCGCACGGCACAGTAAGCCCCTTTGCTCTTCTTGGGTCCTTTTTGACTGCTGCGCCATACAGAGAACGCTATCCAAACTGGGAGTCATAATCTTTCTCCTCACTCAGGTTTAAAAATGAGGTTGCATAGAATGGCGCACTGGGATTTAATTTATTAGCAAGCTTCCTTCAGTTGCTGCCCTTTCTTTAGAGAGGCAGTCAACACAGCTGCTGCAGTAACAATATTCCTCCTTAGGAAAAAAAGTGTGGGTGCCCATTTATATATTGATCATCTGCTGCCCTCTGTAGCACCCAGTAAGTGGCAGCCATTTTGAATTATCCAGAATTCAACAAGCACCTCAGAAAAGGGCATTCTGAAGGGAAACAAAGCAGTGGCTGCTCTGATTCTCTTCCCCACATACAAAACAATAATCATAATCATAATCATAATCATAATCACTGCTCAAAACATAGCTGAAACAAAACAGGCAATTTCAACGGCTGTGGAACAGTCCTTGTCAGTCCAGTAAGGCCCTAACCTGATATTAGGATTATTTCCTACCCTTTCGTTGAAAACACAGCGAGTCTCTGGTGCTTGTTGTGCTTAGTCATACCTGCTGTGAAAACTGAGATTGTTGTCTAGGATTAAGATAATAAACGGGTATGATAATAGTTTAGAAACATTCAGAAACCTGTTCCCCAACTCTATCTAATTAAAATTATGGGATACCCTCCAACAGTCCTTGTTTACTTGGAACAACCCTGAGTTTCTCGCCCTTGTCTCCAGGAAATCACAGTTCCCGTAGATTGAGGAATTGAGTAAAGAAAAGGGTGTAACCTTGTGCGTTTCCCCAAATGGGAAACCAGTTTAGGAATCGGAGCTTCCCATGAGGAGCTCCACTCAAAAGCATTGTCAACACCTAAAATGATCATTATAATGATAAACCATTGGTGGGAGGGAGGTTCAAGTACACAAGAGCAGCCCTGCTAGATCAGGCCAAAAAGCTGATCTAATCTAGCATCCTGTTGGCCACAGTGGCCAATGAGATGCCTCTGAGAAGCCCACAAGTGGGGCATAATAACTGCAACAGCCCTCTCCCCACATGCAGCTCCCAACTACTAGTATTCAGAGGGTATATTGCCTCCGACAGTGAAGGCAGAATGCAGGCATTGTGGGGTCTGATAGCCAGATCTCCCATGAATTTGTCCAATCCTCTTTTAAACCTCTCCATGTTCGTGGCCCTCACATACAGCTGGTGGGAGCAAAATCCATGCAAAGGGCTAGCCTTGTGGGCTGGGCCAGCCCTCCCATTAGACGGGTTGAATCTCTTGCCTCAGGCGGCAGTTCACAAAGAGCAGCAGACTGGTATCCCTCAACCAGACCACCTGCTCAGCCACTGTTTGGCTCAGTCACCCTCCGGCCGGTCCACCATCCCCACCCTCTCCCTGTGCTTGCACTGATATAGCTCTGTGGCAGAGCTTCTGATTTGAATGCAGAAGGTGAATCCGTGGCAGGTTGGGCCAGGGAGAGAAATCCTGGACAGGCCCCTGCCCATCAGTGTGGAGAACACTGGAGTAGGTGGCCTAGCGTGGACTGACTCAGTAGGATGTAGCTTCCTCCGTTCCTATTGAAGTATGAGGAAGCAACAGCAAAGGTCACTGAGCTGGTGGCGTCAGTGGCTACAGCACATCCCGCCAGTGGGTAATATTGCAGCCATTTTGAAACTCCTTTGCTGGTAGAGATTGGTGACATCTCTGCAAGGATGAGGGGGAAATGGCTCTGCACTTTCTCTGCCCCTTATGGCTCAGACTCCGTTCTCCACCAGGAGCCTTTGCTTCTAACTATTGTTAAGAGTTTGGGTTTTAAGATGGGTGCCAGACCCCCCTAATCTAGCAAGTGTTAGAATTTAATACAGATTTCTAAGGCTTGGAATAGCCAGGCTAGCCTCCTGCTGAGGCGATCGCCTGGGTGATGAGCCATTAAGGGGAATTCAGGGATTCAGTGGGAGACGGCAAATGGGTGGGGGGCCCTCCCTCAATGGAAAAACCCAGAGTTTGGAGCAGAGGTAGCAGTGATGTGACCTAGAGGTAAAGCAGCAAGCTGGAGAGAGAGTCAAAGCAACAATTGAGACCAATGTTTGATTTCTGTTTGAATCCAAAGCTGTAGCTATGGGAGAAACAAGACCCTTTTGGGGTATTAATGCTGTGAACCCCTCCACCGTAGGTTGCACACATGCATAAATAAACCGTATATCCCAAAGACACCACAGTCCCCTCTGTGGAAAACATGAACCCTGGGTAAGTGCCTGGAACCCCTGGAATCTCACACCACTCTGAGTTTGGGGTGGTGTGCAATACTGTGGTGTCAGAAGTGGAGTTTCCAGAGTGTGGGTGGGCAGCTGAAGGATTTGGGCAGCAAACGGATGCAGTCAGTAGCTGAAGGCAAGGGGGAAGATGGTGCCTCAGAGAAAGGTGAGCAGGCTAGAACTGAGGAGCTGCTGCTGCTTGATTTCTCCATTCCTTGGGAGCATGCTGTGGGGAACGGGGCACAGGAGGAATTGGAGGTGTGTGTGAACGTGCAGGAGGAGCAGCCAGCACCTGAGGACATGATGGTGTTTTCTTTGGTGGAGGAAAAGCTCGAGGCCTATGTGCATGCAGCTGGCTCCTGCTGATTTGGGAGAGATAAACCCCTCAATGATTTTGGCCCTTGGGTGCCCCAGTATAGCATTGTGGGGTGGGAACCAGTCCCTATATTGGGTGCAGCCCTTAAGTAGTCTGGGCAGCCAGAGTCATCCAGGGTCCCATGGGTTTTGGGGGCAAGAGTCACTGTGAGGGTTATTTTCCTTTGTTTGGGCCCGTGAAGCATTTGAGAGATGTTGCAAGTAAGCAGAGGTGGTGGGATTCCTGGCTGCCATTTTGGGTGGACTGAGCCACCTGATCCTGAGTAAAAGGACTTGTGCCAGGACTTGGATTTGCAGTTTGGGGCAGGGGATGAAGTGGATGGGCCCAGGGGCAGCAAGAGGGAGTGTGCCTGTGAGGAAGCAGATATGCTCCTAGAGTTTAGTCTTGAAGCCCTGCTTGCAGCTACAGAGACTGTTTTGGGACTCGAGTGTGAGTCTGGAGCCCCTGATCCACAACCTGAGGTGAGCCAAAGTGAAACTGAAGGGCTCCTAAAAAACTGATGCTGTGATTTGAGCCTCGAAGTAGCCGTTGATCTACTGGGACCTTTGTGAAATCCCAAGGAAAAGAGTAATTTAGGCAACTGCATGGTGTGGAGGTGGGGTTGCTGTATTGGGACTGCTTATTCGCTGCATGGATCCTTCCTGCAAATTTTAGCATTTATTGTTATTATTTTTAAAATGCTGTTATTTTTGCATGCTAGAAACTATTTAATGGTTTTTAGGAATTGTAGTAGCACCAGGAAAAGATGAGCAAGGGTAATGAAGCTCTAGTACTAAGGCTTGCATCTTGACTTAAACATGTTGGAAACCCATTATTTTGGGGCTGGCAAATGTGGGAGACTGGGTAAGCTGCTTTGGGATGCAGAACTGACTGGGAGCGTGCACCAAGGGGAAAGAGGGAGGTCTTAAGAGATCCTGATGGACTGGAACTTGCATGAAAGAAATCAACTGTTACTCTCCTGGTGTTGGATTAAAAGTGTAATTGTGTATTATTATTAGTTTTGGATGACGTGTGTTCTAATGCCTTTGCTAACTTGCCTGTTATTTTTCTGCAGGGAAGCTGTACTTTGCTGTTTGTTTGTACATCTAGGACCAGATGTTCTTGGTGAGGGGGTAGTGTTATGAGTTAGGAGCGTTAAACTGGGTGCCAAACCCCTCTAATCCCTGGATCCAGAAAGTGATAGAACTTAATCAAGGCTTCTAAATCTTGGACTAGATAAGATAGGCTCCTGGTGAAGAGTCATTAAGAGGGATTAAGGGGCTCAGTGTGAGACAGCAAATGGGGGGGGGACCCCCTTGTTTGAATCCAAGGTTGCGGCTATGGGAGAAACAAGACCCTTTTGAGGTATTAATGCCTCCATCGTAGCCTCCATTGAGCCTCCATCATAGGCTCAGGTTGTATATATGTGTAAATAAACCATATATCATAAAGACACCACAGTCTCCGCTGTGCGTCATTCCAAAAGGAAACATGAACCCTCGGTAAGTGCCTGGGAGCCCTGCAATCTCGCACCGCTTTGAGATTGGGGTGGCGTGCAACACTATTACAATTAGCAGCAAGTCGTGGACATCTTCCACTTGTTTGCCCAAATTAAGGGGTGCGAAATTGGGGTCAATCTCAAGCAGGCAGCATCCTTGGCAATCTTCCCCAAACAACTCTTTCTCCTGCTTTCCTTCCTCAAGAAACTCACATTTTTTCCATGACTTAAACCACTTACTGCTCAGTACCCAGCTGCAAGAAACATTAGAGGATATACAATTCCATTTGCTTAGATTAGAAGAGGAGGCAAATTGGGGTACGGGGCATTTTGCAGGGAAACTGAGGACAGGGAGAGCAAAGCCAGTAATGGGCACAGCCAGGGACAGATGTTCTTGTTCAACTAATCTGGAATGCCATGATGAAAACTGAAGGAAGACAATCTCAGCAGGGGAGTTCCCAGTCTTATGCAGATCTGCTCAGCAGGAAGTCTCATTGGGTTTGCTTTCAAACAGGGATATCATGGATACCACCCACCCAGCAGGGCTCCTTTGGGGGGTAGGGTAGAATATAAAGTTAATAATAGTAGTAGTAATAATAATAATAATAATAATAATAATAATAATAATAATAATAATTTATTACAACACAGCTGCTATTCTGGAAAACAAAGTAAGTCCCTTCTGACCATAGCACACACAAACAATATAGAAGTCTACCAGTTTTCAGACAGCTGGTTTGGATTTTTTTCCCCACCCACAAGCCATACAACCTGGAGGAACATAACAACAACAATTACTAATGATTAATAATAATAATAATAATGTTACATTGCTATTAGGTTGTCGCCAATGCTGGTCCTACTCAGAGTAAACCCACTGAACTTAATGAGCACAACTAACAGGTTCATTACTTTCAACAGGTCTACTCTGAGTAGAACTTAGCTACAACTTATCATCAAATAAAACGCTGCCCGTTCTAACACTTTCACGCGGCAAGAGGGGGACATGCTTGCAAAAACCAGGTAAATAAGGAGGAAATGAACAAGAAGGGAGAAACTCTGGCAGGATGGAAGAATGGGGCAGCCTCAGGAGCCACATAAAACGAGGCTGGGGCATTCATGAGCTCATTGCTTCCTCTCTTTTTTTAAGTCCCCCAAAGTCATAGAATCATAGAATCATAAAAATGTAGAGTTGGAAAGGACCACGATTTATTTTTATAAACTGAATTGATATTAAAATTTAGCTTTGCAGGCAGGGGCCTTTTTATCTGTGCAAAGCTCCACACTTTTTCAAGAGCAACCTTTTGCCCTATTGTTGGCACAGCCATTATTAGTTAGCTGAATGGTGACTGGGACAGGCACGGCCTTTCAGTAGGGCGGTTCATAAAAAACTTTTTTTTTTAAATGCCTGCTCCAAAGGTCTTATCTTACTACACTAGGGATTATATAGCTATATCTAAAATTTCATGCATATCAGTTAATATCTTGACCCTCCTCCATGAAAATAGCTGTTTACTTGGCCGTTTTCCTATGTTTTGAAGGCTGAAATTTCAATTCAGTGGAGGAGGGTCAAGATATTAACTGATATGCATGAAATTTCAGATATAGCTATGTAATCCCTAGTGTAGTAAGATAAGACCTTTGGAGCAGGCATTTCCCCCCAAAAATTTTTTTATGAACCACCCTACTTTTCAGTGGTGGCACCGCTGTCCCAGGATGTGGTTGCCAGGCTACTCTGGATGACCACATTACAGATGTCCTTTGGCGCTTTTTCTTCTCCAAGGCTTTTAATGATTAGTATTGCTGCTTTTCTCTGCATTTATTTATTTAAATTTATTTAAATCTGCTTGCCTGCATTTTTATTATGATGATAAAACAGAATAAATTGAATACAATCCTTTCAATTAAAAATGATGGCATTGTAAAAAAATAATGACTGCACACATGTATACTAAATCGTGCTTTAAAAAAAATATTTCCTCCCCTTTCTGCTTAAAGATTCTCCTGGTGGTGTACATTTATCCTCACAACAACCCTGTGAGGTAGGTTAGGCTGGGCCACCAGAATGGGGATTTGGACCTGGGACTCCCTCTAGCCACTACACCACACTGCCTCTCATCAAAGGCAACACTCTTTTTCTTCATCGTACAACAATATAAAATATTGGGTTCTCTCGTGGGCTATTGCCCTTTAGTTTGTGCTCACCTCTTCTTTGTCGCTTTTACAACACAGAAATTAAATGCATGCAGAAAGAAAGAAAGAAAGAAAGAAAGAAAGAAAGAAAGAAAGAAGTGTAGCCTTACCTAGCATCACGCAGAAGACGAGGGATCGAAAATCCTTGTTCCCTGGCATTGCAAAAAAATGAAGCTGGACTTCTGTGAAGAGCGGCTGCTGAAGAGGCTTGTTGCAGGCTCCAAGGCAGGCAGAGTCTGTCAACTGATGATCTGGAGACGAGTGTCAAATCTTCTCCTGGGCTCACTTAGTCTGCACTGTCAGGATTCCTTTGGGTTGACTTGCAGCAGGTGACTGAGGGCCTCCAAACTCTGTAAAAGGAGCCAGTGACCCGTCCCAGTTTCCTTTGAAGTAATTGCAATGCACACTTAACAATTAGGTCACACTTTCATCTGAGAGGCTGCCAAACACACACACACACACACACACACACACACACACAACCAAGGATGTGTGCAAGACAGGTCCCTTGCTGGGATCCACACGCCTAAACTTTAGGGCAAGTCCGTTCAGTTTTCTCAGGTCTTTTATTTATTTATTTTTGACATTATCCTAAAATAATACGTTGCAAAGAAAACCACAGAGCTATTTGCTGCTAGGCTTTGGATCCAGGATGTGGCATAGAGCACTTGAGGAAGGGAGTTTTTTCCTTTATTTTGATGTATTGTGCAATTAATATACAATGAGCTTGCTGCCCTGTGATCCAAGCACGCTTGTAGAACATTTCCCCTCCATTCTGCAATTTGTTTGATTATTATTTTTTAAGCACGGAATTCCAAATTTTTCTTCACACATTTTTACCTAAGAGACGAGCACGTTTTTAATCTAAAACACACATTTTAGTATGTTTTTGAGCTGCATATACGGCAACATTCGGAGAAGGGGATTGTATTTTGACCTGTGAAGTAGTCCAGGAAGTGAGAATAAAGTCAATTTGCTTACAAAATGTCCATTCAAGCATCGCTAGTCTTAATTCTGGCTCAGAATCAAATCAGCTTCAAGCCACTGTCTAGGATCCTGGCTGGTTTCCCTAAACCATGAGGTTTGGGGGCAAAGACAAACCATAGTTAATTCCAAATGGACATGGAAGTTGCTCACCAGGTAGGGCAGAACAGCACCAGTAGCTTCCTGGCAGGTGAGGCACTGCTTATTCCCGGGAGGGAGATGGGTGATGCAGCGGTGGGGTGGGGGTCAACATGCTCCTTGCTGCTGTGTTTGCACTGCACCCCATAAAAACAACCCTGCTGGATCAGGCCCATGGCCCATCTAGTCCAGCATCCTGTTCTCACAGTTGCCTCTGGGAAGCCTGAAATCGGGGCCTAAGTGCAGCAATGTCAGGGACTGGCTGGCGACTCCGGCAGTGTGTGGCAGAGGAATAATAATAGTAATAATAGTAATAGTAATAGTAATTTATTATTTGTACCCAACCCATCTGACTGGGTTTCCCCAGCTACTCTGAGCGGCTTCCAGTAAAATTTTAAAATACAATAATTCATCAAATGTTAAAAGCCTTCCGATGTCTTCTAAAAGTCAGATAGTTGTTTATTTCTTTGACATCTGATGGGAGGGCATTCCACAGGGTGGCTGCCACTGTCGAGAAGGCCCTCTGCCTGGTTCCCTGTAACCTCACAGGGAGGGAACTGCCAGAAGGCCCTCAGAGCTGGACCTCAGCGTCTGGGTTGAACAATAGGGGTGGAGACGCTCCTTCAGGTATACTGGACCGAGGCCGTTTAGGGCTTTAAAGGTCAGCACCAACACTTTGAATTGTGCCCGGAAACATACTGGGAGCCAATGCAGGTCTTTCAAGACCGGTGTTATATGGTCTCGGCGGCCACTCCCACTCACCAGTCTTGCTGCCGCATTCTGGATTAGTTGTAGTTTCTGGGTCACCTTCAAAGGTAGCCCCACGTAGAGCGCATTGCAGTAGTCCAAGCGGGAGATAACCAGAGCATGCACCACTCTGGCGAGACAGTCTGTGGGCAGGTAGGGTGTCAGCCTGTGTACCAGATGGAGCTGGTAGACAGCCACCTTGGACACAGAATTAACCTGCACCTCCATGGACAGCTGTGAGTCCAAAAGGACTCCCAGGATGCACACCTGGTCCTTCAGGCGCACAGTTACCCCATTCAGGACCAGGGAGTCCTCCACACCCGCAGGTCTTCCATTAATTTGTCAAATCCTTTTGTAAAACCATCCAAGTAACACCCTCTGACACACACTCCCACCATCTTGGGCCCTTCACAAGAGCTGCCTCATGGTATCCAACATCCCCCTTCCATAATGCCCTGGGGTCCTTGTAGGGAAGGAGAGCAGGCCAGAACGGTGGCTGCTAGGTGGCAGCTACCCCAAACAGTTTCACTGACACTTTTACCAAAGGGGCAGCGCACATTTAAACAACGACAACAACAACGATTAAACCTCCAACCCCCACAGGTCCAGCTTGACATGTGGGTATCATAGAATTGTAGAGTTGGAAGGGACCACCAAGGCTCATCTAGTCGAACCTCCGGCAGTGCAGGAATAAGGCTTGTTATTTCATTGCATGGCATTGTGCTGGTCGTTGGCGCTGCCATGCACAGCTCTACTGCAAGCCTCAGGGATCCAGTTGATGGTTGATGCTTACAAGAACACAGGGCAGAGGACTTTGCAATCTCCCACCATGGTCCAAGCAAGTCTTTGCCTACACACAATGTCATATATGGCGTCCAGTGTAAGGCAGGTGGGGCCTGGTTTGAGTGAATTAAGCTAAGTGATTAATCACCCAGATATTAATCAACCCTAAATTTTAAACTGATGGGTTCATCAGCAATTTTTTTAGTACTGGAGCAGTGAGAAGGCCCAGTCAGTGGATCAGTGCATCTGGCTGTTAACCAGAAGGTTGATGGTTTGAGCCCACCCAGGGACAGTTGTGGGTAAGATACCTGGATTGCAGGGGGTTGGACTAGATGACCCTCAGGGTCCCTTCCAACGATGATTCTATGATATGACTGGCCACCTTTTTAACGTTTTTGCTTTATTGTGACAGCAACACACTGAAACCGATATAGATGCAAGAAGAAAACCACCACACCCTTAACACCTTGTATCATTGAATAAGATCAGGCCACAGAATAATTAAGCGAGGAAAGCTACAACCCAGTTGGGACAAACTTCTGAGGCGGCAAAGAGATAGGATCAGGCTGCCTTAAATCTAAACCACCCACCACTGTCTGTTATTAGAAAAACCAAAGTATCACCACCCGAAACTCTCTGTTTAGAGCTAGACGTAGGAACTCGCTGAGGTGGTACATTCATGAAATTCATCAGCGTTTTAGTGTGAATTTCTCCTGCTGTGCCCATTTTTCTGTGCAGTTTTGCCCAATATACATACTTTTACAAAGCAAATTTCCCTATTACAATGGATGTTTGTGTTAGTATTTCATTCTCTCATCGCAGGATCATGCAATCCTCTGTTTACATTCCATAACACTGTAAGTGTAGGAACGGAACTCAGACTAGAGAACTTCCGTTCTGTGTGCTTTTGGGTTTTTCTCTTTGTTCTCTGCTCTCTGACAGAGAAGACGTGTGTGGGAGACGCTGGTCACCCCAGCCATGTTTTGCTGTTTTAATTTGCTGTAAATAAAGAAATTTGTGATGCCACATTCCTTCATCATCTGGCTACTTGCAGAACTCTGCTAAGCGTGCACACATCTCCACTGGATGTGTGTCGCAGTGTCGTCCGTGCAGGGGATGTACGGAAAATTTGTATGTTAATTTAATGAATGTATGCTGTCACATGCAACCATTACCCAAATATATGCCTTTTTGCACACATTACCTGCCTGGAGAACTGCACTGCAAAATTCAGAGAAGCGCAGATTTTGAAGGATGGCTGTATTTCGCCTGGCACATTTGCTTTGGAGATTGCAAACTAGGCAAGCTTGCCTTCAAATGTGAACTGAATCAAATTTCTCCTTAATCCCTACTCCTCAATAAATGGGGTACCCAAAATGTTCCTTTGTTGGGGGAGGCTCCATTTGAAGTATTAAAGTATTATACCACTTTAAACAGCCTTGGCTTTCCCCAAAGACTTCTGGGAATTACAGTTCATTCAGGGTGATGAGAGTCATTGGAAGACCTCTCCCCATTCCCCTCACAGAGCTGCAATTTCTCAGAGTGGTTTAACAACCAGTTGTAGCTCCATGAGGGGAATGGGGCTCTCTCAACAACTCCCAGCATCCTCAACAAACTACAACTCCCAGGATTCTTTGTGGGGACCCATGGCTGTTGAATGTGGCATGATAGTGCTTTAAATGTGTAGAACAGGATGGGGCCAAAATCCTTGCTTGTGGAGAGCTAACAAAAGGGAGAAGGCTGTGCAATATAGTATGTTACTGAAGTTATGGTGTCCAGTGAATTATTTGGTGGTGGAATGAAAGAGCAATCTGCAATCTGAAGTTGCAATACAGGTTGTCCCAGACTCTTAGTATCCATCTGCTTGCACAAGGCTGGGGAGCCTGTCAGCCTCCAGGTCAGTGGTTTCCAAATGTATTTGAACCTCTGCCCCCTTGATTCCACCCATAATGCCCACTACTCTATCCTATAAAAGGCATTGTGCAGAATAGTGGTTTGCACGACCAGCTAAAGAAGATAACAACACAGTAAAATTCAGCACTCCCACGAATGAAGATGCGAGGGTGAAGGAAATTGACAGCATGTAATCTTTATACATGAGTGGCTTCCCAAACATGCACAGCCCTTCACCTACCACAGACGTGCGGTAACTACTAAGAAAACCAATAGCTATTCCCGATAATTGTGATTAGTGACAACTCAGAGTCGTAAATACATACAAATGTGACCAAAGGAAATAGCTTTGAAAGTGTTAAAAACAATAAAGCCTTAAAGAAGAGGCGAGGAAGGTGTTTCTCTCTGGGCCAGGGTTTCCTAAACTTGGGTCTCCGGCTGGACTACAACTCCCATCATCCCTAGCTAGCAGGACCTGTGGTCAGGGATGATGGGAGTTGCAGTCCAACAAGAGCTGGAGACCCAGGTTTGGGAAACACTACTCTAGGCTCTAGCCTGGTCCATCGTAAACAAGGAATAAACGTGCCAGGAGGGGCCCAACTCCAGCACCCCACTGCCGCCTCCTTGCTTCTTACTGCCCCTCTAGGTACTCTCAGTCCCCCTACAAGGGGTGGGAAAGGTAAAGGGACCCCTGACAGTTAAGTCCAGTCGCAAACGACTCTGCGGTTGCAGTGCTCATCTCGCTTTACAGGCCGAGGGAGCCAGCGTTTGTCTGCTCCGCAGACAGTTTGTCCAGGTCATGTGGCCAGCATGACTAAGCCGCTTCTGGCGCAACAGAACACTGACACCAGAGCAGTGCATGAAAACATTGTTTACCTTCCCGCCGGAGTGGTACCTATTTATCTACTTGCACTTTGATGTGCTTTTGAACTGCTAGGTTGGCAGGAGCAGGGACTGAGCAACGGGAGCTCACCCTGTCACGGGGATTCGAACCACCGACCTTCTGATTGACAAGCCCAAAGGCTCAGTGGTTTAGACCACAGAGCCACCCGCATCCCAGGACAAGGAGTGGTACCAACCACTTTGAGAACCACAGCTGCAGATGTTGCTGACTCCCATCCTCCCTCACTATTGGGCAGTGCTGGTTGGGGCTGATGGGAGTCAGATTTCCAAGATACCTGGAAGGTCTCTAGCGCCCACATGCCAGCCCAGCCCAGATCAGGCTCCCTCACAAACGGTACCTTGCTCCACGCCTCTCCGACCGTGCATCCGGGCCCTGCCTCTCTGCTTTCTATCATCCTGCATCAGGAAGGGAAGGAAGGCAACCTGGGCACAGACAACGCCCTGCACCTTTCAATTAGAGTTTGACAGCCCAGAGCTAATTGGCGGTGACTCGTCCTCCAAACTAAACCCAGATGTAATTTATGAGAGCATGCAAAGGAAACAAATGTTTGGATTCATCGCAGGGCAGGGTGCCTTGCTAAGGCACTAGGCATTTTGTGGGACATCCCTCATTTTCACCAAACGGAAAAACCAGATCTGGCGAGCGTGTGGCGAATGTTTCTATAAAGTTTACGAGGCTCGGGTGCCTCCCTTGGTTTCAAAAGTTTTCGTGAGGAAAGGACTCGTACTAATCACTATTCACATGTATATTGCGCTTTGGCGTTCGTCATCATAAGGTCTTTGGTCTCAGTGCTCCTCACAACAGCTCAGAAAGATAGGCCAGAGCAGACTGCATGTGGAGTTTGCACAACCCCCCTGGGCTTTTTACAGTTAATTAATTAATTTACAACGTGTATATATTGATGGGTGATAATGCCAAGGCCTGGTGCCGCCCCTCCAAAGTAGCATCGCCCGGGATTCATCACTCCAGTCTCCTGGTACACTGATGTGGCCCGTATCAAGGGACATGAGCACACGATTAGCAGAGTTCAAAACAGAAGCTCAGCCGTGAGGAGTAACATCTAAGCCTAATTTATTGCAAATTAAATCAAACGTAACAGAACAAAGAAAACATGGCTTCTCTCTCTGTCTTTCTTCCTCAGAGAGAGAGCAGCAAAAGCTATACAACAACGGAACAGCGTATCTCCATGTCCCCTCACAAGACTCCAACCATCAGTGCTGGAATGTAAACAGACATGTGACGTGTGACAATCCCACATAACTGCAACTCGGGAGGAATGGAATTCTCAACATCCTCCCCCATTTCATGTAACCCGCTGCTGCAGTATTTCAGCCTAACTGCAACCACTGTGCATAAGCCTGACGTTGTTCCCTGTCAACAACTTTTGACAACAGATAAGCAGGAATTTCCTTTCCTGGCTTGTAGGACACCTGAATGAGTCCCAAGATATACTGCTTGATTGTAGTAAAACCTCTAAGCACGTTACAAGAAATTTTAAAAATCATCAAAAGAAAAAAAAAACCCCTGTTGATTAAAATCAATTGGAAAAAAGAGATTAAAACACAGTAGCATCTACGTGTCTAGCAAGGCTTACCAGAACAAAACTGTTCTAAGCAGTTGGGAGCCCCTGGGGGGGGGCTTTCACAGCTTTGGGGCCATCATAGAGAAGGCCCTCTCCTGAGCTGGCACCCCTCTATGCGATTTATAAAAATATAACATAAAACATTAGAATTCTCAATAAAAACAGTTAAAAACTGTTCTTTAAAAATATTCAGATGATGTTTAAAATCATCAGTAGCTGAAAAGAAATAAAACACATGTAACTACTATAGGCTTGCATACTCTTGGCTAAACAGGCATGTTTTTAATCAGACACTGAAAAGCGTATAGCAAAGGAGCCTTCCTCTGTCAATAGGCATGGAGTTCCAAGAGGCAGTTCCTGATTTCTTACAACTGCAGAATGACCCGCAACAGTGCCATTTCCACAGGTCAGAGGAGTTGAGTGTGCTGGTGGTATCATTAGGCATATATTTCTTCATTTGGCACTTTGTTTGTTTGTAACACTAAAACACAATATTAAAAACAGTTTAAAACAACTTGCAAGTATAAAAATAAGGTGGGTCCTAAAAATATGCAGCTCAAGTGTCAAAAATCAGGGTAAAGGTATGTGTCTTCCACATTTTCCAGAAACTGCATAACGAAGGGGCCAGACGCACCTTTGTGGGAAGGGGCTTTCACAGCTTTGGGGCCATCACAGAGAAGGCCCTCTTCCTGAGCTGCCACCCCTTTGAGCCTCTGAGGATAGAGGAACTATCCAGGTGCTGATCTCAACATCCGAAATGGTTTTGAAGGGAAGGAAGTGGTCTTTCTGTTATCTGGTGCCTGAGACATTATGTAGAATCCACTTAATCAGAGGCACACCCTCCAACCCACATGAGATCACAGAGCCCCAAATATGTGCTTTTTTCAGAGCTGTGCTTGCACAGCACCTTAAAATGCGTGTTTTGGAGAGTTGCATGAAATCATGGTTCCCCCAAAAATGTTTTTTTTAGGGGGTTGCTTTTTACAGGGCAGGATCTCAGCGTCAAATCACGCAAGATCATGGCATCCAAAATGGCCGTCATGCTCTCAAGCAAGCAAACAAGATGTCCCATTTTTTTTCCGGGACACTTGTGGGTTATGAGAGAGTCCAGAGCTTTCCATACTTTTCATGTTGGTGACACACTTTTTAGACGTGCATCATTTCGTGACATAATCATTCAGTTTCCCTAACGAACCGGAGGTTAAAGTAACCCCTTTTCCAGCCCTGGGAGGTGTGTGGAGAGCATTTGCATGACACAACTGCACACTGCAGCCGACACACTAGTGTGTCGCAACACACAGTTTGGAAAGCTCTACTCTAGTCTACGAAGGCTGATGATGCCACAATACATCTGTTGATCTCTAAGGTGGCAGGATATTGCTCTTGTGCCAACAGGCTCACATAGTTGCCCCTCTGAAATTTGATGCCCAGGGCTTGCTTTGTGGCATCCTCACAGGTCAGACCCATGGCAGCCATTTTGTGCTGTCACCCACAGCACTTTTATCAATATAAGATGACCCCCCCCAAAGCACCAGTCAGACTTATAGTCTCTGAGCACAGTAAGAGTCCCACTGGTTCAGATCAGAGTCCAGTAACCTATCCTCCCGGTGGCAGATTCTCCTTCATGATCGCCAACAACACGACTATCTTGACTTGTAGCCATTGATAGATTTATTTCACCCTCCTTGAATTTGTCTAACCCCCATTTAAAGTTGTCCAAGTTGGCAACCATTACTCTATCACATGGGAGCAAATTCCATAGTTTAACTGCATGAAAAAAATACTTCATTTTGTCTGCCCTGAATCTTCCAACATTCAGCTTCCTTGCATGACCCTGGGCTATGAGAGAGGGAGGGAAAATTTCCCTTTAAAAGGACTAGAAATTTGAGCATTAAAATAAATTCATGCCAAATTCTGCTGTGAGGAGCTGTGACAACACTTCCCAAAGTTGATAATAAAGTGTCTCTAGAGCGTGGATGGAAATGTAAGAGCATGTGAGCCGTGCTGGATCAGGCCAGAGGCCCATCTAAGCCCAACATCCTGTTTTCATCAGGTACCAACCCAGGTGGCCCTGATGGGAAACCCACGAGCAGAGCTAGGAGGCAATAATGTTTGGTATGTAAAGGTATACTGCCTCTGTCCATGGAAGTTCTCTGTAACTATTGTGGCTAATAGCTGTTGATGAACATGGATTTATTCAACTCCCTTTTACTCAGGGCCAAACTAGATGTGTCACTGCCATAAACACGCAGGTTTCTAAACGCAAATTGCATCAGTTGGTGAGGTGGAGCGATAATTCTTTTTTTAAAATCCTTCTTTGATGTCAGTATTGGCCTTGCAAGGAATTCCCCTCTGGGTGCTAACAGTCAGGATGAACCCATGGCTGGATTTGTTTTTACATATATAATTGTTTTTCATTGTTTCTTCTACAGAATTGTTTTTAATTGTTTCTCTTGCTGTTTTTCTTACTGATTGTTGATTAATTCTATTTTATGGGAAGTTATTCATAAACAGAATCAAGCAATAAACAAGCAAATAATTTGCTTTGGGAGGAAATTCCTTTCTGGATTTAACCACGGTTTATTATAAGCGGAATCCAGCTGGTGCCCTTGAGCTCACACAGTGGGGAATGTTCACCTGTCCATTTTGTTTTCTCTTAATTTTCTCAGTTTCTCCGTCTTAAATTCAGATTGCTACATTTCCTCACCAGTTTGTGGTTTTGTCTCTGTCTAGTTTTTGGCACCGGGAAAAAACTTTCCTTTTTATCTGGGTTTTTGTCCCTTAATCTGAAGGGTTCTTAAATATTTGTGGCCTCCTGAGGTGAGGCAGGACCTGCTAGGCCTGTCTTTTACTTGTGCAGATGTGTTTCTCTGTTCATTGATTGTGTTTATTGTAATTGGTTTTAGTACAGTGGTACCTTGGTTTTCTAACTCAATCTGTTCTGGAAGTCCGTTCGATTTCCGAAATGTTCAAAAACCAAGGCATGGCTTCTGATTGGCTGATTGGCCCTGGAAACAATGCCGACAGCTGAAACGGACGTTCGGCTTCCGAAAAACGTTCACAAACCGGTTTGTAGGGTTCGTGAGCCAATTTGTTCATCAACTAAGCCGTTCGGGAACCAAGGTACCACTGTATTGCTATTGTGTTCATAAGTTGTTTCAAGCCCATTTTATGAATAAAATGACTAATAAATAATAATCACAATAACAATTGTTTTAAAAATATGTTTTTAATTAAGATTTTCCATAAGTAACAAAAGTACATTCAGTGTCTCTATTTTCAAATTGTAGAGTTTTTCATATAGGTCAATTGCAGTCAATCTGAAACATTTTTGTTGTACATAATAGTAATAATAATTTTAAAACCAAAAGTCATCATTCAGAATTTTGATATGCATTTCTCCTGATAGACACATTTTCGTGTGTTCAATTTTGCCAAAGATGCACATTTTTTGCAATGAATTTCCCCCACAATAATGCATTTTTATATGTGATTGCCTCTAATTATATAGGCATTTGGCTGTTAGAGGTACCAAGTTCCACCTGACATTAGGGGGGCTCATCACATGTGCATGACATCACATGTGCAATACACACCCCTCTCTGTCTGCAAGGTCCGATGAGGCCCCCCCATCACCACAGGCAGGCCCAGCAAGGCTTGGACACTCAAGATTGGGGGGCTCAGCCCCATCCCCGCATACTTGGGGGGGCAGACTCAGTTGCCCTCATCCCCATAAAGTTGACTTTTATGTTAGCTTTGATTCCTAAATTGCAGGGGGTTGGGCCCTTCCAACTCTACAACTGTATGATTCTGATCTATTAACCACCTTGGTTCTCCACCTTAAGGACCAAAACAAGGAATTCTGAGCCGCTGCTGGCATCAACACAGCTTCCTCTGCTATGTACTTCCCTCACCCTCTGGCAAGCACAGCTCTTAATTTTGGATGGAGGAATTGGAATTGCCCAATTCCGGGGCTGTCGGACGCAAGACATTAAAACTCCAGCAGATAATCTGGTGCAATTGAATTTCTCTGCTTTGCAGTCGGCATTCCTGGAAGTCAACATTCCAGTGTCTCTGGGTGGGGCTGGCCCCGGCCAATTGTGGCGCTGGTTGTAATGCAATTTGGTTACTTTTAATTAACTCTAGCTCTAATTAGGGACTGGAAGCAAGCCGGTCGGAAAGCTAGTCAAGTGGCTAACTGATCTCACTTCCCAGGAAAGAATCCAGCATTTTGGCAGTGAAGCAACAGGGAGACGCTATTTGTGGAAAGAGGGTTCTGTGTTGTCAATCTTGGAAAGGAAGGAGAGGAGGAGAGGAGAGGAGAGGAGAGGAGAGGAGAGGAGAGGAGACAGAGAGAGAGAGAGAGAGAGAGAGAGAGAGAGAGAGAGAGAGAGAGAGAGAGAGAGAGAGATTTAACATTAGCCCAGGGGACTAAGAGTGCATTAATCACAAGTCAAAACAACTCAGCAGGGTTTTTAAAAATATAAAAAAACTCTCCAACAAAATCAACATGCCTCATCTTGTGGGTTTTGTGTTTCCCTGGGAGTGGCATCCACAAATGGGTGGTAAGAATTGGTAACTCCGCTTGGTACACTGAGGTCATAAGAACTTAATTAAGGCCTTGCTGGATCCAGCCAAGTTTCATTGATGTACAGTATTGCAAACAGCAGCCTGCCAGGCGCACGCATGCCTGCCTCCTGCAAGCACAACAGCAGAAGCTGGCCAGAATGCGGAAGTTGACTGACCCTGGACCTGGAGCCTTTATTGAGCAATCAAGAGCTTGAACTGGGGCGCCCTGGCTCCCAGTTTCCCCTGAGAACAGGGGTGGAGAGACTCGAACCCAAGGGTCAAACGTGCCTCTCCAGACCTCAATGGCATGTGGGACTCCCCCCTGCCCCAGCAATGCACTCCCTCCCCAGGCTACACCCCTCACTGGCCCTGCAGCATACCCTGAAGGTTTATGCCTGGCTGGCATTTGCCCTTGAGCTAGTAGCTGCGATTCCTGCATTGTGGAGGGTTGAGCTAGATGGCCTTTGGGGTCTCTTCCAGCTCAGTGACTCTATGACTCTATGGCAATGCCTCTTGCTTCACTGGCTGGAGGGCAGAAATGGGTGTGTGTGGAAACTGGCCTGCTGGAGAAGAAGAAGAAGAAGAATATGTATATTTGCTGCTCTGCCTACTTTGGCTTTCAGCCTTGCCTTCCGCTCACATGTGGCCCCCAAAAGGTTGCCCCACAGGGAATGCGGCCCTCAATAGGAAAAAAGGGTTCCCCATTCCTGCTCTAAGCCAATTGACTGTAATCCACCTTGAGTAAGATAATTCCCAACGTATTAGTGATGCATTGCATCAGTAAGGCACTTCCTTTCATCATTCCTGAACCTAATGCCATATCAATTAATTGGGATGAGTTCTGAGCAATGTCCGGGTGTCCACGCCATGCTCACAGCATGCACCATTTCGCAAACCTCTCCTGCAGTCATGCTTTCCCCTTAAATTAAAAACCCCACATGTTGTAATTGTTCCTTGCCAAGGAGTCAAGCAGTCGCTTGAGCACTCTGGCCACCCAATTCCAAATCTACAATATCATTTTTGAAATAAGCAACAGCAAGAATCTGTCACGGTGTTGTTGTTATACACGTGGTTTTTTCCTTAGGGTATTCAGGGGTACACAATACCAGCATCTTCGCACCAAAATGTTAAAAGTGCGGCACTTAATGTAACAATTCATGGCGAGTACCAGCACCTTTTTTTCTAAGTAAATAAAAAAAGCACTGAAGATGACGATTTTCATTTCTATACTGCTTTATATTTCAGAGAAAACACCTCAAAGCTGTTTACGACCTACATTAAAACATCAAATAAAACAATCCAGAATGAAACATCACTGAAGAAAGTCAGATATGAAGTATACATTCAATGCAACTTGGTTAACAGTAAACTAAAATGTTACCTTAAAAGATTTCAAACTAAAGCCTTACAAAGGAGGTCAACGTCAGAATCCATATTTAACGCAGCAAAGTTAACGAAAAGAAGTATCTTAAACGTTTCAAAAGAAAGCATCACTAAAGGAAGTCAAATATACCACCTTAATTTCACTTTATTGTTCCAAGCTTTCTACCTCACTTTTTCCTCAATTTTTGCCCAACATTTTCGTCTTTGCCTTATTCAATTTAAACCCTGCCAATTGCCCAAATTTTTCCATTTCTTCCAATGCTATTTTAACACTTTCTTGAGGCTCTTCTAGGGTTGATACCAGGTCATCCACATAGGCCTTAAGTTTAAAATCTCTGGCACCTATTCTGTAAAGGAAGTCAAATATAAAATGGACATTTAAAACAGCATAATTAACAAGAGAACAAAACATTATCTTGAATGTAGAACGTATCTGCCAATCCTGCCCATAGTGGTTCATAGCAAGTGGCAGCTGTGGAAACTCAGGCTCCATGACCTGGGTCTGCACGATGAGACAAGCAAAATGTCACTGGCGATATCACGATTCAGGGAGCCTACAGACTGTCTGCCTGCCTCTTCCCACTCAGCCGCCCTACAGCTTAGGGCAGGCAGCAGGCAGACCGTTTGGGGAACGCAGAACCTACGCGCATCCAAGCCATGTCTCTCCTAGGAGAGACGCGTGGCTTGGGCACGCTGCAGGCCCCGCAGTGAGTACCGCCTGGCATTTTGTCACCCCCCCCAGTGGTGACACCCAGGGCAGACTGCACCCACCACACACCCCTTCTCCGCCCCTGGCAAAACATAGCTTCGGGCGATTAGAGTGGATAAAAGCACCATAGCTCAACAAGTCTCAGAAAGGTGATGGGGAAATGCACTGGAAAACTGTGGAGGTGAACAAACGATTTACTGGAAGACGTAAAGCCTGAGAGCAAATCAGCGTAAAATGCAGGATGAGTGCTCATTATATATATAAAAAATAGACCAGATTTGCCTCCGCATAACAATGAGGGAGGAATTCGATTCAGTTTGCATTGAAAAACAGATTGATTAAATCTGCACATTCCAAAACAATGTGAGAACCAAAACAGAGCCGCTGTTTGAATTACGCACCTTTCCGAATTGTCTGATGCAATTCTTCCTATAACTGGAAGCAGAACAGGACTTGAAAAGCAAAGAGTTATCTCTCACCTCTTATCAGCAGCCTGGGGCAATGTTGCCAAATCCTTGAAAACCTTCAGCATCTGTCATTTGGATTGCTGATACTCCAGGGTTTGGCAAATTGCCCTTCTTGTAAAGATCTCTCATAAACTAAAAGTACTGTACCTCAAGGGTACAAATGACAATATTTGGTGGTTATATAAAGGTAAAGGGACTCCTGACCATTAGGTCCAGTCGTGACCGACTCTGGGGTTGCGGCGCTCATCTTGCTTTATTGGCCGAGGGAGCTGGCGTACAGCTTCCGGGTCATGTGGCCAGCAGGACTAAGCCGCTTCTGGCGAACCAGAGCAGCACACGGAAATGCTGTTTACCTTCCCGTCGGAGTGATACCTATTTATCTACTTGCACTTTGACGTGCTTTTGAACTGCTAGGTTGGCAGGAGCTGGGACCAAGCAACAGGAGCTCACCCCGTCGCGGGGATTTGAACCGCCGACCTTCTGATTGGCAAGTCCTAGGCTCTGTGGTTTAACCCACAGCGCCACCCGCGTCCCTCCTTGGTGGTTATATGGCCTGATTTTATTTCTAATACAAATATTGGCACACGGTCTGTGCAAATGTCCAGCTCATCTAAGACTCTACAGAACCTTTATTCTCAATAAAGATGGAACTCTCAGGTAGAGAATGCTTTTCTTTTTACACATCTTTTTTATTAGCTGTAAAGCGAATCTTTGTATGAGTTAACATATTATTATCCCTCTGCACCGTGTCTTTGTACTTTCCTCCTACTAGGCTGTGACGCTTCACGGTTGATAGTTTTAATTCTTTGTTTACTTTTTGTACTTAAGGAAAAACAAAACAAATCAAATTAAAAAAAGAAACGGAGAGGACTGAAATTGGCAGGTCCTCCCATCCCTGCCTATGTCTCTAAGCTTTGTGCAAGCAAATCAGGATGGATGCTGAGCAAACAGAAACAGCAGCCCAGGCCTCTCCTCAAAGTGGCTCCACATTCTCTGCTCAACCGATTTTTCAAGTTATACCGTTTGATCAATTGTGCCTCATCCAAGCACTTCCAGCTTCTTCCTTTCCCTCCTACTCTCCTCATCACTCACACGCTTCTCCTCAGTCATGAAAGTCTGTGCCTCATGCTCAAGGCGTGGCCCTTCCTCCCCGTGACAGCTCTCTTAATCGCCCGTGAGTCTCAACACTTCCCTTTTCCTTCCTCCTTTCCACACGACTTTGGTCACTGGGCAGTTCCCCTTTCCTTAGCTGCTCAGACAAACACCAGGATTTCAATAGGGACATTCTGGGCTTCCAGAATCTTCTGTACACATCCCTCACACCCTCCAAGTGCCCCTATTTTCCAGGGACATCCCTCATTTACAGAAGCTGTCCCGGTTTCTGATTTGATTCCGGAATGTCCTGCTTTTCTTTAGGATGTCCCTATTTCCATTGGAGAAATGTTGTAAGGTATGAAGTTATCCGACCCCTGAGCCATCTGAAGGCAATTCTATATAGGGAATTTTTTTATTTTTTTTTTTAATGTATTGTTTAAAAAATGTTTAATGTTTTACAGTGGAACCTCGGAAGCTGAACGCCTTTGAACTCGAATGTTTCGGCTTCTGAACAATCGAAAACTGGAAGTGATTGTTCTGGTTTTTGAATGATTTTTGGAAGCCGAATGTCCGGCGCAGCTTCCGTGGCTTCCGATTGGCTGCAGGATGCTCCTGCAGCCAATCGGAAGCCATTCCTTGGTTTTCAAACTGTTCCGGGAGTTGAACAGACTCCTGGAACGGATTAAATTTGAAAACTAATTTATGACTGTATTATGTTTTTATATATGATGGAAGCCACTCAGAGAAGTGGGGGCAACCCAATAAGATGTGTGTGGTATACATAGTAAAATTATCATTATGGAATGGGACGTCCCTATTTTCATCAGAGAAATGTTGGAGGGTATGATTCCTCAGTTCAGAGATGGGGAAGCTTTTCCCTCCTGAGGGCCACATTCCCTTCTAGTCAACTTTCCAGGGGCCACAGGGTAGGCCAGAGGTAAAAGCAGGTAGAGCAACAGAAGCAAATGTTACCTTTCTTCATTTTCCCACTCAGACAAGAAAGAAGCATTGTTATCAGAGCTCCAGGAGGCACTCCAGCCGGGAGAAATTTGTCAAAGAGCAAAGAAGGGTTGGATGGGAGGCGGGGGGCATCCAGAAAGCCCCAGGGGCCACTTATAGCAGTTTGGAGGGCCACATTTGCCCCTTTGCCTAAGATTCCCCATCCTTGCCTTAAACACTCAAATCTTTTTGGACGTAATCCCAACTAATCCCAGCTAATCCTTTTGACAAATTGATAAATTGTAGGGATGTCACGGCAGCATTATTCCAATACGGCAAATGGCTAGATAGTGGTGTCCTCAGGGCTGATCTTGGCATTTTGCAATCATCACAGCAGAGAGTTTCACCATCTTGTTTTTAACGAGAGGAATCTGTTGACAGCCTGCTGTTAAGGCACTATGTGGAGGAGGAGGAGGCCTAACCTATTCTCATCTGTTTTCCCAGCCAAAATGGGCCTCTCCAAAGCAAGTGCCTTGGAGCGAAAGGGACCACCCAGCTCAGTATTGTCTACACTGACTGGCAGCAGCAGGGTTTTCACAAAGGCATCTTTCCCATCCCTAAGATTGAAGCTGGGACCTCTAGCCTACAGAAAACATGTGTTGTGTGGGGCTGCCCTTGTAGGTGGTCCGGGAGTTTCAGCTGGTGCAGGACACAGCAGCCAAGGTGCTCATAGGAGCAAGTTGCTGGCCATATTTTCTTCTCTTTAGGAAGAAAATAATTCAGGGCTTCCTGTCATTTTTACTCAGTGTGGCTGATTGGGTTAGATTGATCCTACAATGGTGGTTCCCTCAACCCACCAAGCATATAGTCTACATAGGTAGGGAGATGGAATTGACCATTCCAGCATGAATAGTGCCAACAAGGTTTGTGGGGATATAGATGGGGGGACGGGACACAACGCCTAAACCCTAGAAATTAATAAATGGTAGGATTTTATTTGGGATATGAAGGGAGAATACAAGCTGCAGTGAAATTCCTGGGCTAGCTTATGCCAAATGACCTGGCCAAGCTAGGACCACTGAGAAACAATACAGGGCTATAGAGATCCTTTGGCAATACAAGAGAACTGTCCTCCCTTAGGGTTGCCATGTGTCTGTTTTCCAGGACATGTCCTTTTTTACAGGTGTAAAATTTCTATCCAGGTGGATTTTTTATATTTGCCAAAATGTCTCTGGCTATACTTTCTGGATGAGACATAGACATAACTGGTGGCTGAAGACTTGCCTTTCTCTTCTCCTGCCCCGCTCAGCAATAGATCACAGCTTCTATAGCCTACATGTAGTAGAGGTATTTAAAATGAGAGTTGTCACAGCGTCCTCTTTTTTTGCTCTTCAAAATATGGCAACCCTATCCTCCCCACCCCTTGTGCTGAGGTTGTGAACAGAGACTGGGGGCTTGGAAGGTTGCTAGAGTAACTGGAAGTGAGGTGACAGGAAAGGAGAGGTTTTAGCAAGGTGCGCTGGGAAGAAGAAGGGGAGAGAAGAAAGACTGGGTTCCATCTTGGGCAGGCTGGCTGAAGGCCGGCTGGGAGAGATCCTTGGACTCCAGGGCTGCACTGCTGTGGGGGACAAGCCTCTCTGGAAATGACCATGCTTTAAGATCTGGACTCCCTCCATGCAGACTGAAGGTGCAAATAGGTGAACAAACCATATTTCTTAAAGCTACGACAGTCTCCACCGTATCTCAGTTCTCCCAAGGAACACAGACCCTGGGTGAGAGCCTGGAACCCCATGGGCTCTTGCCACTGCTCGGCAGAGAGTGGGGTTGGCGCATGACTTTTGTAACAATGCGTTATGAAAGCTGAAAAGTAATCCTGTTGCAATTCAAGGATAACAGTATAAACAATGAATATGATTTCAGCTGAGTGTCACGTCAAAGTGCCTGTTCCCAGTCAGCAATGAACGTAGAGAGAAGCTCAGATTCCTCCTTTTAGTCACTTTCAGACCCCAAAACCATCATTCATGCAACACGTGGGGAACTTTTATGGCTCCAGGAGGCGGATCTATATCAGGCCCCAACCTGTGGGACAACTTTGATAAATGGGCAGGCGCTTGTCAATCAAACGGCATTATTATGGCATCACAGGTTGATAGGTGGGTTGTCACGCCCATTTCAAAATCCTTTGCATGGGCTTCCCTATGCTTCTCCTTTCTGTCGCCAAAGCCAAAGGCGGAAAGGGGAGGATGATGCTCATCTCACCTCTCCCCCACTGCCTACTGCCTGCTCTCTGTGGTGTTTAAAGAGAAAGGGGACAACTGCATCAAAGAGCACTTTTGCAAAGGGCTTCAAAACACCCTCTGCACTCCCATTTGAGGCTCTGGAGGCTCGGACAGGAGCATGGGGGCTGTCTTAAAGCCCTTTGCAAAAGCGATATTTGAAGCAGCCCAGAACTTCTTTAAGTGAGCTACCCACAACCTTACCCCTTTAAAGAAGACATGTAGAGCTGCTACCGAGAGTACTTTTGCAAAGGGCTTTATCCCCCACTCAGCAGCCGAAGAGTGGGGATTACACCCTGCTGCCTCGGCTGCACAATCACGTACCCTGCTGGGAAGAAGGCAAGCAGCCAATGCAGGGTTAAACCCTGCCATGCCAGCCATCGACTGACATCACCAATGGTTTGAAGAAAATGGGCCTACTGTCCAATCTTGGCCCGTGGGCTAGAAGTTCCCCAGCCCTGCTATGTCTGTTAATGCCAAGCATTCTGTTATCACAAAAGCACCGCTGCACACCAGATCCCTTGTCTTGTCACAACCTGACCCCTCTCGTGCACACCCATCCAGTTTCAGTGTTTGTATCTCCTGATATTTAAGATTAGCCAAGCTCCCCAAACCGAGGGTTGCATACAGTGTTAGTCCTTCTCAAAGTAGACATGACTAATGTGGATTCAGTGATTTCAAAGTTTCTGCTCTGTGTAGAACTTAGTTGGATACCACTCTTGACGCTTCAGAACATTCACCTGATGTCTTAACTAGAAACCACAAGCTGCTGCACGTGTGCCTCGTATTCCTCTTCCTCTCTGTCCAGCTACTCCCAGCTCTTTTAATAGAAAAACATGCCTTGCCCTCTGTGGCATCATGCTGATTTTGGTAACTTATAATAGTAGTCCTTTCGGCAAGCTTTGAAGAGATTCCCATGCAGCAGAGTGATTGATACCTTTGCCAGGTGAGTCCATATGAATCACTTCCAGTTGGGTGAGAGGGAGAGCTGCACTGGAGGCTGACTTGTGCTTAGATCACATTCCAACGGCTGTAGCCAACTATGTCCTACTTAGAGTAAACCCAATGAAAGTAATGAACCTGTTTATTTCAATGGGTCTACTCGTATTTACGGGACCGCCTCTCCTGGTATGCCCCACAGAGGACCTTAAGGTCCATGAATAACCATAGTTTAGAGGTCCCGGGCCCTAAGGAAGTCAGACTATCCTCCACCAGGGCCAGGGCCTTTTCAATGATGGCTCCGACCTGGTGGAATGCTCTGTCCCATGAGACCAGGGCCCTTTAGGATTTAACCTCCTTTCGTCGGGCCTGTAAGACAGAGCTATTCCACCTGGCCTTCAATTTGAATTCAGCCTGATCTTCTATTTCCCTTCTCTTCCCTCTCCCTCCCCTTTTATGAAGATTACCCGCTCTGAGACCCCACAGCTAATTCTCCCTGGCCTCCTTGCTGGCCCAAGTAGGACTAATTCAGCCAGCTAGCCCTGGTGGTTATCTAATGCTTATTAGATGGATTTCCCCTAAATTGATTTCTGAACTTTGAATTTCATTGTTATTCGTGTTTTTATACTGTATTTTATGCTGCTTTTACAACTGTGTTTTAAATTTGTTGTTAGCCGCCCTGAGCCCAGTTTTTGAACTGGGAAGGGCGGGGTATAAATTAAAAAATATTATTATTATTATTATTACTCTGAGAAGGACTACCCACACTACATGCAACCTAAAGGCAACAAATTTATCCACTATTTTTCAACAATTTCTTAACAATTTTGGGTTCTTCCAAAAAAAAAAAAAAAAAAGGCTCAACAACCTGGTTTTTACTTTTTGTAAATACGGTATGTCAACTGTAGCCTTATTAGACTATACCGACTGGTGGGGTCTGCGTTGCTCCTGGGAGGGAGAAAGGAAGTCAAATGACATCGAGGTTTGGTTCAGAGAAAGTTTATTCTGCTCTCCGGATAGCAGAAGGCACTTGCGTGGTCAGCCCACAGCAAGTCCAAAGAAAAGAGATATTTCATGCAGTATATATATCCTCCAGGCACCCTCTCTCCCCTTCCCCAGGAATCTAACCACGTCAGCTTATACACGTAAGTTGACATCCATGACCATAAACAGTTGTTCCTGTTCCGGCACTCTTGACCATAAAAGGTTGTTCCTGCTCCTATTCCTACTCTTATCTTGGAGCAAGAGGTCACCAACTCTAAGAGCTCTCCTGGCGCCGTTCC
Source organism: Podarcis filfolensis (assembly GCF_964270895.1). NCBI lineage: Eukaryota > Metazoa > Chordata > Lepidosauria > Squamata > Lacertidae > Podarcis > Podarcis filfolensis. The sequence goes on along the minus strand of NC_139620.1, from coordinate 13,281,243 downwards.
CGGGTGGCTGACAAGGTCTGTACGTCAGTGTGGTCAGGACGTAAGATAAGACCCAGACGTGCCATCCCTGCTCTATTTTAGAATGGACAAGGCCATCCATTGCCGTCACGGACTGATAAAGGAGAGGGCTTTGAGCACTTGTTTATACAGCTGGCTTTCTGTTTATACATTGACTCAAGCTCAAGCTTCCTGAACTTGAAAAGCTCAAGTTAATGCATTTTAGAAATGCTCCCTTGGAGGAGGAAAAATGGGGATTTTGGGGGCCCGTTTCAGACTGACTGCACAGTCAGTTTTTGGGTTTGGGAAACCCATTCCTTCACAACCCTACCTCCATGCATCTATATAAACTACGGATTTCATAGAATCATAGGGCTGGAAGGGACATCAAGGGCCATCTAGTCCACCCCCCTGTAATGCAGGAATCCCAGCCATCCAAGCTCCATTTAGAAACTTCCAACGAAGGAGAGTCCACCGCCTTCTGAGGCAGTCCATCCCACGGCTGAACACCTCTTACCATCTGAAAACTCCTCCTAGTTTTTAGTCAGAATCTCCTTCCGTGTAATGTGAATCCATTGGTTCAAAGGCATCCTGTGGCAGTGAGTTCCATACATTAACTGTGCATCATGTGAAGCCCTCTCTCTTTTCTATCCTGAACTGACTGTCCATCAATTCCAGCGGGCAGCACTAAGGACTAATATTACTAAACAGGGGAAAGCATTTCTCTCTATCCAGTTTCTCTACCCCCTGCATTAATTGTGTGTGTAAACTTCAACAGGTCTCATCTGAGTAGGACTAGCACCAGATACAACAACATTCGGGTGCTAATTCACAAAGCCCAAAACAACTTGGGACCAGGGGACTTTATGGGTTGCCTAATTCCTTACTATCCAGATCGTCAGATGCTGTTCCCTCCATCCCCCGGGATCTGGCAGGCCTTTATCAGAGTGTAGCAGGCCCAGCCCTGTGGAACTCCTTGCTACCAGAACCTGGCAGCCGCTGTGTCTGGCTTCTTTCAGACATCTTTTAAAACTATTTTTCAGGCAGTCCTTTGGCATATGAATTTTGCTTTGCCTGCCGGTTTTTACTGGTGCATTACTGAAGTTTTCAATATTGCATATTTCCCCCAGCTACATTCCTTGTTATATTTCCGGTGAGAGTGTAGCTTAAGTAAAGGTAAAGGGACCCCTGACCATTAGGTCCAGTTGTGACCGACTCTGGGGTTGCGGCCGCTCATCTTGCTTTACTGGCTGAGGGAGCCGGCATACAGCTTCCGGGTCACGTGGCCAGCATGACTAAGCCTCTTCTGGTGAACCAGAGCAGTGCACGGAAACACCGTTTACCTTCCCACCAGAGTGGTACCTATTTATCTACTTGCACTTTGACGTGCTTTTGAACTGCTAGGTTGGCAGGAGCAGGGACCGAGCAACGGGAGCTCACCCCGTCATGGGGATTTGAACTGCCGACCTGATTGGCAAGTCCTAGGCTCTGTGGTTTAACCCACAGCGCCACCTGCGTAGAAGAGTGCAGCTTATACAGAGATAAATAAAATAAAGCCATCCATAGCCATAGGTTCCCCTCTCTACCCACTGCTGCCTCAAACCCTGGCAAGTCGCTGCCTGTCCGTATAAACAATACTGAGCTAGATGGACTAATTGTCTGATTCTGTATAAGGCAACTTCCTGTGCTGTTTCCCACTGTTAAGGGAGAGGACGATTGAGGTGCCTGATATTTCCCCTTGGCTCTGCCATTCCTCCCTTGAAACTCATGGCCTCTGTGGCTGCTTTTCATATTTTTGTACGCGGGGAAGCCTTGGGAGACATCAGCAGCATAATATCTGGTTTGGCTTTTGGGTTGACCAGCGGGTTCGTGGCTGAGCTGGAATGTTAAGTGGGGACTTCCTGGTTTGTAGCCAAGGCTTTTTGGCACCAGCCGAGATCATCGTTATTGTCTAATTATTATTTATTGTGTTTCTGACCCACCCTTCACTAGAAGGGCTCAGCGCATGTTACCAAATATCAAAACAATTAAAGCAACAAGAAGAAGGAAAAAGTCAGCAGCAACACAACCCTATCCATCATCTCAAGTCCTTAAAACCAGCTGCCTTATTTGTCAAATATTTGCAAATATTTTTCCTGACATTTATCCCCAGCTAGTAAAATACCCATTGTTGTGACAGCAGTGAGAAGTAGGTTAGAGGTTATAAAAGCTGCCTTTTGTTCTCCTTCTCAATGGGATAGAGAGATGCATTACAGGCGACTCCTTACTTATGCTGGGGTTACGATCCGGAGCTCCGCACACCTAAGTGAAATTGTGAAAAGTGGGGAGCACCCTGTAAATGCCCTCTCTGCCACTCTCTCTTTGATCCATACCAAAAATACTGTGTCCAAAAATATCCACAACTAGAATTGATGCTGTGGGGCTGGCAGGAGGCAGGCAGGAGGATGCGCTACCCCGCAAACCAGCTGTTAGGCGGGGAGGCGGAGCAGCTTAAACAAAGCCCTCTGGTCTTTTCGGGGCTTCCTCTGGCCTGACGTCATTTTTGGGCTCAGGGGAGGGTCTCCTTGTGAGCCACAAGAACTCTCAAGCTCTCTCCCGCCATTTCTGGGTATGAATCGAATTAATTACCCAGCACAACATATATACAAAGCCACATGCGAGCAGAAAACTTGTAGTTGGGGGGGGGGGTGGCAGTAGGTTTACTTTTGTGAAAAAAATGCAACTGTCTGCTAGTCACAGATGATGCTCTGCCCATTTTTTCTTGGTCCCTAGAAAGTTCCCTAAGAGGGAATGTGGTTCTCAGGTGAGAAAATCCCCCCCAACCCCGATTCCAATGGTTGCCTGGAAGCCAAAGGAAAGAGGGGACTTCACACAGGTGAGTGAGGAGGGTGGATCTCTCCATCCATTCTCTGCTTCAGCCAACACACTTGGCTTCTGTGCCTGGCACAGAGGAAGGAAAGTCATCCCACAAAGGCTACTTAGTGGAACCTATTTTTAAACAACCTGCTAAAATGCTCTTAGCCAGGGTTTCTATGCAGGCTGCAGAGGAGGCGGCTAGAATTTTGGGGCAGGGGTGATAAACTTTTATGGGTTTCTTATTCAAACTATGGATAAAGAATGGCAATGAGGAAGAAATCAGATGCAGTTTGCATTTAAAGGAAAGCCAACCAGATTTACAATACAGAAACTGAAATACTTTCAGAATTCACACTTCTCACAGGTCTCCAGCCGAATAATGTCAGATAAATGTACATACCAGGGTAAAGTGTGCATATGTTAGCAAAAATAATATGCAGAAATGCATTATATATGGGGAAATCGCTTCACAAAAAAATGTGTTTAGAGTGGTACCTCGGGTTACATACGCTTCAGGTTACAGACTCCGCTAACCCAGAAATAGTGCTTCAGGTTAAGAACTTTGCTTCAGGATGAGAACAGAAATCGTGCTCCGGTGGTGCGGCAGCAGCAGGAGGCCTCATTAGCTAAAGTGGTGCTTCAGGTTAAGAACAGTTTCAGGTTAAGAAAGGACCTCCGGAACGAATTAAGTTCTTAACCCGAGGTACCACTGTATTTGGCAAAATTGCATGCAAAAAGAGAAAAGTGCATTAAAATTCCAATGAATTTTCACGAGGACTTCCTGGGCTGTATCCAATGTTAGTCCTACTAAGAGCAGAACCATTGCAGTTAATAAACATGACTAACTTAGGTTCAGTTGGATAACACCCTACAAAATAAATAAATCACAAACAGAGGTGGAAATGTGGAGAAATATGCTTACATGGTTGGGGTGGGGGGATTAGAAACTGACAATGACAGATTTGACCCTTCCTAATTAAGGGGCCAATGGCTCCGTGAACTTCTGGGTCATGCCCTGAAAGGGAAGAGAGGAAACAAAACAAAGCAAAACACAAATCCACACAGATGTATCCAGAAATAGGTCTATTCATAAAATACTCTTGGAAAGTAAGAAAATAGAAAATCTAGGCTACACGTAGACAGTCTACAAGGTGTTGTGGGTGATGGAGGTTCTTCCCCCACTCAGTGCACTGACTGGACATAGGCCTTGCGCTCCACCTGGGCACAGTACTTCTCGGGGAGGCCGGCGGCTCTGCAAAGAAGAAAGAGAAGAAGGAAACCCTGGTCACTAGAGGGCACGCAGTCCATCCTCGCGTCAGTGCTGTGCAAGAACGCCAACCAGATGAGTGTAAATTGGTCACTGCCTGTGTAGCACATTTGAATCTTACGTGGAGGTTCAGTTCCAAGTGTTCCATGTATACATGAAAATCGTGTATACCCAAACCCTTGGGTCCGCTCATGTGCTTGACAGGTGAGGGGGTGGGGAGAGAGAGAGAGAGACAGATATGTCCCTGTACTCCCAGAGCCCAGGTGCTGACCACCAAGCAAAGCACATAGTTTAACAGGGGTCAGCAAACTTTTTCAGCAGGGGGCTGGTCCACTGTCCCTCCGACCTTGTGGGAGGCCGGACTATATTTTGAAAATAAATAAATGAATGAATGAATTCCTATGCCCCACAAATAACCCAGAGATGCATTTTAAATAAAAGGACACATTCTACTCATGTAAAAACATGCTGATTCCCGGACCGTCCGTAGGCTGGATTGAGAAGGCAATTGGGCCGCATCCGGCCCCCGGGCCTTAGTTTGCCTAGGTAAAGGTAAAGGGTCCCCTGACCATTAGGTCCAGTCGTGACCGACTCTGAGGTTGCGCGCTCATCTCGCTCTATAGACTGAGGGAGCCGGCAGACAGCTTCCGGGTCATGTGGCCGGCATGACTAAGCCGCTTCTGGCGAATCAGAGCAGCACATGGAAACACCGTTTACCTTTCTGCCAGAGTGGTACCTATTTATCTACTTGCACTTTGACGGGCTTTCGAACTGCTAGGTTGTCAGGAGCTGGGACTGAACAACGGGAGCTCACCCCGTCACGGGGATTTGAACCGCCGACCTTCTGATCGGCAAGTCCTAGGTTCTGTGGTTTAACCCACAGTACCACCCGCGTCCCTTAGTTTGCCTACCCATGGTTTAAAAGCTATTTGGGTAACCCCAGGCAGACCATGCGCAAAAAGAGCTTTTAAGCCCTCCCCTTTGCTAGGATTTAACTCGAGCAATTTCAACCAGCCTGCCTGCAACCATGTATGGTTGAAATTGCACCTTGTGCATGATGCAATCATAGCAGGGGTGGGGAGTGGGAGAGTGTGAGCTGAGGGAACCAGACTTTGCAAAGTGCTGCGGATTCAGAGACTGGGATCCCTGGCAAACATGGACAATGGGTCAAGAGGAGTCGGGGGTCGTCGCGCAGCCTCACCGGAGCTCGTCGAGCTTCTTGCGCTTGATCTCGTTGAGGCGCTCGCTGCGTCGGCGTGCTTCTTCTTTGAGCCTCTTGCCCTCCTCGAAGATGGCGATGCGCTCCTGGACCTGCTTCTGCTGGTGCTCGCGCACCTGGCGCCGGATCTCGTCCGCGTGGGTCTGCTGAAGAGCCACACGCTTCTCATGCTCTTTCCGCTCCTTCTCAATCTGTTCCTGTTGGATTCTGGGGCAGGGGAGACAACAACATGAGTTAGTGAGTGTGCTTGACTAAGTCTGGAAGCATTTAACCTGGCCAATTGCAGGGGTTAGTATGTGGCAAACACCCCCATCAAAAAAAGAGAAAAAGATTGCATTGATTTCCAGAGGTGGGCAAATTTTGAGAATGTGTGTTGGGTGTGTGTGATTTTATCTTAAAATCAGATATTGCTACGGTCCAATACCTGCCATCTTAAGCCTGAATTGAAGAAGGCAGCGCAAAGGATGTTTCTTTGTAGGTTCAGTGTGAGCCATAATAATAGTGATAGTTTTATTATTTGTACCCCGCCATGCCCACCAGTAAATTTTGGCTCACCTGACACCATTGTGATGTCAGGTGACTGGCAGGTGGGAGGCTCCATCCACCTGTCAAAATGGCCCTCAGGAGAGCAGGGAAGTCAGGATCCTGCCTGTTGGTTGGATCCTATTCCCCAGCTCTGTCTTAAAACTGGGAATTCTGGCAGCAGGATTCAGGCACCTTGCAGGAAGAGGGAGCTGCTATCCTGATCCTGGCTTTGTTGCAGTGCAACCATCTGCAGAAGGCCAGAGCAGGGATGGGGAAGCTTGTGATGCAAGCACTGCCTTGTGGGAGTCCACAATGACTATACAAGATAATCTTGCAAATAGGAATATAGGAAGCTGCCTTATAGCGAGAAAGACCCTGTAAAGTATAATTGTTCAATTGCACACTGAAAAAGAGAAATACTTGTATGTATATTGCTAAGAGTTTAATATTGAAAAATTCCACTGAAGCATACTGTAGCTTCTCTGAGCTCTAACAGGTTGATAATTAGCTGCTGGCATTCTCTGCTCTTTCACGCGAGTGTTTAACCTTAGATCATGTGAGTAACGTATTTAGTTGAAAATCTCCATCTTGATGGGTGTTTGTTGCCTGTTAGTTATTCTCTGGAAGCCAAAGAGAACAAAGGATGTGATAATGATGCCTCTCCAGGAGCAAATAGCCTTAAGCTGGATGCAGGTTATGAGGGAAACAGAGCTTTGGTTTTTGTTCTGATTGCAATTATGTTCTATTTTAAGAAGAAGAAACCCATGCTTGAATATGCATGTGCTTTATACAACTTTCTAGATGTATCATTGATTGTCTTGCACCTGTTTTGAAGAAGTTCTGGTTAGTAAAGCTTTGAATTGTATTCATGGGTTTTGTAAAATTATTATTCCAAAAGGCGTCTGTTTTGTATGCATCCTATCACAGCAGGGCCTCTACCCCTGCGCCACGGCCCTTCCACGCACTGCCAAGCAGCCCGCTTCCCTACCTGACGATCCTCTCAAACTCGGCCCGGTCCCGCTGCACCTGGACAGCCAAGGTGTGCTCCTTGTGGGCCACCTGCTCCAAGCGGCTCTGTTTCAGCATGGCTTCTGTCTGGGCCTTCTTATGCGCCGCGTCCTTCTCCTTCCGGCGCCACTCCCGCTCGGTGGCCTCCTGGTTACGCTTGGCCCTCAGGGCGTCCTGGAGGGGATGGAAGGGAAGTGGGGGCGTTGGCTGGGCCATGAGGTGCTGCGTGTGGCGATGCCTGGGGGAGACTCTTATCATATTTCAGAAGACAGACAGGGAGAGGAGCACTGGGCTTCCCTGGTAAGTAAAGGTAAAGGGACCCCTGACCATTAGGTCCAGGCGTGACCGACTCTGGGGTCGCAGCACTCATCTCGCTTTATTGGCCGAGGGAGCCGGCGTACAGCTTCCGGGTCATGTGGCCAGCATGACTAAGCTGCTTCTGGCGAATCAGAGCAGCGCACGGAAATGCCGTTTACCTTCCCGCCGGAGTGGTACCTATTTATCTGCTTGAACTTTGAGGTGCTTTCCAACTGCTAGGTTGGCAGGAGCAGGGACCAAGCAACGGGAGCTCACCCCGTCGCGGGGATTTGAACCACCAACCTTCTGATGGGCAAGCCTTAGGCTCAGTGATTTAACCCACAGCGCCACCCGCATCCCGTGCTTCCCTGGTAATACATTACTATTTATTATTGTTATCATTAGAATCAAGGGTCATCCATTCCAACCCCCCTGCAATGCAGGAATCACAGCTAAAGAATCCCTGACAACTGGCCATCCAACCTCTGTTTGAAAAGCTCCACCGAAGGAGAGTTCGCCACCTTCTGAGGCAGTTCACTGACAAACAGCCAAACGGAATTCCCACCTCTGCTCTAACCACCATGCTGCCACTGGTATCGATACTTCAGAATGAACAGGTGAATAAATGAACAGCATCGTCTAACTGTGGGCTGTCCACTTTATCCATTCACTGGTTGAAAGAGTTAGGGAAGTTTAGCCAGGAAAGGAGGAGACAGAAAGGAGATACAACAGCCATCTTCAAATCTCTAAAGGGCTGTCACATGGAAGAGGGAGCAAGCTTGTTTTCTCCTACGCTGGAAGGTAGGACTCAAACCACAGTGGACGCTCGGGTTGCGAACGTGATCCATGTGGGAGGCACATTCACAACCCGCAGCGTTCGCAACCCGCATCTGTGCACGCGCGGGTTGCGATTCAGCGATTCGGCGCATGTGCAAAGCGCGATTTAGCGCTTCTGTGCATGTGCGACCACCAAAACCCAGAAGTAACCCGTTCCGGTACTTCTGCGTTTTGGCGGTCCGCAACCCAAAAAAGCGCAACCTGAATTGGCTGTAACCCAAGGTATGACTGTAATGGCTTCAAGTTACAAAAAAGGAGATTCCGACTAAACATACGGAAAACCTTTCTGACAGGAAGAGCTGTTTGACAGTGGGAAAGACTCCCTCGGTAGGTTGTGGACTCTCCTTCCTTGGAGGTTTTTAAGCAGAGGTTGGACGGCCACCTGTCACGGATGCTTCAGCTGAGATTTCTGCATCGCAGAGGGTTAGATTGGATAACCCTTGGGGGTCCCTTCTAACTCTACGATTCTATGACCTGCACTCCTGGCCCTGTTTCGTGCTTTAAGAATGCACCCCTGAGCCACACCTGCTCTGCTTGGTGATCCTGGGCTTTCTCCTGCAGCGCCCTTAGCCGGGCCGTCTCCATCTCCTTTTCCCGGCGGATTTTCTCCTGTTCAGCCTCAAACTCGGCCTCCCGTTCCTGGCAGGGTACAATTAAAAAAAAATGTAAATTTTCACAAAGTTTTAAAAATATATATTTAAACAAAGTCACAGGTCAGTGCAAGCAGACATATGAACTTATGAACACACGCGAAACTGACCCAGACTGACCTGCCCATCCCTAGCCAAGAGGAGGCCAAGGCAGGAGGGAGTTGGCTCTGGGAAGGTTTTCCGCTGTACCCGAAATCTGCCCAGGCGCTTTTTCTTCCCCAGCAGTGCCCTCTCCCTGGCCCACATGCCCTGCCACCACCACATACCATCTTCTTCCTCTGGTACTCCAGCACCCGCCGGTCGGCCATCTTCTCCTGCTCCAACATTTCCTGTTTGCGCTTCTCGTTCTCGTCGTTGACGCGCCTGATCTCGGCCTGCAAACGCAGCTGCTCCCTCCTCCTGCGCTCCATTTCCTGGAGGAGAGCCGGAAGAGTCACTAAGCATCCTTGTTAACCGTGGGTTGGGTCCAGCTACGTCAGGCCACGTCCGTGATTCCTGAGGGGTCTTACTTGGAGCAAGACTAATGTTGGACAAAACGTGGGCCTGAAATACCGCCGGTTCCTTCTGCTCTCCTCAGTCACAGAGATCTTCTGACTGAGGCACTTTTGGTGGTTCCCCATGCTTCTGAGGTCTGCCTTTCTCAGCCTTCGGTTCCGAGATGCCGTTGGACTACAACTCCCATCACTCCTAGCCAAGATGGCCAGGGATGATGGGAGTTGTAGTTCAAGAACATCTGGGGGCCCAAGGTAGAGAAAGACTGGTCTACAATGTGGCTCTTCCGAAAAGGCACCTGCTCCTGGGGCTGAGGCAATATAGGCCCTCAATATTCAGAGGGCCCAGCACACAATGTCAGGATAATAATAATAATAATAATAATAATAATAATAATAATAATAATTTATTTATATCCTACCCATCTGGCTGGGTTTCCCCAGCCACTCTGGGTGGCTCCCAACAGAATAATAAAAACACGATAAAACACCAACCATTAAAAACTTCCCTGAACAGGACTGCCTTCAGATGTCTTCTAAAAATCAGATAGCTGTTTTTATTTCCTTGACATCTGGTGGGAGGGCATTCCACAGGGCAGGCACTACTACTGTGAAGGCCCTCTGTCTGGTTCCCTGTAACCTCACTTCTCACAGGGAGGGAACTGCCAGAAGGCCCTTGGAGCTGGGCCTCAGTGTCCGGGCAGAACGATGGGGGTGGAGACGCTCCTTCAGGTATACTGGACTGAGGCCGTTTAGGGCTCTAAAGGTCAGCACCAACACTTTGAATTGTGCTTGGAAACCTACTGAGAAACATTGTGCATGTGGGGCCCCCTCAACCGTATGGAGAAGCTGGCAATTCTGTTCTCCAGGGTTTGGGGCAGAGGGCATTCCCATCACTACCTGGAGAGCTGGGACCTTCTGCATGCAAAGCAGGTGCTCTACCTATGGGCTCCTCCAGATGTGTAACTCCCCAGTTCTTACCAGAAGGACTGCTGCCCCGTCCCAAGCTCTTTGTCCAACTAGCTCAACGTTGTCTGCACAGACTCGCAGCAGCTTCCCAGGATCTCAGACAGAAATAATCTCACTCTTCTGTGCTGACTGATCCTTTTTGATAAACTGGAGGTGCTGCTGGGGACTGAACTGCGAGTCTTCTGCATTCGCTGCAGGTGCCCTGCCCCTCAGCTACGGTCCTGCCCCCTTACCCTCTCGTCTTCAAACTGCAGCCTCTCCAGGTACTCCAGCATCTCCTGCGCCTCTTGGTCTCGCTGCTCGGACTTCACGGAACGCATCTCTTCGTTCTTCTGTATCTGCTCGAGGAGGTGACGCTTCCCCCTGAGAATCAGGTGAAGGAGGAATTTTCCTTTGGAGCAAATGGGTTCTGACGGCACAGAGAGGCCTAACGAATGGTATTCCTCTGTGCAGGGAACCAATTGTGGCCAAGGTTCCCAATCTTAGGTAGCTGTGGTATCATGTTAATCTGTTGACGTATTTCTTGTTGAAGCCAGATACGATTTCCCAGGTATGCAAAAATTTGGCCACAACTGAAGGAACCTTTGTTAAAGTTCTTTCAATTGTTTCCTTATTTCGTTCCTTCAATGTTGTTTCCTTACTGTGTAGGTCACGGATAGAAGCTGAGGGTGGCAATATTTTGAGTGGTAAGACCCTCTGACCTTGGATATGACATTATCAACGTGCAATGGAACTGTTTGTGCACAAAGAAGCCTTTGAAATCTGTCTCTGCCAGGATAAGAGAGACCTCACTAAATTTCTTCTTAGGTGGCATTTCATGCCAGTGAGATTGTCCCATATCTCAATTGACTCTGATTCTAATTGTTAGCAGGATTGCAGGCTTAAAGGAACCTTCTTCCATATATGGTGACACTGCAGACAACTTTCAGACCAGTGTCTTTAGAAAAGCAGGTCTCCTTTATTCATTTACTTACTTATTATTTTTATTAAAGATTTCTTGGTTTACAAAAGTATGTGGAATGTCTCTTTTTTCAAGCTACATTTTCTACAGATCAGTTTCATGTGTTGAGACATTAGTGTTACATTAGGAAGGAAAAGGGGGGGAAAGAGGTGGAGGGAGAAATCGTGAGTTGGGGGTGGGGGTCGGGTGGCGATGTTTCTATTTTACTTAATGTATGTGTGGGGTTTTGTGTCAGCGTCGCTAGTGCCTAAGGCCACGTAGCAACTTCACAGCAGAGGTGAGACCCAAACCAGGGACTTCCTGACTCACAGCTCAGTGGCCTCTTACACGGTTTGAGAGGGAGGCTCTGATTCTCCAGGGGTGTGCTCCTTTTAACTCATGCTGCTGCACACATGCGGGGAAGGCAACGCTGCAATGATGCTCTACCACTGAGCTACAATGAAACCCCTTGGCCAGAAGCTGCACAGAAGTCTGGGCTCTCACCTGTACTTCTCCTCCTTCCTCTTCCGTTCCAACTCATCCTGCATCATGCCGACCTTCTGCCTCTCCGCCTCCATCATCTTGGCCAGCCGCATCTCCTCCTCGTTCATCTCCTTCTCAATCTGCCTCTTCTCCAGGATCTGGGCATCGCGGATGGCGTGGCATTTGGCCTCCAGGATGATCTGCAAAGAGCGGAAGGGAGCTGCTGCCGTGGGCCGAAATGCACATGCGGGGCTTCATCTGGAGCTGAGCTCCAGCACCTCTTTTTGCCCAGATCCCAGCAGTTCCACCTTGGAAGGTGCAGAAGCCAGTGGTTAAATAAATCCACTCTTGGAAGAGAACCTGAGCGCAACAGTATTCTCTCCACCTGCAATTATCAGCAACCAATATGCAGCCGCAGGCAGCAGAGGCAGAATATAGCTGTTCTGGCTAGTAGCTATCGACAGCCTCCATGAATTTGCCCAGTCCTCCATCCAAGTTGAAGCCATCCTAGTTGGTGGCCATCACTGCATCCGGTGGCAGACAAGCACTACTTCTTGTGGGAAGTAGAACATAGTCATCATGGCTGGCAGACACTGACAGCCCTTTCTTCCATGAAGGAGGGACAGAGAGGCCCCATATGCCTCTGCTTCACTCCCCTACATGGAATTCCTGTTCCCCCTGTGCCAACAGGGAGAGATGTGAAATAGGAGGCTGCTTTTCTTTTGGGAATTATAGGGACAAAGCTACCTAAATTGTATAGAAATTCATTTATGTATGCTACTACAGCAGCAGGGACGTGGGTGGCGCTGTGGGTTAAACCACAGAGCCTAGGACTTGCTGATGAGAAGGTCAGTGGTTTGAATCCCCGCGACGGGGTGAGCACCCGTTGCTTGGTCCCTGCTCCTGCCAACCTAGCAGTTCGAAAGCACGTCAAAGTGCAAGTAGATAAATAGGTACCGCTTCAGCGGGAAGGTAAACAGTGTTTCCGTGCGCTGCTCTGGTTCGCCAGAAGCAGCTTAGTCATGCTGGCCACATGACCCGGAAGCTGTACGCTGGCTCCCTCGGCCATTAAAGCGAGATGAGTGCCGCAACCCCAGAGTCGGCCACGATTGGACCTAATGGTCAGGGGTCCCTTTACCTTTACCTTACTACAGCAGCAGCAGCAAGAATGCTACTCGCCCCCAAAATGGAAAGAAGCAGAAGTCCCAGCAAAGGAAGAATGGATACAAAAACTTATGGAATATGCAGAAATGGCAAAACTTACCGGAAAAGCATAAGAAATCAAGATAACAAACTTTTTTATAAAAGAATGGAAATGGTTTATTGAATATTTACAGATAAATTGCAAACGGATAAAAACATTGGCAGGATTATTGTAACAACCTGCAGTTTGATAAGAGTATATTTTTAGATAATTAAATGAGCAAATTGAATGAATTTGGATATGAGGAAGATATTTGAAAATAAATTTAAGGAACCGCACAAAGAGGGGGAAGGTAGTCAAGCTTTGAAATGTTAAAATGATTGTAAATTAATGAAATGTATAAACCTGAAAAGTATAAATAAAAATTTAAAAATAAAACAAAATAAATATGAGGCCGCCCTAAGGGGAACCGCCACTTCTCGCTCCCTCACCTCGCCAAGAGATTTGATCTCATCTTCCTGCTCCATGCGCATGTTGGCGGCTCGCTGCAGCAGGTACTGGGCCCTCTCCTTGGCCTCCTCTTCCAGGTCGTTCAGCTTTTCGTTCTTCTTCCGCAAGATCTCCTTTAGCTTCATGGATTTCTTCCGCTCGTTCACGGCAGCCTGGGGGAAGGGAAGATGAGAGGGAGAAGCAGACGGGGTGCATCTTGCCACCCAGGGTTGGGCAGGCCACTCTGGGGCTGTGAATGGTTCTCTCTTTATTTATTTACTTACTTACTTAGGTTAACACGGGGGGGGGGTGGCTGCGTGGGCCAGGACTATATCTCCTCCCACCCAACTTTGACAGGTGGGAGGGGCCACCCACTCACCAATCCTCTGGTATCATCATGGTTCCACAGGGAATGTGCTAGCAAGACAGCACCCGGTAGTACTGAACCCCCAGGCCCACCTGTCAATCAACTGACATCACCAGAGGATGTCAGGTGATTGATAGATGGGCATGGTTTAAGAGAAACAGCCTTGCGGGCCAAACTGGACCCCCTGGAAGGCCAAGACTGGACCACAGCCTGGAGGTTCCACCCGCATGGCTTAAAGATTTATATACTGCCTGTCAATAAAATCTTTCCAGGGTGGCTTACAAAGTAATCGCAAACATAGTCATTTCTCATGTCTTTGTTTTATGCCACAAATAAAAAGAGGAATCAGCAACGTTTTAGCTCTTCAATACCAGGCCAATACTTTTTTTTTGCTCTTCCGGGCTTTTGGTTTTTAAATAGTGATTTATTTATTATCCTATCCTGGTATCCATCCTTTAGTATCGTAGGGGAAGGATAAGTGTATTTCTTTGCTATGTTTTCAGTGGATGAAGACTTTTAGCGATGCTGTTTTTCTGAGAAGAAGAGGTGCCGGAACTCACCATGAACGCCTCCCCTGTTCTCTTATAATGGCCATGGTGCCTATCTGAGATTTCCGGCTGGGAAAAGGCTTTTCCTATGATGTAGACCTCCTCTGTTTATATGCATGACATTTTTGTATTTTAAACCTTTGTAAGGTGCTCTGAGTCCCTTTTGTAAAAAGCGATGAATGTTTTTAATTAACAAATAAGTCAAATCTACTTTGGCTGGTATCTCAGTTACATTTGCAGTATCTACCTACATTCCGCTTAAGAGTGGATCCATTGATATTGATGGACCCAAGGTACTCCTGCTGATGAATTTCAGTGGGCCTACTCCGAGTAGGACCAACAGTGGAGACAACCAAGAGACCTGGCCAGTGACCCCCATGCACCGGTGACTTCCTAATTAGACTACTGCAGCAAACCTTTGTGGGACTGACCCCCAGAGACTGTTCAGAACCTTGAGGGAGCATAGAATGTCGCTGCTGATTTGTTACAGAAGCCTGTCGGATGATGATCTGAGGCCAGGACAGGAACAGCTGCGTTAAGGGGGCAGATGTGTTTACTCTGGGGACAGAAGGAGCATGGTAAAATGGTTCAGAGCACTGAGGAGATCCAGGTTCAAATCTTAACTCAGCCGGGAAGCTTTACGGAGTGCACTTGGGTCAGTCGCTCTCTAACACATATAGCATTATCTGCTTCACAGGACTTTCAATTTATTTATTTAACAAAATTTATACACCGCTTGATTGCGACGAAACCTCTAAGCGGTGCTGTGAGAATAAAATGGGGAGCTTCACGTGTACTGCTCTGAGCTCCCTAGAAGAAAGGCCGGAGATAAATGCAATTAAAAAACAACAACATTCTCTGCCATGACGAGGATAGCCTTACGTACGATGGTGGCTTCTCGCTCTGCCTTGAGGGCTGCTTTCTGAGCTTCGCGCTCCTCCTTGGTGAAGACACGGGACGAGTCTTTGATGCGCTGGAAGTCCTCGGGGCTTATGATCAGGGACTCTCCAGACGGGTCGAGTTTGGGCACACTGGGCATATGAGAGAGAGAAAGGAAGAAGATGGTGATTTCATCTCTCCATTTGGAAGGGTGATCGCAAGCTGGACTAGGCCAGGGTTCCACAGAACTGCCAAATCTGATACCGGGAGAATAATTTCATCTTTCATTTTAAAAAAGGAAAAGGGGGAGGAGCTCTTAGCCTCACCCCAAGCACCCTTTGATTAATAATAATAATAATAATAATAATAATAATAATAATAATAATATTTTGGGTACCCCACCCATCTGACTGGGCTGCCCCAGCCACTCCAGGCAGATTCCAACAGAATATACAAAGACACAATAGAACATCAGACGTTAAAAACTTCCTGATACAGGAGTGCCTTCAGATGTCTACTGAAGGTCATATAATTCTTTATTTCCTTGACATCTGATGGGTGTTCCACAGGAGGGTGCCACCACCGAGAAGACCCTCTGCCTGGTTCCCTGTAACTTCACTTCTCGCAGTGAGGGAACCGCCAGAAGGCCCTCGGAGCTGGACCTCAGTGTCCAGGCTGAACGATGGGGGTGGAGACACTCCTTCAGGTATACCTGAAAACCTACCCAGACATTTCATAACAAAGAACCTCAGGTCCTGGGGGACAGAGAAGAGCCACCCTCTGTGACACATCCCTCACGAGCCCTGCTTTATGCCACTGAAGGCTGGTCCATTAGGACCAACAGGGCATGGCCCCACCAACCTGTCTGCTCTCAGCCGGTCCCTACCTGTCCGACTTACAACCAAACAGGGAGCAGCTCTGCCTATTATTAACACTGGCTCCCCCTGCTGCTGATCTCCCTGCCTTCCACCCTACCAGTGTATTTGTTTATTCAACGTATATCCCACCCTTCCTCCCAAAGGATCCCAGGGCAGCAAAGAACAGGTGATAAAACGTCTTTCAAAAAAAGATTGTTAAAATGATTCCAATACAGATGCAGGCTGGGGAAGAACTCAACATCAAAGGCTTATTGGAAGAGGAAGGTCTTCAGCAGGTACAGGAAAGACAGTAGGGATGGCACCCCATGTGATATTTAGTGAATTCCCAGCAACCACCGTTCAGAGGGGCAGTGCCTTCAACTGTGGAGGGGAGTGCCTAGCCCTAGTTCTAGAGAGCTTACATGAGGTCCCGGATCAGGTCCCGAGTGATGAGACGGATCGTCTCCGGCTTGTGGCCCCAGCCCAGGGACTTCCTGGCCGAGTCCACATCTCGAAGGACCACGATGGGGCTGCCAGTGCGGGACAGGTTAACATTCTGCAAGAAGGAAGGTGGCATCAGAAATGTTCACGGATGCTTGGCAGGAATGCTACCAGCCTCCCTCTCCCTCCCGCTTTGGCTTCCTTCTTCTGGCGGTGCTTGGGCAATCGTAATCCAGTTTAAAAGCTAAGATATGGATGAGCCTTTTAGCAGCCACTGAGTTCCTTCCATCGTGAGCAAACCAACCATTAAGTCTTCCTTTATTTGATTTTATTTAAAATATTTATAAGCCACCTCCAGGGTAACCACAAGGCAGATTCCACACATGAAAATATAGAAAACCCCAATAGCTACAAGATCATATTTCTCAAAATCCTCCAGTAAATATTGGATACAGGTACATTGAGTGGTATTCATGCTTGTCCTCCTTAGAGTAGACTCGCTGGAGTTAAGGGACATATCTAACTTAGGTTCATTCATTTCAGTGGGTCTACTTTGAGTTGGATTCAGCTGAATACAACTCACTGTTTTCGTTCCACTCAAAGTAGACCTACTGAAATTGATGGTACTAAGCTAGTGTTGCCCATTAATTTCAGTGCTACTCTGAGTAGCGCCAACACTGGATATGACCCATTGTGATGCTTTGTATGCTGCTGTTCCCATTTTGTGTTGGCACTGCTCCCTTTTCTATGGCTGATTGCTACTGTTTTATACAAGGTTGTTTTGCTTAAGCTGTGAGGGGAGATTTCAGAGCAAGACAAGCATCATTTGGGATTAAAAATAGAGAGATTTTGCAGAGAACAAAGAAGCTGCCTTTTAACAAGTCAGACCATTGGTCTATCTAGCTCAGAATTGTCTACATCAGCAGTAAACAACATGGTGCCTTCCGTACGTCTTGGCCTACAATTCCCATCAGCCCCAGCCAACATGGCCAATGGTGAGGGATGATGGAAGCTGTTGTCCATCAACGTCTGAGGAGCAACACATTGGCTATCTCTGGTCTACACAGATTGGAAGCAGCTCCAGAGATTCTGGAGATTAAACCTAGAGCATCTGCAGGCTAAACAGGTGCTTTATTGTTTTCCCTCTAAAAATAAAGTGTTATTTCAGTCCTTCTGGTTCTAAAGACAGGTCTGATTTAAAGAGGAACACCGGAATCTGCCTTCTACTGAGTCAGACCATTAGTTCAGTATAGTGGCAGCAGCTTTCCAGTGTTTCAGGCTGGGGTATTCCCAGCCCTAAATGGAGGTGTCAGGGATTGAAGGTCTGGGACCTTCTGCATGCCAGGCCGATGCTCTTAGCCCAAAGCAGCCACTGCTCCCCTCCATCCTCACCTTGGCAAGCCCAAAGAGGCTCTCATCCACTTCTGAGCTGGCAGCCTTGGTTCTGTAGCGGGCGTGGGAGCGCGAGCGGGACCGGCCCGAGGAGCTGGTGGAGGTAGCACCCAAGGAGCATACACTGCCCGGCTGCAGGAAGGAAAGAGAGGCAGAATTTTGGAATTATACATGATGGGGAGCTGAAAGGAAAGATGCAAGGGATTCATGTGTGATGATTTGCAGGCCTTTCCCATGCAGGAAGATCATTCTTAAGAAACAAGCTGCGAGATCCTAAACTGAATTTAGCTGGCCAAAAACGTAGGGCTGCCTCTGTAGATGGTTTGGAAACTTCACTTGGTGCAGAATTTGGCAGCCAGGTTGCTCATGGGGGTAAGATGGTTTAAGCATATTACACTGAGCCTGGCCTGACTGCACTGGTTACCAGTTAGTTTCCAGGCCCAATTCAAAGTGCTGGTTTTGACCTTAAACCACAATGCCTCAAGGATCGCCTCTCCCCATATGAATCAATCCAGCCCCACAGACATAATCTGAGGGCCTTTTTCATGCGCCTCTTCCACAAGAGATCCAGAGGGCGGCAACACAAGAACGGGCCTTTTCTGTGGTGGCTCCCCATTTGTGGGATGCTCTCCCCAGGGAGGCTCGCCTGGCATCTTCATAACATACTTTTAGGCACCAGGCAAAAGCATTCCTCTTCAACCAGGCCTCTGGCTGATGGACATCCGATGCCCTTTTAAATGTGTTGTGGAAGGGGGATTTTTTGTTTTGTTTTTGTTTTTATCATGTACTTGATTTTGTCTTCTCATTTTGTATTTTTTATGTTGTGAACTGCTCTCTGATCTTTGGATGAAGGGCAGTATACTACTACTACTACTAATGATAATGATAATAATTGCCTCCAACTGGGGAGGGCAGAGCCACAGCCCGTCTGGCTAGTCACTTATATTTTAAAATTTATTTATTTATCACTTGATGATGATGATGATGAATGTATTGCCTTCCACCTATACGTCTCAAGGTGATGTACACAACACAGTCAAACCAGTTAAAAACAGCATGGAAAATAAAAGCAAATGTCTTGGAAAAACAGTAAAAGGATATACCCTCTGCAGACACCTAAACATCCAGCAAACTATATTAGTTAGCTTAAACGTGAGATATATTTCTATTTTCATAAAAACCAGTTCAACTGGGGTTTTTTATTTTTAAAAACCCCAGTTAAACTTCCTTAATCAGCCAGGACACTGCTGTTGCATTATTTGCTGTGTGAATAAACTAGCCTTAATAAAAGTATTTTAAAACCCCTCCAACGAGGCCTCTCTAGAGCAACAGGCATCTCCCCCCTCCGCCTCCCGATGAAGTGGCCACGCTGACATAACCTTAGGGGGCTTCAGGGCTTCCCTGCGCCTCGGCACCCTTTTTGGGTCAGATTCAGCCCCGCGCTCACCATCTCGCCCTCCGCTGCCGGCTCCGGGAAGCTCCGCCTCCTGTTTACCCGTCGCCATGGAAACAGCCGAACCCTCCTCCTTCCCCTGCCCGCCACGTCTCACCTTGGCAACGGCAATGTCGTCAAGGGAGGAGCGCGGGGTTCCCCGAGGCGGGGAAGTGACGTCACGAGGCCTGCTCAGAAGTCAGCCCCGGCTGAGCGGGGGGGGGGGGAGCTTTTTCCAGGGGCCGTTTTACTTATGCAATATACCTACTTAACGAGGAACGCAGGAAAGCGACTTACCCCTGAATCAGACCCATCACTTAGCTCAGCATTGTCCGCACTGACTGGCAGCTGCTCTGCAGGGTCACATTCCCTGTCTTGCCCGGAGTTGCCCCATCGGGGATTTGAACCCGGGACCTTCTGCCTGCAAAGCGGGCCCTGGCCCTATGGCACTGCGGAGATGGCGTTTGCCTGTCGGTGGTGTCCTTGAGCTTCGGCTTTTCCTAAAGAAGAGTCAGCAGAAATATGCTGTGGAGTAGGAAGGGAATTGCGGGACTCCAATTCCCATCATCCCCAAGCAAGCAAGGCCTTTTGCCAGATGTGATGGGAGTCCAGCGACGCCTAGAGGCCAGTTAGAGATGCCCATGCCATCGGAGCAAAGCATATGTTGTGGGCCTTGCCTTTGGGATGGCATGATATGTATAACTATACTCAGTGCTTTTCTTTTCTAAAAAAAATGTTTAGGGGTACAGTGGTACCTCGGGTTACATACGCTTCAGGTTACATGCACTTCAGGTTACAGACTCCGCTAACCCAGAAATAATACCTCAGGTTAAGAACTTTGCTTCAGGATGAGAACAGAAATCGGGCTCCAGCGGTGCGGCAGCAGCAGGAGGCCCCATAAGCTAAAGTGGTGCTTCAGGTTAAGAACAGTTTCAGGTTAAGTACGGACCTCTGAAACGAATTAAGTACTTAACCTGAGGTACCACTGTAC
The DNA here is from genome assembly GCF_964270895.1 of Podarcis filfolensis. Taxonomy (NCBI): domain Eukaryota; kingdom Metazoa; phylum Chordata; class Lepidosauria; order Squamata; family Lacertidae; genus Podarcis; species Podarcis filfolensis. The sequence goes on along the minus strand of NC_139620.1, from coordinate 13,261,164 downwards.
TCTCATTTTCCTACTCACATTGAAATACTGCCCCCTCAATGAGGCCAAACTTAGATTCACAAAATGTTTAGGGGTATGCGTACTCCTGTGTCCCCCAGAAAAAAACACTGTCTATACCTATACAGGAAATAAATAGGAAATAATAAAAATAGTCTTGCAATGCCGAATGCTTAGTTATTGTGCTAATAATATCGGGTACAGTGGTACCTCTAGATATGAACAGGATCAGTTCCAGAGCCCCGCTTGCATCTAGAAGCAAACGTAACTAGCGACTGCACGTCTACACACACATGCGTCGCTTTTCACCGCTTCTGCGCATGCGCATGACGTCATTTTGAGCGTCTGCAACTCGAACACGCTCAATTCGAAGTGTATTCAACCCGAGGTATGACTGTATAGGGCGGTTTATAAATTCAATAAATAACAGAAAATAACAGAAAATTAAAATAGCAATCCATTAATAATACAGTCTGTTTGAGGGGTAAATTACGTTTCCCATTATTCTTGCTGGGGTGGTAGTGCTTTAAATGCATGGTGTGTATGCAGCCTACACTAAGTCTCTGTGTTTTCAGTGTGTGTGTGTGTGTGTGTGTGGCCTCATTCACATACGGAATGTGGCCCCTGACAGCTTTCCACCAGGGTAATGTGGCCCCCAGCCCCAAACAGCTTTCCCTTACAGGATAACTAGTCAATGCATGTGACGGGCTTTCGAACTCTCAAAAACGCTATACCAATTATTATTCTCCTGCTCCCATATGCAGTGGCCACAAGGTGGCACATGGACACCACAACCCGACACAAATATCTTTGTAGTACAGTACCTTTTGATGAAGAGCACATACCTAAAGGTTTTGGGGAGGAGAAAGAGTGTTTGTATGAAGGATATTATTCTTCCTCTACCTGTCAAAATATTCCAACCCCCTGCTCACTGTGTAGACCAGGGCTGTTGAATCACTGAGGTGGCCTTACTAAGTTTTCCTCAGCGTATCCAGTGCCAGGAAGTTGGAATGCATGAAACTGCTGGATGTGTGCTTACTGAGCAGTTGCTGGGGGCTGAAAAGCAATGGTAATATCCTCCATCCCCATTGCAATAGTCTGGACCCTTTCCTGACATGTTCAGCAGTTTCTGAAGGTAGTGTGGGTAGCTGGATACAGGAGGCACCAAAGCAGTGTGGCCAAACTTTGGAGAGTGCTCTTAACTTGTATTTTTATCATCACCATCATCATATCAGCAGCCTTGTACCCACAGTTAATAAGGAAGTCTAAGAAATGAAAAAAATCATTGCTGTTTTGAAAGCAGCGGTCAAATTCGGTGCCGTTTTGACAAGTTCTTGATTCTTGATTCATCATGGCGCCTCATTGTATCCAAGCATAGACATAAAGCCTGCTGGTTTGATCTCAAGAACCACCCTGCAAAATTTGGTAGCAACATCTTCAGAAAGGTCCAAATGCACTGCAAATAAACAGCTTTCTAAAACACGTGGAAGATTATTAATTTTTTTACCAGCAATATATATATATAAAGACAAGTACAGTGGTACCTTGTGTTAAGAACTTAATTCGTTCTGTAGGTCCGTTCTTAACCTGAGGTACCACTTTAGCTAATGGGGCCTCCTGCTGCCACCGCGCCACCAGAGCACGATTTCTGTTCTCATCCTGAAGCAAAGTTCTTAACCTGAGGTACTATTTCTGGGTTAGCGGAGTCTGTAACTCGAGGTCCCACTGTAACATGTAAATGGAAACCAAACAGAACAACATAGAGGTCTACATGATGCTTTCTGTATAGATAATAATTTTGCAATAAAAGAAGGTTGAAAAAATTCTGTCTCGGTGCACAGTGGGCCCTTGAGTCCAACCATAACTTTTGAGTTATGGTTTGGGGTCTTGTTTCTTGCCCATGCGAGTTTATCAATTGAATAAATGGACACAAGATAATAGGAAATATGTCTGTGCAACTGGGAGCCTTCTTAACAAAATTTGTACGCTTTTCGGACAGCGCTATGTAGTTCACACACAATTTTATCAAGTAGGGGGTGAGACGGAAGTAGTCTTGCAGATCTGTGACTTCCTGTATAGGAAATTCATGTTTGGGGCAGCACCCATTCTATAGCTGAGGGGCAGCCAACCTTTGTGGGCCAGTGGACACATTTGGAAATTTGAAAAAGTGGTGAGGGCGCCAGTCACAAAATGGCAGCCATAACGTCTTTGGCATAACAAAATGACAAGTACAGAGGCATGGCATAGCCCAATATGGCCATGACGTTTGAGAGAGCAGAGAAAGAGAAAGGGGCACAAAATGGTGCTGGCCTGCCCCCTCACACCAAGGGAAGAAAAGGCGCCTACATCAGTCCCTGCTGTGTTTGCTCACAGAGAGAAGTTCTTTGTGCGGTTCCTCTGTTCAGAACTGGGGGGAAGGAGGGTGGGGGTCCAATCCTGACACTCAGTGAAATGTGGGCATGTTTAAAGGGTTCCGTTTCACGATGAAGCTGAGCCAACGTGAACAGGGACTGAGCAGGGGGAGCAAACAGTCGCTTCTGCATTGTCAATTTTTGAGGGGATATTTACAGGAACCTTTCGCAGGCGCCATAGGAGTTCCTGGAGAGCACCCTGGCGCCCATGGGTGGCAGGTTGGCAAACCCTGGCAGCTAAAATGGAATTGGAACGACAAGAACAGCAACACCGAACTGGTTAGAAAACTGCAGGGTAGGCCTGAAAGCTGAAAAAGAAAGCAGGGCTATTTGTTTCTTAAGCGACTTCAATTGAGAGTTCAATGAGGTCACAGAAAGTTTATTTTTTACATCATTTTTTTTTAAACGTACGGCCCAGCTTGTTCTTGCCACAGTCCTGACCATTGCTATGTGCGTGGCACAGTGCCCAGCTAGCCAGGAGAGGGAGAGGCTGCCGGCCGAATCCGCCACAAAATCTAGACAGAGGTAGCCCCCCTGGCCTGCTACTACTGAACACTGTTTTTGGGAGCCCTGCCAGACAAATCAGTTATGCCACCACCAGCTTCCCTGCTTCCCGCCCTCCTAGGGTCCGGCCTCTCCATTGTGAAGCTGCAAGGAGCGGTTAGGAAAGAAATCAGAAGCGAGAGGGGGGTGCAACTCTCTAGCTACGGCAACAACACAATTGAGCGCAAAGGATAGTTGAGAGATTATGAAACCATAGCAGCCTTGTCTGGCACAGCTGCCTGCCACATTCCTCTTGGGTTCTCACAGCAGTGGCTCACAGCTGCCGTTCCCCAGGAGCTGAAGGAGGCATCCGCGGCAAATTCCTCCCCACCAAGGAAACCATTTCCCCCTCGAGGGTGGGGGTGAGGGAGAATAAAAGTCATGCAGGGGTTGGGGGGTGGATTAACGTGAACCCTAGAATCTTTGTCCAGAGTTCCAAGGCTCAGTCTGTGGGAGTATGTACCCACAAGACAAAAGAGCATCATAGAACATGTGCAGAGTGCTTTTTGTCACCAAGTCGTTGCAATCCTTGTTTTGCAGCGCTAGCCTTAAGAGGGACACGTCATTGCATCAGAGGGAGTTATCTAGAAAGGTTGAAGTGCCAGTCCTTTCTCGATGGCACAGCCTTCACTAACCGTTTCAGACTACAACTCCCATCATGCTGGTTGGGGCTGATGGGAGTTTTAGTCCTCAACATCCGGAGGGCACCAGGTTTTAGGCTGCTTCAGCAACTGAACACTTGGGTGGGTTAAATTTGCTCTTTCATATCTGCAATGGAGATCCCAAATAAGAAGTGGAAAAACAACTTTCATGTCAACTTGTCACAGTTTTGCCAGATATTTTACAGCTGCTTGGGACAGCAAGCCAAGTCCAGCTCAATAGCCTGCTTCGAGGGTGGCTGAAAGCTCAGCTTCTTGTTTTCTTTCTGGGCTGAAGGGCGTTCTTTTGGCACTGGAGCAGAAAAGGGAAAGTTGCCAGGTCAACAGGGATAAGAAGGAGCTGCCAGTCAAATGCTCCAAACGCAGGTGATCAGCTGTGTGAACAAGCACACCCTTTTAACTGGTCAGCAGGCCTAAAACAAAGAGGCAGGTTTTGCAAGTAGAAACCAAATCACAAAGAACCAGTGGACAGACTCTCATTTCAAAGGAAACTGCTCCATATCTTGCCACTGGAACCTCCACTGGGAGCAAGAGTGGGGTAGTGGTTAAGAGCAGTGGACTCGTAATCTGGTGAACCAGGTTCGATTTCCGGCTCCTCCACATGCAGCTGCTGGGTGACCTTGGGCCAGTCACACTTCTCTGAAGTCTCTCAGCCCCGCTCACCTCACAGAGTGTTTTTTGTGGGGGAGGAAGGGAAAGGAGATCGTTAGCCGCTTTGAGACTCCTTAGGGTAGTGATAAAGCGGGACATCAAATCCAAACTCTTCTTCTTCTTCTCTTGCCGCTTGAGGAAGTATGAGATTGCAGTACCGTTAAGAGATACAAACCAGAGGTAGGGAACCTCAGGCCTGGGGGCCGAATATGGACCTCCAGTCCTCTATTTTTGGCCCTCAAAGCTCTCCCCAGACCGCCCCTTCAGCCCTGTTTTGCACCTTAATTTTTTTTGCCTGTCCTGAATGTGGACTTGAATGCTGATTAATGTCTTGTGCTTGCTAAGTTGGATGGTAGAGAGGGGGGCTTGAGTGTCTGTAGAAATTTGTCTATGCATAAAATCTGCATCCATTGCTCCACCCATTTTAGCCTCTGGCCCCGCCTACCATGTGGCTTTCAGAAGATCACCCAGAAAGGAATGTGGCCCTTGGGTTTCCCCACCCCTGGCGCAAAGCTTTTCATAACCTCTCTTCTAAAAACAAAACAAAACTTGGGTTAAATCATGACTTCTAACAAATCCAGACTGGGCTTTAGCCTAGTGAGAACCTGGGAGGAAAATGCTCTGAGGTTCTGACTGGGCAATTTCTAAAAAGTCTACCTCATATTCCCCCTTCCTTCCACTTACCCTGAGAATGCCACAAGCAAGTGAAATTTAGCCAGCATGTCCAATTTCTCACACTTTTCCAGCAATGCAGCATTTTCTCAGCAAAGCAGCCCCACTTTCTCATCCCGCCCCCCATCATACCTCCCCCCACCGCCTTGTGATTTTCCACTATACAAATGGCGGGAAGTGACTCATTTAGAGGCTCTGCACTGGCTCCCCTGCCAATCTCCTTTTCTGGTGGTGTGTGACAGCCATCTTGGCCTCGAGCCACTGGGCTGCTGGATTCTCCATTAAGCTAACGAGCGTTTCCTTTGATGTACTTGACAGAGAGAGGGGAAAACACAGAGGCTAAAGCAACATCCTCCAGCAGGATGACAACACTGCCCCCCCCCCGAATGCCAGGAGTGAGGGGTGAGGTGAGGAAAAAGCTCACTGCACATGCTCAGTGGTACTCTCACCCTTCCTTTGGCTCAACAACAAAGCATCTGCTTTGCATGCAGACGGTTCCGGGCTCAATCCCTGGTAACGTCCCTAGATAGGGCTGGAGAAAAGCCTCAGCCTGGAAAGCCTCTGCCAGCCTGTGTAGACAGTACTGAATTAGATGGTCCCTGGCTGAATGGAGGAAGTGGTTTATATCAACCCCCTGGTATCAGTGGGACTGGGAGCGGGCGGCTGAATAAAAACCTGGGGGTCGAAAAGGGCCTAGGGGTGGAAAATAGATTTATGGGATATAGTGTGAAATTTTTAATTTGGAACTATGATCCTCAAAAATAAAGAGCATGGACATGTACAGAGTGCACCTCCCTTGCCATTGCAGAACCTCTGCATGATATCATAATTATTTTCACTTGTAAGCCTTCTTTATTTTTTATTTTATTTTATGCTTCCTAATAATGGATCAAATGTTGATGACATATTCATATTTCATTTGCATTCCTAAGAATTGGAACTGGGGTCAACAGGTTTGAGCAAACCTGGTGTACAAGCAGTACAGAGCAAGACGGAAGAACGGCGGTCGGACTCAGTGTAAGGCAGCTTACACCCCAAAAGCAGATTGTGAGATTCCAGGAAGTTCCAGGCACTTACCCAGGGTCTGTATTTACCTTTGGGCATTGAGGCACAGCGGAGTCTGTGGTGTCTTTATGACATATGATTTCTTTAGACTTAGTACAACCTCAGTCTACGATGGATGGTCTCCCAGTATTACGCTCCAAGAGGGTTCCATTTATCCTCTACCTGCAGCCTCTGATTCCAACTGTCAGCCCACATTGTACTCGGACGCCCCTCACCAGCTTGCCGCATTTAACAAACTGCAACCTCTTTCCCCCCAGGTCATATCATCCCCATTGCAATCCTAAACTCAAAACTGATTTTTCTCTGCTTACTATCTCTCAGTAGAAGGAGGGATGCCACCTGCTTACTGTTTGGTACAGCCTATACCTTCTTAATGGCTTTTCTCCTCTTTTAATGTTCTTCTCCCAGATGATTTCCTGATCACAGAAGAACTGGTCGGTCTGGCCTGTATTTCAGCACTTTGCTAAATCCAGCGTCTGGCAGCCCCATTCCAATACTCCAAGCACTGATTTAACTTCAACACTCATCAGACCCAGGAATTCAGGAGAGTCAAAGCACCCACAAACTCTTAACTGCCTTCGGTGCCAAGCGCTGCAGGAATGAGAAGCTGGGCAGAGACTACAGCTCAGTGAGAGACCATTTGCCATGCTGGCTGGGGCTGATAGGAGGCAGAAGAAATCCAGCAACATCTAGAGCAGGGTTTCCCAAACCAGCTGTTGTTGTTTTCTTGGACTACAATTCCCATCATCCCTGACCACTTGTCCTGCTAGCCAGGGATGATGGGAGTTGTAGTCCTAAAACAGCTGGAGACCCGAGTTTGGGAAACCCTGATCTAGAGGCCCAGATGTTCTCTAACCATGAGCTAGAAGTATCAGATTATGCGAAAGGTTTTTCTTCACCTACCCAACACCTTGGGGCAGCGGAAGAGGAGCATGGGTACAGCACTCCCCCGCCCCAGGGCAGGAGCAATGACGTCATGTGCCAGGGCAGCAGGAGAAATGACAGACCTCGCCTTTGCTCCAGCATGCGGATGAGGCAATAACAAGGCTTTCAAGTTCGCTTGTAAAATTTACATTCGTTTTCTTTTGCCCACTTTTGCCTCTGGCTCTGCCTGCCACTGGAATGTGGCCCAGAAGGAAATATGGCCCTCGGTGTTAATTTCCAGGACCCACCCTATCCCTGTGACTGCAACTTTATTTTATCTGGTTTTAATACTTGAATTGCTATAACCTGCCCTGGGACCTGCTGGTGAAGAAAGGGTAATAAACGGAATTATAATAATTTATCCTAATTCGCACATACAGCAAGCCCGCTACTTACTGCGCATTTAACTTGTGCACATTCAGCTTCACATGCTTGGCATATATATACCTTAAATGTTTTGACTTATATGCAGTTTTGGCTTTTGGATCAATCCCTGGAATGTAACTCCCACGTACGTTTCAGGCTTAATGTATGCAATTTTGCCCTACTGAATGTATTGTGCCCATTGTTTTCATTGAACTTTGTATTTATATGCAGAACTTAACACAGCAGGTACATTTTTGTAGACAGTACTTGGGAGAACTGCATTGCAAAATTCAGAAAAGTGCAAATTTTGAAGCATAGCTGTGCTTTGGTTTGCTTATTGTTTTGGAACGTGTGACTTAATTAAGTTTGCTGCTATTATTATTGCTTCTTAATGGCATTTAGCTAAAGGGACCCCTGACAGTGAAGTCCAGTCGCGAACAACTCTGGGGTTGTGACACTCATCTTGCTTTACTGGCCGAAGGAGCCAACGTTTGTCTGCAGCCAGTTTTTCGGGTCAGGTGGCCAGCATGACTAAGCCGCTTCTGGCGAACCAGAGCAGTGCATGGAAACGCCGTTTACCTTCCCACCAGAGCGGTACCTATTTATCTACTTGCACTTTGACGTGCTTTCGAACTGCTAGGTTGGCAGGAGCAGGGACCGAGCAACGGGAGCTCACCCCGTTGCGGGGATTCGAACCGCTGACCTTCTGATTGGCAAGTCCTAGGCTCTGTTGGTTTAACCCACAGTGCCACTCACGTCCCTAATGGCATAATATCCCACCTTTTTATCTGAGGAGCTTAAGGTAGCATACATAGTTCTTCCCCTCCTCAAACAACCCTGAGAGTTAGGTTAGGCTGAGAGGGCACCGGCCCCAGGTCACCCCATGAGTTTCTTTTTTTTTTTTAAGATATTTATTGAAGTTTTACAAAAACATAAGTTTACAAAATGAAAAAAGGTCATATAAAAAGAAAAAGATATAAAAAAGAGAACATAGAAAAATACATGAAAAAGAAAAAAGAGGAATAAAAATACAAAATACAAAAGACAAATAGCTAAAAAAGAATTAAAAACAAATCCGTTTTTTGTAACTTTGAACTCATTAGCTTATTTCCTTGGCCTCCTCACACCTCCCCTTTTTGTATTCCCATTTAAATAATCAAATCAGCAAATCCTTACCCTCTTTCGTTTATCTTAACTCTGTATCTTAACATAACTCTATATTTTCATCCATTATCAATTCATTTTTGCATATTCTTATTAACTTTGTTGCTAATGCCACTTATTTTCAATCCAACATCATTTTAACATTCATTAATTTTACAGTATTTCTGAAGATAGTCTTCTTCCACCAACTCTTCTCCCAGGTCTCGGATTCTGCCAGTCATTTCTGCCAATTCCATATAATCCGTCACCTTCATCTGCCACTCTTCCAGGGTAGCTCTTGTGTCTTCCAATACTTTGCAATAAGTATTCTTGCTGCTGTTACTGCATACATGAAGAAAGTTCTATCCTTCTTTGGCACCAATTGGCCGACTATGCCCAGGAGAAAGGCCTCTGGTTTCTTCAGGAAGGTATATTTAAATACCTTTTTCATTTCATTATATATCATCTCCCAGAAAGCCTTAATCACCCCATGAGTTTCATGGCCCAGTGGGGATTTGAACCGATGTCTCCTGGGTCCTCGTCTGACACACTAACCACCACACCACAGTGGCTCTTTAAATGCAGAGTTGAATTTCTCCTCCCTAAGTCTAAAAATTACCTGACTGTGCCATTGGTTCAACGGCTGAAACTTGGGCTGAGGACTAGGGCCCAGGATGCAACAGTCTCTTTGGAATGCATGGAAGACGACAGAAATAAGGGTGTACGCCCCACATTTAAACATAGGGAGCCTGGGTCTCGCTGCAAGTACAGAGGCCCAGCCCAGCTGACACACACACGTATACACAGACTAAGAGCAAATACCGACACACCCTTTGGGGGCAGACACACACACACACGACAACGTGGAAGTAGCACAAGTGTCAGGCGGGCGTAAGCATAATGCTCCACTTGGAATTGCTAGGAGCTGCTTCCACCCCCCACAAAACAGTTCTTTCTTTTTCTCCCCTTCAGGACTGGCCCTAAACAATTTGGCAAAGGACAAGATGGTGCCCCCCCCCCATTCCATGTAGAGAAGGCATAAAGGTAAAGGTGCCCCTGACCATTAGGTCCAGTCGTGACAGACTCTGGAGTTGTGGCGCTCATCTCGCTTTATTGGCCGAGGGAGCCGGCGTACAGCTTCCGGGTCATGTGGCCAGCATGACTAAGCCGCTTCTGGTGAACCAGAGCAGCGCACGGAAATGCCGTTTACCTTCCTGCTGGAGTGGTACCTATTTATCTACTTGCACTTTGACGTGCTTTCGAACTGCTAGGTTGGCAGGAGCAGGGACCGAGCAACGGGAGCTCACTCTGTCACGGGGATTCGAACCACTGACCTTCTGATCAGCAAGTCCTAGGCTCTGGTTTAACCCACAGCGCCACCCGCGTCCCAGAGAAGGCATAGTGGCAGCCAAATTTTTGACCCGATCTGCACCTTGCATTTAAAGCAGTATTGCGTCACCTTGTCATGGCTTCTCCACAAAGAAGCCTGGGAACTGTGGTTTGTAAAGGCGCCGAGTGATGTTAGGAGACCCCCTATTCTCCGCACCAAGCTACAATTCCCAGAGTTCCCTGGGAAGAGAGACTGACTGCTAAGACTGCAGTTTGCATCCAACCAAGTTATACTCAAAAGTAGACTTACGTTGCGTGAACTCCCACAAAAAAGGCATTTTCAACCCGATCCTCGGGGACCAGGGATGCCAACTTGAATATCATATGGGGGAGGGGGGACAGGTAAGCCCCACCCTCGAAGCACACCATTTGAATAGCAATGCCCATCGGCTTTGGGGGGCCCCTGCTGCCCTCAAATATTTTATTGGGCAGGTGGCAAATAGACCTGAGTTTAGGAGTTGGCTCCTGTGTCTGGGACAAAAGCTGTTGACTTGTTACCTGAACTTAATGTTACCTGCATTTAACGAGGGCTGAGCATGCTCCGTGGAGGCAACAAAATGCTGGCTGGCTTTTGGGTGGGGAGAATGGAAAATTAGGAAGGAGTCGGCGTGGGCTGTTATGGAGAAACGCATGGCTGACTCAGACAGTAAACAGGAAGGCTACACCTCACAACGCTGCGGCAGGTCCCGCTTCTAACTTTAGAGAGGCACCCTAGGCGTCGCTTTCTCAACGATAAGGCTAATAAACGGCAGATAAGCTTCCTTGGGAAGAAACAGGATTCCCACGTAGATGTAGGAAAGCTCTGTGCGCCCTTGCGGTGTACACTCCCTGGATGACTGGCAAAACGGTCCCAGTTTGGGCTTCACGAGAACCAGAGGTGTGCACATTACCCAGAATCCTCTTTGTGGGGCAGGCAAGTTTCCATGATAAAGACACACTTGGGTGGAAAAGGTTTGCCCTGTGGGCAAAAAGTTTGGCATGAAACAAGCTGCGATTTCTCCTTGGACTTTTGGCAGAGAGGAGAGCCCGCTTGACAACAAAAGATCTCTGTTGCCAAGGAAACAGCGGCCGGAGTTATGCTAACAGAAATTAACCTCTGGTTCCTGGTTGAGGAGGACAGAGTTTCTTGGAACAGCCCAGAAGCTGGAATCGTGCCCTGGCTGCTGCTTGGGTCCACTCGGGCAGAATTTCTCAAGATCCGCTGGGGGTGGGCAGGAGTGGGGAGGTGCAGACTATGAATACTTCTTTTCTACACAGCCTAGTTTAAAAATCCATGGCATTGTCCAACCTGGTACCGCACTCCCTCCCAAAACACATCATGTCTTTGAACCTGAAGATCTCCCCTGCAGCGCTTTTCATGTTCTGCTCCTGGTTTATAACCAGGTGGGGAACAAGACAAAAGGCCCTAGAGATGGACTAAAGCAGCTGTGGGGAGCCTGTGGCCCCACAAGCCTAATCAGTCCTGTCAGGCCTCCCCATTTTGACCCATGAGACTGCTTTGGTCAAGGAGCCACCTGCTCACCTATGTACAAGAACTTAGGTGTGGAGCAGATGGAGACATGGCTGGGCTACAAAGGGGTTTTCAGGCACTGCCAAGCGGCCCATCAGCAGAACCTGGAAACAAACAGCTGCAAAGGTCCATGTGTGGCTCTTTTGCAAGACCTAGCGCATCACGGGATCATCGGGGCTTGCAGAGAAGTGTGTGCGGCGCTTCAAAGCCCCGGCAAACAGCTGTCGGGCTGCAGTGCAGGTAGAGAGGCTTTGTGACAGATGGGTCTTCCTGATCCATTGTGCTTGCTAAAAAGCTCTACCCCCTCAAGAAACAAAACAAAACGCCCCGCCCTTTCCACCCATCCCAACCCAGATAAGAAATACGCAGGGGTTATAAACAAAGGACTGAGCAATGTTTATTCCTTATCAGTGATCTTGAGGCAGAGTACATTCCACAGTTAAGAATGCCACACAGTTTTAAGAGTTCAGACTCAGCCCTGTGCCTTTTTGCCCTGGAGAAGAGGCAAATTTGGAATGGCAAGACAGCTCTGACCAGGCCCCCCCCCCCACCCGAAGTAAAAAAAAAGAAAAAAAGAAACAAAGCCTGGCAGGCAAGCAGGAGCACCCAAATGGGTAGGAATTAGCAGCAGAGAATGAGGTTTTCCACTGCAAGACAAAAATCAGAGGATTTCCAGGGTGGGGAGAGACTGGCTGAAAAGTTAAAAATCCCCCCTTTGCCCCCTTAAAAGCACCCCAAATGAAACAGCTACCCGGGAATGTAGTTGTAGAGAATCTGAACCCAGCACCAGGAATGGTCACCTTGTGATCTCTTGGAGGTTGTGCCAGCCAAAGAGATCCTCCTACCCTGTGGGTGTGAGTGTTATTTGCCAGGTAGACACCACAGGAAGAGGTTAGCTGCCCTGCTCCCCTCACACGCGCGCCAAGAAAAAAAAAAGACATTGCAGTGCAGAGTGCTGAGATTCTAGATATTATCCAGGACTGCTTTGCTGGCAAGTTGCTGAGTTAAGACTGCCAAAAACAGTGTCCAAAAAAGAAACGGGCATTTATTTCCTTTTTGTTTTGGTCCAGATAAGTGTAAAAGGAAAGCGGGGTTTAAGGGGCCAGATTCTGGAATGTGAATAGTGAGTTTAATAAAAAATAATAATAATAAAATGTTGCAGTAGGAGGGGCATTTGGCCACTAGAAAAACCACATTGGCATTATGACGGGTGGTGGGGAGAAAAAGGAGACACACACCTTTTTTTTTTTTTTTTGGTCCCTGTATTCTTCAGATGAGTGGTTGGTTGGCCCCAGCATTATATTTAGGGGGGGGAGAGGGGAGGTGTTGTATGGAGGACACCCCCCCCCCAGAGTGTGGTTAAAGCGCTCTTGAGAAATGAGATCAAGAGTAGGCAGGGAGAAGGAAAGAAAGTGTACTCAACTCCAGTCGTGTGTGCTTAAGAGGAAAAATATGGGTAAAAAAAGGGGGGCAGTAAAAAAGAGAGGAGGTTACCAACCAGGGCTGGCACAGGGGGAAAGTGGGCACCAGAAGGCCCATCTCCTCCTGGTCTGCCTTTAAGGCTTCTCGTGGTAGCACAATTTGGAGAGAGACAGAGAGAGAGAGAGATTCTCGGGGATATGAGATGCTGGGAAGCAAGGAGCCATCGCTTGGTGGGGCAGCCCGGCTCAAAGGATCTGGCGTGGCATGCCGTAGCCCGTCATCCCCGCTTGTGAGGCTCCCCGGTTGGTGCCCATCTGCAGGCCGATGACGCTCTGCCCTTCCTTGAGCTTGTCCTCCGGGAAGGCACGGCGGTTCTCCTGGGACTTCCTGTCCGGGGGGGGGAGGCAGGAAGTGAGGGGTAGAAACAAGCACACACATCATTGCAGAAGACATAGCCTAGGAGGTTTGTTTTAAAAAAGGATATTCTAAAAAATTATAACTCGGCTCATTCGTACTGCTTGTCTTTGTTCAGCTTAGAACAGAGTTTCCCAAATTTGGGTCTCCAGCCGCTTTGGGACTACAACTCCCATCATTCCTAGTTAGCAGGACAAGTGTTCATGGATGATGGGAATTGTAGTCCAGAAACAGCAGGAGACCCAAGTTTGTAAACAGTGGGTTAGAAGATCTAGATAGCTAAAGCGCCACCGGATCACATATGAAACTGCTTTACGCTGAATCTGACCATTAGTCTCTCTGGAGTTGGATACAGGGGTCTCTCTCAGCTCTCCCTCCCTGCAGATCCTGAGGACTGAATCCCAGTGGGCTTTCTCCCAGCAACAATTTTTTGAGCACCAGATTTTTCAAAAATGAGGCTGTTTTCTCCAGATCTTCCCGCTGAAGAAACTTAACACAGTTTTATGACCATTTGGAAAGTCCATTCGGCTTTTGTTTTTACGCTGCTTTTACCCTGAATTGTTTATTTGTAATTTTTCTGTAAGCCAAGCTCAGGGAAACTGAAAAGGCGACATTACAGTAATGTCTACATTCCTCTCCTTAGGTCGTCAAGGAAGGCAAAAGGCTGTACCATAGGACCTAATTTTCTTCTAAAATAGTGGTTTTGCCTGAGACTTTCATTATGGAGCAATTTCATTCTTGGCTACCAGGTGTTTTATGGTTATTCAATAGCATATGAAAATTAATAATAGTTAAAACACACCCCTGTAATCCCCCGCCTTCCAAGTTCGGTTGTGATCCAGCATTGCAGCGTGTGCCTGGGGAGGGGTGAAATCTGACCTGTCAGACCGCCCCCCCCTCCGATGTTTCTGGTCTGTACCTCCCATCATCCCCTACCACTGGCCATGCTGGCTGGCACTGAGTCCAACAATATCCAGAGCAGGGATGGCCAATGTGGTGCTCTCTGCATGTTGGGGACTACAAATCCCATCATACCCAATCATTCACCAAAGAGGCTGGGAACTAGGAGTTATATCTGGAAGGCATAGGGCCAGATATGCTGTGGTCTAGAGGACTACAAGTTCATCACCTGTGCAGCAGCAGACTCCGAGCCGCCAGCTGGATAAATGACGTTATGCAGCCGTGTATTGGGAAGTTTTAAAATGTTTTTAATGTGCAGCAGCAGCCTCTCATCTCCTGCCACTGTCACCCAACCTTCCTCTTCTCACAGTAGCTAAATGGGGATAATACTAGCTTACGCAACAAGGTTGTCCCAGTGATGACTGAATACAGTGGTACCTTGGTTGTCGAACGGCTTGGCTCCCAAACAAATTGGCTCCCAAATGCCACAAACATGGAAGTGAGTGTTCCGGTTTGTGAACGTTTTTCGGAAGCCGAACGTCCAACGCGGCTTCTGATTGAGTGCAGGAAGCTCCTGCAGCCAATCGGAAGCCATGCCTTGGTTTTCGAACCATTTCGGGAGCCAAACGGACTCCTGGAACGGATTAACTTCAACAACCAAGGTACCACTGTAATGTTACAGAGTGCTTTTTGGAAGCATTATAATGCAACTACTTCTGGGATTGTTACAGAACAACCCTACGGTGAACAGTGATTTTCTTCCCTTATTCCATGCCTTACAAATTTGAGCCCAATATGGAGTTAGTACACACACACACACACACACACACACACACACACACACACACCCTCTTGCCACAGCACTTACTTAGGAAACCAGTTGGGGTCCCCAACGAAGAGGCCATCTCCTTTAGAGACCGCCAAGCCTCCCAGGTTCATCAAGGTTCTCTGCACGCTGACCATGTGTTTAGCTGTGGGTTGGAAGAATTCAGAAGTCGATCAAATATATGCACCACGTCCAACCTTAACACCATTCTCAAGATCAAGCAGGAGCACTGTGCTCTTTTACAGTCTGGCAGAGACCCCAAAGTGCTGAAGCCAAGGACTGCAAAGGCCACTCCCTTTTACGAGTTAGGCAAGGCGATCTTGCATCGTTTCCCCATAATTTTTTCCTGTTTCGGCTCACCATCACCAGGAAGCAGCAACAGTTACACGAAAAGCTGCTTTGCAAGAAGGGTGAAACCACCAAGTCCAGCGCAGTCTGCTCAGCACAGACTGGCAGCAGCTCTCTAGGGAAGGGGGAGTTTTTCCTCACTACTTTCTACCCAAGACCCTTTTGATTGGAGATGTTTTGGGAATTAATCCTGGGTAAAGCAAGAGGCAGTGTAATGTAGTGGTTAGAGTTTTGGACTAGGCAGACCTGGGTTCAAATCCCCACTTAGCAAAGAAGTTCACTGGGAGACCTCTTAGTCTCACAGCCTACCTCACAGGGTTGTTGTGAGGATAAAATGGAGGGTAGGGTGGAGGGAACAATCTACACAACCTTGAGCTCCTTGGAGGAAAGGTGAGGTAGAAATGTATAAACCAAGAAACCAAGTAAAAGCACTCTACCAAACAACTACACAGGCCATTAAGAATCTACCCTCATCCCACACTGCAGGTTAGGCAAAAATGGAAGGTCGGATCTTAACTTATCCAAACGGCTAGGAGCTTATTTTCTAAAGTGGACCAATTTGGCAGAGATCTGCATTGTTTTTAAAAGTTGTGCCAAAAGAGACACATCCTTGGCCTTGCTTCTGTTTTTCTGCCCTCGACCCTTTAGAAATGGAGAATTCAATGATCCAGATACCAGCTCAAATCAGAAATGTCATTTCCAAGCAGAATGCCAGCCCCCCCCCCCCAAGTCAAAGTGGTGAGGCGACCTCATGCCTGCCCTTTACTTGCTGAAAAAAGCAATCTAGGTTTCTTTTCCTTTCCATCCCTAATTGCCAAGAGGGAATGGGGAGACTTTCCTGGAGACTGCAGCTATGGGAGGGAGCATTAACACTGCAGAGCCCTGATGCGCTCTTCTGGAAGACTGCCGCCCCATAGCAGGCAGGCTTTGAGGGACAGCCTTCAACCCTAACTGCAGTCAGGGAGGAGTTGGGCAAGGCTAGGCTTGGGGAGGCTGGGAGCCAAGTGAGGGGGCCTATGGGCTCCCCACACCTGCCTTAGATCACACGTGGTTTCCCCTCAGAAATGCTCCCTCTGCCCTCCTTCCTTCTCCCCGCCCTCCGCCGCAAATACTTTGTACCTTCCCAGAGGTCCACCGTCTGGAATATGTCTGTGGCCTGAATGCCATACTGCTCAGCTGCACGCAGGAACTGAGAAATCTGCTCCATCTGCTTGAAAGCCATACTAGAACTCTGGATCTTCGCCACCAGCTTCTGTCCCTTGGGGCAAAGGCTGTTGATGAGGTGGCATAACACCTAATCAGGGGCCAGGAAGAAAATGGAGTCTGATGATAATAATAATAATAAATAATAATAATAATAATAATAATAATAATAATAATAATAATAATAATATATTTATACCATGTCCATCTGGCTGGGTTTCCCCAGCCACTCTGGGCACTTCCCAACAGAATATTAGAAACACGATAAAACATCAAACATTAAGAACTTCCCTAAACAGGGCTGCCCTTCAGACGTTTTCTAAAAGTCAGATCGTAGTTTATTTCCTTGACATCTGATGGGAGGGCATTCCACAGGGCAGGCGCCACCACCGAAAAGGCCCTCTGCCTGGTTCCCTGTAACCTCACTTCTCGCAGGGAGGGAACCACCAGAAGGCCCTCGGAGCTGGACCTCAGTGTCCGGGCTGAACGATGGGGGTGGAGACACTCCTTCAGGTATAATGGGCCGAGGCTGTTTAGGGGTTCAAAGGTCTAACACTCTGAGTCAGTGTTAGAAACTCGGATAAATAAGCTAGGCAACAAATGGTTCCTTAAACCAGGGTTACTGCTGCCAAAATGAAATGTTCAGCTGTCATTTTGGGGCCAGGAAGCTCGGAAGTTGTATTTTTCCATACGACCTTTCGGTTCCTGAAATTCATTCCGATTGTGTGCAGATAAAATATATCAGGCAGAATTCTAAAGGACATGTTGCGAGTGTCGTGAAAGCAGTCAAGATCCAAGGATCCCCAGGCAGGCACCTCCAGATGATGGAGCCGTCAGACGCCATCCTGGCACCGCTTGGCTGCAAGTGGCCAATAGTTAGATGTAAAATGTGCCTGGCGAATTTCGAAAGCTGCACTAGGCTCCAGTTAGTAGACCTTGGGTGGTTTTGTACGAAATGGAATAGATCAGGCAAACCTGAAGCTTGCCTGCTCTAGCCCATGGGAGCTCACACCAATGAATACCTGCACCCTCTCCTTAAAGGCACTACACAACTTAGATTGGATTTTTGTAACGACAGAGGGACCCCAAACCTCCTAGGCTGAACGAAGCCACACCGAACTCCTTACCGTTCCATCTTTCAGCCACTCTTGGAAGTTCTTCTTGCCTGGCTGGGGCTGCCCGACTTCCGGCCCACACTGGGCAACGATCCACTGGATTAAAATCTGCTCCAGTTCGTCATCATACTGCTTGTCAATCTTGTTCTGAACCTCCCTGCTGAGTCCGTAAGCGGGGCCTCTGTTTGCCATGGCGGCTGTGTGGGGTTTTTGTGTACCTCGGAAGGCTAGAAAGAGCTAAG
This sequence comes from Podarcis filfolensis, assembly GCF_964270895.1. Lineage (NCBI taxonomy): Eukaryota > Metazoa > Chordata > Lepidosauria > Squamata > Lacertidae > Podarcis > Podarcis filfolensis. Next base: position 13,243,364 of record NC_139620.1, on the reverse strand, counting down.
ACACACAGACCTAAAGAGAGAGAATGATAGAATCACAGATCTGTAGTGTTGGAAGGGAACACAAGAGAGGAGCATCAGCCTGGCTCTCCAGGAAACCTCAGGAGCACATGCTGAATTTGAACTCCCAAAAATACCACGGGTACCATGTTGCCACCTCCTTTTTTGTTGACATTTTAACATTATAGAGAAATGCATATGCCTAAGGTTCTTACAAACAGCTCAGTTTGAAGTGCATGTTTTGGCAGACAGCTAAGTTCTACTTAAGAGTAGACCCACTGAAATTAATGAGCCCAGGTTGGTCACGTTGATTAATTCCAGTGGGTTTACTCTGAGTAAGATTAACATCAGGGTACAACTTATAGTACTTATTTTTCTCTAGACTTTAAGAGGTTTTTAGGAAAAAAATTATAAAGACAAAAGTGAAAGCTCAAAATAAAAACTGTTTCTTTAAAAAGAAAAAAAATCAAAACTATATTTTATTAAATGTCAAGGCAATATAATCCTATCATAACCAGAGACTTTTCTGAAATAATATAAACCCAACAGACAAAAAGTCAGGGGAGAATCTTTCTCTTATGAAACTGGCACTAACCCTCTAATGTCTCAGCCAAGGACCTGCTTTCAGTTGGAGAAGACCGTGATCTCATATCTGTATCTGAGCTGCAGCCCCATGCAATAAATTGGAGTGGGGTGTATGTGTCTGTGTGTGTGTGCTGCTTTTCACTTCCAGAACACTTGCATGTAAATGCCTGCCTGCAATGAACCCTGGACACACTCTGTGGTGTACGGCCTGTGCTAATTACCCATTATAGGTGGTTTTTAGAAATTGCCCTTCCCAGGAACACTCTGCACCTGCTGAGGAGCAAGTAGGATGGGCTGCTGCAGAACAAACAGAGCAGGCGGCGATGAGCCTTTAGCAAGCTACACGGGAATTCTCAGGCCGTGTTCCTTGGCCCAGAGATGGTTAGGTGGAGACAAAAGAGTGATGGTCCTTCCCAAATGCATACTAGTGCAGCTCCTGTTCCAGCAGAGTTTTTTAACATAGACACAAGCCAGCTAAGTCTTCTACCGACCCCGGTTGACTCTTATCATTCTGGTAAGGCAAATCAGGTAGGTTGGTGTTTAAAAACACACACAAGAAGAATGTGGCTTTACAAGAACCTTAAGAATCCCTAGACAAGGGATTGCAGGCGTGGGACAGAAGACTGCAACAGCCCTGGCAATCATAAGTAATTGGGTTGCTAGAAAAGCCAGAAAAGGTTTTAAGTATGCCAGACCATGAAAACAACCCACAAAACATGACATAAAGAGGAGCTTGCTGGATCAGACATGTGGCCCATCAAGTCCAGCATCCTGTTCTCGCAGTGGCCCACCAGATGCCCAGGGTGGAAAACCCATAAGCAGGACCTCTGAGCACAAAAGCCCTCTCTCCCCTCTTGCGGTTTCCAGCAAGGAGCATTCAGAAGCATTGTGACTGTGCAGGCAGAGCGCAGAGCCATCGTGCTCAAAACAGGAAGCTCAGCAAGCAAACTGGCACCAGCAGGAAGGAAGGAGGCGGCGGATGACCCAAGTAACTGCAGAACGGAGAAGCGTTTCCATAGGAAGGGCAAATGAACCTGCCTTATACCCCTGGGCCTATTGAGCTCAGAAATGCCCACTGAGATTTGCAGCAGCCTCCCAGGATTTCAGACAGAGGATGTCCTTAGCCCTACCTGTGGACACCAAAGATGGAACCTTATGCATGCAAAGCAGGCACTACGACTGAGCTATGGCTCTTCCTTTAAAAATAAAGATTCCAGTCCTCATGGCTTTAAATAAAGGCCGGCTTTAAACAGGAACACGGGAATCTGCTTTAAACCAAGCAGTGTTAGGCTCCAATGTCTAGTTGCCCTTTTTTCAGCCAGGCGGCTCTAAAGTCTTCTTTTTCAAATGATGGGTTTCTCAGTTAAACATCTGGCTAGTTCAGATGACAGCCATGAGCCTAGGTTAAGAATTTTGAGAACTTAAAGAATGAAAGTCTCTTGATCCAGGACCAGTCCACATATAAATTGGCCTAATCCGACCTCTTTTTCTTAATGGCGACTGCTCCTGCTCAGGCTGCACAGCCGAAGCATTTTGGTTCCTGAAATTCATTCTGATTGTGCAGATAGAAGTATAACTGGTAGAATTCTATAGGATGTGTTGTTAGTGTGTGTAAACAGTCCAGATCCAAGGATTCTCAGGCATGCACCGTGAGATGGCAGAGACGTCAGGTGCCATCCTGGCACCCAGGCACCTTCACTTGGTCAATAGCCTGGTGCAAAATGCACCTGGTGAATTTTGAACACTGATGCCAAGCCAGATTATTGGTCCATCTAGTTCAGTATTGTCCACACTGATTGGCAGCAGCTCTCCAGGATTTCAGACATGAGTCTCTCCCAGCTGAACCTGGGACTTTTGGTATGCATGGCAGATACTCTTCCATGGAGCTATGGCCCACCATTGCGGATTAGCAATGCCAGCTACTGCATACATCAATAAATCCCTGGAGAGCACACACAGGCCCTTTATGAACCATTACAGCACCCAGCCCAAAGGCTATATTGTTTTGCAAGAGGAGGGGGAGAATGGCAGTTGTGTGGAGGCGGGGGCGATTAAATACCTTCTCCTGGGGCTTCGGAGAGTTCCCTTTCAAGGGATGCTGTTTTACAAGTAGGTGGGGAATCTCTGCTTGCTCAGAGGCCAGGCACACCCCAGTTTGCCTTTGCCTGCAGGGCAGGATCTGTGCCAAGATGCAATGCAAGGGCAAGGCCTGAGTGGTTAGATCAGGCTTGTAAACAGACAACTCGCCTGGGGTGATCAGTAGTTGCTTTCAAGTGATCAGAGAGAACATGTTAAAAGAAAACACACACCAAAACCCCAACCTGCAACTCCCCCTGCCTCCTATTGGGTCACAAATTCCCATGTCTCACCGTTTTTTTTACATGCACTATCCAAACTAGGAACAAGGGAAACGGTCTGAGAGAGAGTCAAGCTATTGGTCCATCTAGCGTATTCTGGTCCGCAGTGACTAGCAGTGGGGATTGAACCCAGAACCTTCTGCATGCCAAGCAAATGCTCTGTCCCTGAGCTACAGCATCTTCTTCCCCATATTCAAGTGATCTGAAGTGCTGCCACACGGATGATGGAAGCAAGCTTGTTTTCTGCTGCTCCAGAGGGGAGGACCCAAACCAACAATTCAGATTACAGTACAGTGGTACCTCGGGTTAAGTACTTAATTTGTTCCAGAGGTTCGTTCTTAACCTGAAACTTTCTTAACCTGAAGCACCACTTTAGCTAATGGGGCCTCCTGCTGCCGCCACGCTGCCGGAGCACGATTTCTGTTCTCATTCTGAAGCAAAGTTCTTAACCTGAAGCACTATTTCTGGGTTAGCGGAGTCTGTAACCTGAAGCGTATGTAACCCGAGGTACCACTGTACAAGAAAGGAGATTCCAATTGAGTATCAGCAAGAACTTTCTGACAGTAAAAGGTGCTTGACTGTGGAACGGACTCCCTCAAGAGGCGGCGGACTCTTGTTCATTCTGCAGCCAGCTATCCCGACAATTTTTATTTTTTATTTTAAAAAGAGCATGTGTAGGCCTTTTTGAGTATATGCAAGTTTTGATTCAGGAAAGAGCAAGGACACTTTGAAAAGAACTCCGGGCCAGAAGCTTCATTTTGCAGGAAAACCTAAGATCGACCGGGGAGGTGGTAGTCAGAACAGAAGCCTCCTTCCAGGAACAGCGCCCTGAAAATGGGAACAGCTCTTCTGCCAAGGAACCAGTTTTACACTCCAGCAGATTCTCACAGGCCTCCCTGCCTCAAATCCCCCAGCAATTCTCAAAAGCTTACAGAACCACCCACCGTAGCCCATTGTCCGACCCTCTCCAGACAACACTGCCAGCCATTGTCTCTTGCTCTCTCCAGACCTTCTGTGCCCCCCACCCGCCACAGTCTGGGAAACTGGGGTGGGGGAGGAGAGAAAGGAAGAGAAGCCCCCCCCCCAGCTGCTCCGCAGGAGGCCTGAAATTTGGAGCCAGCCACAAGCTGGCCAAGGAGGAGCGCCTGGGGCCTTCTCAAACCACACTGGGCTGACAGTACATCTGCGGGGCTGCCAAGTTTTTAAACACGTGGAACCTCAGGCCTCTGAGCATGTGCAGTGTGCCTCCCCCCAAACCCTCATTTTTAAAAAAGGAGTGGCAAGGTCACTCTCAGTGCTGGTTCTTTTTTATTTGAAAAAATTATCCCTCAAAATAAGAGCATATACAGTGGCACCTCGGTTTTCGAACGTAATCTGTTCCAGAAGACTGTTTGACTTCCGAAATGTTCGAAAACTGAGGTGCAAAGGGCGGTCTGCAAATTTGAGAAAATTGAGAAACACTCAGCGGAAGCCGTTCCGACTTCTGAGGAGTGTTCGAAAACAGAAGGATTTACTTCTGGGTTTTTGGCGCTTGAAAACCAAAAGGTTCAACTTCTGAAACATTCAAAAACTGAGGTAAGCAGAATTGTGGAGTTGGACGGGGTCATCTAGCCCAACCCCTCTACAATGCATAAATGTTTTTGTATTGGAGGCAATCTTAACACCGTTAGGCCATCTTGCTTGGCACTGTCTGCCTCAGGCCCAAGGACGGGACATAGCCCCCAGGGCTTCTTTATCTGACCCTGCTCCCAAAACCAGGCCTCTCATAGAATTGTCAGGTTGGAAGGGGGCACCAAGGGTCATCTAGTCCAACCCCCATGCAATGCAGCCTTTGAATGCTTTGTTTTTGGAACTGTGATTGGGCCTCTTGCTTGCCGGATTGGAGAATCAAGAAGCATGTGTTCCGTGTGTGCAGAATCCTCTTGATTTCTGTGGGGTGGGATCCATGGGCGTGTTCACACCACTGCCTTAAGAGTGCTGTGAAGCTGCTGTTTTCTTAGTGTGTTTCACAGGGCTCCCCCTCCCCAGCCCAAGCTGTTCAGATCAGCATAGCTTCAGTAGTGTCAGATTCGCTTCTGCTCGTGTCCACACCAGCAAGCGCTGGGGCGCCTTTACCCCTATATGCAGGGGTGTCCACACCTGAGCTAGAGCTGAACTAGAAATGGCTTAAGGACTTGAACTGGAGGGAAGATGGTTTGAATAATAGTATCTTAAACAGTAGCATTTTACACAGGGTACACAGGCATTTCAGATAACGGTTGTGTGAAGGCGGGATTAAAACCTCAGCACTAGGAATGCAGTAAATGGAGAATGGACAGGAGCCTGAGTCTACAGTCCTAGTCTACTCTGCAAAGAGGTAAGACTCTCATGGAACAGCAGGCAGGTGAAGCCAGGTGAAGCTAATGGCTATGGGCTACTGCAACAAAATACGGTTCCCCCAAACCCATTTCACAGAAGGCCTGGTGGTAGGAGTTAAGACACAGTGGAGAGTTTTAAATAAGAGGTTGGGTGGCTGTCTGTCAGGGATTCTTTAGTTGCGACTCCTGCACGGCAGGGGGTTGGACTAGAGGACCTTTGGGGTTGCCCTTCCAACACTGCAGTTCCACGACGAGAGAAACACAGAGCAGGCTGCAATTCTATGCGTACTTACGTAGGAGTAAGCCTCAACACACTCAGCCAGACTTGCTTCCAGAAGCACAATATTAAGGAAGTTTTAAGCAAATTTGCCTTGAGCCCCCAAACTCCACCAGAAGGCAGCGTTCAGGGACCCATCAATTCAGAAAAAAGGGGGGGGGGAGTTATGAAACAGGATTAAACCGAAAGGTCACAGATTCCTCCTCTTCACACACTCAAGACTGAAGCCAGGCTTTCCATACTGATGTGAATCTCTCTTCCTGGCACCTTCTAATGCCCCCCCAAAGTCTTCTAGGAAATAAAACAACTCTCCCCCACCTCACTCCCCCACTTTTGAACACTTGTTGGGGATGTCTGAGACCTGAACTGATTTCTATTTTTAAAAACAGTTATATAAACAGGAGGGTTGTTTTTTTGTAAAAAAAGGAAAAGAAAACGGAGAGGTTGAGTAGTATCACAACGAAGTTATGTGCAACATCTTAAATCACTGGATTCTCTCATTTTCTCAGAGGCAAAAGCAAAGGGCAAAGAAACGTATATAATTTGCCTTTGCACGACAGGCCAGATTCTGTATACATTCACACAGCCCTTTCTATCCTTTCTTCCCACAAGGAAGAGGCATTATCAGCTTGCAAAGACATATTTCAGCCAGGCGAAAACACTCAAAAGAGGTGCAAAGCAGGGTTTGTGAGGTGTGAAGTTTGTGAGGAGTCCTGAGGGCCACCTTTGGCCCCCAGGTTGAGGCTTCCCCATTCCTGGAATTAAGACTCTGCTAGAATTTACCCATAATCCATCAGGGTTTTGCACCATGGATAGATGCACTGGGAGTTAGGTATGACGTGAAGGATCAAAGTGAGACAGGTACAACGCCCTTGCAAGGTAGGCCGGTATTCTTGTCATCCCATATTAGATGTGTGTGTAGGTGGACTGCACTTAAAGATTCAGGGATAGAGAATAAACCTCTCCTTTTATTCTTGGAGCCCTTTCACTAGTGCTACAAGCAGGCACACTGGGGCCTCATCAACAACCCCTTGAAGTCTGTTCAAACCAATTAAATAAGTACACACTGCTTTGTTCAGATCAAATCTGAATTCAGGTGTTCAAATTCATTTTGCCCAACACCACATTAGGTGACTGGGCCCGCAAAGTGTGTCGTCACAACACACCGCCCTTCATCCGAAGATCACAGGGTGGCTCACAACATAAAAATTCTAAAATGAGAACACAAAACACATAATAAAATAAAAACAAGAACAAACCAATAAACCCCCTTCCAACATTTTAAAGGCCACAGAACAGGCATGTCCAAAGTCCGTTTCAGGGACCTAATCAGTCCTCCGTGGCAGTATATGTATAAAAACCCTTTAAAAAGCTCAAGAACTTTGGGGTAAAATTGTAAAAAAGCTCAACAACTTTGGTCGGCCCTCACGCATGTTCACTTCATCAAATCTGGCCCTTTTTGAAAAAAGTTTGGGCACCCCGCCATAGAATGTTCAGCAGCCAAAGGTTATATAGAAACATTTTTGTCTGGCGCCTAAAGGATATGTGGTAAAGGTGCCAGCGAAGCTTCCCTGGGGAGAGCATTCCACAAATGGGGAGCCACCACCGAAAAGGCCCGTTCTCGTGTTGCCACCCTTTGAACCTCCTTCAGAAGAGGCACATATGGAGAGAGGTGGTCCGTAGCCAAATAAGGCTTTATGTTGAAGTCAAGAGGGAGGGAGGAAGCAGCAAATTGCAGGTGTTGTGGACAGAGTCTGGATTATTCTTCGATTTGTTGCCCACCCTTCACCATGCAGTCCCTGGAATGGAGAGGATAGAGGGGTGCAACTCAGCTTGCAGAAGAGGGCTTTGCATGGTGTTAGACAGAGTTAAAGACTCCCAGGCTGTCCTCGTATCTTTAACTTCAGCTGACCTGTCATGGTTTAGACTGATACTCAGGTTGCATCCTTTTTTCTTTCTTTTTTTACAACCTCCTCCTCCTCCCACTTCTATCCTGGACCTCAAAATTAGAGGTTATCTTTAACTATGAGAGAACAAGCATGGCTGCCTTGTTCTTCTCCAGACTAGTACTAGAAACCTTTTTTCTATCCAACTAATGCAGATCCTACCACAAACAACAGCATCTCTGTGCATGGTTGCAAAAAGTCTACCCTCTAACCAAAATTCACTAGGTTAAATGCTGCTCGCTACCTACTTAAAGGGGTTTCAATAGGGAATTGAACCCTGCGAGCCCATTAGAAGGGGGCTTAACCCTTTGCCCTCCACTGCAGCCCTGTAGCCCCCCCCCCCCAGCCTACGCCTGCAATTTGCATTGCCAAAAAGAGTAGATGCACAATGGTTGGAGTGTGCAAGAGGTGGTTAAGAAATGCACATTGGTCCCAGGCCCTCTTCACAGACAGATTCCATGTATGCTGCTGCCCAGCTCAACTTACATTACCCCTGGCATACATAGTCTAAAGCTCATCTCAGTCCTTGGTGTGCATCTGTGTTCAGGGAATGTACTGTGTGTCTGTTTGGTGCTTCTATTAAGGCAGCCCATGGAGGCTTTCTACTGAAGAAGTTCCCAGCCCCAGCCTAGAAGGCAAGGGAAACAAAGCTGGGGGAGAGAGAGAGAGAGAGAGAGAGAGAGAGAGAGAGAGAGCTCTCCATCTGATCCTCACCTGCAGGGCAATTTCCCTTCATTCCAAGCGATCAGGGAAAAAGTGCCCATTTACACACCTTTACCAAGTATGCTGTGAGTTAAACCACAGAGACTAGGACTTGCCGAATAGAAGGTCGGAAGGTCGGCAGTTCGAATCCCTGCGACGGGCTGAGCTCCCGTTGCTCAGTCCCTGCTCCTGCCAACCTAGCAGTTCGAAGCACGTCAAAGTGCAAGTAGATAAATAGGTACCGGCTCCGGCAGGAAGGTAAACGGCGTTTCCGTGCACTGCTCTAGTTCGCCAGAAGCGGCTTAGTCATGCTGGCCACATGACCTGGAAGCTGTACACCGGCTCCCTCGGCCAATAAAGCGAGATGAGCGCCGCAACCCCAGAGTCGGCCACAACTGGACCTAATGGTCAGGGGTCCCTTTACCTTACCAAGTGCCAGGTTTGCCTGCCCTTTAGCAGCAACCATTTGCCAAGCAGAGGGCAATGCGGGGTCATGCAGTGGAGGAAAAAGAGTGCCAGAACGCTCAAAGATCAGACTCAATCATCTAGAGAGTGCAGAGAGGCCCCACCGGATTTCAGAGCGGAAGCCACCCTAGAAGAGGCAGGCACAGGGCCAAGTTAGCAATCAGGAAGCAAAGGAGGTTTCAGATAGGGACAATTCCTAGAACCGGCAAGGCTTTGCGGGGAGGGAGAGGGGACTCTCAAGGCTTTTCCTGCAGTTAACCTAAAGGAGAGACCACTCTGGAGCCAGATCAAGTGTGCTAGCAAGAACAACGTTTAGGAAAGAAACAGGAAACCCTTTCCCCTCCCCAGCCATTAAGAAGGGGAAAGGAGGAAAGGGGGGGGGGGTCACCTGGGGACAGGTCTGTATGCCAAGCAGGCTGTGTTGCTCTAGCCATTATACTGCCCATAGCTCAGGAGTGCAGAACCTGTGGCTCCCAAATGCTGCTGTACTATAACTCCCATCAGCCCTAGCGAGCATGGCCAATGGGAATTGTAGTTCAGCAACATGTGTAGGGCCAGAGGTTCCCCACGCAACTCATGTACACTTTTTATTAAAAAAAGCCTACGTGCCTAATTCAGAGGTGGGGAACCTCAGGCCGGGGTCCAATGCAGCCCCCCAGGCCACTCTGTCTGGCCCTTGGAAGGCCACATTACACAGCCTGTGCTCCAGCGCTTTTGCAAAAGGTGAAAATGTTTTAGTTGCCCAGGCTTAAAATAAAAAAAATTGTTACCACTTTCTATTGCTGGTTTAACATCACTATACAGTGGTACCTCAGGTTACATACGCTTCAGGTTACAGACTTCGCTAACCCAGAAATAGTGCTTCAGGTTAAGAACTTTGCTTTAGGATGAGAACAGAAATCGTGCTCTGGCGGTGCGGCGGCAGCAGGAAACCCCGTTAGCTAAAGTGGTGCTTCAGGTTAAGAACAGTTTCAGGTTAAGAACGGACCTCTAGAACAATTTAAGTTCTTAACCCGAGGTACCACTGTACAGTACTTTAAAGGTTTTAGTTAGTGCTTTTTTCTGAAGGGATGCAGGGGTACACATACCCGTGATGGCGGCCTTTTGTCCATTTACTGTATTTATTTTTCCCAATTTGAACTATAAAGTGGTGATTTTCTTCAGCCAAAATAAACATTTTTTAAAAAGAAAAAAAGCACTGGTTTTAATTTATTCCCGTTCTTTGTTAATGAGATGATGGTGCTAGAGAAATGCTGTAGATATCTGGACCACTTGAGTGACCAACCAGGCTGTGCAGGGTAGACAAGGATTTGCATGTGCCAGTACTTTTAGGGACTTATCCATAAACCTGCTATAAAGCTACTGTTTGCTTCTGCAGGCATTCTGCAATCCATGAAGGCAGCTGCCCCATGGAGGCAGGTCCACAAGGGCAAACAGTATGCTGACCCACCAACCGGTCTGCCTTCTTTCTTACAACCAGTCAGGAGCTGCCTCTGTCTGTCATTGGCTCTGGCTTCTCCTATCCTTGGTCTCCCTCCTGCCTTCCACCCCACCAGCCAACCTCTGTAGATGCCAGCCCATGACCTCCATACACACTGCCCAGGCTTGCGCCTGGAGAAGTCGCTGTGCTGCTGCCAAGGCAGCAAAAACAATGCAGCCGTTACAAGTTACCAGTCTCTGCAGCCACAGCAGGCGCCATGATTCCCCAGCAGTTTGACTTCACCCCTAGAGGCACACTCCATTGTCTCTTGAGACAGATGGATACCAACAACAGTGAGCCAAGGGGAAGTTTTGCTCTAGAGCAGAGGGCGGGTGATCTTGATTCTAGGGGCCAAATGCAGCCCCCCAGGTATCTCTCTATCTCTTGGGACTTTCTCCAGACTACCCCCCTCTTTACCCCCCACTGTCCTGCACTGGCTCATTTGGAACACACCTCTCATTTTCTGAAATACAGGGGGTTGGTTACCTGTATGCTGGTAAGAGTTAAAGAGCCAGTGTAGTGCTTAGAGCGCCAGACAAGGACCAGGCAGGTCTAGGTTTCAAATCCCCACACAACCCTGAAACTCGCTGGGTGACTTTGTGCCCCTCACTGTCTCTCAGCCTAAGCTACCTCGAAGGGTTGTTGTGAGGGCAGAACGGTGTGCCCGACCAACTTGAGCTCCTTGGAGGAAACATGGAAAATAAGTAGAATAAAGCAAGCTGTCAGAACCCCCTGCCAGGTTCATGTTCAAATGCATGGATTTAGATGTTAAAAAGTCTAATCCAGGGTAGGTCAGCCAAGGAAGAGTCTATTACAAGAGAGAGAGAGAGGGAGAGAAGGAGAGAGAGAGAGAGAGAGAGAGAGAGAACCTCCTCCCCAAATCCTTTGGGGCATCTGGATGAAGCACAAAGGCTGCAGCTGCTGACGTTTTATTGGGCAGTTACACTTATGTAGATCCACCATTCAGTCTCAATTGCGGCTGCCTATAAAACTCTCCCAGCCTCCGATCTCTGCCTGTCATTATGGCTCGTAAATAGGTTGCTGCAAGGCCTTCCTTCCTTTTCAAATAGATGTTCCAAGCCAGTAAAGCTACAGTTTGGTTCAAGCCTGCTCCATTTCAGAGGCACAGTCCAAGATAATATATAAATATATATTGACCCCAGAAGCAGCTGAGGAAGGAAAGGTTTGTCCCTGCTCTGGCTCCAGATGGGGTGTCCTGCAGCAGCCGCAAGCTGCCCCCGCTGCAACCGCAGTATAATATTGCAACCCCAGTTTTCCCTGCCCTGATACGGTGACACATGAGCGAGGCAGGGATGGATGCATCATGCAGACAGCGCCTATTCCAAGTGAAAGAGCCCACTGAAAACACCCTGGCAAACCACCTCTCCATTTCAGGTTTTGAAGCCAACAGCCAGCCTCCGCCCCAGATGTTTATTCCATTCATCCATTTGAATAATAAGGATGGGGTCTTTCTCAGCCCACTCCAAGATGCTGGGACCTGAACCTGGAACCTTCCGAGCACCAAGCACAGGCTAGCAACACCAAGCTACGGGCCTTCAGCCTTGCTTGGAATTTGCTGACCACACTAAGCTGTCCTTTACCCGTCAGCCCGACAGACACCAAGCAAGCCTGGACATGCTAAATCTGAATGATGCCAGGGGCCTCCTAGTCTCAGATTGTTGCTTATTATCTGGCAGCGCCAGCTCTGTAGGAAAAGAAGCTGGGTTTTGTGGGAAGATGTGCCAGGTAAGGGAGATTGTGGCAACATGGAAAAAAGTGCAAGAGTCATTTAAGGCTGTGAGTTGTGAGACTCACAACTGTGGCAGGATTCTTTGTGGTGGCACTAGTCCAGGTTTTTAACCAATGAACTGGTGAGGGGTTGAAAAAACCACCTTTGGTTAATATATAGCCACCCTAAGGGCTTCAAGTTACACTGAAAAGCAGCTTATTTGTAAGGTAAACACAGCCCTGTGAACAGCAAGGTGGGGGAGATTTGCTGTTGTGCTATGGTCAGGTCCAGCTTACAGTCATATATTAGGCAACTGTTGACTTCTGAGTGTACCTGTACCCAAAAGTTGTGAACCCTTTGACAAGGCATTTGCCAGCCTCTGTTTTCTCAGCTGTGAAATGGGTGAAAAACTGGGGCCAGTTTAATTGACAGAGCAGAGACACCGCAAAGGAACTCTAACTAAGGCAGGTGATGCCGACCAATCCTGTCATGATGTGTTTTCAAAACAAACGTCCTAGCAAGCACTTTAACACTGAAGTCACTGAATAACAGGCTTTTGAAAGAAAAAGAGGATTTGATGGAAGTCTTAGCATAACTTTTCCTTTCCAATATGGATACTTCCCAGCCAGGACAGTTAAACATCTGATGGGAGAGACTTTCTCTGAATTAAAATATCTTCTAAAACCAGAAGCAGCTTGGCTTTGGTGTGTGTTTATAGAGAAGAGAGTGGAAAAAGTTATTTTACCCATCCTCTGGGTTACCCAGGAGGAAGGGTTCAGTGTCGGAACATCTGCCTTTGCTTGCAGAAGGCCTTGGGTTCAATCCTTGGCATCTCCAATTCGGGTTGGGAAATACTTCCTGCAGGAGACCCTGAAGAGACGCTGCCAGTCCGTGTGGGCAATGTCAGTCCTTGGCCTGACTCAGTGCCAGGCAGATCCCCATGTTCCTAAAGCCAGCACAATTTATCACACTAACACAGCAAACAGGCTCCTGAGAATGACGGCCTTAATTTTAATCTGCACACTAGCATTCCTTTTCCATCCACGAATGTCTCCTGGCACACTGTCTCGCGTTCCTGACTGCCTGACTGCCAGTTTGGGTTTTTCTCCCCGATGTAAGAAGAGAGCATCTTCTTCCAGCCTCGCGCACGCCTCATTACGTACTCAAAGGCTCTCAAACATCCTGCAAGGTCCGCTGACACAAAACCCATTTCACGGGTCCTTCAAAGGATGTAGAGGCCATGGTTGCCCCTGGTTACACCACCTGAGAGGCTAAGGCAGGGGTGGGGAGCCTTAGACCAGAGGGCCATATGTGGCCCTCCATACTTCTCCATCTGGCCCCTGAGGCTCTCCCCAGCTCACACCCCTCCCTGCCCCACCTTTGAACATTCCTCAAAGGTTTGAGCCTGGTTGGAAATCTGTCCCTGAACTCTGACAATGCCAGAGGAAAGAGAGACAAACGTGTGTGAAAGGCTCAAAACAGGCCTACTGAGGAAATTTAAAATCTGCATTCAGCATACCACCTGCTTTTGCCTCTGGCCCTGCTCACGACTGTCATGTGGCCCTCAGAAGCAGTGTCAGAAATTAGCCAGGTGCATTTTGCTACTGGTACAGGTCTAATCTGCAAGCATGTAGAGATCTCTGGATACCAGGCTGGTGGCCGACGTCTCCATCTCCACTTTCGTGATTTTATTTCTTTAACATATAAAGCAGTATAGCAATGAAATGAAGAATTAAAATAATAGCAAATCTCACTGGAACAAAATAAATGGTGCCTAGACATTCTAAGGAATGCAGGCTGGAGAAAACCCATGAGGAATCATCAGGCTAGGGCAGATTGGAGAACCACAGAGAAAGGGTGGTGTAGTGGTTAGAGCGCCAGACTAGGACCTGGGAGACCAGGGTTCAAATTCCCAAGCTGCCATGAATCTCACTGGGTGACCTTGGACCAATTTCACTGAGGATGGGGAAGAATGATGTATGCCACCCTGAGTTCCTTGTAGAAAAAGGTAGGGTGTAAATGCATTAATTATTATTTTTACACCCCAGCCACTCTGGGCAGCTTCCAGCACATACAAGAATGATAAATAAAATTCTGCAATTATTATTTTTTAAGGTGCAGGATTGTGCTTCATTCCTCCGTTGCCGCTTAACAGCGCAAGCTTTCCGAAGGACGAAGAGAGGAGATAGCCTGGGGAGTCAGGGGTATTTGAACATTTTATTAGCCTGTGTTTCCTCCTCTTTCTTTCCCCCCTTCATGAACCTGGCCTGGCCCCAGCTGCCGGAGGAGTAAGAAGATCTCTTTTTGCCCGCATTCCAAGTAACAGCTACTTTTCCCTTTTATGTGCAAGAGGCGAGGGAAGTGGCAGTTCTCAAAAGCGTGATTAAGCACCGCGGCCAACACCCCGGCTCACCCCATCTCTTGCCTCCTCTTCCAGTACAGCTTTTTCTGAAGCCACAGTAGCCCTTGCCAAAAAAGGCACATTTTTTCTCTCTGCAAAAGTAGGGAGGGCAGTGGAAGATGGCCAAAGTCAGGAGCTGCAGCTTATGGGGTCCCGGGTGTGTGTGAAAAAAAACAAACACTTTCCTCATATTTATACAAGGCACTGTTGTAGCAATACAAACTTTTCCTTGCACTCTCGGTCCCGTAAGGCCTAATTTGGGTGGAAGAGGCCACAGACAGGCTCAGCCAGTCTCATACAGGCCTATTCCTCCAGCGTCTTTGTGCCCCCACCCCCACGACCCCCACCAGGCCTCAGGCAACCAGCCAGGTGTCTGTGGGAAGTTCACAAGCAGGGCAGCAAGAAAGCCGTGGCCTTCCCCTGCAGCTGCTCTCTGGCATTCAGGGGTAGACTGCTCTTGAGTACAGAGGCTCAGCTGCCCACAGGTCTAATCAGGGGCATCTTAACCTGCCCCCAACCCCCAGATGTTGAACTGCAATTCTAGCCATCATGGACAGCAGTCAGGGTTGCAGTGTCAGAAACTCAGATAGGTAAGCTAATCGCTAAATGGGTTGATGGGAGTTGTAGTGGAGGAACATCTATCCAGAGGGGACCCAGATTAGCTATTGATGAGATCAGCTACAAAGAATGCTCCTTAGTTTGATCCGCCCGGGATCATCATGCAAATCCAGCCTTGCGATCCCCTTGATTGGGGATCCACTACACAGGGAAGGCTTTCACTGGTGCTGTAGATTTCAAGCTTTCATTTTCTTTTTTTGCAATTGGTCCTTAACCCTCCTAGAAAGGAAGTCATGGGGTAAAACGTTCAGGTACTTTCCAAGCGGTTTCCGAAATGAGAGAAGTGGTACAAATATCTTGTATATGTTTTTCCTGGTAACGATAATGCTGGCTGTTGTGTGTGCCTGACTGTAAAATCAGTACTGTGAGTTCTCCACAGTCAGGACCAGCAGGACACAGCTGGCACCCCATAGTAAGTGCACAAGGCTGTCAGAAGAAGCTCTCTCTTTTAATCTGCGCTATTTCATGCTCCCCCTCCCCGCCACCATCGCCAACTATTTTGTGACCGACGCCTTTTAGCAATACCTCAAAATTCAAACCCCATAGCAGCACAGCCATCTGCAAGTCTGTCTTGAGTCGCTGGAAGCCCCCCCCCCCCAAGTTCAGGATGGACAAAATCGTCCGGCGCATGTGCTGGGTAGATGTGCAAGCATGTTCTTCACGCTAGAGATCCAGGGTGCTTCCAGACTGTCTCTATTTTCAGGCGGGGTTCAAATCACACACCAGCAAATTCAAGTTGTGCAAGTAATTGATTTGGCACAACAAAACTGCTTAACCCAACTTTTAAAAACAACAGATTTTTTTTTCCAGTAAAGGAGACAGGGAAACGCACTGGAAAATGGGACACGAACGAGCAAATTGACACAATTGAAAGCTCGCCAAGAACAAACCATAATGAATGCTCAATATATAGCCGATATTTACTAACCTCCCCACAAAATTTGCGCAAACAAATCAGAAGGAATGCTCAGCAAACAGGTCACCTGGAAGCAACCCAGTTCTTTGCACATGCTCAGGAGCACTGCCTGGGTTTAGAAAAGTTTACTTTGCCCATACTTTGCACACGTGTGCCTAGGAGGCAGGGAATTTGTTCCACTTGCCAACACCTCGAGTAAGGGCTCTGCAGAGGTCATTTCCACTGTCTGGTCGCTGTTAGAATCTAAAAGGCACCAGATTAAAACCCCACCCTGGCAACAATAATGGAGTGCGGACGGGGGTGGGGGGTGGAATTGAGATTCTCTAGGACCTACATACCCTCCAAGGCAGCAAAGTCAGTTAAACGTTTATTTAAGAAAAGAAAGCCAGGACTTGTGTCTGAGCCACACCTTTTTCCAAAACAAACTAAACGAAACCGCTGATCCTGGAAAGAGGACAGATAACACACGCAGAGCTTGCGGCTCCTGGCTTCCTCTGCTGCAGCCAACTTTAATTATTTTAATCAAGCTCTAGTCATATTTTAATTTAGTAGAATTAAAAAAAAATGCTGACCTGCTAGTGACATGGGAAAGGGAGCTTCCCCATTTGCATTGAAGGTAATAAGGAGAGGTGCCTAATAAACATGGGATCCCAGAGTTCAGGCCTCTGCCATTTCACAAGGCCTCACAAGGCCTGCTCTCAGCCACCCCTCCCGTCTCCATTTCTGGAGGTGGACTCAGCCGCTCCACCAATTCCAGGAAGTAGCAATCAAGTTAGCCAATTCCCTTCCTCACTCTCCAGAAGCGATAAGCAGAGGCTCAGGTTGTACATTCCAAGGCAGAGGCAAGGAAACCTCAAGCCTCCAATTTTCGTGCACCTGGAATGCAGGCAAAGTAAAGCTCACACCTGTTGCCCACCCACCACATGCATGCCTGCCCCCCCCCCCATTTGCTGGCTCTGGTATACCAGGCAGTATGGCGGCAGTATTAAATGCTTCACTGCCTCATCATTCAGCAGGTGACAGTGTTAGGGAGAAGTAGTCCCTGTGTACAGACAAGCGCATGCACAGATCACTGCGAACCAAGAAACGGCACAAAAGGGGGCAAAAACGGCCTTAAAAATAGCATGAAATGGCAAAAATTGCACCTCGCAATCCCAGAAGCCTTTGCACCAACCTTTGAGTTCTGTAGAGAGTTGGGAGTTTGAGCAAGGGGGCTTGGAGGGAGCGACCATGGTGGGGTTTGGTGGATTTTTTGTTTTTAAATGGTTTTTTGAGGGTTTCCAGAGGTTTGGAGGGTGTTTGCAGGCTTTTCCAATGGTGTTGCCAATATATGCAATTTCAATTAAAACATACAGTTCCTCAGAAATCAGCCCCCATGTAAACGGGGAGTTGCCTGCTATGTAGAAATCTAACACCAGAGATAAAGTTCGGCCTCACAGCCTCTCCACCACGCAGGAAGTGCTGCCACCATCTGTGAAGGCTGCAATGCAGCTGCAGGTGGTACAGCCCAGGCAGAGATTTACCGCTTGATTTATGCCATCAACAACAGCAGCAATTTACCCTGTCAAGGGATGTGCTTATTTAGGCTGTGTTCAACACCCGCCCCCCCCAAACACACACCTCAACCAGGCAACCGCTAACCACAGCAACATAGGCCAATGTGCAAGACACAGACATACGCACCCATGTTAAAAGGAGAGTTAATAAATCACACACACACCAAGCTGCGTCAATCATCTGTTTCCATCCTCATGGTCACCTGTACGGATCACTGGACAGGTGGGTTTGAGGGCCACCTGCCATTTCAAGATTCCCCACAATGCCCTGGGAATAGCACTACTACCTAGCAGGGCATTGTGGGTATCCAAGCTCATTGCCAACCACCAAGACCTTTGACACGGAAGCCCACCTAGGGAAGAGCCCTCTGCCCACCCGAGACGCTCTGCCAAAGGCCTCTTCAGACCCAAAGCCAGCCTTGATCTGCATGACTACAAGTGATTTTAGATGAAGCTCAGGCTCCAGAACCTGAAGGAAAGCCGCAACCCAGCCTTGAAGCAAGAAGCATTATCAGGTACATTCCAGCCAGCAAAAATATTCAGGGCCTTGTGAGGGGCATGGCCTGGGGAGAATGCCAAGGGCTGGACAGAGAGGCTTTGAGGGCCACCACTGGCCCCTCGGCCCAAGGCTCCCCAGCCCTGGTTTATGACTTCCTGGGCCCAAAGCTCCCATTGCAGAATTGACCCAAGTCTAACAAAGGAAGCTGTGTGTGTACTGGAGGAGAGAAGGCAGGCAAGAAATAGGGCGGTTTCCTTTTGCTTAAAATTAAAACGGGTCCTATCCCTTATTATCAGGGTGTTCCACACCCATTTCAAACAATGCAGCATCAATTACCAGCTCTATATGTGTGCCAATTGCTTGCATAGCTTTGGGAGACAATGGGGGTGTAGCTGAAAGGAGGCAGCTTCCAGGTCATGGAGGTTTATGGTATAAGTTAGCCCAGAGCTTATTTTGGGGTGCAGGGGTGTGCCAACTCCAGTTCCTTATTCAGGCTGCCCAAAACAAGGAGCCCACTTCAGCCTCAATGTCAGCATATCAAAGACTACAAAAGTCAGGGCACCTGGAACATTCAATATGCATCTGGAGTTTTATAACTCTCTTGCAGCACCCAAAGCAATTCTGACCTGTCTTATCAGGTTGTCAGCAGTATCCACATTACAGACACAAAACCAGGTTTGCTTCCCAGGTGAGACACAGAGCTGAAAACATACTAGGGGAGTTCTACATGGGTCTGCTGCATCCACACATTACTTTTGCCTTTCAACATCTGAAAGTGTGCCAAGGGCCTTGCAAGTTTTTAAGGCAGAGGCAAGCCCTGAACACTTTTTGAAATGTTGTTAATCAGATCAAGGTTCTACCTAACTCACTGCTGGCTACACAGCAGTCACTCTCCAGGGCCACAGGGTTAAACGACTTCTCCCTTATTATCTGCTGCTGATCTGTGAAAAGGACATGTCAGAATTCAAAACTGGGGTCATCCGTATGCAAAACAGGAGAGCCACTTTGGGGCTACACCCCCATCCTGCTTACCCTGTATTTGGGAGGGTCACAGAATCACAGAGTTGGGAGGCACCCCTAGGGTCATCTAGTCCAACCCCCTGCAATGCAGGAATCTCACCTAAAGCATCCATGACAGTAGCCAACATGTAATTGTTACTGGACTCTGTGGTTCCTCTTAGCCCTGACCATTGGTCCTGCTAGCTGGGGCTGATGAGAGTTGGAATTAAACAACTTCCAGAGGGGCACAGCCTCCCCATGATATGAGAAGCTCATGAGTTAGGGCCTATGCCAGTACCTAGAAATCCAGGATACACTGGGCTTTGCTATGGAGGCTCTATCGTGGGTCAAAACCCATGAAAACAATATTCATGGACAAGGCTGGGCTTAAATCGTACGGAAGATACTTCACTCTCCTGTATAAAACTGAAACCCTTACAAGTGCCTTGTGGCCTAGGCAAATATCATCTCAGTATGTGGACATGAGGCACACCTAAAACCACCTAGTGAGCATGAGACAAAGAGAGAGGGAGTTTTGAAAAGGCAAGGTCCCCTGATCTCAAGCTCATCCTCAGCCACAGTGCTATACTGAGCCCGGCTTTGGCTGGGGAGGGTGGGATATAAATAAATTATTATTATTATTATTATTATTATTATTATTATTATTATTATTATACCAATGCCATAACTGAGCAGCCACTGCCGCCGCTCCCTCCTGTGGCAAGGAGTTCCACAAGGTAACAACGGAACCCACACATGCCTTTCTGCCCACCTTGTTATCTCCCACTAGAAAAGTAACTAGACTTCTTCCGTTTTGTGACCACAGCCCTGGGGCAGCTGAAATCATTCCCTAAGGAGTCATCATCAGGGCAACTCAGTCCTTTCTTGCGTAGACTGGAAGTGGGCTCAGAAGAAAACTTCTGTGCGCCCCCCCCCCGCCCCGCCAGTTTCGTCATCCCTACATTCCGACCTCCGTCAGAGATCAGTCGAGGACGTGCCTCAGTTGAAAGAAGCAAAAGACAGTCTGCAAGGAGACATTGCCAAATTGTCTCATTTCCAGGAGAGGGTCTGCTCAGTGATGCGGTTCAAATTCCTCTCTCTCCCCCCTCCTCCTTCCCCCCCCCCTGCATAAATAGAGACAATTACTCATTCAGACCTCATTACTCAAAAGCAGTTGCACAGAGTTAGGAAACCACATTCCCCCTCCGCCTGCTCTATCCCATTGATAACAGATTTTAGCGAGAGTGAGGCAGGCCCCACTGAAAAACCCAGTAGAGAGAGATACCCAAAATTGGAAGGGAGATGTAGCAAATTGGGCTGGCGGGGGTTTGCAAAGAAGCGCCAAAGAGGGGTGGAAGTACGCTCAGGAGAAACTTTATCCAACAAGTTAAAAACTCCAAAATAAAATCGTACACGCAGTCCTACATACAGTCAGTAGCAAGCCCTGTTGCTTTCAGTGGGGCTGGCTCCCAAGTTCGGGCACCGATCCCAGCCATGCCTACTCACAAGTTAAGTCCCACTGAATTCAAATGGGCTTGCTCGCAGGCAAGAAGGGTTAAGGCTGCAGTTTAAGTGTGCCTAGGATTTAAGTGTAGCTTAGTCTGGATGAACGCTCTTATCCTAAACCTATTTCCTTTGGATTAAATTTTGTCAAGTGTACACACACACGCACACACAAACACGTGTGTAGGAGTAATCTAAAGACACGTACAGCTGCAATAGCTCAGTCGGTAGAGCACGAGGCTCACAATCTCAGGGTTCTGGGTTCGAGTACTGCATTGGGCAAAATATCCCTGCATTGCAGGGGGCTGGACTAGATGACCCACGGGGTTCCTTCCCACTCTCCAATTCTATGACATCACTTTCAAGCAAGTAGACTAAGGGTCACAGCCACCTAGTTTCTGGTGTTATGGCAGTGAATACCTATAATCCGGTTGATGAAGCAAAGGAGCCTAGCGGAGGTGACATCATCCCGCAACGCACATGTTCGCACAGGCCGGCGTTTAGATGCGGGGTAAGGCAAATCAAAGGGCCTTGAAAGATGCCTTAGATGATGCCCACCTAGCTCAGTATTGTCTACACTGACTGGCAGCAGCGCTCTAGGACTAGAGACAGGAGTCACTCCTATCGGGGAAATAGAACCTTCTGAAAGCAAAGCAAATATTCCGCCACTGAGCTTTGGCCGTTCCCCAAACAGAACAGGGAGACTGGGCGGGGAGGGGAAAAAATACATCGTTTACACAGGGTCCCCTTAAACCGGAGCGCCGTTTACCCTAAAACTTCGGAAAACGCACCCAGACTGTTTACTTTCAGACCAGACCTCCCCGGTAGCAGAAAGGGTGGCGATCGATTTGAAAAGACCACACATAATTAGGGGAAATAGCTCGATATCAACCCTCTTTCTCCCCACACGAAAAGGGGGCTTCAAGTCCCCCCCTTTTTTTTGTTCTCCCAAAGCACCCACCCCTGACCCGTCCCACGCCTTAAACCGGGATGGGAACTATTTGGGTGCCGCGGTAAATGAACCACAAATAACTGCACCGCATAGTATATATCCCCCTCCAGTCCTCTGGCTCTGAAATCAGGACCGAGGCCTCTGTTGGAAACTCAAGCACGGAACAGACCACGCTGAGAGAGAGAAGAGTTCACCAGCACATGTGCAGAGCGCGGCGGCTTGGACCACAGCTCCCCGACGGAGCGAGCGCAGCTTAAGGCTGAGCCCCGGCCCCTCTCTGCCGCAGCGTCCCCTTACCTTCCCACCGGGGCGTCGCAGGCGCTGTTGCGAGCGAGACACCGGGTCGATCAAGCCGCGTCTTGCGTTGCGCCTCCACGCCCAAAGCTGGGACTTTTAAGGCTGATGTCAGCGCTAATGAGGGGCGGGGAGGCGGTGCCACCCCCGGCGGAGGGAAAGCGGAGGGGGGAAGACGGGGAGAGGTCTTAAAGGCGCAGGGCGGCCGTTGGGAGCCGGGCAAGGGGTTTACTCGGGAGCAAGCCCCGTGGGGGATCCACTGGCGCCCTAAGGACCCCCGCTTTGGGGAGTGAAGCGCTACTTGATTTCAGTTTGGGAGGACTTCCTTGCAAGTAATTCGCTCGCGGTGGGACAGTCCCGGGGAGGCTGCCGGTTTATTCGCGAGTAAGTGGTGTTCTGCTTGCAACGTGCTCCCCTCCCAGTTGCAAGCCTGTCTTAAGTCCGGAGTGAAAATAACAACCCGAAGTTCAAACGGGGCTTATTCCCGAGTAAACGTGCACCAAGCACAGAATCACACACTCATTACATACCTCGCGGACTTCCAGAGATCTGCACCTCGCACACCCGTGCTTGTTCGCGAGTAGGCTGCGGTGAATGCGGGTGGGGTTTTGCAGCGGCAGAGCTCGATCCTAGACAAGTTCTCGGGTGCGTTCAATGGAGCTGATTCCGATCCAAGGAAAATTTGCCGAGGCAGCCAGCCCTGTCTCTGGACGGCTGCGTTCCCATGCATGCTTACTCCTGAGCAGATGCCATGAAGCGGGACCTTCTCCCGGCTGCGCAAGTTCAGGCTACTGGAACTTAACCAGAATCAGTTCCATGAGGACTAGCTCCTATATAAAGTTTAATTTCAGTGGCGCTTACTCTCAAGTAAGCGCACTTAGCGAACCCTATTGCGCTCAGTCGGTACTTACCATTGGGTGAAAGCTACTAGGGCCCCGAATTAGATAACGAGGCTAGATTGGGTTTTTATCTGTCTTATAAAGTGGGGTGCACCCAGGCCTCTCCAACTCGCCCTGGGAACTCCCCCCAGACCGCGCCCCTCACTGGCCCTTGTTTCACACCTTGTGCGTTTGCCTGTCTGGGAATGGGTCCTTGAACTCTTAATACTGCTTGGCTGGATGAAGCAGAGAGAGAAAAGTGTGTGTGTGTAGTTGCTGCTATGGGCAGGGACATGCTTGTTCCCCCATCCCTTCCCGGCACTTGCAGAATTTGGCATCCTGAAATGCACACGCTAGCTCATTTAAACAAAACATCACGTTGCTAGTCCTCAAGGCTGCACAGGCAGGCGCCCCCCCTGCAAGTCTCCAAAGAGATGGTTGGGGTGCTGAGAAGGGATGGCTTCTTGGTCTACTCAGGGCATTATTCCCCCCCCCCCTTTGGTGGCAAGAGGTCTCAGACATCAGGGGGAAAGTGGGGACATATTTGTAGAAATATGGGAAGCGGCCTTATGCAGACTCCAACCCTTGGTCCATCTAACTGAGCATTGCCAACACTGACTGGCAGCACTTCTCCGAGTTTCAGGCAGGGTTCTTTCCCCTGCTATAACTGGAGATGTCCTTGGGGTTTGATCCTGGGGCCTTCTGCACCCAAAGCAGATGTACGGGATAGCAGCTTAGTCGGTAGAGCATGAGACTCTTAATCTCGGGGTTGTGGGTTCAAGCCCACATTGGGCAAAAGATTTCCTGCATTGCAAGAGGGTTGGGGTAACTACAATTTGATGATTCTGTGACAAACCTATTTAAAACAATTAAAAACACTGGGTTCTTATACTGGGCTACGGCCCCTCCCTTGCCTTCCAAGAAAGGGCATATCATGGCTCTGTGGCAAAGCAGGTGCTTGGCATGCAGAATGTCCCAGCCTGGTTAGAAGGATCAGGTAGCTAGCAGGTTCTGGGAAAAAGCTTTCCCTGCCTGAGGCCTCCTGTTACCAGTCTGGGCTTTATGGACCAGCAATGTGACTGAGCATAAGGCAGGTTCAAAATATCTATAGGTGGTCAGCCAGCTCTAGAATCCAGCATTTCTCAGTAAGGGAATTTCTGAATCTTGGGTTGTGCATTCCCATGTTGGAAAACAAAAGCTGTTTTCGTAGTCAAGGGAAAGCAGTCTGTTGTTGCTTTTTAACTGAAGGGTGGTGCTTGCATGATGGTGGGGGGGATTAGAAAGGTTAGATGCACCTGCAAGCTCTCCCTGCCCATACAACAGATGGCAATGGGAAGCTGGAAGAAAGTGACTTGCCTGTGGCTGTTTAGTGAGTCTGCGGCAGAGGTGAGCATTGAACTGAGGACTCCCAGGTTTGTTGGCTTGAATCATAGAATCATAGAGTTGGAAGAGACCACAAGGGCCATCGAGTCCAACCCCTTGCCAAGCAGGAAACACCATCAGAGCA
This sequence comes from Podarcis filfolensis, assembly GCF_964270895.1. Lineage (NCBI taxonomy): Eukaryota > Metazoa > Chordata > Lepidosauria > Squamata > Lacertidae > Podarcis > Podarcis filfolensis. The sequence continues at coordinate 13,219,346 of NC_139620.1, read as the reverse complement.
CTCCTGACATATGGTTGTCAAGCCTCTGCTTAAAGACCTCCAAAGAAGGAGACTCCACCACACTCCTTGGCAGCAAATTCCACTGTCGAACAGCTCTTACTGTCAGGAAGTTCTTCCTAATGTTTAGGTGGAATCTTCTTTCTTGTAGTTTGGAACCATTGTTCCATGTCCGCTTCTCTGGAGCAGCAGAAAACAACCTTTCTCCCTCCTCTATGTGACATCCTTTTATATATTTGAACATGGCTATCATATCACCCCTTAACCTCCTCTTCTCCAGGCTAAACATGCCCAGCTCCCTTAGCCGTTCCTCATAAGGCATCGTTTCCAGGCCTTTGACCATTTTGGTTGCCCTCCTCTGGACACGTTCCAGTTTGTCAGTGTCCTTTTTGAACTGTGGTGCCCAGAACTGGACACAGTACTCCAGGTGAGGTCTGACCAGAGCAGAATACAGTGGCACTATTACTTCCCTTGATCTAGATGCTATACTCCTATTGATGCAGCCCAGAAGCCACCACACGGAACTTGATGCCCCCCAGATGTTGCTGGACTCCAATGCCCATCATCCTCAGCCAGCACAGCGAGTGGGGAGGGATGATGGGAGTTCAAACCCAACAACATTGGGAGGCCCGCAGGTTCCCTATCCCTGTGCTAGAGCCTAAACCCCAACAGAAGGTGAACAAAGGAGCCGTATTCTGGAGTCAGAACATTGGTCCATTATGCACACTGACTGGCAGCAGCGCCTTCCCAGTCCTACCTGGAGATGCCAGGGATTGACCTAGGACCTTCTGCATCTAACGCAGATGTTCTGCCACTGAGCTATGCTCCTTCCTATGTTCGTGGTGTTTTTTAAATCCTACCTTGATAGAAATAATTTGGGGAACCTCTCAGAGCCTGGACAAAGTCGCCTTGTTCGCATCTGGCCCAGGCAAGTTGCTGGTTATTACAGTATGAAAGAACAGTTAACAGAACAGCTGAGGAACAGAGCCAGTGTGGTGTAGCAGTTAGAGTGTCAGGCTAAGACCTGGGAGACCAGGGTTCAAATCCCCATTGGTCTGTGAAGCTCACAGGGTGAACTTCTTTCTCAGCTTAAGCAACCTCACGGGGCTGTTGCAGGGATTAAATGAGGATATCATGTGCACTATCTTCAGCTCCTTGGAGAAAAAGTTGGGATATAAATGCAACAAACAAATAAACGGTGTTCAACAGGGCTGCAATATTCTGTGAACTGATTGGAAACAAAACAACTTGATTGGCTGTCCTGCATGGAGCTGATGGGAGTTGGAGTCTAATAACATCCGCAGGGTGCCACATTGCCTAAGGCGATGCTAACTAATGCAGATCTGAGCAATCAACTGCAATATGATTTATCAACTTAAGGTTTCCCTTACTGGGCAGCAACACTAGTGCTAGGGGCTTTCAAGGCTGTCACCATTTTCACATGAAATTCAACCATACCAGCAAATTCAGGTTGCACAATTAAAAATCCTTTTGCGCTCTTGCACAACAAACCATGTTCCCTCTTGAAATCAGACTTTTTGCAATAAGGAAAGTGACAAAGTGAGGGGTGGCGATGACTTAATGCAGCTGTTGTCTGACCTCCCCACAAGCAAATCAGGCTGAATGCCCCCCAAAAGCAGGCTGTCTAGAAGCTGGGATAGGAGAGAGATTTGATTCTGTTTTGAGTTTAAAGGCAAATCTACCTACTATCCGCTTCCTTAAACAACATGCAAACTGAAACGCGGCTGTGCTTTGAAATTCACTTTTCTGAATTTTGCAGTGTTTTCCAACCAAGTAATGGGTGCAAAAATGCATGTACTGGTTGAAATGTGTACAAAAACACAGCGAATGCACAAGGATCGCTTGCTAAAATGTGTATAATGCATGCAAAATGTGCATTTTAGAGATTCTCACAATGCTGACAAATTTTCATGGGGACTTGAAAAAGAATTTGCAAACTGATGTAGAATTGTGGAGGGCTGGAATTAACAATGTAAGAAGAAATGGAAAGGAAACCAGAATGGGAGAGATTTGCCCATCCCTAGCTGCCTTGGAATAATTCGCCGGCTTGCTCCCTTGATTCATCATAAGCAGAACGCCCTGCGCACACAATCGTCTGCCTCCCTGCTCCTTCCTGCTTGCATTACTGTGCCTGCTGCTGCCCTTCCCTCCAACTGCGTTCCTGCAGGGACTCTTCCCTAGAATTCAGCCCCTTGGGGCCATGTGACTTGCAAGAGAAAGGCCAAATTTGGGAAAAAAGGAAGCTCGGGAGGATTTTTTCAGCGCAGGGTCATCAACCTCCTTTTTAACCCTGGATGGTCTGTGGGGAAGCCACTCTGAACAGAAGCTCAACAACTGTAATTGCGGGGAACCGGGATGCGGAATCTGATTGGGGAAGGGCCCACCAGGAAGGCGGCCCTTTTGGCGCTCTCTGTGCTTGGGGCGTGTATGTATGTTGCATCCAGCCCATGAGCAATCTCTCAAGCGATCTGGACTGCCCAACTAGTTCATTCTTCTGAAAGACCTCCTAGTGGTTTTTTTTTCCTTCTGTTTCTTGCTTTTCTTCCTTGCTTGTTCAACACTCCAAGTAGCTTCGCGAAACCGGATGTAACTCGACCCTAGGCAGCGCATCACAGTTCTCTGCTTTGGAGACAGGCGTCAACATTCAAAGTCGCTTCCTGAAGACCTGGTCAGTGAGCATGCATCCGGATCTGTTTGCTCAAAGACTATTATGGTAAGGTTAGGCCACAGAGGCGCTTCTAGACGGTAATGCGCAGGACTGGTTCCAGGTTTCTTTTTTTTGTGGTTTTTGGACAACTGAGTATCACTGGGATCCCTTTGAGGTTATTTTAAAGCCCTGGTTCCTCCCAACACGCCGCCCAAATTGACCCTGATGAGCAAAGTATTGAACTGCTGCTTGAACGCAATGCTGCTGACGTCAATGAAGTTTCCCTTTTAGAACACCGAAGGTTCAGAACGACCTGGCCTACCTGTTGCACTTCCATGCACTTTGCTATTCTAGGTGTCCCTCTCTGAATGAAAGGAGCTGTGAGTTGTGCAGAGACCAGGCAGCCTCCCCTTGGAGGACGGGTCATCCTGCTGCTGCTTTGCATAGGGAACAGTTGACGGCTCCCCTCCTATCCAAGGTTAAAGCAGATATGGGGCAATGGGGAGATAAGAACAACATGGTGGGCAGCCCTTTCTGTGGCTATTTGTTTTGCAAGAGCACTGGTGAAATGGATTTATTTCCGAAGATACACATATTGAATGTCAAGGAAACATTTTTCTCTCTCCAGCTTAAATTGGGCACCCTCACATGCAGTGTAATGGAGTGGCGGGGGAGGGGGGAGAGGACTTCTGGGTCTCGCAACAAATTGTTGCAGCATGGAGTGCTGCAGTTTAGTGGTCCAGGCAGCCAGCCATGCTACTCCATTCTATTCCTCCTCCACATCCTGGTTTTCTGTTCCTTCCCATAACAGCATTCCATGGCAATTGAGCAGGCTCAGTCCTCGTTGGGCTATTTTTGGCGACTTCCAGCCCAACCTCCTTGGGGATTTCCCCCCCCCCTTTTTCCCTGTACTTCTGTCAACCTTGGGGCTCCTTTAAGCTTGCCCTCCTGTGCTTGCATGGTGCAGTCTTGGCTACATAACGGTTCGACACTCACCTCTGAGCACCGGAAACAGAAGGAGCAATGAGGCTGATGACCTGTAACTCGAGGCACTGATTTTGCCTGCATTGGCAGGGCCCCTTTCAACTTGTAGAATGCTTTTTAAACTAGTGACAATACAATGTGGCAGCGAGTTCCACAGCCTAACTATCCCTTGGGATAAGTGCTAATTGCATGGGTCTGTGTGGGGAGGTGTCTGCCCTGAACCTGCTGCCAGTTGAATCAATAACAGGTAACACTCCTCCCCACATGCCTTGAAATTTTATAAACCTCTATTCTACCTTTCTGGGACCGATGGGAGCTGTAGCCCAAATGTCCAGAGGGCACCGGGATGGCAAAGGCAGCTCCACCCTCTTCTCCACGTTAACGTAGGGAAAGTGTTGCTGTTCTGCTCAGAGCCCTGCTTTCAGCCTTTCGATAGTCATGTGATTGGCCTCTGTGAGAACAGGATATGGGATAACAGGTGGGCCTCCTTTGATCTCATCGATCAGGGATCTTCTTCTCTAAGCTAAAAAGCCCCCCAGTGCTTTGGCCTTTTCTGAAGGTGCCCATAACCTCTTGAGTCACCATTTTTCCCTGCCTTGGCTCAAACTGTCTCCATGAGGTTCATCAAGCTTATCTTGTGCCCTAGCATTTTGCGCAGTTCCAGTTTCTACAACTGACACGACACCAGACTCAGTTCAATTTGTTTTTTTTCTTTTCAAAGTCCCGTTTTACAAAACAGCACCCCCCCCCAAATTCCACCCCACCCCAGCATCAGCTTTAAAACAAATCAAAACACCAGTAGCTTTAACATATCGTCTCCCAGCAGGGTTAAGAAGGTCCAGTGTTCCTCCCCTCCCTACGTCAGCCTCAAGGCTTCCCCTTCATGTCTTTGGAGCCAGTAGCTGTTCCACGCAGGACGCAGTTCCCTTGGTTAGCTCTAGAGGGCACCGTCTCTTGACAGGAGCGTGGTCAAAATGGAGACACCGTCCCCCTCACGGCGTGTCGTGTCGGGGGGCAACGTGGCCAGCTTAGGCTGTTGGGGGCCCCTCACAGCAAGGTGGCCTGCTCGAACCGCTCGTCCCCTGGCTTCCGGCCAGAGCCCAGCTTCTGGCGGCGTTGCTGAGTGGCCTCCCGGCGCCGGCGGTAAGCCAGAAATTCTTCGCGCAGGGCGGCACAGCGCTCCTCAGGGCTGGGCAAGGGCACCGGGGAGCTGGACCCATCTAAGGCACCCACTGACTGGGAGTTCGAGGGCGAGCTGCTGCTTTCGCTGGAGGTCTTTGAGCCTGCGGAAAGGAGGGGGTGGGAGAGTGGTCAGAGGGTGCAAGGCAAGAACAAGCTCTCTCCCAGCGGGACGGATATATGGCAGGGCTGGGCTGAGATTTTGGACAGGTGCTGCCAGCTAGATGGACCAATGGGCTTGACTCAGCGGAAGGCAGCTTCCTATGTTCCTACTCTGTTAATGGAGAAGGGCTGTAGCTCAGTGGCAGAAGACCTGCTTTGCATGCAGAAGCATCTCCAGGTAGGGCTGGGAATAACCACCCCCTGAAACCCTGCAAAGATGGTGCCAGTCTTTGCTGACAATATGTAAAGCACCTGGCTTCCTACTAAGAATTCTGGGAACTAGTAAAGCACCTGGCTTCCTACTAAGAATTCTGGGAACTGTAGTTTACCCCTCACTGAGGTGCAATTCCCACCATGCTGAAACCCTGCCCCCACAGTTGACAGGATTCTATTGGGGAAGATGTGTGATTTAAATGTATGGTGTGTGGATAATACAGTGGTATCTCAGGTTACAAACACTTCAGGTGACAGACTCCACTAACCCAGAAGTAGGAAGGACCTTGAGTTAAGAACTTTACCTCAGGATGAGAACAGAAATCGTGTACAGGTGGTAGCGGGAGGCCCAATTAGCTAAAGTGGTACCTCAGGTTAAGAACGGTTTCAGGTTAAGAACAAATCTCTGGAACGAATTAAGTTCGTAATCAGAGGTACCACTGTACTCCTTTCCTGTCCAAGAGGATTCAGTGGTCAGTCCAGAGCCAGAGGGACATCAGAGAAGCTGCCACCTGCAGTTCAGTGGTTTGCCACATGGGGCAGCTGTCCACAAATCACTCACTCTTGACATAAATCTCTCCTTCTGGACACTGAGGCCTAGTAACCTGGCTGTGCTTTAATGAAGGTTGGGGTGCTGAGGCGGCCTGGTAATGCATGTTGTATGTCTCTGCATACTTAGCATAAGCCTTCCTATGGGCTCTGATGAGCCACCATGAAAGGAGGACACATTTCCTATGGCTTGGTGTCTGTGGCAGCAGAGGGAGGCTGATATTAAGATTCCAGCCCATAACAACCTGCCCCATATTCAAATTCTGAACCAAGACGAGCTAAATTCAAAAGCCTGTTCTGCCGTTTTTGTCTGAAATAATGCACACATCTACTTAACGTTACATAAAAATATATATATATATTTCTGCTTCTGTTCATCTGCGACCTCCTTCCCCACAACCCCCCCCCCCATGCTTACTCTGCTTCTCCAACTCCTGTGCCGCGATGGTGGAGACCGGCCTTTTGGGGTTCCCACTCCGATAAAGCTGCAGCGCATCCAGCAGGTCAGACTCCAGGGCGAACTCAGAGTCCCATTCGTAGTTCTCGTCCACAGATGTGTTCCTCCTGGAAGCGATAAAAGGGGAGTTAGATATGGGCGTGTGTGCGAGAGAGGAAACATGGAGGCCGAAAAGGCTAAGAGGGAGAGAGGGTGGGATCCTCTCCACCAGGCTGTTTGCAGTGCTGCCCATTTGGACTGATGGGGTGGAAAGCAGGGAGTCCAACAGGAAGCGGAGACAGCGCCTAAGGCAGGCAGAACCAGCTCAAGTCTAGTTCCATCCCACCCTCCTTGTCTGTTGAATTCTATAAAGGCAACACTGAGGATGGCAGTGACAGCCACTGGACACTGCTAAAAGTAAAAAAGGCAGGCAGATGGCGGAGGGCAGAGTGAGGTCGGTGGGGCAGTGCTTGCCCCATTCTATAAATTTACTCATATATTGCGTTTTCCGCAAGTAAATCTATGCTCCAAGCAATGCACGCAAAAATAGTAGTACAGCCACAATACATTGTAAGACATATAACATTACTGCAGCATAACACTAGTAAGAAGTAATCAACAATTAACAGTTCATTTAACATACACAAACATTTACGTAAACATACAGCTTACCGATAGGACAAGATAAAAATATCCATAAGCAATGCTTCCAAATCGATCCCCCTCCACTGCCTTTTTGGGTCTTTTTTTCTTTTACATTTTATTTATTGATCCCCCCCACCCCACCAAAAAAACTTTATAGATTTTAACATAGACCATAAATTACTTTATTCATTGACTTTATCCCATCTGCCACTTCCATGGTTTCCAGATTTACCCTTAAATGATACATTTTTCACATATGACATTCAATATATCCATTTTAACGTATTTATTTTAATGATTAATGCTATTATATTGCAAAGATCCATGGAATACGGGTGGACTCAGACAGTGCACAGAGCAGCCCCCATTATGACAGGAGAGCCGGCACAGGGTTGGGGAACCCCAGGCCTTGGGGCAAAATGTGGCCCTCCAGGCCTCTCTATCCGGCCCTCAGAAATCTCCCCTTGCCGCTTCCTTCACCAGCTCTGCTTTGCACCCTCCTTGGGTGCTTTTGTCTGGATGCATTGTCCTTGAACTCCGATAATGCCTCTTGCTGATTTGGATGCAGGGCAAAGACGAGTGTGCAAGCATGTGCACAAAGGTAATTGAAAAGAAAACGGCCTACAAATTTAAATTCTACACCTTTTGCTCTGTGCCCTGTCCCCTATGGCTTCACCCAACCTAGGTATGTGGCCCAAGGAAAGGTGCTTAGAAGGGAATGTTACTCTAAGACTGAAACAGGTTCCCCATCTCTATAATACCAGGTGAGTCTAATTCTCTAGATGGCCCTGGACTGGCTCTCCAGGCTCTCAGGCACAGGTGATGGGAAAGACTCTGATCTGCTAATTTTCTTTTTAACCTGTTGCCTTCTGTATGCCAAGCAGGTGCTCCACCACTGAGCTATGTTCTCCCTTAGAACACAGGAAGGTGTCTCGGTCCAGCTCAGATTCTTTGCTCCTGTAACCCAGTATTGTTTACTCTGACTGGCTGTTTCTCCAATTACCTGCTGCTCCTTGAACCTTTGTAATCAGATATAGCAGGGATTGAACTGGGGACCTTCTGCCTGCAGAGTATAGGTGCTCCACCACCAAGGCATGGTCCCTCCCCCCTCCTGTATTGCAAAGGACCTCTGGGTGGTACAATGTGTCCCTGCGTGGAGACGTCTTGCACCCTGACCAACCTCCAGATTTCAAACGGTTGGGCTCAATTTCAAAAAGTTAAATTTAAAAGAATGCTGGCGAAGACTTTGGAAGCTTTAAGAATAACAAAATTAACACAGAAAGGATGTTTAGAAGGGAGGCTCCATCCTGTGGACACAGAGTGTATGGCAGGTGTGTGTCCTGCCTCCTCACATCCTGTTCTGCTTGCCTGCTGAAGCTGGAGAGCCTAAGAAGATAGGAAGCTGCCCTGTACCAAGTCTCAGTATTGTCTACACTGATTGGTAGCAGCTCTCTGGGGTTGGAGACAGGAGCTGGTCCCCAGCTCTACCTGAAGAACCCAGGGGTTGAACCTGGAGCCTTCTGCGTGCAAGGCAGATGTCCTACCAATTAGCAGTGTCTTTTCTCCACCAGCAGCTTTTTCACTGGGGACAGAATTTTGTTTGCATCGGGCTCCTGTTTTGATTTCTTTTGTAGTCTCTGTGCCCGCTTAGGGTTGCAGAGTTAAGACGCCGAGAGGGCTCTAAGTGTGGAAAGGAAGGGGAAATTCCTACCACGGCTGCATTCTCATGTGGGGTTTATTGCATTAGTTTTACTGGTTATAACCTCTTGAAATCCCATTTATTCCTCACTCCAGCTTTTGCAATTTCATCTGGCATTGTCCCTGTGCTTCCAGGTCTCGATGCACAGTCGTAATGGCTAGAAACTTTTAAATTTGCTAGACATGTTTCACCCTGGCTCATCCTTTGCAAGGTGCTTACTTGAGGCCCCCAAGCACTCTTCCAACCCACCAGAGCCTCCCGGGAAAACTGCAGGCCTAGTTCACCTCCGCTCCCTTGCCTGCCCTTGTCTCACCTTTTATTGATGGCAACCACCGAAGGGTCCTTTTTGAGTCTGCATTCTTCACCCGCGGAGCTGCTTTGCCAGCCGGTCATTTCTGCAAAGGGGGAACTGAGGTAGCTACCCGCCAGCGAGGGAGGTCTCAGGAAGGACACGCTGCCTCGGCCGCTGCTCTGGCTGGTCAGGCTGCCCCTCGGCAGCTTCTCAGCGAGCGGCCCTGCCAGGGCAACGGGCGACTTGTGTCTCTCAGGGGGCAGAGACTCTGGGAGCTCCTCCGCTGCGTGGAGCCAGTGAGGCTCTGAGGGGATGGCTGTGTAGCCAAGCTCTGCCTGACTGCTGTCCATGGGGGGCTGAGGGGGCGACAGCACCTCCAACCAAGGCCCTGGTTCCTTGGGTGAGGGCGTTTCCAAAAAGGAACTGAGGTAACTTGGGCAAACCGAGGTCCCGGGAAAGGCAGCCTTAGCCGGGCCCATGTTGGCGTGAGGGAGCCTGAGGAGAGATTTGGCCAAGGCCTGTACCTGAGCAGGGTCTAGATTGGCTTGCGTGTCCATGTAGGCTGGACACACGGTTTTGTCCTCATCCCCCAACCCAGTGAGTTCAGTGCTGCCCAGAGCCTCATGAAGGGCTGGTTTGGAAGGTTGCTCCTCTTCCTCTTCTTCTTCTTCTTCCTCCTGCTCCTCTTCCTCCGGAGGCCAGTCACCATCCACATTCATCTCCTTGAAAAAGGGGAGACTCAAGTACTGCAGAATCCCACTTTGGGCTGAGGTATTTGCATGGGCTTGGCTGATCGGGGGCTTAGGGCAGGTTGGAGAGGAAGGGGGTGGCGAGGAAGACGAGGAGGCGGCAGTGGCGGGCCCGTCCACGTGCCCCTCGGGGCTCTGGGTAGTGGTCTGGGCACGCTGCTTGGTAGCCCCATACGGCATGGTCGCCACTGGGCTGATGTTGACAATGCACAAGGGCTCGGCCTCCTCCGTTGGGCTGCTGCTGCTGTAGTCAAAGTAGCGTCCCTGGCGGTAGCCGGAGGCCTTGGCTTCGCGGGGGGAGCGGCTGGCGCTCTTGGGCCTCAGGGGGACGCTCTTCTGCCAGACAGGCTCTTCAGGCCTAGGGGGGGAGTAGACCTGCAGGTAAGGCTCCAGCTGGCCCAGGCTGCTCTCTGAAGAAGCCAGGGACAGGGAATAGCGTTCCAGCATAGCCGCCAAGCGTTCCCGAGGCGGCGCTTCGCTCTGCACCACAAAGCGGCCGTCGGGCCCGCGGCAGATGCGCTCCAGGGGTAGCGGCTCCCCGACATGGCTCTCATAGAGGGTGTATCTGGAGTTGTTCCTCGCATTGCCGCTGGTGATGTTGAGGCCTAAGCTGGTGCTGGCTTTCTCCCCCCACAGCAGGGAGCGGCGAAGGCTCTGATACGGGGAGGCCTGGAATTTCATCTTCACAACGCTGTCTGGGCTAGCAGTGCCTGTAGAATTTCTGGAGCGGGGAGAAGCCCAAAATATATATTTGTATTGGTCAGCTGGCAAGAGATTGGGCCCTGTTTCCCTCCAACCCCAGCCCCAGGGTTCCCTAAAAGCTGTCAAGAACAGACACCACCCTGTCCAAGAGGGAGGACGGCCAGCCTCGCAGAGATCGAGCTGCGCAAGGCAGAATGCACGCTGCGGCAAGCAACAGGATGTGCGGCCAAAAAGGTGCTCTAGGTGAGAGTCAAAACACAAACACAGGATCACCATGTGGTCCGCTGTACCACTTTTTGTAGCTGCACTGAGAAAACTAGCACGCTAAAGGAAGATGAGGCTCTATACCTTCTCCCTGACAAGGCAGGTATGACTTTTTAAAAAAATAAAAAAAGCAGAAAGTGTATTTCAATAAGTGATTGTTCATACCAGCTCCTCAAATGCACGCGAACATACAAACTTCTAAGGGCCTTTCATCAATTTCACCCGGATAAAAATGTCTTTCTTGATCCCAAATATGGCAATTGGACAGAATTTGAAAGGGAGCTTGAGAAACCTCTGGTGATAACTCGTGGGGTGAGTGAGGGACTCTACACTTGGCATCAGACATGGACAAAATGGCCAAAAAGGCATTTAGGCCTATGCTCATGTGGTACCAGGTGCAACATTCAGCTTACTGAGAATCGGTGTTCTCAATTATTATTATTTTAAAGACGGGTTTCAAGTCCGTAGCATTGCTAAGTCTGTGTGTGGGGAAATACCTGGCAAAATTTTGGAACCCAGATTGCCATTTTGTGCTTTGCACAGCAACCTCGCTATGACCAGCAAATATGTCCAAATCATGCAATTTTTTTTAATGACAGAATTTTGCAAAATGCGTATGTCAGGGGTTCAGGAGCAGAAGGGACGGATGGAGAGGAATCGGAGGGAGAAGTTAGCGACGAGAGCCGACCAAGGTCCCTAAGTCTCTCCAGCGAATCGGAGGATTCACAGAAAGGGGCTCCCGTGGGCAGAGCTGGGGGGTTGCCAAGAGGGGCACCTCAGGAAGGAGGGACCAGAGGGGATTCAGAGAGCAGCAGCTGGAGATCCGGACCAGCTACCCCACCGGAGAGCAGCAGCTGGAAATCCGGACCAGCTACGCCACCAGAGAGCAGCAGGGGGGAGGAGTTCCAGGCACCAGCGACAGGCAGCTCTCCGGCAGCAGCCACGCCTGCGTCGGAGAGCGAGGAAACGGTAGAGAGGAGGGTCGGAGACAGCGCGCGCGCGCCAAGTTCAAATGTAACAGAGGGAGGCGCAATGAGCAGCCCGGAAAGGGAGCCAGGTCCTAAAGCCCGCCGAAGGGAGGGGGAGGAATCCGAAGGGTCCGCATCCGAGGCATCCAGGAAGGAAGGAACCCCGGGGGGTGGTAGGACCCAGAGGCGAAAGGAGAGACGCAAAAGGTGGAGCAAGGCTAGGGTCTTGAACTGGTGTACAGGAGGCGGAGATTCAGATGGGACTTCGCCGATCTAGGGAATAGACGTAGAGACGCACGCTAAGATTTGGAAATGGAAACTATACTTCAATAAAGACTTTATACCGTTCTACCAGCTAGCGTTGGTCCTTTGTGAGCCGGGACCTAGAGGCAGTCTCTGACAGCGTACTAATCCAGTTCCTACAGGCCACAGGATTCAGCTTTGAAGGTCACAGAACTTCTTTGCTTTTGCATTTGTGAGTGTTGGGATTCACAGAACATACACGCAGTGTGTATATGACTAGGATTGTGGTTAAAAAGATTCCCACCAAAGGCAGCTGCACCATGCGCTTTCACAGTTCAGATTACAGTGCCGGGACTAGATAATAGTAATGATCAGACATATTGCAGCTCATCTGGTGGCTATGGAATGCGGACAAAAAATTTAACTGATGCAAGTGGACTCTTAATAATTTGTTTTTATTATTTTGATTGGTTTGTTATCAGTTCTGTTTCAACCTGAATACCAGTCACCGTAAACAACAGTGGGAGGAGGCTATGGCATTCACGTCCGGCTTGCCTAATGTTGGAAGCTGCTTTATGTTGAGTCAGAATATTGGCCATCAGAGTCACTCTTGTCTACATGGACTGGCAGAGGGTCTCCAGGTTTTCAGATGGGGAGTTTCTCCCAGCCCTACCTGGAGATGCCAGGGATTGAACCTGGGACTTTGTACCTGCAAGGCGGATGGCTCCACTACCGAGTTATAAGCCTTGCCTGTTGTGGGACTCTGTTTTTGCCGTCCTGCGGAGCCCTGCTGTAGCATTTCCCTTTCCCACCCCACTAGACGCTTCCTCCCTCTCCCCTGGCTGTGGCCTGCAAAACACAGGGCGGGCTGAGCAGAAGCAACAGGGGAAGGAGCTGCAGGGTTGGCATGAGTGGGAGCAGGAAGTGATGTCATGCGATGGCGTGACTTACTGTGAAGGCAGAAGCTTCTTGTTGGGGGAGAAGACGGTTGGTGGATCTGGAAGGTCACGAGAACATAAAGGGGAAATCACACGGAGAGCAACTCAAAAAACAAAAAAGAAGTGACAATGAAAGGGGACGGGACGACTGCCACGTCACGGCCAACAGACAGATGCACGCACACACATGCCCGTGTCAGCTTCAAACTTGCCCTGACCCCCACTCCCTTCCAGCTTCGGTTCCAAGGACCACCTCCCTGTCCAGCTCAGAAAACAAGCATGATTTTCTTTTTCCTCCTCCTTTTTTTAAAAAATGCAGTCCCTTGCAGCTTGCAAGCAACTCTAATCATGCAGCGGCACAAATTGTGAGAGAGAAGAACTGCACATCTTCTGTGGTCACAGACATCAGCATCGGGCATAGAATTCAACCCTCTTGAGGATCCCAGCTATTACTTAAGACACCAAGTTTCTAGTCTTTAAGGATGCAAAGACTGAAAGGGGGTGTGTATGTGTGGCACCCCCCCATGGGTACTGAGAAGGGATTTAATGTGGCCAGGAGTGGGTTTAGATGTTGCATGTGTTGCTCCTCTCCCCACTGTCCCCCTTGGAAAAGCAGCAGACTGAATTACCTAGGAAAGTAAGCCAACGAAGGCAATTTCCTTAATAGAGAATAGAGTAGAGAATCTACCTCCTCTTTTAGAATTTAAGTTACTTTGATGGCAAATTTTGCCCCCACCCTGGACAGGGTGTTCTGTCCTAGCTAAAAGGTTAGAACAGAAATGTGAACCATCTTGCAAACTCTCCTGCAGCCTCTCCACCCCTGCATTCGCCTTGTTTCCTTGAGTTTTTGTCTGGCTGGAATGTGTCCTTTACCCCGATAATGCCTCTTGCTTGTCTGGATAGAGGAGAGATGAGCAAGCAAGCACACATAGAAACTAGCCTTCTGCCCAAAGGTAAAATTGACATTTGTGGCTTTCTCCATTGTTTCGCATCTGGTGCTGTCCCTGCCGCCCCCCCAGGCATGTGGTGCCTGAAAAGTTGTCCAGAACGGATTGGAGCCATCGGGCTGAAGAAGGTTCCTCACCTCTGGAACAGACCCATATGGAGAGAAGTAAGTGGATTCATGCAACAGGCTGAGAAAAACGCGCCACCTTGTCTCAGAACTCCCAAGGACAGCACAGTGAAAACTGGCTGGCGGCAGGTTCTGGATATTATCCAACAACAAAGTGTGTCTCTATGCAAAGCGGAATTAACCTCTGGAAGTCATTGCCGTGAGGCAGAAAACTTTGAAGAGAGAATTTTAGATTCATACATGGAGGAGGAAGAGGTCTTTCAATGGCTTTCGGACGTGACGTGTACATGGACCCTTCAAGTTCGGAGGTAAGAAGATGGGGGTGAACCATCACTGGGGGTGAATAACTGGGGAGTGCTTTTGCAGCCACGTCCCACTTGGGGACTTTCAGGATGCTTCCAGCTGATTTGGGGAGGTGCAGAATGCAACTGGTATAGCTCAGACCTGGGCCTGCTTCCTTCGATCGCTTCACTCCGATCTTGTGCCTTTCTCATTGGCAACCAGTTTGTGTCCAAGCCCAATTAGAAATGCTGTGTTGGAAGGGATAGAGATTGCTCAGCTGTGCCTCAAAAGGTTTTTGGATGCAGGCTATCACCTCCCATGGAAAGCTACCTATACACAGGTCCTCAATGGTGGCCCTGTAGAATATCTCATCATCCTCTAAGCTGCAGCAACTGGGCACACAAGATGGGGCCTTTTTGGTGGTGGCACCCCGGCTTTGGAACTCTTTCCCCCTGGAGGTCCTTCTGGCCATCTCTCTGCCTTCAGGTGTTAGCTGCAAGTTCCCCTCATGCTCTTTTGACCTAGGATATGACTCTTAGCTCTACAGTAACTTTTGGTGGACCATTGTTGCTGTTGTTTCCATTTGCAGCTTAAAAATAAATAAATCCATTGTATTCTTGTTTCTCATTGGTTGTGTGTATTTTTATATAAAAAACCCACATATTGCTAATGATTGCATACGATTGCTAACTGCTTTGGGGGTCCCATGTGCAAACATAAAAAGTTGGGAGAGAAGAAAAAATATTTTGATAAATAAATGTTTAAAAGCTAGATCAGGTGAATTCCACCTCCAAGGTAATGAAAAAAGAAGCTGAAGGAGGACCTTAGCAACTGCTCTCAGGTGGGACAGGAAGGGGAGCTTGAACTGATTCTGTTTGGGATCTTGCTTAGCCTGCTTTTGCTGCTACGTCTTGTAACAAGGGCTGCCAACATGGCACCCATGGGTGCAGTGATGCCCTTGAGGTCTTTCCCAGCTGCCTACACAGCTTCTGAACCCCTCCTGCTCACTGACAAGCTTGGTCATGAAGTGATGAGAATGCTAGGGTTCCCCCCACTGTGAAAAGTATGCTTTGTCTCTTTCTGTTTTGGGAGCTGATCTGGGAAAAATTGCAGAGAGCTGCAGCAGGAAGTTGGAAGAGTGGTGCTCTGCCCCACTTGCTATTTCAGCTCTATGTGCTTTTATTTGGAAAAGCACAACCTGCATGAATGTGCTTTCTCTTTTTCTGTCTCTCAAGGAGGTGCCAATCTGGGGAAGGGGGAAAGAAGTGAATGGAAGGGCATGCACTCAAAAATCCAAATGTGCCCACAAAGTTTAAAAAAAGGGTGGTGACCTCTATCCTATGAGTTGCTTTCCAGGCTTTAAAATAAATAAATGAAGAGATATTATTTATGCAACACTTTAAATAAATAATATTTTTTTAAAAAAGAAAATTCTCAGTAGATAGCAAACCAGGGTATCCCCAATGATAACTGCTAGAAGCAAACTCAAATGTGCCAAAACATAGCAGCTCTTAAAAAAATTAAGCTAGATACTGTTGCCTGAATGGATTGTGCGAATTTGTGCACACTTTCTTATTCTGCATATTAAAAGTGTCTCCTATAAATGCAATGGTGGGATCCTCAGAAGGCTGGATTCTGCACCAGACACCATTTTCTGCAACCACAGGGTCTTGACTGTTTGCCTCACAAAATCATTGGGTGGTACTCAACGCCAGTCCTACTCAAAGTAGACCCACTGAAGCTAATGGCCATGACTAACATAGGCGTGTTCATTTCAGTGGTCTACTTTGAGTAGAACTTAGTTGAATGCAGCCTATGGAGAGTTGGGACAGTGGAGGTTGTGTAAACCAACCTTGTCCAGCTCAGTGCAGAATCTGCAGAGCAGGATGCAATGACAGGATCCCTGACAAATGGCTGCTCGGCCTCTGCTAAAATACTGCCAGCAGGGATGAGCCTGCTGTCACCACCTGAGGCAGCCTGGCGCACCATCAAGTTTTATTGTAATGTTCAATTAAAATCTGCGCCTTGCCATTTCTATCCATTAGCTCAGGGGCGGGGAATCTTTTCTGGCCAGTGGGCCCAATCCTTACCTCCCCACCCCTGTAGAGATGCAGCCGACCTGCCAATCACTTAGCACTGCTATGACATCAGATGTGCTTTGAAGCCCCGATTATCAGGACTTCAAAGCGCAGTGTGGAGCTGTTTAAAAGCCCTTTTGCAGACAGCCCCACATTGCCCTTTAAATCTTCAGAAAACAGGTTTTCAAAGGTTCAAGGAGCAGCTCTGGGAGGGAGAAATGGTTTCAATGGGACCAGCACAGAAATGATCAAAAGCTCACTTTAAGCTCCCAATTGTTCCTTTGACATCAGGCGCAAAATGGGTGGATGTAACTTGCCCCAAATGGTGCGGGCAGACCAAGTTTGGCTCGCAGGCTGGAAGTTCCTTATCTCTGTTATTAGGTCTGGTCTCGCCCTCTGGGGTGACAAGAGGACATGTCTGCTCAAACTTTTTGTGCATCAGCTCCTTACCTTGCCTGCGTTTGCGGAGACGGGCAGCTCGCCTCTGGTTCATGATGCAAGCCGCCATTGTGCTGAAGATGACGGCTGTGCTGAGAAAGCAGACCCCGCCAATCACTCCTGCCAACACTGGCTGGGGCAGGAGCTCAGGGAGCTGGGTGCGGGAGGGATACACCTCCATGCCTGGTGGGAAGAGGGGGGATGTCACACTGTCACAACGGCAAGGGTAGGAAGAAACCTCGACATGGAGGAAGAATCGCTGTAGGAGCCCTGTTGCATCAGAACATAAGAACTTTTCTTTTTTAATTGCAAACTGACATGGAAATACTGGGAAAATGAGAAACCGAGAGATTCGCTCACCCCTTCTATTAATAAGAGTGACATTTTAAAGGAGCTTTGAACAGCTCCAGTGGCCTCCCGCAAAGTGAGCTAATCCTGAGAATCTGCAGATTTTGCTGCCCCCTTTCTGGCCCTTACCTATTGTGGAGACATTGACCGTGTTGCTGGGGTCACTGATGTAGCTGCCAGCAAAGGCCACCAGGCGGAACTCATAGAAGGCGTCCTACAGTGCGGTGGGGGGTGGGAGAGAAAGCAGGGGCACACTGTGAAAACCCTCTTATGGTCACTGTGGTCGTACAGTAAACCCTTCTCCCACTTAACAGCATCCGAAGGGGCATCATTTTGCTTAAATAGTTCCACTTTTTGACAGTCCCAAGGAAAGGCAGGGAGCTATGCAGTGCCCTGAAGCCAATGGAAATCCCGGCCCACCTGATCCCAGCTTTTGATATTTTGACACACTTTCAAGCAGCACACGTTCTACGCATGTAAAAACACCAGGCAGGCCCCACAAATAACCCAGAGATGCATTTTAAACAAAAGGACACATTCTACTCATGTAAAAACACACTGATTACTGGACCGTCTGCGGGCCGGATTTAGAAGGCGATTGGGCTGGATCCGGCCCCCGAGCCTTAGTTTGCGTAAAGGTAAAGGGACCCCTGACCATTAGGTCCAGTCGTGGCCGACTCTGGGGTTGCAGCGCTCATCTCGCTTTATTGGCCGAGGGAGCCGCCGCTTCTGGCATGACTAAGCCGCTTCTGGCGAACCAGAGCAGCGCACGGAAACACCGTTTACCTTCCCGCTGGAGCAGTACCTATTTATCTACTTGCACTTTGACATGCTTTCAAACTGCTGGGTTGGCAGGAGCAGGGACTGAGCAACGGGAGTTCACCCTGTCCCAGGGATTCGAACCGCCAACCTTCTGATCAGCAGGTCCTAGACTCTGTGGTTCAACCCACAGTGCCACCCGCTGCATCCATGCACTCACCTTTCAAAACTGTATTTCTGACAACCTTCTGAACCCACCTTGATTAGCCCAGGCACCAGGAGCTGCGTCTCAGAGCTGGAAATGGATCCGTCGAGAACCTCCCAGCCCCCCTGGTCTTGTCGCAGCTCCAGGGTGTAGCCTGTTAGAGCCACAGAGAATTGGAATGGGGGCTCCCACAGGAGGAGGACCCCCCGCGTGGTCTCGTTGGCCATCAGGGATTGAGGTGGGGATAGAAAAATCTGTGAGGTCGTAGATGAGGGGTTGGGTGGCATGGTGTTTGTTGGGAAACCTGAGGAGGAGGAGAAGAAGGAAAAGAAGAGAGAACGGGTGTTGAAACTGTGCATTGTTCCTTTAAGGGAATAGTTTGGGAGTGACACATCGCTGATCAGAAGGAAAGGAGTCCTGTGCCTCTCACCTAGTGGCACGGTGGTGACGATCTCACTGAAGGGACCGCTACCCAGCTTGTTCTGGGCCAAAACGCTGAACTGGTAGCCGGTATCTGGCTGCAGATTCTCCACCAGGACGTGGGAGGCCCCAACAGGCACAGGCAGTGAAACCCAGTCGTGGTGAGGGCGATTGAAGCGTTTCAACCTGTGTGGGGCACAGAAATGGAGGAGAGGCTGCAGTCACTGAGAAGAATCCAAACCAGAGACAGAAAAGCCCCTGTGGTTTCGAGCAGAAGGCAGAAGGAACTTGTGAGCTCCTGGAAGAAGCATTCCAGTACAGTAATGTTTATATTTATTTAATTAATCTATTCACTCAGTTTATCAGGCACCTGTTAGATTACAAGAGTTGTCTGGGCAACGTATAAAAGCAAAAGCAACCTAGAACCCCATTGCAATAAAAGAAAATGGGAAAGCAGCAATTGAGACAACCATCACGGCATTGACAAAACTGATCTGTTGGAAGAGAGAGTAAATAAATGTTTCGTGGAGCTATAACAACTATATTAATTCCACATCATAAATGTAACTTAAAAGGCTTGTTTTTGTTTAAAAGTCTTTGGTACGCAAAAGACATTCAAACAGGGATCACTGCCCAATACTGTCAGTGTGCCTGGAATGACCTCATATGGTAACCATGGAAGGTTTCAGTAAAAATTCCCTGAAAAACTACATAGTACATGAGAGGCAGTTTGCTGTTCCTGTTCCTGCACTGGCTTAGCCTCTCCTACGCTGAACACAAACAAACTAAACTTGCTCACATTTCTTTGGGTGCCAGGACAAGATGCCCTCCTTTCGGCTCTGAACAGAGGGGAGGTGGAAAGAGCATATATTTGTGAGGAAGTGTGATTGATATAGGTGCCTTTCCCCCCACTGAGAAAGCAGCTGATGGAGAGGGGGCATCCTTGCCCCCATCCTCTCTCCCCCCCCCAGCACTTTTGGGCACAGCAGCCATTTGGGGCCTAGCGCCCACAGCCTCCATTCCAAAATCCTAACCGAAGACTCACAGCGGCGTATACCAGATGCTGAACCTCTGGAAGTAGCCCCCGTCAAAGCCTGGCTCCCAGGTGATGTTGACAGCCTGATGGAGAGGCAGCACCGAGACGTTGGCCACTGTGTGGGGGCTGGTGCCTAGAGTTCATGAGAGGGAACGAAAAGCAGAACTGAATTAGCTTGACAGGATTAGGATGAGGCTCAACGGGGTTTTGTGGGTGGTAAAATCCACAGCAGCAGCAGTTTTATCAACTAGTGCCCCCACCAGCCCCTCCAACATTTGTTTTTGAGGATTAAACCAGGTGCACGGAAAGCTTCCTTATGGTATTCCGTCCATCAAGCCCAGTAGTGTCTGCTCTAGCAGGTGGGGAGGGGTCTTTTCTATCACTTCTGACCCAATCCCTTTTTAACTTGAGGTGTCCAGGATTGAATCTGGACTCTTCTACATGCTCTACCACTAAGTTATAGTCCCTCCAGTATAGAAAGCTGCCGATTACACTACATCTTGCCGAGTACTAGCTGCTCCAAGTGGCAGAAGATCTTGAAGGTCTTGAGCAGACATCTTTACTCACTGCCTGCTACCCGATCTACCCGAGACACCACAAATTTAACCGAGGACCGGCTTGTGATCTACCAGAGTTATGGCAGTCTTCCCACCAGATGCTTGCCGAGCAAACCATGCCTAATAAACCATGTCAGGTTTGCGTGCAATGACAAGCCATAGTTAGAACAAGCAAAGGTTTGTAAGGCAAAAACAAACTGTGGGTTATGACCATTGTTTGTTGGAACAAACCACGGTTAAGCTGCTGGTCAAAGAAACCATGGTTAAGCCATACAAACCATGGCTTAGTACCAACAGGCAAACCAGGCCAATATGTGTATGCATACACACTGCCCTCCCATGAAAGTTGCAGCGCGCATCCCTTTTCACTCAAAATAGTTCTTCAATGCATTTCTGTACAGTTTGCTTAATTCTGTTGTGCTCTGAATGAAGTACCCACCCAATACGTAGACAGTGGTTGCAGTACTGATGCGGGCCACACCATTGTTGGCGGCGCATTCCCATAAGCCGTGCTGCTCCTTGGTCAGTGGGCGCAGGACCAAGCTGTTGTTCTTGTCTACCTGGGCATTGGCTAAGCCCTTGCTGCCCATCTGTAAGGGGGGGGGGATACCAGAGAGATGTTAGTAAGTTGTTCAAGACCCCAGGGGAAATCGGGGCCCTGCTAACTATACTATGGCTGAAGTCAGTTTAAATTGAAATGTTGCCAGTTACTTTTAAATTTCCTTCAAGTTCTCAAATATATTGCAAGGGGTTGGACTAGAAGATCCTTTGGGTCTCCTTACAACTCTATGATTCTATATACTAGTAGGTATAAACCAGGGGTCAGCAACCTTTTTCAGCAGGGGGCCGGTCCAGACCATGTGGTGGGCTAAACTATATTTTTGGGGGGAATGAACAAATTCCTATGCCCCACAAATAACCCAGAGATGCATTTTAAACAAAAGGACACATTCTAACTCATGTAAAAACACTCTGATTCCTGGACCGCCCCTGGGCTGGATTGAGAAGGCGATTGGGCCGCACCTGGCCCCTGGGCCTTAGGTTGCCTACCCCTGGTATAAACTGAGAAGGAATTCGAGCCTAGCTAAAAGGTGGAGCTCTGAGTAAACCAGCCAGACTTAACAGGGAAGCCCCTTAGCCTGTTTGTCGGCTCCTTCAGTCTCAGTGTTACCTCAGCAGAGAGGAGGAGGGAGGATGGGGACAAAACTAGAATAAAGTTGTCTCCACCTCTCACTGGCTCTGGCTCCGCCTCCTGTTGGCCTCCCACCTGGCCAGTCCCAATGGGCAGCAGCCACCACCGCTGGACAGCCTATCTAGGATCTACCTCGTTTATGCAGAGAGCCACCTCACCTTTGTCCAAGAGATGATGGGCCGGGGGTCACCTCTGGCAGCGCAGGGGATGAGCAGTTCCCGCCCCACCTCCTGAAAATACTCCTCCTTGGGGCGCAGGCTGAATGTGGGAGGATCCTAGGCCGTAAAACACAACACATATTTGACATCCAAACCAGTCAAGGGTCGGCCACAGTGAACACAGGACACTTGACTAGATGACCCAGCAGTCAAGTCTCCTCTTATGCTCTAACACACACACATGGCCGTCTCCACTACTCACCTTCAGGAGAACGCGCGTAGGTGCCGAGGAGCCAGCACTGCCGTAGCTGTTGTATGGGGTGCAGGTGTAAACACCCACGGCATTGTCGTTGCTTGTGGCGATGACAATGGCACCATCGGGAGTTGTGGACCAACCTGGGAGCTAGGAGAGGGAGAGAGTTCTGTTCAGAAGAGAGTTATCCCAAAAGGCCTATGAGCCCAAGAAGGTGTGGTGAACGCTTCTGCCAAGTACCTTGCCTAACTCCAGTGGCTGCCCGTCTTTGGTCCAGTTGATGAAGAGCAGCGGAGGATTGGCCTTGTTGGGGCACCTGATGGTGCCTTGCATCCCTATTGGCAGGAGAGTCTCAGGGGGCATGTCGATGACTTGTGCTGGGTCTGCAGAAGGCAGGGAGGACACAGCTTCAGACAGTGGGATGGCTAGTGGGGGAAAGCTAGAGGAGAGATGGGGCACAGCCAAGGCTGGGTTGCCTCTCCAATCAACTGCTGGGATATCCCACTAGGACAGCAACCTGCACCTTGCACCAGCAGCCCTGCAAAATAACAGGATGTGGATAATGCTGCAAGACGATTCTTTCTATCGAGGCTGATCCGAGCCGAGGGGCAGGCAGAGCTGACAATTCTGGTTTCTTTCAGTTTCTCATTTTTCCTATCTTATGATCGGTTCTCCACATTTCCATATCAGAACATGATTATTATTTTTTAAATCGTCAGAATTTTAGTGCACATTTCCCCCCTAACATATGCACTTTTGCCTTTCACACACACTTTCACCAAAGCAATTTCCCCAAATATAATGCATGTTTGTATGTTGATTTCACTAATGTATGCATTTATGCACACTTAACAGGCATTTCTGTACGCATTACTTGGCTGGAGAACCGCGCTGCAAAATTTGAGGGAGTGCAGATTTTGAAGGATGGCTGCATTTCAATCCACATATTGTTTCAGAAAGTGCAAAGTCAGTAGGTTTGCCTTTAAATGCCATCAGAATTGCATTTCTGCCCCATCCCTGTCTGAGCCCCACCCAGCAGGTTGAACACCGAAGGTGCCTGTTTTCATACTATCTGCTTTTTCAACCACCCTTAGACTGTGTCTACCAGTTGGAGGTCTGGAATGATGGGAAGGTGCCATGCTTACACAGAACTGTGAGGAACGCTGAGGCAGAAGGTGGTCTCCTTAGCCCATTGCTAGGAACACAGGTATATTGCCCCGAATCCTCTGGAACAGTTTTCTGTACCAAGAGGCTCCCGTCCACCAAGACACGAATCCGGGACTGGAGATGGCTGAAGGAGGGGAAGGAAAGAGAACTTGAAGAGAGCAGGAACGAAAAAAGTGCAACAGCATTGTATTTAAGCACTTGCCTGGCTAACATGGGCAACTGGGAGTTCTATGTATCTTATATATAGATAAGGATATATCTATATCTATATCTATCTATGAATGAGAGAGAATGGAGCCAAATACATACTATCTGAGTTCAAAGAAGAAGACCAAGTCTAATCAAGTGTACAAACAAATGTAACTGCAGCAATTATTACATATTTCTCCAAACAAATTCACACTGAGAGAATATAAATGAGTCTGAAAATATTGATTCACATGTAATGAAACTTTCCACCATGCTGCTGCCTAGTCTTCAGGGTTCTGCTTGTTCTTTTTAGGTGCATAAATGATGAGTGAGTTTCTCACAAATTGCCATAAATAATGCTTTAATTTGTACCATTTCTCTGAACAAAAAATTTTTTTTTCCTTCCAGTAGCACCTTAAAGACCAACTAAGTTAGTTCTTGGTATGAGCTTTCGTGTGCATGCATACCATGCTCATACCAAGAACTAACTTAGTTGGTCTTTAAGGTGCTACTGGAAGGAATTTTTTTTTTTGTTTTGACTATGGCAGACCAACACGGCTACCTATCTGTAACATTTCTCTGAAGTAACTGATGAAACATCCTTGTGAAATAACTAGGCGTACTGCCAACTGTCAAACAAATAATTAGGGATTTCCAAACAAAACCAGCATTTTATCAATCATATAACAAACATAACTTGCAACGCAAGACCACTCTGTCTCCCGGGGTGGTATTCATCTCTACTTGCTCCCAAAGAGGACAAGCTTTAATTTAAGCTCTATGTTGTGCTCCCTTTCACTTTGCTGCCTGGAGCACCCTTGGGGAGGGAAATATTACATAAATAAAGAAAAGAATAGACCATCATTTGCGGAAGAGCCCAGTGAGCCATTCTGCTCCCCGCTCTCGCAAAACACTCACACCTGGAGTTTCCTACCTGAGGTGAAAAACGTTTGTGTCCCCCTGGAACCAGCTATACGTGAGGTTGGCAGGGTAGGCCTCGGCTTGGCAGGCCAAGAAGGCATCTTGGGTGATGTTGACAGTGACGTTCTGTGGGGGCACCACAATTACCGGAGGCCCTGGGAGGAAGAAAGTGCCTGGAATGAGTGGCTAAGGCAGGGGCAAGGAACCTTTTCCATTTCCTTCTGCAAAACCTTGCTGGGGGGCGGGGGGAGACACATGCCAGTTGTGGGTACCGCCAGAGGTAAGCATGGAGAGGTAATCAAATTTACATTTTGCCTTTGTACAGTAGGCTAGTTTCTACACCAAACACACACACAAAAACCACACACCAGAGGTTCAAGGACACATCCCAAACATTCAAAAATCCAAGGCTGGTGAGGGAATGTGGCTGGGGAAAAGTGCCAAGGGCCAGAAAGAGAGGCCAAGGGAGCTACATTGAGCGCCTCTCCCCGAGTCTGAGGTTCCCCAAATCTAAGGACAGAAAGGCACTCCTCTCCCCCAAACCCTGCCAGTGATAAAATGCGGAACTATTGACTCTGAAGTTATGCCAAGATTCCCTTTGGAAATCAGAGACATGCTTGACTCCCATAGCTGTGCACTTGTATCCACCAGAAAGTCTGGATGGGAAACTGGGGGAAGTGATCGTAGCTCGGTGGTAAAGCACATGCTTAGCACACACAAAGTTTCTGCTTTAATCCCTGGCATATCCAGTTAAATAGCAGGGTTGTGGGAAAGGCTTCTGCCAGGGTCTTTGGAATGGGGAGGGCTGGGGAGACAGGGATTGCCAGGCTGGAGAAGGCAGTCCTGGGCTAGCTCGGCAAATTTTGGCAAGGCACAAACTTCTTGTGCTCTGGGGAGGGAGAGCCCAGCTCAGTGGCAGAGCGCAGGACTGTGAACATGCAGAGAAGGTTCCAGGTTTCATCCCTGGCATCTCCAGTTTAAAGGATACGGTTGAAGGTGATGCGAAAGGTTCTTTTTCTGCATGGCACGCTTGGGAGTTGCTGCCAGCGAGAGCAGGACAATTTTGAGCTAGGTCAGGGGTGGGGAACCATTTTTCAACCCACTTATGAGTAACCTTCCAGGGGCCAGGAATACACCCCATCTCCATCCTGGCAAGAAAGTAGCATGCATACTTTCCAGCCAGGTAAAGATCAACTGGAGGAGGATGCAGAGGAGGACCAGCCAGGGGTGTGGCCTGGGAAAGGGAGGAGCTTGGGAAGAGTCTCCGGAGGGCCGCATTTGGCTCCCAGGACTGAGGTTCCCCTCCCCACCCCCCATGGGCTCTATGGACAGATAAGCTTGTACAGCAGCATCCTGTGTTAAAATGCTGCTTAACCCAGTTTGGGAAAGATGCTGCCCCTTCTCCTGTTTACCTTGCACCAACAGGCGGGTTGTGTGGGTGATGGCACCCTCTTCGCTGTTGGCGTGGCAGGTGTAGGCCCCAGCGCTGGCCCGCTCCACACCGGCAAAGACAAGGCTCCCATTCGTCACCTGGTGGGAAGCACATTGTTTAGGAAAGGCTTGGAGCAAGCATGAAAAAACCCCTCCAGCATCTCCTCACCAATAAATTGTACTGCCAACGAGGAAAGGAAAATCAATTCCTCAATGAGCTGGAGAAAGTTTCTGTCAATTCCCTCAAATAGGGATGGGCAAATGTCTTCTCTCTGTTTTCCAGTCTTCAGTTCTCTAGATTTCCAGTATAGTTGATGATTTTTTTAAAAAGTCCTCATAAAAATTCATCACCATTTCAGCAAGAATTTCTCTAAATATATCACCATCATTATTAATTTGATTTCATACCCAGAGCAGGTTACAGCAATTTTAACTTCAATACTGAAAACAGTTTAAAGCAAATTGCACTCACAGAAATAGGGTGTGCCCTGAAAATATATACCGTAGGTCTCAAAGGCCAAGATAAAGAGCGGTGTCTTTGGCATACGCATTCATATACACAATTTTACCTAATATACACATTTTGCAAAGCTTATTTCCCCTAACATTTATATTTCCTCAATATAATGCAGTTTTGCATGTTATCTTCACGGATATATGAATTTCCACACATACTTTACTCAAGTATATGCATTTTTTTTTACACAATACTTGGCTGGAGAACTGGATTGCAAAAGTTGAGAAGGGCAAAATTCAAAGGATGGCTGTGCTTCAGAAAGTGTGAATTAAGCAGGTATGTCTTTAAATGAGAACAAATCAAATTTCTCCCCATCCCTCTTATTAACTTAAGAACAGCAACGACTAAGTATGTGAGCTTGTTCAGATCTCACCTGAGTTCACAGTGTGACTCTAGGAAAAAACACTGTCCTCTTGGCCTCAGCATTCTCACCTGAAATACGGGTTTTACACAGGGGTGCAAAATTTCTTCTCTTTTGCATGAAGGTCCAATTCCCATTTGGCTAATCCTCCAGGGCTGCATGTCAGTGGGGAGCATGGATCAGTCTAAGTGGGCTTTCCCACCCCCACCCCCCAAAAAAACCACTGGGATATATTGGAAAAGGTCAGGGCTCGCTAGCACTCCAAACAGTAGCATACCACACTGCAAGGCTTTTTTGAAGAGAGCAAGTCAAATGCTTGTTTCCTTTGAGTGGCCAGCAGGGGTCAGCCAGACCTTAGGTATATTTGTTAGAGAACGGTCCTAAAATAAGCTTGACAATTAATTTAGTGCCTATGCGCCCACAAGGAAATCCATCTCTTAGGGTTTCTGAAACTAATTATTGGTTTTTTATTTTTCTGGGTGGGGAAGGCATGAAATCCCTCTTCAGAATAAACAGCACTACAGGGAAGTCCTCAACCGGCCACAAAGGCTCACTAGTTGCCCCGAAACAAATCACACGAAACAGCTTCCCATTCCCAGGCAGTGAAATCTGGGGTGGGGTAGCTCAACCATTTTCAGGAGGGGACAGATTAAAGGGGGTTGGCAAACAGGTTTAACTGGCCTGCACTTCCTCAATGAGAAGGAACAAACAAAGGCAGGGGAATAAACTTGGGTGTTAATTACACCAGTGGTGGACCATAAACTAAGTAAGCAAAAAAGTATAATAGCAAAGGTGTCCCATGATGGAAAAGAACCTCTAACACAAACGTGGGGACGCTTGCTCCCTCTGGGTGTTGCTGACCTACAAATCCCATCAGTCCCAGCAGGCCAAGACCCAGAGATGATGGGAGTTGCAGTTCAAAGGTTCTTCATACCTGCTCTAGAGGTAGGCTCTGAAAGCTTCACCAGGCATCCGGATGTAAGGGAGATGCTGGGTTTCAGGAGACACATGGGACTCACAGAGGAGGATGCTTCACGGATGGCAGTAACACGAATACTAGTACAGTGGTACCTTGGTTTGCAAACCATACGCTTTGGATTACAAACACGTCAAACCCGGAAGTGCGTGTCCCAATTTGCAAACTTTTTTTGGATTACAACCCTTGGGGGGGGGGATTTGAAAAAAAATAATTGGGAGGCCCCATTGACGAAAGCACGCCTTGGGTTACAACCTGTTTTGGTTTACAAACGGACCTCCGGAACGGATTATGGTTGTAAACCAAGGTACCCCTGTAATTGTCATGGACCGGCTGGATGCAGAGGAATGGCGGGAGGTACCAGCTGGGGAACCCACCAAGGGAACTTCCAGGGTAAGAAGGCTCAGAGTCAGGGGGTGGTGGGACAATGCTGAGTGGGTCAGAGGGAGCAGGCTGGGAGGAGAAGGTGTCAGAAGCTGAAGAGGCAACAGGGTTTAGTGAGCAGGAAGAGGCTGCAGCAGAGAGCAGTCCTGATTCAGAGGCAGAAGCAGAGGGGAGGTCAAGAAGCAGAGCGGAGGCAGACTGCTGAAGAAGCCAGGGAATCTCCCTCTCCTGCAACCAGCTCCCCTTCTTCCTGGTCTCCCAGAATGCACAGGGAAATGAAGAGGGCGGGCCCTTGGAGAGGAGTGGGAAGGTGGGGGGCTTCAGTCCCCAAAACTCCCTCATTGGTACAAGCACTGCTGGGAAGAGGCGCTGTGATCACCAGGCCTGTGCTGGGTTTCTGGAATAAAGTGTTAACATCACTGACACCGGTGGTTTTTAAAAATTGTTTACCTACTCCTGACTCTGGCTCCTGACAATAATGTTCTCTTAAATACCTGGATTTGTTAAAACCCTAAGTTGTGAACCATAGAAACTGCTCATGTAGGGGAGGGAATCTGCCACCATTTTCAGCTCTCTGTAAGACCAGAAAACACTGGAGATATTCTAAAAATGCATTTATTTAAACACCTTTTTAATTTTGTGCGTATGGAGCAGGGGGAAATCTCACCAAATCCAATAAATGTGAACACATTCATTTATTGCTGACATGTTATATCCTGCCCTTCAATGTCAATGGCATTTCCAGGGAGGCTAACTGAGAATGAATACACTATTAAACAACCATAAAATGAAAATGAAAACAGCATATTCTCATTTGAGATTTGTAATCTGCACATTTTGAGGAGGGTTTTAAAGCAGAGTATTGGCTAAAATGGCTTAGGATGATGGGAATGGAAGCCCAACACCACCTGAAGAGCCAGGTGTGAAGGAAGGGAGAAGGCACTATGCAGGGCATCTGAAAGTATGTTCCGGGCAAACGGGAGGAAAGAGAGAATTGAAAGTCATTTAAAACAGGAGTCAAGAATGGGGCACTTCCAGAATATGCTTGATTACCATGAGGTCTAGGAACATACTCACGCCCCCTTTAAAAATAAAACAATCACACAATTTCCAGTTCAAAGGCCAGGTTCCCAGCTTGTAAGATGATTGTGTCTACACACATTTCTAGACTAGGGGTTGGAGACTTATGGTCCTCCAGATGTTGTCACTCTCATTCTCCCTGACCACTGGGCCATGCCAGCTGGGACTCTTGCAGGCCAACAACTTTTGGGGGGACCACAGGCTCCCCACTCCTTTTCTTGACCAGAGTTCTTCAACTTTGGGTCTTCAGTTGTTGGCTTACAACTTACATCATCGCTAACCAATGGTTCAACCAGGGTGGGGGTTGTGGGAATTGTAGTCTAGACCGGCATCCCCAACCTGTGGCCCTCCAGATGTTTTGGCCTACAACTCCCATGATCCCTAGCTAACGGGACCAGTGGTCAGGGATGATGGGAACTGTAGTCCAAAACATCTGGAGGGCCAAAGGTTGGGGATGCCTGGTCTAGACCCTTGGTTCCTGGGCTACATGCACACGCCTTACCTGAACCTTGTCTCCACTTTCTATGGCTTGGTTGTCCCTCTTCCAAGTGACGACTGGCTGGGGGTTTCCCGCTGCAGAGCAGGTCAGCGTGAGAGACTTTTGGTCTTGCACTTCTATGAAAGCTGGCGGGGTCTCCTGGAAGGTGGGAGGAACTGCAAGACAAGACCTTATGAGAAGAGCGCCTGAATCATCAGAAATGTTATTCTAAGATCAACAGATGAGCCCTGGCTACATCAGGCTGAAGGCCTATCTAGACCTGCATCCTGTTCTCACTGTGGCTGATCAAATGCCTATGGCAGTGGTTTTCAACCAGTGTGCTGTGGCACCCTGGGGTGCCCTGAATGATGGTCAGGTGTACCGCAGGCAACACTGGCCTCCATCCCTCTTTCCTTCCCTCCCTTCCCCTGATGCCCTCTCGCATCTCTGCCTCCGAAAGGCTTGCACAGCTGTTTGTTGCAACAGTCCTGGCTACAAGTTCCCCAGGGGAATGGTACCTTTGGGGCTGGCCAGGGGATGCTTCTCAGGCCCCTGTGGGGCAGTGGGAGGAGGCACCTCTCTTTGGGGCAGGGGGGCAGCTCAGAGACAGGAGCGGCAGCCCAGAAGACTCCCAAGGAGAGGGGAGGAGAGGAGGCTGAGGGAACACTCCACAAAGGAGGGTGTTTGAAATGGGGTGAGGGGCTGTTGGCCCTGCAGGCAAGGGGTGATGTAACTGGGCTCCTGAGCCCCACAGGGGTGCTGCAGAAGGAATGTAGTTGGTCAAGGGAGCCATGGACCTAAAAAGGTTGAAAACCTCTGGCATATCAGACCCCCACAAGCAGCACCCGAGTACAACAGCACTTGCCCCACCTGAGATTCTTAGCAACCTACTGTTGTGCGGATTAAATGAAAGAACCATGTACACCACTTTGGCCTCTTTGGATGAAAGATCAAATGTCAAAATATGTTTAAAAGGTGCAGATTTTGGTATAAAAAACACTTGCTAGCACATTTTAAAAAGAAATATATATCCTCACCAAGAGATGGACAAAACAAGTCAATTCTGGTTTCTCTCTGTTTCTCACTTTTCCAGTCATAATTTCAGTTCTCCACATTTGCACAACAGTTAGCGATTTTTTTAAAGAGACATTTTATCAGCATTCTAGTGTGAATTTCTCCTAATATACACTTTTCTTTTTTACACAATTTTGTCTAACATACAGATTTTTTTTTTTTTGCAAATAAATCTCACCTAATATTGCATTTTGGTGCACATTGCTTGGTTGGAAACCTGACTTTTAGAATTTGGGATAGCTCAGCTGGTACAGCATGAGGCTCTTAATTTCAGAGTTGTGGGTTCAAGCCCCACATAGTGCAAAAGAGTCCCGCATTGCAGGGACCTGGACTAGATGACTCTTGTGATCTCCCTTCCAACTCTACGATTCTAAGGATGCCCTCCAGCCAAGGATTACAGGGCAGTTTCTAGTATAAAAACACAAAAATATGTATTGTAATGATAAACAAAACAGTACCTCTACCAGCCCCAACAATTTAAAATGCGATAAACTGTTTAATTGGCCAAAGGCCTGGGAGAAGAGGGATGCTTTATAATTCTTTGTGAAAATTAATCAGCATTTTCATGCAAAATTCTCCCAATATATGCACTTTTGTGTGGAATTTTGCCTAACATACACATTCTTGCAAGCAATTTCCCCAAATATAATATATTTTTTAATTTTATTTTCAAGATTATATGCATATTTATGCACTTTTTAATGCACTTTTGTACATGTTACCTTGGAAAATAGCAAATTCCAAAATGCATTTCTGTTTGCATATTGGTTCTGGAAGTGCAAATTAATAGGTTTGCCTTTAAATGTCAGATGAATCAAATTCCTCCCCCATGTCTATCCTCCCCTGGTACCCCAGGTCTTATCCCCTTAACAAATGCCCACCCCCTCCCTTTTTAATGTCTCAGCTGCAAGTAGGGGCTGGTCATCTGTTCAAGGATAATAGCAATTGATTAGGCAGCAGAGCAGGGATGAGTAGCTGGGGAGACAGAAGCTGGGAGAGGGCAGGATTACAGACTGGGATGAGGGTCTGGAAGAAGAGCTAAGCAGATGGGAGACAAAAGGGGGTCTGATGCAGAGAAAACCAGGATGCAAAGGATGGGCCCAACTGAGGACATTTAGGTCACATCCACACCATGCATCCTGGGAAGTGTAGTTAAGGCTGATGGGAAGGGTCTCCTAACAGCTCTCAGCACCCTTAACAAACTACAGTTCCCAGGATTCTTTGGAGGAAGCCATGACTGTTAAACTAGCATTAGAGTGCTTTAAATGCACGGTGTGCAACCCTCCTTATATCATTGTGCATACTGCTTTAAAAAAATACAAGTGGACAGGCTCCTGCACCAAGGGGTACCCAATTTCCATCATCCACACTGGCTGGGGCAGATGAGAGTCCAGCCATATCTGTTGTTCCACAGGGTTCCCCATTCCACACGTCAGTGCATTTCCAAACAAAATTCAAACATCCTTTGAAATTGGCAGTTTCCTGAGCTTGCAAAGCAGTTCTCCAGCCAAGAAATGTGTGGGGAAAAGCACATTCGGAGGTAAAGCATGCATAAAAATGTGTATATTAGTGACAACAACATACAAAAATGCTTCATAGCATGGGAAATTGCTCTGCAAAGGTGTGCACATTAGGAGAAATCCACACTAGACACTGATTAATTTTCATGACGACTTTTTCAAAAAAATAAATAAAATAAATTGCACACCAATGTGGAAATATGGAGTCCTGAGTTTAAGGTTGGAAAAATGATAAACAAAGAGAAACCAAAACTGCCAAAGTTGTCCATCCCTATGTCACCTCAATTGTTGTTATAAGCAAAGGGGGAAATATCGTTCTTTTCCTCCATCATGCACGTTAATAATTGTATAAGCCTCTTTTATCCCAGCTTCCTGAATCCTTAAAAAAAAAGTTTTTGCTCTATGGAAAGAGAAAAGATAGAAATTGAAATCAATCAATCATCAATCAGTCAATCTAATGTGGAGCCCTTCAGATCTTGTTGAATCCAACACCCACCATTGCTGGGAGGGCGTTGGATTAGATGACCCTTTGGGTCCCTTGCAGGTCTGCAATTCTTTGATTCCTCGATTCTATGGCCATTGGCCAGGCAGGTTGGGGCTGATGGGAGTTGTAGTCCCAAACATGTAGAAGGAACCTCACTGACCAACCCTGAAGTAAATTAAAAAAGCTGGAGATGTGGGAGCAAAAATGTGAACTTAGTACATATGTTGATTAACTGCCCGATGATAAGATCATTTCGGTGCGGGGTGAGGATATTTATAGCAAGAGAAATAAAAAAAATTGTTATTTAGGGGAACTGAATTTAATTCTAAATTATATTCTGGAAATGTGGGAGATTTCAAGGGGTCAAAAAAAAAATGGATGTACCGTGCTATATTAGAAGCAAAAAAACCCTTGTTTTGATGAATTGGAAGAGATTCATCTTGAAATTGGAAAAAAGATTCCATTGAGCACATGGATTGATAATATGGACAGATTAGCTACATATGAACGAACTGCATGTCGACACTAAATAAGAATGGATAAATATGAAGAAATCTGGAGCGAATATTTAAGCGAGAAGGCGGATCGTGGTGGGAAGTAGGGGGAGGAGAGAGAGGTGGGAAAATATTGTTAAAAAAGGTGTAGTCGTAGGTATATCAGTGTATTCAAATCTGAATTGTCAAATTGTGTTGTTATTGTTGTTATGGTTTTTGTTGTATGTGTCTTTTGCGGTTGATGTTTGTATCGAAAAAACGATTAAGCAAATTTTTTAAAAAGTAAATTAAAAAATAAACACCCAGAGCATACAATTGACAGTGAGGTGGATCCAGGTGCCGTTTTGGAACTCGTCGTCACTGTTGGGTCGGTCAAGAAAGAGCACCCGGCACTCGTACCAGCCCTGGTCCTCGGCACGCAGCTGCTCAATCCACAGAGAGGCGCCCTCTTGGATCCGCACACGACCTGCATTGCAGACAAGAAACCACAGAAGCACATGCAGGGGGTTATGGAAGCAACAACACCATCACGGGAAGCTGTGATTCCTGCACTGCAGGGGGTCAGACTGGATGACCCTTGGGGGTACTTTCTAACCCTATGATTACAGTCATACCTCAGGTTACAGACACTTCAGATTGCGCGTTTTTGGGTTGTGCACCACACCAAACCTGGAAGTACCGGAACGGGTTACTTCCAGGTTTCGGCACTTTGCGCATGCGCAGAAGCGCCAAATTGTGACCCGCACGTGCGCAGATGTGGCGCTGCAGGTTGTGAACGTGCCTCCTGCATGGAACATGTTCGCAACCCGAGCATCCACTGTACAGTGGTACCTCGGGTTAAGAACTTAATCCGTTCTGGAGGTCTGTTCTTAACCTGAAACTGTTCTTAACCTGAGGTACCACTTTAGCTAATGGGGCCTCCCGCTGTCGCTGCGCGATTTCTGTTCTCATCCTGATGCAAAGTTCTTAACCTGAGGTACTATTTCTGGGTTAGCGGAGTATGTAACCTGAAGCGTTTGTAACCCGAGGTACCACTGTATATGATTCTAACACCTCAACCCAGCCCACTAAATTTTCTTCTCCTGAAATGGAACCAATACACTTGTCTTATGTCCTGCCCGGGTATCCTATTGATAAAGGGGGGAGGTGCAGTAAATTGAATGAAATAAATAGTTGAGAACTCATTATCAGAATATTGCATGGAGACAAAAATGGCACTGTGCAAAAACAAGAGGGAAGCATCAACAAGCATCCCCAAAAGGGGAGGTGGTAGGAGTATAAAAAAATATTTTTTGGGGGGAAACTAAGTGGGGGAACCCCCTCAACCCCAAAGTACAGGCCACTGAGGATTGGGCATGCTCAGCAGGTGCGGAATGCTGAATGACTATGGAGAGGGAATGGAGTGTCCTGGAAAAGGGCATGGCTCTCTGCCTTGAACTCTGAACAGGAGCACTTCATGCTGCAAGGTTTTGTTAAAGGTCCAACTTGCATTTGGAAGTCCCAAGAACCGGTAAAGGAACAGTGTGCTTTACGAAAATCCAGAATAAGGGCCCACCAAATACAAATAAAGCAGATGTGGCAGCATACCCATTGGCTGCAACCAGAGAAATTCAGAAACACGTAAAAATATGGAAGGGTTTGTTTCTTTTTAAACCCACAACAACTTTGGGTTTTGAAGAAAATTGGTTTTGCATTTAGAAGGTCCCAGGTTCAATCCCTGACATCTTTAGGCAGGGCTGGGAAAGACTCCTTGTATGAAACCATGGAGAGCCACTGCCAATCAGTGTAGACAATACTGAGCTAGGTGGACGAATGGATTGTATAAGGCAACTTCCTAAGATAAAAGAAGAGCTGCAGCTCACAGATAAGAGCATCTGCTTTGCATGTAGAAGGTCCCAGGTTTGATTCTTAGCATCTCTAGGCAAGACAGAGTGAGTCTCACTGTCTGAAAACCTGTAGAGGCTGCTACCAGTCAGTGTCGACAATATTGAGCTAGATAGACCAATGACCCGACTCTGTTGCCTTGTATTGTTTCAGTACATACTGCCTTATGTTCCTACTTAAAGCAGTCCTTTTTTTACAACTATGAGGACTGGAACCCTACTTTATTTTAGGAGAAGAACCATAGCTCAGTGGTAGAGCATTGGCCTGCATGCGTAGGTTCCCTGTTGCCCCCCAGGTAAGGCTGGGAAAAGCTGCCTGAAATCCTGCAGAGCTGCTGCCAGTCAGAGCGGGCGACACTGAGCTAGATGTACCAACGGTCTGAATCCGTTCCCTGCCTCTAAGTTACTTTAAATGAGCTTTTGACATCCACTCGCAGACACAAGTCAAAAGCAGCCATGGGGAGTAGCCGGTGGTGACGCTAACCTCCTTCATCCATGCTGTTTTCCTGAGGAAATCCCCCCCCCCAGTTACAGCTTCCAGGGAGGGAGTGCAGTGGGACTACCAGTTGCTGGGAACCACAAGTGCGGAGAATTGTATACTGGACTAGATGGGCCACATTGGGCTATTCTTATTTTCTAGTAAAGGGTAAAGGGGACCCCTGATCATTAGGTCCAGTCGTGGCCGACTCTGGGGTTGCGGCGCTCATCTCGCTTTATTGGCCGAGGGAGCCAGCGTACAGCTTCCGGGTCATGTTGCCAGCATGACTAATTCGCTTGTGGCGAACCAGAGCAGTGCACGGAAACGCCGTTTACCTTCCCGCCGGAGTGGTACCTATTCATCTACTTGCACTCTGACGTGCTTTCAAACTGCTAGGTTGGCAGGAGCAGGGACCGAGCAACGGGAGCTCACCCCGTCACAGAGATTCGAACTGCCGAGCTTCAGATCGGCAAGCCCTAGGCTCTGTGGTTTAACCCACAGCGCCACCCGCGTCCCCTTATTTTCTTATAGGATTAGACAAATTCAGAAAGGTAAAAGTTGCTGGGCTGACAATGGCTACAAGCCACAGTGGCTATGTTCTCCCTCCACTGTTGGAAGTCTGTAGGTCCCTGAATACCGCAGTTGGTAGGAATCGCAAGTGGGAAGAGGGCTCTTGCACCCAGGTCCTGCTTGTGGGGCTCCCTATAGGCATCTGGTTGGCCTCTCCGAAGACAGGATGCTGGACTATGACGAGGCCGATCCAGCAACCGGTCTAGTCAGCTTCTTCATGTGGCCCTTCATGTCCTTTGCCTCGGGCAGCAAAATGTCTTGGGCCAGCACGGGCTTGAGAGCCTACTTCCCGCTCTCTCGGGGAGTCCTGAGAAGACCACCCTTGCTGATGCCCCCTTCCCCTTCTCTCTCTCCTTGCCCAGCTGGGACCATGACGCTGGGAAGGAACCGTTTGCTTTTGTGGGAACCGCCACGGAAAACAAAAGCCGGAGTCCAGGCCCGGGCAGCGACGCCGGGTCAGGGGTCAATTCAACAGACATTAAGTGTTACACAGTGTCTCTCCCCCCCCCCCAATGGGCAGGAGGGATGGGGAGCTGGAAAAAGGAGGCCAGCGAGAGTGCCATGCCGAGGGGAGGGGGTTGGATATGTGCCCCACGGACTCCCCACCCCCACCCCAACACTTCAAAAGGGCTTTGTTCCTTAAGGAGAAACCAAGTGGGTCTCTTTTTTTTCATGCCGTTGCCCCGTCTTCTCCAAACTGCCTCCCTCCTTCGAGCCTCAAAGAGGCAATGGTAGGCCGTATGCAACATCAGTCGTCCTCAGAACAGATCCATTGGAATTAAAGGACATAACTAATTTAGGCTTATTAATTTCAACGGGTTGCATGCAACGTTAGTCCAAGTAGATCCATCGCAAAAGAATGGACATAGGCTCATTAATTTCAAGGAGTCAGCTCTGAGTAGCACTTAGTTGGATGCAACTGAATGCATTGTCTGCTCAGAGGAAAACTTCCTGATGCTATGAGATGCTAGGCATTGAAACAGGCTGCTTTGGAAAGTGGTGACCGCCCCGTCATTAGAAGTTTTCAAGAAGAAATCGGAGGGGCACATGTCAGGGGTACTGGAGCAGCAGATCACCTATGAGGCAGTGTGGTGGAGTGGTTAGAGAGTTGGACTAGGACCTGGGAGACTAGGGTTGAAATCTCCACTCAGCCATTAAGCTCTCAGTGTGACTTTGGGCTAGACAACAGCTCTCAGCCTAACCTACCCCACAGGGTTGTTGTGCAGATAATACAGGGGAGGGAGAACCGTACACTCTGCCTTGAGCTCCTTGGAGGAATGGTGGGAATATCTATGCGGCCAGTTCAGTCCCCATTGCAGCCAAGACCAGCTGGAACCGGATGATTCCAACAATACTGATTTACAATGAGACAGAGTAAGTTTTAAAGAGCTAATTTTGCCACTAGGAAACAGGCCTTCAATTAAGAAAAAAAATCAATTAACGTACTGAAATCGGGAGAGGGCAGAGAAGCCAATGCAAAGCAAAACATATCAAAGCCACTCACCCAGAGAGTCTGTTTTTGCAACAATGCGTTGCGACCAACTAAATTATACTCAGATTAGAGCCACAGAAATTAATGGACCTAAATTAGGCATGTCCATTGTTTTCAATGGGTCTGAACTGTGTAGGACTAACAATGGATACAGCCAACGCCTTCCCCTGACGGGATGGCCACAGGGAGGCCTGTGGAACAGCGAGGGGGAAGCTGAGCCACTGGGCTTTTAGTTTAATGCTTGTTCTGAACCAATGATGCTAATTTTTAATTCTGCACACATACGAACCCCAATTGGATGAAAAGAAATCACAGAGTGCAGCATAGCAGCTAAAATGAGAGGGCATTTGCCCCCAAAACTCCTTCCTTGCAAAGGTGATGGCGAATAAAGAAATTTCCACCCCCCCAATTCTCCCCTCCCGACCTGTTCTTTATTTTTCCTGACCAAAGGTGGCAACCCTATCGGTAACACATCTTGCTTCTGAGATCTCAGCATCTCCCTGTATCTCAGTGGCTTAGAACTTGTTCCTTTTACAACACCCCCCTCCCGAGAAAAAAGGCAACAAACAAACCCCAGTGTTTTATTTTAATACAATAAAACAAAAGCAGATATGAATGTAAATATTGTCCTAGTGCTTGCTATTCCAAAACATGAAAAACAAAATCTGCCTTTCGATGCACTTAATCAGCAGCTGCAATAAATTAGTTTAGATAATAATGCAATTACCATAATCATAATTTCATCACATCCATGGCACCTTATAGAATGGCATTAACAAAAGAGACGGGTCTCTGCCCCAAGGACTATTCAAGATACAAAGTGGGAGGAAAACTTAGGGAGATACGCAAATTATTGGTGGGGGGGGGGGTTAGTTTTACATTGCAACTTTTAGAAGGTAAAGTGTATTACTTCACTAGCTTCAAATTGTGGTAAGCGATCCAGTCTAATGCCCTTGGGGGCCCTTATTCTACTCAGAGGAGCGGCTAGCCTGAGACACCCTGAAAAATGACTGCTGGAGCTGAGGGAGGAAAAAACACATAGTTTAGGTGGTTACTGTCAAGAGCAGGATTAAGGGCTCTGGAGTCAAGGGCCAGAAAGAAAGAAAAAGCAGGCCTCAAGGAGGGATAAAAGGTAGGCCTTTAGAAATGAGTGGAAGGCAAAGTCTTTGAGGGAACCATCAACAATTTTAAAAACATGTTTTAAATCTTTGGCTTCTTATATTTTTCTGTCATGGCCTTCTGCAATTTGTGGTTTTATAAAGACCCCCCCCCCCCCAGTAATATTTAATATACGTTGACTTATTTTCAGGATTAGGAAAAAGAAAAGCAGCTGCAGACTGTTGTTGTGCTTTGGATCATTGTAAGCCGCTTGGCCTGAAAAAGAGACAGAGACGCTTTCAAATCTAAACTAATCAGAAACTTGCAGATATGAGTAATGAGGACAAAATCACCCCTGCTGTTTCCCCAAATGGGTTTGGCAGTAGTAGCTCACCAGGCCACCTTTGTATATCAGCAGTGGTTCTGGATGACAAACTTTGCAGGGGAAAGTTGGCTTAGGAGACAGTCTAAAGTAGATGATGGAACATGACCGGGCATTTGGGAACTTCGTAGGAATTGCAATTTGACCTCCCTATTCCACCAGTAAGTGGTACAGCCACAAGGGACAGGGCGAGAGGGGTTTCCTGGCTAAGAACTGGGCATAGCTTGTTTTGACGATGGAGCGGGGAGGATAAGAAACTTAAGGAAGCAGTGACCACAACCGGCCTAATCCTGCCCCAGGGCTATTATCAGACCTGTAATCGGCTCAGCAACCCTGCAGGCATTTGGCACAGACCCAACACACACAATGACAGTGCAGGCATCATGCACTATGCCCCTAGGAGCCCCCAAGAGTTGGCCAGCCTGACCCCTGCCACAGACTTGATAACCTGGATGTAAAGGGCCTGCAACGGATGACCACCCAAATGCTGAAAGAAATCATTCCAAGGACATCATCCCATGTCCTCATATTAAAGTTTACCAGGCCAATCACAGCCCCCCTGATTTTGGACACCATTCCAGTCCAGGGCATTGTGTATGTACGTGCATGAAGAAACAGCAGTCCTAATTGGCAGCTGCCACCTTCTTTTCCCACAGTGCTCCAGACCTGCACGACATACAGGTAAAAACAAAATGGCAGCCGTTATGGCAACGGCTAGAGCCTAAGGTAAGGTTACCAGATTTTTTTCAATGAATCCGGGGAAACTTTTCAACTTCAATGGATTTTGTATGGGGACTGATTTGTAAATCCGGGGACATCTGGTAACCTTAGCCTAAGGGCCATTTCCAGGCAGGTAGATTTTTCCATAGGTGAGTTTTGTACTGGACATCATTCTGCCTTCTAAGTTGTTCGGTTGCGCTTCCCCAACAAACCCAGAACATTTGCGTTGCAGGATTTTAGCAGGAAGTTACAGGGCATGCAAATTGGAAACAAAGCCGGATGTCTGCCTCAGAGATTTTGCAGGCACAAACAACACTGAAAGTGGGATTGCGTATACCACAATGAGCACAAATTCTTATAAATACACAATCTGGAGGGGCCCTAACTCTTCTACAGGAGACTGGAGGCAGGCATCAGAGCTAGGTGGGCACTTCTGGGGTACCAGGATCTGTCCAAGGGGACCGTGAGCAGATGCTGGGCCTGACTCTCCTAGAGTGAAGTGTGTCTCAATTCCATTTCAGAAAAAACAGGGCACCCAAGTGTTCAAAGTGTAAGGTGAAGGTAAAGGGACCCCTGACCATTAGATCCAGTCGTGACCGACTCTGGGGTTGCGGTGCTCATCTCGCTTTATTGGCCAAGGGAGCCGGCATACAGCTTCCGGGTCATGTGGCCAGCATGACTAAGCCGCTTCTGGCGAACCAGAGCAGCACATGGAAACGCCGTTTACCTTCCTGCCGGAGCGGTACCTATTTATCTACTTGCACTTTGACGCGCTTTCAACCTGCTAGGTTAGCAGGAGCAGGGACCGAGCAACGGGAGCTCACCCTGTCACGGGGATTCGAACTGCCGACCTTCTGATCGGCAAGTCCTAGGCTCTGTGGTTTAACCCACAGCGCCACCCGTGTCCCTGTACGAAACACCAAAATGGGTGGTGGTGGTGGTTGGGACAGAGACTGGCTGACTAACTGCTGATAGATCTCAGCTCTGATCCAGAATGGAAATCCTTATTTTTTAATTCCTTCCTGGAAGCAATACCAGTTTCCACATGGTTGACTTTGCACAGGTTAAGGCATTAGTTAAAGGCAGCTGCTCCAAGCTTCCCAATGCCTGGCAATGGGGAGGACCCAGGTGGAAGGATGCCCGAGGAAGTGTCTTGCTTCCAGGCTTCCCATAGGTTTTTGGCTCTCCCCTGTGAGAATGGGATGTTGGACTAGATGGGCCCTTGGCCTGATCCAGCAGGACTTCCCTTAGGTTCTCACTGCTTGGATTCCCAGATCCAGATCCTACTCCACCCAAGGGAATGGCCTTCTCCCCGCTGAACAAAAATGCCTTTGGAACAATAGATTAAACCCAGTTGATGGAGTTTAATTAGGAGGGCGCCATCCCAGCCCCCTACATCCCTCTCTCTGAAGCCAGCCAGCCAGGCTGCCTGCCTTGCCTAGCTCCCCTCCCCTCCCTTCAATCACCAGAGGGTCTTTGGCAGTTAACGAAAACCCATCAAGTGGCCTTAGCAACCGGCAACCTCCCATTGCTTAGCAACGGCCCTTTCAAAAGGCATACAAAGGTAGAATGGCCTGTCCTCCACCCCACTATGCTTAGCCACTGCCGGGCTGCACAGGAGGTGTGGAAGGCGCTGGGAAGAAGGGTGGTGCTTAGGGGTGGGGAGCAGAGAAATGAGTGGTTGGGGAAAGTGGGGGGGAGAGAAGTTTTGGGAAAGACTGCACCTGCAAGGTAACAGATGCTCTTCAGCAATGGTGGGGCCATGGGAGCATTTCTCAAATCAACCAATCACTGTGCCTAACTTGAGTGGAGCTCTCCTATTCCAGCAGCGGCTTCCGTGAGGGCTAGCTAGCTGGCTTAATTAATTAATTAATTAATTAATTAATTAAACTATCATCATCATATTTCATTTATGAATCATTTCCCATGAGGCATCCTGAAACAATTTACAACAACAATATAGTAAAAAACATATACAAAACAATTGCGTATACTGTATAAAAACAAAACAATTATATGCATGCCAAAACAGTTTAAAACGACAACAGCACATACATAAAATCAATTCAAATCCAGTTCAGATGCCCACCCAGTGGCATGGCTCCTGCTTTGTGTACAGAAGGTCCCAGGGTTCAATCCCTGGCAGTATCCCTGGAAAGCTGCTGCCTGTCAGTGCAGAGAGCACCGCGCCAGATGGAAGAAGGGTCTGACTTGGTATAAGGCAGCTTCCTATTTTCCTGACTCATAGGGCTATGCCCATTTCTATACGCAGTACAGGTAACTTGCATCTTACATGGAGGTTGGCCATTGTGAGCTGAAGCCAACTTGCGAAAAGCCAGAACAACCCCAGAAAACCATATAAAAACCATATTTTTAAAAATCACTGCACCTAATGGCGAGGGTCGATTGCAGCTCTTAAGTCTCCCTCCTCCTCTCCCTCACTGGATGATGCTCCACATGATAATGAGGACAGGGGCAGGAGGTACTGATTGGTAGCCGGGAGAAGTGCTTGGTTGTGGTTCAGATCCAGAGGTGGGTTGCCTGGGCACATCTGCTGCTGCTGGTTTCTTTGTGAGAGTTATGGTGATTGGCAGCAGCTGCTGCTGTTGTCCCGTGGCTCATCAGACATTTCCCTGTACGGTCTCTCAGAGTGTCTAATTCCACGGACGACATTGAGACTGTGTTCCATGGAAGGGTCAAACTCTGCAATCTGATCATTTGCATGCTTTATGACTTGGAAGAGTTGAGGGGAAAAAATCAGAAGGGCCCATCCTCATATTCTGAACTTGACCTGACCAGTTCCTCCAGCTCTCCCACTTCTTCCTGGATAAACAAAGCCATAATCACCCACTTGCCTGGCCAACCACATAACGTTCTCCAACATGCAATGCTTGGAAATCCCTTGAAATCGTGCACGCGTTCCTTCCACAAGTTCCGCCAGCATGCACTCGCTGTCTGAAGCTTGATTGCATCCACTGCCTGTTTGAAGCAGGTGATGCAATGGGCAACGTTGAAGGACTTCCTGCATGCTGCGAGATCAAGATCCAGATCAGCATCCATCACATTGTTCGCTCAGGAGAAGGTGAGCCATGTGTAAGCAGCCTCTGGGAATAGGGCAGTGTATAAATTGAATAAATAATAATAATAATTTTTAAAAATCACACCTTGACCCAGGGGCTGGATGAGGGAGGTAATTTTGCAGAGGGAGGAAGACAACCTCTACTTGCTGTGTGCAAAGCAGAGTCCCTTGGGGTACTCAGGAACACCATCCACAACCAGCAGCACTTTAACTGCAGCTGTTTCTCCTCAAGGTCACGCCTCACCTCTGGAATGAAGCAGTTGTGGAACCATTCCAGATATTATGAAGAAGTCACCCAGCAGATTCTTTTTCTTGCCTTTTTTTTGCCTCTTTGTTTGCAGATGCAGCCTCCCCTGTTCATCAGACATTCTTCAGGTGGAAGCAGATCTTAAAACTGTTAAGCCAACCTGGGCCAGCTTTAAATTCCTTGGCAGGCTGGTCCCCATCTGTGGTGGAAGGTCTGACATGGTCATAGGG
Organism: Podarcis filfolensis; assembly: GCF_964270895.1. Lineage (NCBI taxonomy): Eukaryota > Metazoa > Chordata > Lepidosauria > Squamata > Lacertidae > Podarcis > Podarcis filfolensis. Next base: position 13,176,605 of record NC_139620.1, on the reverse strand, counting down.
GCTCAAAGCCTTTTGGTGCAAGCTGCTGCCATCCACAGGAACATGTTTCTGGTCCGTGACTTCCAGCCACAAGTTTAGTGCCTTCTCCATCTTCACCAAAAGCCTTACCCCACACCTGACTGGTCATCTTTGCAGTCAGTAGTACGCTTGCTGCCATAGCCCCGCAAATCTCCTCCTGCAACCTGATAGCACAGATGTTGGACTCGTTCTGGATGAATTTGTGCGCCACAGCACATGCAGACATGCCATCCCTCAAGCAGTCTAGAACGGCTAACCTCTTCCAGCGTGGGAACCAAACTCCTCCTCTTCAGTTTCTCAGCAGCTGATGATGACGACGACGATGCCTTCTGTTTTGGGGCTGTTATGAAATCTAAACCTCCTCCTCTACATTCCAAAACCTTCCATTGTCTCCCCAAACCTTTCCACAAGCCTCTATGGCCTCCTCCTCCGATCACTCTCTCCAACTGCCACTTCTGCTCACAAAGATTGCTGGGATTGCAAGCTGTTTCCCCCCGCAATCCTGCCCGATTTTCCTCCACATGTACCATTTTCATGCCATTTCCTCCCCCCCCCCGCAGTGTGCACAATTTCATTTACCTGTACCAGATTTTACCTGTACCAGATTTTGTATATTCCAACTATCCATGTTGACAGGGATGCTGTTGACCGTCACCTTGTAAGGAGGTATTGAAGGAGCACCTTTTAAACAGTTTTATAAACTGAGATAGAAAAGCTAGGAGCCAAATGCCACCTTAAACCTGGGTTTCAGTCGCTACAACTAAATGCCTAGGTACCCCACAGATCAGCTGATTTTTGCAGTGACACTGCATCAAAAGAGAAGCTTTCTCTGTCCGGAAAAGACAGGGGAGGAATCAGTTGATCCCAACAAAAAGTGCTTTGAACACAGGAGTCTTTAGGGTCAACATTGGCTCAAGGGGGACACCCCCCCTCCAAGCAATGCACCCACTCCTTCATTTCGAACTTGGGACAGGAGAACAAACAAACAAATAATACCAATCAAATGAAGAAAAGAATCAGCTAAACTGCCTCAGCAGAAGAATGTACAGCACATTCCAGCAAGCTCCTTGGCTCAAACAAACTAGTCAGATTCCCACAAGTGGCTGTTAAACAAGGAGGGGATCAAAAGGGTGGCCAGACAGTCGGGCTGAGAAGCCTCTCTTAAAAGCCGGTGACCCGGAAAAAAGGAAGAAGAAAGAGAAGGAGGAAGAAAAGGGGAAAGAGACAGGCAGATATTTGTCACAGTAACCACCCCACAAGAGGTTCAGCTCAGGCCTCAGACTGCAAAGCAAGCTTCTCCCATCAGCTCCACATTCATACCACACAGCGTCGCTGAGCTCAGATCAGGACAGCTCTGACCCCATCACAGCCAAGTCCAGAGTTCAGGTGCCTCTAGACTGCCAGCATTTTGTGGAAAGGATTTGAGTGCACACTGAGAAATGTAGCTTTGTGCAATTAAAGTGGATCGAAGCCTTCTGTTGCCTCGGTGCAACAAATCCACTTTCAACAAAGAAACTGACTTTTTTTATTTACTTGCATTTATGTAGATATCAAATATCACAATACAGTACAGAACAGAACAGAAAAGCACAGTAAAAACAATTAAGAGAACAACGTTGGTTGGCAAAGGATCTCAGGTTCTGCCTAAGATATCTAAAAGCAAACAAGGATGTTTCCTGCTGAACCACTATTGCCAAGGTTTTCCACAGGGGGTGGGGATGGGGGTCTGCCACACTAAAGGCCCGGCCCCTAGTAAATGACACCTGAAATTCGGGGGGGGGACCATAAAAAGTACCCCATCCAAAGACCTCGGCAACGGAGAAGGTCCATAAAGAATCAGGCATTTTGGGGCCAAGTTGTTTTAAGGCTTTGAAAATTAACACAATAAACCTGAACTTCACCCAGCAGCAAACTGACATCCAGTGCTGACTTTCTGCAGTTTGGAAAGTGATGGGGAAATGCATTGAAAAGTGTAGGATGACTAACGACTAACAGGAAGACATATGGGTGAATGCAGGATAATGCTCATTGGCATATAACCTCCCTGCAAACACATCAGAGTGAATGCTCAATAAAGGCAGCATACAGCCCTAACCACAGCATAAGCTTTGTGCAAGCAAACCAGGTTGTCTGGAGGAGCACCCATGTCCCAAGACCTCATTCAACACCCTGAATCATCTCCAAAGCACATGAATGTGATAAGAAGCTGCAAACCACTTTTTGGCTCGATAGCATCTTTACCTGCTCCACAACTGGCGTTCACAGGCCAGAGACTCCCCATTGCTGTGATGGGAAAGACATCTTGCTGCCAGAGACCCTGGAGAACTGCTGTCAGTCAAAGCAGACAGTAATGAGCTAGACGGACAAATATTCTGACCTTGGTATTAAGACAGTTGCCTAGGTTTTCTTGTTTTAAGGAGATTAAGTACTGCCCAATTAAGAAGTCAGTTCTGACAATGAAGAAGTCAACCCCCAAGTTTATTTCAGTACCAGCTAGAAAGCATGTTGAACTGGTCTTGGGAATGATGATTTGAATGTGGTGGGTTTGTTATAGCATTGAGAACTCACCTCCCCTTTGAGGGAAGGCAATCAAGTTCAGGGGTGGAACACATGCTCTGCATGCAGAAGGACCCAGACCGAAACTCCAGTTAGTAAGCCGGCAGGGTTGGGGAAGATCCTTCTCTCCTTAAGAATTTGGAGAGCTGCTACCCTCTATGGATGAATGATTTGGCTCAGTGTAAAGGTGGCTTCATATCTCTGCATCTTTCCTTTTCATTTAACAAGCATTATGCATGTTTATGAAAGGGCTATCCAAGACATCTAGCTGCTGGAGATGTAATAGGGGCAATGCAGCTTAAAAACATACAATGTTTTCTTACAATGTCCTATATGGGCAAATTTTTAGTAGAGGGATCAACACAACTGTATGGGGGGAAATCTTAAATTTGCAGAGGAAAATATCCTTCTGAATTATACACCTAACAAAGGAACAATATGAAGGGAATCTCCATGCCCTTAACTATAGCAAAAAGACTGGTATTGATGAACTGGAAGAATAAAAATGGGGCTCCTTTTAACGAATGGATAGAAGATATGTAGAATCCGGCATCACATGAACAAGTTGTGTATAAACGTAGACTTGCCATGGACAAATTCAGTGATATTTGGATGGGCAAACCTGTCAATAGCAGTCCCTCTCTAGCTTTTATTTTTCGTCCTAAGTTCAGTTCTCACATTTACATACCAGTTTGTGATTTTTTTAAAGTCCTCATGAAAATCCAGCAGCATTTATAGTGTGGCTGTCTCCTCATATGCACAACTTTGTGTATATTAATGTGCACATTTTTGCAAAGCTGCTTCCTCTTATATAATGCACCTTTGCATGCCATTTTCACTCACATATGCATTTTCCCAGACAGTTCACCCTAGCGTATGCATTTCCCCACATGTTACTTGGTTGGAGAATTGCACTGCAAAGTTCAGAGAAGGGCAGATTTCAAAAGGATGGCTATGTTTTGGTTCGCAATTGTTTTGGGAACTGCGAATTAGGTTAAGTTTGCCTTTCGATGAGAACTGAATCAAATTTTTCCATTGTCCCTACTGAGCAGCAGGGGCAGACTGAAGTTCTCAAGAAAATCTGAGAAAAGGCAGAGAGAAGCTCAGATCTTTGCATGGCCAATGCCTTGCTGTCTCCAATGTCAGCAGCCAGGTGCGCCCACTGGGAGCCCCTTACCCAAGACTCTCCCAAAACCTGGAGCCTGCAGGGAAGAGGGTGGGGGATGGAGTCAAGAGATCTCTAGGTTGCTTCACACGGCATAAACAAATAGGCCAGCCGGCCTCACTGCCATAAAGCCACGACTGTCAATATTACCACCCATAAAAAGAAGACCATGGACCCAACCCCACCCGTAATTACAACCTCCAACAGGAAGAAAGTAAACAGAGAGAAAGTCTGGTTTTCAAAAGCTCTCCATTTGCTCTCTGAAAATAAACACAGCGTGAAAGAAATGCAGACCAGGAGTAACCTTGACTGCGCTATTTGCATGTGTGTGCATGTGTCTATGTTAAACGGTGCTCCTAGGACTGTGGAAAAGGCCTGTATGAAGCTGGAAGATTCAGGACAGGCAACAGGAGGTACTTCTTCACATGGCGCTTAGCTAAACTCGCTCCCACAAGATGCATTGACAGTCACCAAGCTTTAGACAAATTCATGGAGGATGAGGCCTTTCTTTAGCCACAGTGGCTATGTTCTTCCTCCACTGTTGGAGGCAGCATGCCACTGCACTCAGGTCTTGCTTCTGGGCTTCCCATAGACATCTAGTTTGGCTGCTTTGAAGAAAAGATGCTAGACAAGACGGGTCCTTGGCCTGATCCAGCAGGGCTCCTTTTCTTATGCTCTTGCATTCCAGTCAGGGTGAACTACACCCTGGATTGCAACAGCTTGGAGTCAAAGGTAGCAGAGTGGGCTGTCCTGCTTCTCACTACAGGTAGGCAATTGATGTTCACAAATATTCCCAAGATTCTAGCCCTGCCTGCTCCTTTTTTACCTGCAAGGACGTCTTTTAACCAGGGGAGCGAGCTTCCTCACACCTGTGGTTCAGAGTGACAGCAGACCATTCTACCACAGCGAGCGTCTGCCGCTGGGGTGGGGAGTGGCTGTCCCAAACCAGGATGTGAGCTTGTGAACAGTTTACTGTGTTCAGAATTGCAGCCTATCCCAACCAAAACTAATTTCCTGCCCTTCAAATGAACTTATTAAATGAGTTTTACAATCTAGGGTAGGGCCAATCCCAAGTCAAGTGCCCAAGCAGTAGCAAACATATTACTGGAATGGAAATCAGAGGGTGGAACTCAACGCTGAGCTAAGGAAACAAAGATTTCTGCTTGCCAGGCAAAATGATCTTCTCTCCCCTCAACCACTCCGTTCTGGGGGTTCTTCTACCACCCCCAGAGCCGAATTGGGGGATGGCACAAGAGGGTGGGAAGCCCTCATTGCGTTAGCTCGACTCATTGTGACTACTCCCACTAGCACAGCTATTTACTTGAATCTAGTCCAGGGTATCCCCTAGGACAGGCACGTCCAACTCCCAAGAGACTGCGATCTACTCCCAGTGTAAAAAAACTGGCAGTGATCTACCCAATGTCATTGGAGAGAGGAGGCGCGTGTGTGGAGTGGGTGGGTGGAAGCGGGGGAAATTGACCTTAATTGTTGAGCTTTTCTTGTGGAGGGTTGCCCACAGTTGTTGAGCTTTTGGGGGGGGGGGGGTGTCGGGTTCTTAAGGTTTTTTTGGGGGGGGGAATGCCAAACATCGATCACCAGCCTGCCCTACGCTGCCCCTCGCATGAGTCACGCTTACTTGCAATTGCTGCCTCGCCAAGCTCCCCTCGCTGCTGCAGCGGCAGCGGAGGGACCTGGCGCCGGGGGACAGGGGGCAGGGACATTCCTTGCCCACTTTATTTCATCCTGTGATCAACCACAATCACCCATGATCTACCAGGATCACCCTGGGGATCTACCTATCGATCGTGGTCGACCGGTTGGACATGTGTGCCCTAGGAGACTGGGAGTTTTGTAGAGTTGGAAGGGAGCCAAGGGTCATCTGGTCCAACCCCCTGCAATGCAGGAATCACAGCTCAAGAAACTTCTTTTTAAAAACCTCCAATGAAGGAGAGCCCACCACCATCTCCAACTCCTCCTGCCATTTGCCTAATCGACTCATAAAGCCATCTAAGCCAGCAGCCATCAACCCATCTTGCGGCATAGTGTTCCGTAAGTTAAACTTATGGAACTGTCTCTCCCACCCTCCACTGTTCTGCATTTGTTACCAATCAACTTTGCTATGGCCACTGCAAGTTCTAGTGTTATGAGAGAGGGCAGAGGAAAAATTATCCACACCATTCTTCATCTCACTTCACCACCGTTTTAATGATTGCTTTCTTTCAACACTGCAACAACATCACACTGATATTTTATGAGGGCTCTTTCTCTCTGTGAATGTATATGAGATATATACATACATATACATACATACACACCACATGCACACTTATAAACAATAATAAACTTTTTATAAAATGCAGCAGCCACTCATGTTCAATGCTGGCTCAAGGCCTCCTAGGGCCTCTCTTGCCAACAGACTCTTCAGGCTTTTGCAAAGGGCCACCTGGGAGCCATGGCAACACAGTTTGAAATCCTTTCGGCTGACCTTGACAGTTCAAAAGGAAAAAGAAAACAGAGAGAGAGAGAGAGATATAAAGGGGCTGCTGTTCCACTCAGCAGACCCACCCACCTCTTTCATTCTCGCAGGCCCCAGCCGTGGGCCTCTCCTTCACCTCCAAGCCCACCCACCCACCCCAAACCACGAGGGAGTGCTGAAGACGGACAGCCTGCTGTCATGGGAACCATCCAGAACACCATCCCGCCCCCTGAGCTTCCCACACAACAGGCCCTGCCAGCTTTTGGAAGAAGGGTGTTTGGGAGAGATTGAAGGATCGCCCCCACACTCCACACACAGGGTGAACCCTCCGAGATGCTTTTGGCTTCCCTACTCCCATCAGCCACAGTGGGCATCGGTCAATGCTGGGAGTTGCAGGGCAACATCAGGAGGGTGACAGGTTGGCTACCCCGATCCCACGTGAGGTGCCAGGGCTTGGTTGGCCTCCCTGCTCTGGAGAATTAAAGCAGCATTTCTCAAGTTGGGTGCGGGCGTGTCTGCCTGTCAACAGTTTTACGTGTCTTTTGACCAATAGAGCAGGGGTTTACGAACCCCCTGGCATTGCAGAAAGGAAGGAATGGAGATTCCGATGGATGCTATAGCTGTGCCAGGCCCACAAGGCCATCTTGAAATGGTGGAAAGATGTTAAGGGTGTGAAAGCAGCCCTGCTGCCTCAGGCCAGTGGCCCATCTAGTCCGGCATCCTGTTCTTACAGTGGCCAATAATATATCTCTGGGAAGCCCACAAATGGAACCTAAGCACAAACTCCTTTTTTTCGATTCCCAGCAACTGGCATTCAGAGACATACTGTCTCCAACACTGGAGTAGAACACAGCCCTTGTGGCTAGTAGCCACTGGCAGCCTTATCCCTATCAGTCTCCAGTCAGATGGGTGGGGTATAAGTAATAATTTTATGATGTTGATAATGAAGGTATTTTGGGGGAAAAGGATGACAGGAACACAAAAGAATTCTCCTCCCTTCACTCCCCACCAGGAGTCTTTACATATGCAATCCAAGGTGCTCACTTATTGGTGTTCAAAAGCGCTAAATCACATGTTAATCAGTGGAGATGGGGACATTAGTGCCCATATGGGAAACTGCCCCACTGACCTCATTCTGCTCCTAGGCAGTCTCCACCTGCCTGCCTTTGCATCCAAGTCCAGGGCTTGGCACTGCCTGCCAGCTTCTTCCTCCTTCGTCTCAGGGTTGCCACTACAGGACTCAGTAAGGGGAAAAACTAGGACCAGTTGGCTCTGCTTGCCATTGGCTCTGGCTCCAACTACTGTGGGGCTCCTGCCCTGCCTGCCTCAATAGGCACCAGCCACCACTTGTGTTCATCCATCCATCCATCACAACAACAACATTGTTATTTATTTGCCGCCCATCAGACTGGGTTGCCCCAGCCACTCTGGGCAACTCCCAACAAAGTGTTAAAAGCACAATGAAACATCAACCGTCAAAAACTTCTCTAAACAGGGCTGCTTTCAGGTGTCTACAGGAGGTCATATAATCGTTTATCTCCTCGACATCTGATAGGAGGGGGTTTCACAGGGCGGGCGCCACTGCCGAGAAGACCCTCTGCCCGGTTCCCTGTAGCTTCCCATCTTGCAGTGAGGGAACCCCCAGAAGGCCTTTGGAGCTGGACCTCGATGTCCAGACTGGAAGATCTGCCACCTTCAGAAGTGCAGGGGATGGAGGGCCTGGAGAGGATAGAGGCTGGACAGCTCAGCTGGTTAGAGAGTGTGGTGCTGATAACACCAAGGTCGCAGGTTCGATCCCCATAAGCGACAGCTGCATATTCCTCAATTGCATGGGGTTGGGCAAGATGATTCTCAGGGTTCCTTCCAACTGTATGATTCTATGATAATATGGGCTTCCTCTGTGGCAGCCCCTAAATTGCGGAACTTCCTCCTAACAGAAGAGCATCCAGAAGGGATTTTGTTTTTGGGGACCCACCTCTTCTGCTGAATTTACACCATTCTGTTCCATCTTACTTGTTTTTCTTATATATTATTGTTGTCACCAACTTTGACACCTTACAGTGAAGGTGAGATAAGAAACCTTATTGATATGTAATAATTATAACACCCAGGCAGCCAGCACGAGACATCACTCCCTTCTTCTAATTAAAGAGCAGGAGATCCTGTGGCCCACGCAGCCACTTTTATTAAGGCTGACGGGCTTCCCAGGGGAATCTGCCAGTGGCCCACTTTAAATACCCAATAGGAGAACATCCCCCTCCTACGCCACGGCTGCTGCTGATGCAGCCCCATCTCCAAATCCCCAGTGCCGCCAATTAATAGCTAGGCTGAAAATCCCCTCCCAGAGAACAACCTTGGAATGACCCACCAGCACGGAGGCTGAACATTACAGCATGCAAAAGGCAGAACACACTTTTGCGTGCACACACACACAATTATCCAGGCCCTGTGCTCCAATGACCCTTTGGAACCTATCAACTAAAAAAACTATGCTTTGGTGGCGGCGGCGGCGGGGGGGAGTTGCTAGCCCACCTCATACCAAAAAAATATGAGTTTTTAAAAGTAAATTGAGGACTAGAAACTTAAAGCATTAGGTTTTTTCCCCAGTTTTGGAGTGAAGCAGGGTGATGCTTAGAGTCCCAAGAAGTAGCATTATTCAGATAATTCACAAACACAGTTCAGTAAATCCATAGTTGCTATTCCACATACATACATACACACACACACACACACACACACACACACACACACACACACACACACACACAAACTGACTGATATCAAGGCTTTTTTTGGCTGGACAAATAATGAAGCCTGCAAGATACAGTGGGTTTTAAAAATTTTAAAAAGTAACTTGAGGACTAGCACCTTGCTCTTTTGAAAGCAGAGCTTTTCAGAGCCTTTGGAATAAAGCAAGGGGTGCACAAACATCACAGTATGAACATCACAGCTGAGATCCAAAGGGCCACAGTGCAGTCTTAGAGCACATTGCTTTCCATGCAGAAGACCACAGGTTCAATCCCAGGAACCTTCACTTAAAAGGATCACATAGCAGGGTGGTGGGAAAGACATTCTCTCCAGAGATTGCACTTGGCACCTTGTGTGTGCAAATCACAGCGCACAGCTCACATTGTGCAGATGACACACATCAGGGAAGGGCCACCAATCAGTGGTAGAGCTCATGCTTTGTGAATAAAAGATTCCAGGTTCAAGGTTGAAAGAGACCCTGGAGGGCTGCGGTCATGTCAGTGTAGACAAAACTGAGTGAGATGGACCAATAGTCTGGTTAACAAAAATCAGCCCTCAATTCAGATCTATAAGGACTGGAGTTGTTATTTTTAAAAGGAGAGCCACGTCATACAGGAAGTACCAGGTTCAATCCCTGACATCTCCAGACAGAGACGAGAGCTGTTGCCAGACCAAAAATGCTAAGCTAGATTGTGAGACGACTGATTCTACCTAAAGCAGCTGCCTGTGTACTTTCTACTTTTCTTTGCAGTGCCACTTGCCACCTCACAGCACAGGCCAAACACACAAACCAAAGGTCTCCTTCCAAAAACCTCTTTGCATCCAATGTGAGGGCTCTGTGCGCCTTAGCAGAAGACCTGTCTAGGTAGGAAAGCTCCCAAAACAACACTGGTGTGGTTGGGCAGAGATGCTTATGGGTAGTCAGAATGCATGCATGTGTACAAACAAACACACAAACACACCACCCCCACCCACCATTCCCAGAGAGACCCCCAACCCCCTGCTCCATCACTCCCTCCATCCCCGCTTCCCCACCCAGCAGGAGCTGCCAAGCAGCCAAGGCTTCCAGGCAGGATTAGGAGATTAGAAAGAAACAAAGGGGCCTGCAAGCAGCATCCATCTGACCTTTGTGCCCCCACCAAGAAAAGGGCCTTTGTGCAGGCCCAGGCCCCAGCTCCTTCTCTTTCCCAGCCCATCAACAGAGCCGCTCCTTCCGTCTCCTTGCTCGCATCCTCTTGCTCTGCAGCCCCTCACGGGAGCATCACAGGGCACAGGTTGCTCATATAATCGCCGTCTGTGGGGTTAGGGGGAGTTCGGAAGCTGCTTTGATAGGAGGTCAGGCTAGTCTTTTGTAAGTTGCCTTGGGAGGGCTTTGCCACAAATGGCAGGGTACAAGTACCTTAAATAAAACAAACAGTTGCGTCTGTTCGGCTAGTGCACAAAACCTGTGGCGATCCAGATGTTACTGAACTGCGACTCCCATCACCCCTGGCCATAGGCCATGCTTGCTGGGGCTGATGGGAGCTGCAGTTCAGCAAGACAGGGCATGAGACTCTTGATCTCAGGGTCGTGGGTTCGAGTCCCACACTGGGCAAAAGATTCCGGCATTGCAGAGGGTTGGACTAGATGTCCCTTTCAACTCTACAATTCTATGATTCTGTGAGAAGATCTGAAGGCCCAGAGGTTCCCTACACCCGTGTTAATGGCTCTCTGACAGAGGAAAGACTTCCCATCTCCTTGGAAAGGCCAAGGATTGAACCTGGGACCTTCTGAATGCAAAACAGGTGTTCTGCCGCTGAGCTGTTGTGCCAGGCGTGGTGGCAGTGGTCATTAAGGTCAGGTCAGGCCCTGGACTGAGGACCTCATGAACTGAAGAGGGTCCCTTACTGGCCCAGCTGCATCACTATTCCCAGTCTCTCCTGAGGGACAGCCCAAATGCTTAATGTTTGTTAAGGGTGCTGGGATTTATAGTTCTGCAACAAACTACAGTTCCCAGCATTCTTTGAGAGTGGCCATGACTCTTAAAAGAGGTATAAGAGTGCTTTCAATGGTGAACTAATCACCAGGCTTAATTCTTGGGCTGCTCTTTCATGTGAGAGAAAGTGACAGGTAACCTTTCCAAACCTGGTGCCCTCCAGAAGTTTTGGATTACAACAGGTCAGGGCTTATGGGAGTTGTAGCTCAAAAGGGCACCAGGTTGGGGGAAAGCTGTGATAGATGAAATACAATTCCTTCCCATCTGGCCCCCTTCAGGATAGTCCAGGCTCCTTCCCTGAATATTCTTGTTTTCTATTAAAAAGTAAGCCTCTAGTCCTCTTACTTGCAGATGTAATGAAAATATGTCCAGTGTTATTGTACAGTTAAGTAGTACAGCTCAGTAAGTTGTAATACAATTAAATGATTATAAACACATTAGGCTACCTGTAGTTACGTTATATCTGTTCTGCAAGACTCCATGGCCTGCTAGGCCCCTCACTCTAGGGTTGTCATATTTCAAACAAATTGTTGACTCTTTATTTAGAAAATTCCCAAAGGTATTGAGTTGTTTTTTGTTTTTTTGCAAGGCATCCCAACTCCCATAAGCCCTAGCCAGTGGTCAGGAGATGATGGGACTTGTAGTCCAGCAACTAACTTTCTTTCTTTCTTTCTTTCTTTCTTTCTTTCTTTCTTTCTTTCTTTCTTTCTTTCTCCCCCCCCACAAACAAACGTACACACAGGGGCAATTCTGTATCTTTAAATGCCTCATCATGCCTAGTTTGTCCCTCAGCCAGTATATACTCCAGAACAAACACCTAATGGCCCCCCAAAACCATTTGTCCAGGCCAATGCCTTACCCCAAAAGACCCAAGCAAATGCACTGAAACAAATCACAGAAATTGCAAGCATTTTCAATACGAATAGCTCTTCCTAGTTTCTCTGTCTCTCTCGCACACAGGGATTGAAGCGGTGCCTGCTCCCGAGCCCAGGGGGTGCGAAGCAAAAGCGTGCCCAGCCCTTCAGCTCCTCATCCCCCAACTCACCACCACCAGCCCGTCAATAAAGGGTGGGTGGTGGGCAGACTGTGCTTGGGGCATTTCCTGCCTTGCTTCAGCAGGCACCCATTGATGCATGCAAAGCCCCTTTCCCTTGGGGAGCCAGCATCCCTGTCCGCCTGCCCCACTGCAGGCTCAGTAGCGCAGACCTCTCTGCCGCCCAGGGTGATGGGGGCTGGTTGGATCTTCACGCTGTCTCTGATCAAATCAGACAGTGTAGGGTGGGTAACTCATGACAAGGGAACCCCACCTGTCACTCTGCGTGGCCAGCCAAGCGTCCCTCCTGAGTACCTTGCGTTAGACACATACTAGCTCCACGCCACCGAATTATGCATGGTGCGGAAGAAGTTGGTAGGAAAGAAAGGGTGAAAACTTTCCTCTAACACTGGAACTCAGGGAACACCTGATGAAGCTGAATGCTGCAAGATTCCAGGACAGACAAAAGACAGAACTTCTTCACACGGCACATAGTAAAACTACAGGTTTTTGCTTCCAGTGGAGGCTGTGACAGCCACCAACCTGGACGGCTTTAAAGCAGGATTAAACAACAGCATGGGGGGGGGGGGAGGAATGGCTACTGGCTACAATGGCTTGTCCTCCCTCCATGCTGGAAACAACAGGTTGGGAGAGTGGCTGCTGCATTCAGCAGTTCCTGCTTTTGGTTTCCCCAAAGGCCTCTAAGCTGGCCATTGTGAGATCAGGGTGCTGGATTAGATAAGCCACTGGCCAGCCTCTCCTTATGTCCTCGTTTTCGTACAGGTAACTCCCACCTGGACCAATGGGAGTGTGAGCATTGCGGACAAACGCCGGCTCCCTCGGCCTGAAGCGAGATAAGTGCCGCACCCCATAGTCGCCTTTGACTGGACTTAACCATCCAGGGGTCCTTTACCTTTTTATTAAGCATATGACAAAATATTTTACTAGTTAACAAAAATGTATGGGTTGTTTTTTGTTTTAACCAGATCACATTTCTTATTTGTTCAAGTTTGCAGCTCTGGCTTAGAGTGTGTGTCACAATTTGGTTTGATGTGCACAAAAACAAGATGAGAAACTCATCAAATGCCAAAAAACCAACAAGAGTCTAGATTTGAGATCCTGGTCCCCATCCCCCGACTGGTCCTGCCTCCTTCTGTTCCCCTTTGGCTTCTTCTATCAATCAAAATATAAAACCCTACTAAAGCTCTTCAGGACAAACTTGCTCTGTAAAATCACCTTGACGTACGTGAAAACAGAGTCATAAATAAATAAATAATAATGATTTTTTTTAAAGTCCAGTACATTGTGAGTAGGGAACCTGTGGCCCTCCAAATGTTGTTGGACTTCAACTCCCATCAGCCACAGCCAGCATGGGAAGAGATCAGGGATGATGGGAGCTGTAGTTCAGCAACATCTGAAGAACGAGAAGTTCTGTGTCCCTACTGCATTCCTTTTTTGGAGAGGAGGAGGAGGAAGAAACAGAACCTAGTTAGTTCTGCCATGGCCCGGTTATTATCAGATTGTGATAATATGGAAGCAGGCTTTTAAACTGGTGGTACCACTGCTGTGGAATGCCCACCCTACTGAAAGACGAGAGGCCCCATCAGTAGTACTGGCATGCTGCCAACCCCTGGAGACCCACCTGTTTAGGCAAGCATTCCTCTGAACTTGAAGCTCCAGATGTAATCATTTTTAACTGTTTTAATTTTTACACTTTTAATCTGGTTTTTTTATTGCATATTTTCACTGCAGGTGTTTTCAATGCTTTGTGGAAATTATTTTAACGCATATTAAAGAATACACAATGTTACATTCCATATGATTTCTTTTAGTATTTTAAACTTGTAAACTTATCTTGGCCACCTTGGCAGAAAAATGCAATAAATAAATAAATTCATATTTCAATTAATGTATGGATTGTATAATTGATTTTTTTCACTTGAAAACACCCTGAGAAGCCATTTTGTCATGTAAGTGGCGTATAAAGTTAATAGTCAATAATAATAAAAGGGTAGGCAGCAAAGCCAACTCACCTACGTACTCCGGATCCACACGTGGGGAATAGAGGCCGAATTTGATAAAGATGGGGAGGAGGAAGCCAAAACGCACCCACTCAATAACATAGAGGGGAGGAGTCGCTTCGTCTGGCTTCAGTAGGTCGCAGCCCAAAATGGCGCTCTCTCCCGTCCGGCCAATCACAGCACGGGGCTCTGCTTCACGGGTACCTGCTGGTGGTAAAGTCAGAAGCACATTTTATTTTATTTTTTCTATTTATTCCATTGAATTTATATACCACTTGATTGTAGGAGGGGAAACCCTCAAAGTGGTTTACAAAAAAGGCAAACAAATGCTTTCTGTGCAGCCTTGAAAAAAAAAGGCTTCCAAAAGTTTTAAAAGTTCTAGTCCAGAGGCCGGCATCCCTTGGGGGGCCCGTAGGCACACCTGGATTTTTGAGTAACTGCTGTCACAAAATGGCTGCCATAAGGGGTTCCGCACACACAAAATGGCTGCCACATCGAAAAGGAAAAAAGAGAGGCAGGAACACACAATGACACCCAGAATCCCTCTGCCTCCCCAATAGGGGAGAAATCACCTATATCAACCAACACCACATTTGGTTAAAGAGAAGCTCTTTGCACCTTTCCTCTGTTTGGATGGGGCTGGGAGTCCAATTCTAGTACAGTATTCAATTAAATGTTTACACGTTCAGTGTAGGTGAGGCTGAAACAGCGTGAAAAAGAACTGAACAAGAACAGCAAATTGTGTTCAATTCTTCACGCATTGTGTAGTTTTGAGAGAATATTGTCCCGCCTGGCCCTGACCTGGTACCAGACACCCCCAAGGCTGAGGACCTCAAGCAGCAAGCGGGGATCCCTGAATCCAATGCTGAAGATCCCCCTTGAGGGGCCCTCTGGCTTGATACCTGGAACTGTCATGAGGAGGAGGAAGAGATGGGGCAGCCCCCCCAGTCCTCAAGAGCAACAGGTCTAAGTCCAGGCCACACTATGCACCCACAGACTGACAGTCATTGGTCTACTGGTGAGTAAGAGGCTTATCTGCAAGTAAGCAATCCCCACTACTCCATCACAGCTAGCCGCTGTGGTTAGAGTATGGTTTAGGAGGCAAGAATATGGAAACCAAGCCTAATGAGGAACGGTTGAGGGAGAGACTGAGAGAAGATATTACAGCTATCATCAAATATCTAAAGGGCTGTCGCATGGAAGATGGAGCACACTTTGTTTTCTCCTGCTCTAAAGGGTAGGACTTGATCCAATGGATTCAAATGACAAGAAAGGAGATTCTGACTAAGCGTCAGGAAGAACTTTCTGACAGGAAGAGCTGTTTGACCGTGGAACCAACTCCTTTGGTAGGTTGTGGACTCTCCTTCCTTGGAAGTTTTTAAGCAGAGGTTGGATGGCCATCTGTCATGGATGCTTTAGTTGAGACTCCTGCACTGCAGAGGTTGGATTAGGTTCCTTCAAATTCTACAGTTCTGTGGTTTAAGACCTCCCTCGAGTCATCTAGTTGCTGTGAACAAGAAAAGTCTCTGGCTCTCGGCTCTGGATTCTAATTTTTTGTGCTATAATTTGCCTGAGACTAAGGTTGAACTTCTGCCTGGTTTTGGCTCTGGCTCACGGTGGGACCAAGACTAATTCTCCACACTTGAACTTGGCTTGTTTGGACTGTGCTACATCTGCAACCCTGCCTTCATTGGTGACATCTTTGGTCAAGGCTTATACAGTGGTACCTTGGGTTAAGTACTTAATTCGTACCGGAGGTCCGTACTTAACCTGAAACTGTTCTTAACCTGAAGCACCACTTTAGCTAATGGGGCCTCCAGCTGCTGCTGCGCCACCAGAGCACGATTTCTGTTCTCATCCTGAAGCAAAGTTCTTAACCTGAAGCACTATTTCTGGTTTAGCGGAGTCGGTAACCTGAAGCGTATGTAACCTGAAGTGTATGTAACCCGAGGTACCACTGTATAAACTGGTCACAGTTCCACTAAGCAGGGATGTTGTGGTCTTTCTGGTCCCTTCAACTTGCAGGCAGAGCTGGATTTTCTGCATGATGGGCTCCATCCGCAGCCCCTAATGCTATGCTCTTTGCGCTTTCCCTCATTCACTCAACGTGCTCTATTGCCAAAAAAGTGGCACTCTTGATCCACACCCCAGGTCAAAAGTGCCACTTTCCCCCTCCCTAATAGTGTTCCTGTTCCTTTCCAAACAGCAGCAGGACAGGCAGAAATACAGTGTATTTTTTCTCAGCACGCAAATGCAGTAAAGCTTCACCTGCTAAAAGCCAACCTATCACGGGGCTGGGAAGCAAGTTGGCCACACTAATTTGTGAATTACTGCCGCACGGAAAGGCATCTGGAAGCAAAAAGGCAGCTTCTTAATTGAGCAGAGGGAAATCAACAGGCGGAAAGTTAAGTTGCAGAAATCCCAGGGAAAACAGGAGTGCCACACACTTGGCTGGCTATGTAGACTTGAGTCTGCAAGAAAGTTACATTCGTAGACTCCTTCTACTGACAAATGCAGCCTGGTTGCCAATTCTTTCGGCTCCTCAAGTTCCCATTATAAGCAAACAATGGATGATTCAAAGATGTCTGTGTGCAATGATTCCATGGCAGAATAAAACAAATAATGAAAACCAAATTTCTAGTCCCTAGGCTTACAAAGACCAGTTCCATAGGGCTATATTAACTTGCACCTCACTTAATAAGAATGTGTTTTATATACTTTATACTGTTGTAAGTTGTGGTGCAAGTAAGGGAACATAAGTTTTCATAATGTATTTTTGGTGGTCTCCAAGGAAATAAACAAAAAACCCAAAACAAATCCCCAAAAGATTTATTTAAGGAATGGGGAACCTCAGGCCTAGGGGATAAACGCAGCCTGGAGATTTCCAAGCGCCAGACAGAGACACCTAGAGGGCCGTGAGCCAGAGATGCTCCACCTCTGGGCTACACAGTTTTCAGTCACTAAGTCCACCCACTTTGGGCTTTGGCTCCGCCCACCACCAGCTGCAGCCCCCCAAATGACATTTCCCCAGGGTCAGCCTATTGGAAAGACTAAGTGCACTGCCAGCATCGTCCTCCAAAAGAGAGACCAACGAGAAACCTTTGCCCACCTTCAGCGAAGCTGCTGCAGACCAGGGCAAGGCGGACAATCCATAAACGCCAATTCATAGCACAGCTGCCCCCACCAGACACCTTGCAGCACCGCCAAAACCGCCCACTTGCCGAAACACCGAGCTGGCAAGCTGACCAGCTGCACGTTTGAGGAAGGAGGTGGGAGAACAGAGGGTCAGGCTGCCCCTTGCAGCTCAGGAGACACCATTGGATGATCCCTGGGGAACCTGGTGATGGAGCCTTGCAGCCCGTATGCCGTTTCTCATCCCCACAAAGCCCTTTGGAGCAGCACCGGTTTCTGCCACTCTAGCGAGCTGGCGGGGAAGTCTCAAGACTTCAGAGCTTTCTGTCGAACTCTGCACCTCAGCATAGACCAAACCCTATGGGAGCAAAAGATCCAGAAAGGGGAAATTAATTCAGATTTATCTTTGTTTATCCGTACATAATAAAAGGTCATTTAGCTGAAGTATTCATGCAATACAGTACTGCAGCGCACATCGATACATACAACAGCATACAAAATGCCACAAAGTGGTACAAAAAGTTGTGACTGGCTGATAAAAAATAAAATAAAAGGGGTTTCATTTTATTCCATCAAATCCCCACTCGGCCGTGAAACTCACCTTGGGCCAGTCATGGTCTCTCAGCCTAACCTACCTCACAGGGTCGCTGTGGGGATTAAAATAAGGAGTGGAAGAAACATGAAAATAATAAATGTCTTCAAGAGATACCTGGAAATCAAAAAATGAGGGTCTCCCAACCACATCTGGAGGGCCACAGGCTCCTCAATCTTGTTCTTACTCGTTCTTGTGAATCTGCTCTTACGGACCAGACATTATGCCTAACCGAAATCTACTCTTCTGCAATTCCAGTTCATGGGCTCCAATACCAGCAACAGAGAACAAGCCTGTCTCTACTGCGGCCCGTGTTTTGTTAGCCCCAAAATGGAAAACAAGCAATGTCCCAACCAAAGAAGAATAGCAACTTAAGTTGACAGAATATGCACAAGTTGCAGACTTAACGTATAGAATGTTAAAGAAGGCTGGAAAACATTTATTGAATATATGGTAAATAATTGTGTACAGCTGAAAACGCT
Organism: Podarcis filfolensis; assembly: GCF_964270895.1. Taxonomy (NCBI): domain Eukaryota; kingdom Metazoa; phylum Chordata; class Lepidosauria; order Squamata; family Lacertidae; genus Podarcis; species Podarcis filfolensis. Next base: position 13,158,407 of record NC_139620.1, on the reverse strand, counting down.
GGCAGCATTAAGATAAATTTGACAGTGTAAATAGGTTTGGATGGATGAAATAATGGAATACTGACTGGCATAGTTTTTGCAAAATATGCAGGGATTTAAGATCTGTAAAATGAATCATGGAAAGAGAAGGGAAGGCATTGATATCTTAAGGATGCAATATGAGCATTTGAAATTGTAAAACAGAAAATTTAATAATAATTATTATTATTTTAAGAAATGAATGACTCTCGTTCCCCGAGCCCTTGAAATAGCTTAGATTGTAAAGGGGGATACAGAAGGGTGTGTCACTGTGTATAGAAACTAGCCTACTGTGTGCAAAGGTAAAATTCACAGGTAATTTCCCTGCTCACCAGTCACAGGGACTTTTGAAGGTTGCCCAGAAGGTAACATGGTCCTTGGGCATAGAGTTTCCTGTTCCCTTTTACAGAAGCAAGAAAGCTGATGGACTGACAGATTCAACTCTGCAAAAATCTCCTATTCTACCTCCTTCCCTTCCTCAGCCCTCATTACCTTTCCTCTCTCCATCTCCTTAGCCTCATCTCTCTCTTCTGCCTTTGGGGGGGAAAAGTGAGGTCTAGAGGTAATTCGCCTTCCCCAACCTTGCTCATAAGGAACCTCCGCTTTCCACCTTCCCAGCAGACAGAATTTTATAGATTCTGCCCAAAGCCCACCCATATCTATTTCTGTGTTTAAAACACCCTGGGGAAAAGGGGGGGGGGATAACGAGCGTCCCTTTCATTCCCCGCTCTCCCTAATATTCTCTCTCCTCCTCTTGTCGTTTCAAATCTTCGCAACTCTTCTAAATTAAAAACACACACGTCTTGGCCAGCAAGTAACTCCAGGCAGACTCCGACTCACACAGGCTCAAGAGTTGTTTGGCCCACTTCGCGCTTTCTGATACGATCTGTGCAAAACTCACTGATGGATGGGCTCTGGGGAAGGCTGCGATTTGATTTTTATTTTAAAAAGCATTGGCTCGAAACTGAAGGCATGCAGGCCAATTCAGGTTAAATTTGGAGAATGGGGCCCTGGAAGTGTACAAATGCCAGCTCACAAAGGAGGCAGAATTCCTCCCCCCCCCCAAAAAAAAGATATTTATTTTGCTGCACAAAGTGTCTTGGAGATCAGTTTATTTTTGTTGGTGGTTGGGTTTAAGAATGCCATGGCTGGGACAGTTCCAGAAAACTAGGCCGCATTCACACCAACACGTTTAAAGCTCTATTATATCACTTTAACAGCCATGGCTTCCCTCATGTTGTGAGGGCAAAACAGAGGTGCCTTTTCCTATATCAGGGTAGAGGAACCTCAAAAGCCAAATGTGGCCCTCCAGGCTTCTCTGCTCGGCCCTTGGGACCCCCAGGCCACACCCCTCACTGGCCATACACCATGCCCTGTCATTTTCGTGTGAACTGTGTTAATGGCTGAACACCGTGTTGGAAACTCAGATATATAAGCTAGGCGCCAAATGGCTCCTTAAACCAGGGTTTTATTCGCCAAAATGGAATGCCTAGTTGCCTGTTTTTTTGGCCAGGCGGCTCAAAAGTCCTATTTTTCAATATGAATCTTTGGTTCCTGAAATTCATCCTGATTGTGCAAATAAAATACAACAGACAGAATTCTACAGGATGGGGTATTGTGTGTGAAAAAAGTCAAGATCCAAGGATCCCCAGGCATGCACTGTGAGATGGTGGAGACGCCCGGTGCCAACCTGGCACCTGGACACCTTCACTTGGTTGCAAGTGGCCGATAGTCAGGTGCAAAATGCACCTGGCAAATTTCAGACACTGACTGAACACCCATCATAGAGGAATTGAACTGGAAAAGTGGAATATTAACACACATTATTAAATACAGACAAACCAAAATTATGCCCCTGGCATTCAGCTGGTACACAGGCAGCATGGTCCCTTGCTGCTACTGTGGACTACAGTTCTGCAGGCAGAACAGGTGTTGTATAGCAAAGCTCAGCTCCTCTTCCCTTTAACCCACACCTAACACTCAGCTTGCCAATCCTTGCTCAATATTAGGGGGTCAGGGTCTTTATCCTAGCATCCCAGAAAGGTTACATTTCCTCATTAAGTGTGTCTATATTCACCTTTGGAAGAGTTTACAACATGATTCCACCCAGTTCAGCATCCTGCAAATCTTAGTGCACCTTACCCTACTCTCTTTAAAATGAACAAGTTTCTAGTCCTCATGGGCTGAAAATTGGCTTCAAAGTATGTGGGCAATACATTGTAAATTCTCAAGTAGGAGTCACGGGTCTCTTTCTACTCTGCCTAAAGCAGGGCACCAGGATACAAGGGCACTGCCTTTGTGGTCTTTAAAAGAGGCCGTGTGAAATATACACACATAAAATTATCTAGGCATCAGTGTGTTTTGTTTCTCGCTTTCTAACCAGACGATCAATGACCAGGGTTGGCACTTCTGTGCCTGTAGCTCACTGCCGTTCCCCATGATTACTGAAGCAGAAATGAATTTATGCGAACTAATGGGATGCGTGCCAATTTTCATGATTTACACAGGTTGCAGAATTCCTCTTTTCTCCTGCACATTCCTTCTCACCACACTGATGAAGTTTAGACTGTAAGCACCTTGAGGCAAGAGCCTGTACATGACTGCACCACAGCAGACATGCGAGGTTACTGTTTGTGCAATTTAACTTTCGAGTCTATCAATTTACTGAACCTGCACACACTTTTATATGAGAAAAATCCATCTTGGGTTGGGGGAGGCATACATTTTCTAAAAACAATGTGCACCTATGTTGCAGCAGGTCTTAAAAGAGGCATTTGGTATTCTTGCTCTCAAACAGGAAAGAATACGTCTTCTAAGATGGTTCCTGCTGTCTGTAGTTTTAGTAAGTATATTTCTTTTAAAAATATTTAACATTTCCTCCAATGAACATGAGAAGAGCCTGCTGGATCAGACCAATGGCTCATCTAGCCCAGCATTTTGTTCTTACAGTGGTCACCTAGATGCCTGTGGGAAACCTTCAAGCAAGACTCAAGCAGCAGAGTTCAAGGCACCACACTTCATCTTCACAATACCCCTGTAGGGTAGGACAAGCTGGGACAAAGTGAATAGCCCAGGGTCACCACATAAGCTTCTTGGCCAATTGGAGGATCAGAACTTAGGTCTCCCTTAGAGACTCTTAACTACTTGACAGGCCAATGCCTCTCCAGACATTCAGGATAATATTAAAGATAGGCTTCACTGTGTGTGGTGAAGTTTCTGCAGCCTTTTGGCCAAAGTTGAGTATGATTTCTGCCTTAGCGGATAGCTGACGACAAGCTATTCTCATCCTTGACTGTCACTCCAACCACACCAGCATGCAAAAATAATAATTGGCTGTCCAACTGAGGGCATTATTACAGCTGATCAATTTTTTTAAAGCCAATTAATTAAGCAACCTAACCATGCAGCCATAACAACCACTCCCACAAAGACTGGACTGGTTGGGGGGGTGAGTTCTACCCCCTATTCTCCACACTCTGATTTTGTTGTCATTGTTGGTCTACAAAATTTTTGTTTCTCCTAGGGCTGCCTTACGTCCGGATTTTCCCGGACATATCTGGGCGGAAATCGGGAAAATGTCAGGGAAAATCTGAGCGTACGGCAGCCCGTGTTGGCAGTGCCCTTTTTGCAGGTTTTTTCTTTCTTTCAAAAATGGCATATTTTGATCTTGCCCAAAAACTTTGGCAAGAAAAGAAGAGCTCAACAACTTTTCTCTTTGAAATATGGCAACCCTAGTTTCTCCCTTATCCTGCTGTTCCTCCATCTTGTTTCTTGGTGACACTGCTTTGGTTACTATCCTGCCGCCCACCACAGAGTTCGCTATTAGAAAGAGCTGCAGTTCCCCACCCTGGTGTGCTGAAAGCCACTCGCCCGCTCCAGAGCTTTCGGCTGATTTTTGTTGGAGTGCATTTTATATTGTTTCGTTAGCTACTTTGACTTTAAGGGAAGCTGGGGTACAAATGTTTTAAATGAACACAAAAAGGAACACAGTGCAATTTCCCCCCTCCTCCAGCAAATAATCAGGACTGGACAGGGATGCATGGAAAGGCAATCTCAGAAAGCTTTTATGCATGGTGGCTGGATCAGGCCAAAAGGCCCATCTAGTTCAGGATTCTGTTCTGACAAATGGCCAACCTACATTTAAAAGCAGGGGAATTACAGAGAGGAAGAAGCAATTTTCTGGAAAGAGAGGAGCCGGCTAATACACTTATGACAAAATTAGAGTTGCTCAGTTACTCTGTCTTCTAGGGAAAAGTTTTTGGCTCCTGTTATTTATGAGAATAGCAAACCAAGAGTAGCAAAACCTCCTACAGATTGCACCCCAATTCCAGGTGAGAAAATCCAACCCATCACACCTCCACTTTGGAAGACCCCTCTATACAAAATATCACCACCATGCTCTGCTTCCTCTGGGCACCACTGCCAAGCGACCAAACACACCGGCAGTCTTCTTGCTTTCTAATGAGTAGATTTCCACTTTTTAAAGTAAAATAACAACTCCTGTCAGCTCCGTAAGGAAAACAGAGGGGGAGAGGAAGGATACTGTGCTTTTGCGGGAGGAAAAGTGCTAAAATAGTTGTTACTGATGATAATCGGTATCGATATTATGTGGGCCAAGCTCCCATTTGCCAAATGCCCCTCTCTTGCTGAATTGTTTGAACAGCCTTCCTCCAGCCTGAGCCCCCAATCGCAAAGGGAGATCAGCCTCCATTTCCACCCCCAATAAATTTCTGGGGGAAGCGCTGGAACAAACAGCCAGTGCTGCATCTGGGATGTATGCTCACGATGATCCAGTGTAAACGCAATAAAGCGCCTTGGGATATTTTGTATTAATTTGAATCCACAGCCAGGCGCCACCTTTCAGATTCACTTCCAAAGCTTTCAAAGCACTCCAAAAACTGTCTACCAGGCTGGATGTTTTAAACAAAGGGGAGGGGGTGTTGTTGAAACGATCCGTCTTTATGTTGAAGCCTGGAACCTGCAGTCGGTCACAGTCTCATAAGTTAGAAAACCTCCATATTTGGGCTCTACACACTTTGATCCCCCACCCCAGGAGTTTCCAGCTGAAAGACACAAGACTTCCACACTGCCTTGTTCCTGAGTGTGAAAAACCCAGGAGTCCTGCCTGCTCAGCCCCCAACTCTTCGAGCTGGGCGGGGAACCCAGGCACCCAGAGAATCCTTCTAGGCCACAGGTGGTGAGTATCAAACCCAGGGGCCAAATATGTCCCTCCAGACCAGTCTGGCCCTTGAGACTCTCCCAGGGCAACATCTCATCCTGGTCCTGCTGTTTCCACCTGGGTGGAATTTGCCCCTGAACACCAAAACCTCTGCACAAAAGGAAACCGTGCATTCACTGTTCCTGCCCACTTGGAGGCCGATCACATGCATGTGGCCCAGGGAAGATTGTCTTGAAGGGAATGTGGCCCTTGGGCTGAAACGGATTCCTCCCCCCTGCTCTAGAACAGACTCTCGGCTCTCCAAGACCACCCAGTTCTTCTCCCGGAGATGGAAGAGGAGGCTCTTACTTCCCAGCGACAAGCGTCTCCTCTGAGCAGAGGCTGTTTCCGACTCTCCACCGCAAACCACCAGACTTCTCTTCCCTCTCGCTTCAAAGCTGGACATGGAAAACCGCGATTCTGTGGATGGGCAGACCTCTCCCCCGATGCGCGCGGCGGCGGCGGCAGAGGTGCAGGTCCCAACTGCTGTTCCAGACTCCCCTCCCTCTGGGGAGACAACCCAGGCGTCCTGGCTCTCCCGGATCCGCCTCCCCAGCCCCCTGCCCGGCCCCGCTGGAGTTGGGAGGGGGAAGCAAGAGGAGGATCGCCGACCCACCAAACCCCCAAACTCTCTCCTGAACAGTTGGGGGCTCATTCGCCGCAAAAGCTTCAGCTCCTACCAATTCCGCAGCCTCTCGAGACTAGGGAAAGAGCGCACGCATTATTAGATCCGGGCTCAAGGCGAGGGACCCCATCGCCCTCCTGCCTCCGACGCAGAGAGGGTTTTTTTTTTTTTACCTGCGCACTGGCGCCGCTTTGCTGTGCCCCCTCCCAGGAAGGGCTTTTCCGTCCCGGCCAGCCTCTGAGCTCCGGCAGCCGGCTCCATCAACAAGTCCCCAGTCAGCAAGCCGCGGCGCTCCCAGGCAGCTCTCACCGCTTGGGCGCAAACATTGCGCGCAGGATCGGCGCTTGGAGAGGGGATGTGCGCGCGCCCCTTTAATTTTCGGAATACCCTCTTTTCTCTGCGATCAAAATTTTAAGTATTTCCCCCTTTCAGTGTTCTCGCATCCCTCCACCCGCCTTGCAAGACACCGGATTCCCCTAAAGCGCAAAATAAAGAAGGCGCGCGCGCACAGCCCGCCTGCGCTGATATATAAGCGCTCCGATCTCAACTCGCTTCTCTTTAACTCCCCCAGCCAAGCTTTTGGCAAGAAAAACTCGCAGCACAATGGAGGGGCGGGTCCCCTGGCCCCCTCCCTTCCCCAAGCCGCTTTGTTGCCACAGGAACAGCCAATCCCGCGCCCAGAAACGCCTCTTGCGCCTTCCAAACTCACTAATCAGAAAAGCGGAAAGGCAGGACTTTAGAGCTTTTAAAAGAGGGGGCGGGCGAGGCTATGTGTGGATTTATAGCCATCAATGTCCGTTTGGTTTGCAAAGGCTTGTGGGAGATGTAGTTCACCCCCCGTGGGCCAAGGGCTCCTCTATTGATGCGGAGTGCCTCCTAGTGGAATGGGCTGATGAGCATGGTGCAAAGGATGGTGATCTCTCTTCCCTCCCCATTTTACAAATGATTGCCCCCCACCTCAGAGCCAAAGGGGCTTAGAAAATAGATTTCTAAATCTATTTTGACAATGCTGTTTTACTGGTTTTTATGTTGTCTCTCCATTCTGTTTTATTATATTACATTTAGTGGTTGCTTTTTAACCAAGGTAACTCAACATGACACACACACGAACAAAGAAACACATACATTGAAAAGGAAAAACGAATAAAATCCTATTTTTCAAAGGCAGGATTAAAACATTCTATCCATGGGTAATTAAGAGCCAAAGACCTGGTGAAAAAGAAATATTTTTGCTTGGCGTCAGGTGATGATTACAGGGTCCGGGTCGTTTCAGATGGGGAGAGGCAGACCATGAGGTGTTAGGGTACTGAGCCATTTAAGCCTTTATAGGTCAAAACCAGCACTTTGAATTGGGCCTGAAAACCAATGGGCTGCCAGCAACTTGGCCACCGAATTCTGCACCAACTCACCTTCAAAGGCAGTCCCACACATAACACATTGCAGTCATCTAACCTAGAAGCTACCTACAGGAGCATAGACAACAGAAGTTCAAATGTTTCATTTTTTGAACACCACTTAAAGATTTTTACTGAGCAGTGTATAAATGTTTTAAAATGAATGAACTCCCTGAATGAACTTTGGCTATGCAAAGTCCAATCCCAAACCCTCCAGGTGTCCTTTTCATTCTGCATTCATGTGTATTCCGCAACCTGTCATTGACACGATAATAGCGTATTGGTGGCGGATTTCGACTGGACTGTCCACTCATCATTCCACATTATTAGCTGCTCTGCAGTGCTTCTCTGTTATTACCGTCCGGAGGGGCACAGCATAATAAAAACTTAAACCTGAACAGTTGTGGTATGAAATATTACAGGATTTCAGCAGGGAGTTGCAAGGCATGCACTGACTGGAAATGGAGAAGCATGCCCCCCATGAAACATTTGCAGACGCAAATAGTGTAACTGCCCTGATAACGTCATGAGTACAAATAATCATGAATGCACAACAAAAAGGGCATTACAGAGATTTCCAGTGAGTTCAGAAGAGCAGGAGCCCCTCCAAGTAAATCCAAGACACATTCTACTTTCCCGATGCTTTTTGGACAGGCTCTGAGATGCACAGGTGCATGATCAAATGTGACTCAACACGCCGCAGTGGGGAGCCCAGTCTCTCACTGCGGCTTCTAAATTGCCACTCAAACCCAAACTCCCCTTCCATTCTCCATGTCCCCCCTGGGCACAAAGCACACACTACTCTGACTGCACACACATCAGAGCCAGGCAAGGCAGCAGGTGTGTGACGGAGGGATTATTTTCCTCTCTCTAATCACTACCTCAGAGGGGCTGAAACAAGAGATATTGTTTGAAGTTCCCTTTAATCTAATCCTGGTCTGGGCGCAGGAGACATCTGATCTCTCGCTGCGGCGGCTGAGCTGGAAATACCTGTCTGGGCTCAAATCCATCCAGGCCTCCCCCCCTTTATTTTGTCAAAGTTTTAAAATATATTTCCCGGCCAAGGAATGCGTTGGAACAAGGCTCAAATTCCATTCACCCAGCCCCTCTAAGCCTTCACAAGTAGGAGCTGCTCTAGGAACCTGCATTTTACCAAATCAGACCCCAGGGTGCATCTCTCTCAATATCATCAAACACCAGAGGTTCCCAACCTTTATTTTTTTTTACACACCTGTGGGGTCACTTGAAAGTTGCTGAGGATTTTGGTGGATCACTCAGTTATTATTGTTTTTTGTTTTCTGTTTTACAACAGAAAGCAAAAATAATAATAAGTGAGTGAGCCATGAAAATCCTCAGCAAATAATTGTAATGTGCTGTGCTGGGGCTTCTTTTATTTGTTATATACTGTATTTTATTGTATAGGATTCAAATTGCATAGGGATAGCTCAGTCGGCAGAAGCAGGAGACTCTTCATCTCAGGGTCGTGGCTTTGAGCCCCATGTTGGGCAAAAGGTTCCTGCGTTGCAGGGGTTGGACTAGATGACCCCCAGGATCCCTTCCAACTCTGCAGTTCTATGATTCTATGAATTCAAATTGTGAAACAATAGAATGCAATATAGGAAATTAAATAAGAAATAAGCATACAATTAAAATTCAACAGGAGGCACATGCCATCTCCTGCCTTCAGCCACAAACCCACAGACATGCCATGGACCAACTCCATGAAACTCCCAAACTCCTGGTGTTCTGCAGACTACGGTTTGGAAACCCCTGGTCTACAAAGACTGGGAGTTGCTCTCCAGGATTTCAGACAGGGCCTTTTCCAGTCCCATCGATAGATGCAGGGGATTAAACCAGTGACATTCTACATGCAACGCAGATGGTCTACCTCTCTTTTAACCATGAATATTGCTGTATATTCAGCCACATTTTTGTACTATAGCATTACTCTGCCTTTCCTCCAAGGAGTAGCAGCTTTGTCCTCATGACAACAACAATGCTGCAAGGGAGGAGGGGCTGGCAGAAAGAGAGAGAGAGGAAGGCTGTATCCAGGCACGTCAAATAAGCGATTCAGTTAAACGCGTTGTAAACTCATACAGTACAGGGAAATCCGGTAGGGAAAGACAGGACTCCACAGTGCCATCTGGTGTCACAGTGTTGTATTGCATATACAACACATCTAAAATGCTTTTCCTTTACCAATCTAGCTGAGTCCAGAGAGAGAGAGAATGTTACTGGTTTATGGGAACCCAATGAGCTTCATGGCTGAACAGGGAAGCCATTCTGCCCAGGCGAGCTCTGCCAGTCCTAGTCCAGCGCCCTGTTTCCTCCCCTGTCCAACAAGATGCCTCTTGGGGAGCCCACAAGGAGGGCACGGGGACAACCCCACTAGGGTTCACCAGCAACTGGAATTCAAGTGGCACCCTGCCTCAGGTCATGGAGGTAAGACATAACTAATGGGATGTAATGGGACTAGTTGGATACAGAGGAATGGTAGGAGGAACCAACTGGGGAGCCACCAAGGGAAGAGGCTCAGAGCCTGGGGAGTGGTGGTGGGACAATAATTAGTGGTTATAGAGAGAAGAGGAAGAGGTGTCAGAAGCTGAAGTGGTAACAGAGCTTAGTGACAGGGGAGTCTCTGGCAGAAAGAAGACCAGAATCAGAGGCAGAAACAGAAGCCAGGGGGGAGGGAGGCCAAGAGGCAGAGATACGTCAGGAGGGTGTCTTCCCCTCCTGCTATGACAAGCACCCCTCGCTCCTGTCTTCCAGAACCAGAAGAGGGCTGAAATGGGCAGAGCAGTGACAGGCTTCACACAGGCGCAGTCTCTGATTGCTTGGGAAGAGCCCTGGAGAAGAGGGGACTTTGATGGCTGTGGGGAAGCAGGGGCTCAGCAACTGATTTATGAGGTAAGAACTACCAGGGATGAACTGCTGTGCTCATTAGGCATATAACGTCCCTGCTCCCTGATCTGCACTGCTTGCAATTTGCTACCAGGCCAAGTTCAAGGAGTTACTATTAGCATATAAAGCCTGTCACAGCCTGGGATCAGTTTACTTGTGGGATTGCTTTGCCCCGTATATACCCACTTGACAGCTTCGATCGGCAGAACTGGTGCTGTTACAGAGGCCCAGTAATACCCCTTCTGCGCTTGTAAGAAATCGATCAGCATCTACACTTTGGAACCCCCTGCCTAGTGACAGAAGGAAGGAACAATCATTGTACTCTTATCGGAGTACATTTTTGTTCAGGCAAGCCTGTTCAGAAACGTAGGTGCAACCCAGTCAGATGGGCGGCATAGAAATATCCACACCATCATCTCTTTTTAGCTTCTGATGATTTTAATAATCTTTTAACTGTTTCTAAACACCTGTCTTTAACTGCTTTTTTTAACATTTTGCATTTTTGTAAACTGCTTAGAGCTCTTCTTATGATCCAGCGCTATATAGATTTTGTCAGTGCTTTTTTTTTAAAGCAAAAAGGTGGCAGTACTCAATATAAAGTTGTTACAGTTAGTGCCACTTTTAACATTTTTGGGGGGTGGGGGGAAAGATGCCAGCCCTGCGCACCCTTGAGTATCCCCAGAAAAATGCACTGGATTTTGTTAAATAAATAACAATTTTGTTAATTTAAATAACAAGAAAATCAGACCAAGGTTGCAGTATTTCTTTGCTGTAGGTTCCCATTCAAATCAGTGGGTCTCAGCGTAAGTGCTGTGTTTTTATACCCTCAGGTTCATGACTGGACTGAGATCTAGGGGGCTTCTTGGTCCATAAAGGCAGTGACCCTGTTTCAAGGCCAGGCTTGGGCAGTCAGTGCCCCTCCAACTTTTGGCAGTGGGCGGAAAAGCCTACGTCACGCAGCCTCTGCCAGGCACCCTCTTAGCTGTGAGCTTGCTGAGGACACGGCTAAAGGTAAGAGGAGTTTAAGAGTAAATAATATTGCAGCTAAGCTGCTTTCATGTATCTCCCACAACAGCCTCAATCAATCCCTTGCAGTTTGGCAGAAGAATCTCCTGGTTCGGAGGGGAGCCGGCCTCTCTTCCTCTCCCCACAGCGGCCCCATTTGCAATAAGTCTCATCTCTCTCTCTCTGGGTACTTCTGTGTGTTGCTCTCAGAGCTGGAGTTTTTACAAGCCTGAGCTGTCAAAATGGCAGGTAGCCGGTAATTAGCCTCTGAAAACATAGCAAATCAGATGGCCACCATCTGCTGGGTTCTGACAGGCTCTCCTCTGCCCGTAAACCTGCTGGCTTTTTTTTTTTTTTTTTTGCCCTGGCTCTGTCCCCAAAATAGGGATGGGGAAGAAATTCAATCCAGTTCGCATTTAAAGGCACGTCCCGAAACAATAAATGAACCGAAAAACAGCCATCCTTTGAAATTTGCAATTCTCCAGATTTTGCGACTCAGTTCTCCAGGCAAGTAATGTATACAGAAATGCATATACAGGACTAGGGAAAGGTGTGCATGAATGCATATGCAAGTAAGAAAGAACAAAAATGCATTACAGTATGGAACTTATGTGTGTGCATGTAAATATATGGTTTGTTTGTGACAGGACTCACTAGTGCAGAATACTGGCATCTCTCTCTCTCTCTTTTTTTTGCTCCCCATGGCAGCCATTTTGTGCTGGCACCCACGGCCGTTTTTTTTTAAAATTTCTTTTTATTGCGTTCTTTTTAAAACAAGAACATAAAGAGTAAAAGAACAAAAATGTACAAACCAAGAGAAAGCAAACAAAACAACACATACAAAGAAAAAACAGACGCAAAACAAACCAACATTGATTCATAATATAGCATTGATTGACTTCCCTCCATCTCGGTTTTGGACTATGTAACCACCATACCTTTCTGCAGTATCGTTTTACAACATCTGTACATCGCAGGTTTTATATTACACCTACTGTGATTTTAATATTTCCTAAATTTGCTTCTATGTATATTATAAATTTATTCCAATCTTTATTAAATTTTACACCTTTTTGATACCTGATTTTTTGTGTCATCTTTGCTAATTCTATATACTCAAATAGTTTGGTTTGCCATTCTCTGACAGTTGGGATATTAGGGGTTTTCCAATTTTGCGCTAACAGAATCCTGGCGGCTACCGTTGCATATTGGAAGATTGTTTGTCTTCTTTCTTGATCTTTCTTTCTTGATCTTGACCCACGGCAGTTTTAGCATTATACTTTGACTATATCATAAGCATAAATGTCTCCAATAAACAATAACTTACTAGGTTGCCAAATAGACAAGTTGGTGTCACTCTTTCTGCTGATTAGGGTTGCCAACTTACTAAAAAAAAAATGTTTAAAAGTACAAGATGAATTTTAATGATGACACTGGAACCTCATTTTTTTTTACCTTTATCTCTGCATGTATATACGGTAAACACTGTATACATAAATAAACCATGTTTTTGTCAGATAAGTAGTTTGGGAGTGTGAAAACTTCCAAAAATGATTATGCTCCACCTATGGCCTACCTCATTCTCGTAGGTGGCTCTCATAACATATCAGGCTCCAATCCTGGCACAAACCCTGTTTCATCCTATTCCATTTTGGCTTTACCCCATAGTCATCAAGTTCCATTTCAACTCCACCTTCCTTCTGCCAAAATCTTTTCTGGCTCCACCCCTCAGCCATCAAGCTCCACCCTCATCCCATACCTGCCCTGCTTCTCTCCCGAGTCTTAAGTTTCCATTCTGTCTCTGCCCTTGTCCTGTGAGATTGCATTCGGGCTTTGCCCAGTATGACTTCTATGGCTCCAGTACGACCCAGGAACCGGTAATGTAGAAATCACGGTTGGCAACCCTACCTGGCACTCAAAAGGGGCCCCAGAGTTTCGCTCTGGTTCATATTTAAGCTCTATGCATGCAAAGATTCCCTTTCCTCCAAGCCGCTTAAATGCACAACAACCCTGCAAGGGATCAGACTGAGAGGTAATGATTTGCTTGTGGGGCATCAGGTGGGTTTAACAGCTGAACAGAACTTCACCTTAGCTCCCAAATCTGCAACTGTCGCCGTTATCTGTAGAGCGGGCAACCATCTGGACCCCCAACAGTTATCTTTGTTGGCACAGAATTCACAAGGCCGTCTCCCGCTCCCACGGCTTTCAGAATCGGAACTCAGGTCTCAAAGTCACTTGCCTACTTTTGCAAAACTGGCCCCCAGGGCCTCGAGGCAAGGCAGGAGAGAAGGGAAAGGGAGGCAACGCAAAGCTTTCCAGTTCTGTGAAGGTTTCTTTAGTGGGCAAGAGTTACCTGTCTGTTTGCGTTAGCTCACTGAAAGCGAGAGGTGTACAGTGATGACAGCTGGTTGATCGCTTTGACAAGCCAGCGAGCCCAACGCCCGAGACCCTGGGGCAGCGCAGGTGGAGCAGCACTTTGGCCAAGCCATGCTGGGATACCATCTGTGGTTAGAGGAACCTGATTCCAAACTTGCTGCTATTCTCAGTTGCTGCTGAAACCATTTGTAAAGCCAGCCAGATCATTTGGAGAAACCCTCCCGAAAGTCCCAGTTATCTTGTACAGTATTCATTTAGTTTTTTCTTTACTTGTTTAAGAAGTATTTTTTTAATTAAAAAACTAGCAGCCTCATGCCCAGCAAAACAAAACTATTGCAGTTCTGAAAGCAGTGGGTAAAATCAGGGCAGCTACGGAAGGTCCAGTCTGCCATGTTGATTCAAAATGGCGCCCAACTTTAGATAAAGCTTGTCAGCTTTAGATAAACCTGCTCCTTCATCTCATGAGAATCTCCCTTGCGTCAAGAAGGTCCTCAAATGAATCCCTGGCATCTCCAGGTGGGGCTGGAGAATACTCCTGCCTGGTACCCTGGAGAGCCACTGCTGCCAGTCAGAGTAGGAAATGCTGAGCTATATGGACCACTGGTCTGCCTTAGTATAAGGCAGTTTCCTGTGTTCTTGAAAGCCCTGCAAATTGACTAGATATTTGAAACCAGTCAACCCCGGTTTCCCCACCTCCCCTGAGATGCCTGTAGCTGGAAATTATTCATTGAGTGGGCCTATGGAAGCAGTGGATCACCAAGCAACAGATATAATAGGTAGCTTAATAGGTTCAGGGATCATTTACAGGTAAAGGCTTAGGTCTTGTCAGTTAGCTCTGTGCATTTGTCCTCAAAGGCTGGAATACCGGAAGATGGGGGCAAGTTTAATAATAATAATAATAATAATAATAATAATAATAATAATAATAATATGATGATGACGCCCATCTGATTGGGTTGCCCCAGCCACTCTGGGCAGCTTCCAACCAATTAAAACATCAAACACAGGGGGAAAAAATCAAACTGCGCCGAGGTTTTGAATAATGAAGCGGTATATTAATTTTATGAAGTAAAAAAAAAAAATGAAGTTAGTGAGCAACCAATACAAACAGCCTGCATCCTTTTTGTTCTATTGCATTTTTTTAAAAAAGGACTGGACACTTTTAAAAGCAAAAAACTGAAATTTAATGAAAGAGGCAAGTTGGAATATTGGGGGGAGGGAGGACTGGACTCCAAAAGCCTCAGAAGCACAGTCCCCCTTAGCTATCATTTTGGCCCTTCTATGTTCCTCTGCACCGTCTCCTTCTCTTTATGCTCTCAGATCCCTCCCTATTGCTATTTCTTCTTTCTCCTCCCATGGTTATTCTCAAGTTTGCTCGGTGCTATTTTTTTCAAGAAAAAGAGGTGCCGGAACTCACCATGGACTTGTCCCCTTATAATGGCAACGGTGGCCCATCTGAGAGCTGCCGGAACTGAGTTTCAGCTGAAAAAAAGCCCTGAATTTGCTAATGCTCCCTGCATTAATGCTCCAGGCCCTTCTCTGTCACCACCCCTCTCTGGGAATAGAGCTATGGGGCCAAGAGCCTCCAGACACACTTAGGCCTGCTCTGTCCTTCTGTGACGTAAGAGGAGCTCAGCCAATCAGTGCCAGAGGCTCCAGCTTCACAGCCTCATTGGGCATATTATGGCCTCAACTGTTTGTGTCCTGCTATCGTGCTGAGAATGAACATGAAGCGCTCAGGCGGCATATCTTAAAAATTCCCGCGGGATCACTTTCCCGTGCCCATGTGTTCTCTCCCCCCCCCCCCCGCAATCCAAGTTAAAAGCCAGCCTGGTGCACCTCTTATAAAACATGGGAGCACTTGCGTAACCATCTCAGAGGGAGTTCTACAAAGTTTTCTGCGAGAGAAGAGCTCCTTGCTTCACAGCGTGAGCTTTCTGGAATGGGATCTGAAATTTCAGCCCAGCCTTCCCCCCCTCCCCCATCTCTGTGGGTTTAAAAAGACAGAAAACCTGAGAGAGAATGTTCTGGAAGAAAGCAGCAGCAGCAGCAGGAAGAGGAGAAATGGCCCAGAGCTATTCCTCCCCACGGGCTGCCTCCCCAAGTCATTGTGGCCATTGATAGCTGCCTTCTCTGTGAATTTGCCTAAAGGTAAAGGTAAAAGGACCCCTGACCATTAGGTCCAGTCGTGGCCGAATCTGGGGTTGCAGCGCTCAGCTCGCTTTATGGGCCGAGGGAGCCGGCGTACAGCTTCTGTGTCATGTGGCCAGCATGACTAAGCCGCTTCTGGCGAACCAGAGCAGCGCATGGAAACACCGTTTACCTTCCCGCTGGAGCAGTACCTATTTATCTACTTGCACTTTGACGTGCTTTCGAACTGCTAGGTTGCCAGGAGCAGGGACCGAGAAATGGGAGCTCACCCCATCTTGGGGATTCAAACCGCCGACCTTCTGATCGGCAAGCCCTAGGCTCTGTGGTTTAGACCACAGTGCCACCCGCATCCCTCGTGAATTTGCCTAAACCTCTTTTAAAGACATCCACATTGCTGACTATCGCTGCCTCCTGCAGGAGAGCTCCACAGTTGCTAACTATGTGCCGTGCAAAGTACAATCTTTGTCCTGCATCACCCAATGTGATCAGTTCCAAAGGATTTTGGAAGCCCGCAAGCAGGACCCGAGGGCAACTTTCCTCGCTTGCGATTCCCAGCAAATGGAGGGAGAATATAGCCAGTGTGACTCGTAGGCCTTGATGGCCTGACCAACCTTCCTCTCCAGTGTCCCCTCCTCCTATCCTCCACCCACCTGTGTAAGGAATGTGTGAAGCAGATGGGAAGAGTAATCAGGAGTTATTATTAATAATAATTGTCAGAGACTGCCTCTAGGTCCCGGCTCACAAAGGACCAACGCTAGCCGGTAGAACGGAATAAAGTCTTTATTGAAGTATAATATCCATTTCCACATCTTAGCGTGCGTCTCTACGTCTATTCCCTAGATCGGCGAAGTCCCATCTGAATCTCCGCCTCCTGTACACCAGTTCAAGACCCTAGCCTTGCTCCACCTTTTGCGTCTCTCCTTTCGCCTCTGGGTCCTACCACCCCCCGGGGTTCCTTCCTTCCTGGATGCCTCGGATGCGGACCCTTCGGATTCCTCCCCCTCCCTTCGGCGGGCTTTAGGACCTGGCTCCCTTTCCGGGCTGCTCATTGCGCCTCCCTCTGGTACATTTGAACTTGGCGCGCGCGCGCTGTCTCCGACCCTCCTCTCTACCGTTTCCTCGCTCTCTGACGCAGGCGTGGCTGCTGCCGGAGAGCTGCCTGTCGCTGGTGCCTGGAACTCCTCCCCCCTGCTGCTCTCTGGTGGAGTAGCTGGTCCGGATTTCCAGCTGCTGCTCTCTGAATCCCCTCTGGTCCCTTCTTCCTGGGGTGCCCCTCTTGGTAACCCCCCAGCTCTGCCCACGGGAGCCCCTTTCTGTGAATCCTCCGATTCGCTGGACAGACTTAGAGATCTCGGACGGCTATCATCGCTAACCTCTCCTTCCGATTCCTCGCCATCCGTTCCCTCTGCTCCTGAACCCCTGACATCCATCCCCCCCTCGAAGCCCCCCCTTCCCCCCTCCCCTCCTTCCGGTGTGGGTTCTGGGTGCTCCGTCGTGGCAGGGGTGAGTGCCGGATACAGTTCTTCCCTCGTGTCGTACATCACATCGGGCAGGTCTGGCTCGTCCTCCGTGCGCTCGTCGACGTCGATCTCCTCTGCTTCCATCTCCCTGCCTTCGTGTTCAAATCCCACGTCCTCCCCCAACACGTCCATGTCCATCTCTCCCCCGTCCCCCTCTGAGGGTGATGCCTGCCAGGGACCCCCCAGCCACTTTCTGCGCCACTGCTCCTCTGGTTGATTATCCCACCAATAGGAGCGGTCTGAGGCAGAACCCGAGGGTGAACCTTCCGGAGAGCGTATGTGTGGTGCCGTCTCCTCGTCCGAGTCGAACCCCTGGAACGTGCTGCCTGAAAGTGTGGGTGTGAAGAGCCAGTCATCGAAATACTCGGCTGGCATGGGCCTGTGTGGGAAAATGGCATGGAACTCTTCCTTGAGAAGAGGCTCGTCCAAGGCATAGCCCGGCACCCAACTGTTGGCGCTGGCCGGGGTATCCTCTCTGGCAAGAAGGTATTCTACTCCCTCTTCCCCCCATCTCGAGTCTAAAATCTCTGTGACTTCGTTGATGCGCTCCCCTCTTGGCGACCCCCTTTCCCTGGGTCCTTCTCTGGGCGGATCTGGTGCTGTGCCTGGCTCGTGAAATCTATGCGGTGCTTTGTAGGGCGTGAGCACCGATCTATGGAAGACCGGATGCATTCTGGAACCCTCCGGAAGCGCTAACCGGAAGGCCACTGGATTGACCTGTGCCTGGACTTGGTAAGGCCCTAGCTGCTTATGCCCTAGCTTCTTCTTGGCCAACGATCTGGTCGGCACTGCTTGCGCTGCTAACCAAACCCAGTCTCCCACCTGTATGTCTTCCCCTACTCTCCTGTGTCTGTCAGCCTGCAGTTTGTATGCGTGCTTTGCCAGTTCCAACTGCCTCCTAAGCTGTTCGTGGACTTCCTGCAACTCTGACGCTAATTCTTCCGCTGCCTGCGGCTCCCCCTCCCCCACTCTCTCTAAACCTGGGAAGGTTCTGGGATGCCTCCCGTTGTTGGCGAAGAACGGCGTCACCCCCGTCGACACGTGCTTCGTATTGTTGTAAGCGAACTCTGCGAGGGGCAGGTAGTCCACCCACGTGTTAGGCTGCTGATTGGCGTAGCATCTCAGGTACTGCTGCATGATGGCGTTGACCCTCTCCGCTTGTCCGTTGGTCTGCGGGTGTCTCGCCGACGCTAGATTGATCTTGACGTTCAGGATGCCCATCAACTTTTGCCAGAAGTTCGAGATGAACTGCCGCCCCCGGTCGGATAGAATAGATCGTGGCAGACCGTGGACCTTAAACACGTGGTCTATGAACAGTTTGGCGGTCTGTTCTGCCGTGGCCACCTTCGCACACGGAATGAAGTGTGCCATCTTGGTAAACATGTCCACCACCACAAGCACTGCCGTCTTTCCCCTCGAACCGGGCAGATCCGTGACAAAGTCCAGGGCCACCCGTTCCCACGGCTCAGACGGCGTCTGCAACGGTTCCAGCAATCCCGCCGGCGGTTTGTGCACTGACTTGGCCCTTTGGCAGGTGTCGCATCTCGAGACGTAATCCGCTACTTCCCCCCGCATCTTGGGCCACCAAAAGTCTCTGGTCACTAGTTCTACAGTCTTTTCTCTGCCAAAGTGCCCGGCAGTGGGGGCGTCGTGTAGCTGCTGCAGCACCCTCGCGCGGAGGTCATTCCCCGGCACGTAGAGTGCTCCCTTGCGGATGAGCAAACCGTCTCTGATCTGGAACTCGTCGTCCCTCACCGTGCCCTTGTGCACCTCCTCCATCTTGGCTAGCGCGAAGGGGTCCTCCCGCAACGCTCGACGTACGGCGTCCAGATCCACGGTCGCCGAGGCGCAAGCCCACGCTTCCGGTGCGAAAATGTGCTTGGCTGCCGACGGTGCCTCCTCCTCGAGGTATTGCGGCTTTCTGGACAAGGCATCCGCCATGATGTTGTTGTCACCCGGGATGTACTCTATCTTGAAGTCGAAGTCCGCGAAGAACTCTGCCCATCTAATGTGCCTCTGATTCAGGAACCTCGCCGTGCGCCAGTACTCTAGATTCTTGTGGTCCGTGCGGACCTGCACTGTGTGCCTGGCTCCGATAAGGAAGTGCCGCCACGCTTTGAACGCTGCATGGATGGCTAGCAACTCCCTGTCCCAGATGGTGTAATTCTGCTCCGACTTGCTGAGCTTCCTTGAGTAGAAGGCGCACGGCCTCCAGTCCCCCTGCTGGTCTTGTTGCAACAGTACAGCTCCCACGGCTCTGTCTGAGGCGTCCGTCTCCACCCTCATCGGTCTGCTGGGATTTACATGCAGCAGCTGCTCCTCGGAAGCGAAGAGACGCTTGAGTTTCTGAAAGGACTGCTCCGCCTCCTCCGTCCAGATAAACTTCTTCTTCTTGGAGCTGAGCGTGTCGGTGATGGCCGCCGTTTGCATAGCGAACCCCTTGATGAACTTGCGATAAAAGTTGGCAAAGCCGACAAACCGCTGGACTTCCTTCCTATTGCGCGGGCTTTTCCAGTCCAATACTGAGCGAACCTTGGCGCTGTCCATGGCGAGCCCCTTGTCCGACAGTTTATAGCCCAGGAAATCCACCTCCGTCACGTCGAACTGGCACTTCTCCAGCTTGGCGTACAGCCTGTGCTCCTTTAGTCTCCGCAGAACTTCCCTGACATCCCTCTCGTGCGCTTCTCGCGACTCAGAAAATATCAGGATGTCGTCCAGGAAGCATACGCATTTCTTGTAAAGGAGTCCCGCCAACACGTGATGCATAAAGGCTTGAAAACAGTGAGAGCCATTTTGTAATCCGAAGGGCATAACTCTGTATTCGTAGGTGCCCAGTGGTGTGAACATGGCCGTCTTCCACTCGTCGCCCTCCCGCACACGAATCAGGTTGTACGCGCCTCGCAGATCCAACTTGGTGAAAACGCGTCCTTTCCTTACCGTCGCGAGCAGGTCGTCTATTTTGGGCATGGGGAAGGACGAGGGCTTGGTTTTCGAGTTCAAAATTCGAAAGTCAACTACAAGCCTCTTCTGGGGCGTGTCTCGCTTCTTCACAAAGAATACTGGGCTGCCCCCTACAGCTTTCGACTCCCGAATGAACCCGCGCTTCAAATTGTGGTCTATGAACTCCCTAAGTTCCTGCAGTTCGTCCTCAGACATGGAATACAGTTTCCCTGTTGGCAGCGTTGCCCCCGGCAGGAGATCAATCTTGCAGTCATAGGGTCTGTGGGGGGGCAGTTTGTCCGCCTCCTTCTCGCAGAAGACCTCCAAAAACTCCTTGTACTTGTTGGGCACCGCTTGCACCATGCCTAGGTGTAGCTGCGGTGCATCCTCTCGCCCCTCTCCTTCCTGGCAGGTCTGGATGCAGTGCGCTGCGCAGTAGGAAGAGCAGAAGGTCAATTGCCGCTGGTACCACGCTAATGCCGGGCTGTGCCTATCCAGCCAACTCATGCCCAACACTATGGGCGTGTCCGACAATTGGGTGACGTTGAAGCTGATGACTTCTCGGTGATTCCCAATTTGCATCACCATAGGTGGTGTCTGCTGCACCACCTGCCCCCCTAGCAGTTCCCTGCCATCCACTGTGACCACGTTCAGGGGCAGTGTGGCTGGCAGTAGCGCTATGTTATGTTGTTGAAGGAATTCCAGTGCGATAAAGTCCGCATTACTGCCAGAGTCAATCGTAATCGGCACTTCTAAAGTGAGACCACTGGGCAGCTGGAGCGATGCGGTGAGCTGCACCACTGGTTTGGGCGGGAGGGGATCCGTGGGCTTCAAAATCTCTGGGGACTTCTTCACTGACTCGCCTGGCTGGCCCCCAGTGCTTCCGTTTCCCTGCCGTGGTTCACTTTGCTGAGTTGCTCCCATTACTGTTATTGAAGCTGCAGTGTGCTTGTGGAGCCTCTGGGGACACTCTTTCGCCATGTGCTTCGAACTGTCACAGATGTAACACTTCCTGTTCCCTCTAGGCTGCTTTGTTTTGACTGCTCCCGGTGTTAAGGCTCTGGTGGCTGATTGAGCTCTAGCACCGCCGATCTCCATTGGCTCCTCCCCCCCTGCTTGCGGAGGCGTTGATTGCGCACGCGCGACATCCCTGGGCAAGAGGGAGGGCACTCTGGCTGGTGTGCGTCCCCAACGCCCTTCTCCTCTGTCCCAAGGGCGGTCCTCCAGCCTCACCCCCACTGCAAGCGATCTGTCCACCACCTCCTGGGTGCTTTTGGGTCTCTCCCCCCGCGCTATCTCATCCTTGATTTGGGGGTTCAATCCTTCCCAATAAAGATCTCTAACGGGGGGGGAATCCTTGTCCCACCCCAAGGCATTGACCAATGCAAAAAAGCGGGAGTGATACTGCCTCACGCTGGCTTTCCCTTGTCTCAGCTCAAATATGTCCTTACGGGCAATGTCAATGTCTATTTTCGATAGAAAGCAAGAATCCATCGCTTTAATGAATGCAGCTGAACTCTGGAGCGCTGGGTCCATATCTCTCCACAGATTGCGCAGACATGCTTTCGCGTCTCCATGCAAATGAGACAAGATAAACCCCACTTTTTCTTGCTCATCTCTAAACTCTTTCTCCAGCAGTTTCAGCGCAAACTGCACGTCTGCTCGGAAATTGGGGTACTGCTGCAAATTCCCATCAAAGTGAGATACAATGCTGCCTCCAGTCCTTCCCAACCCGATTCCCTCGGATCTGGAACCCGTTTGTGCCTGCTTAGCAAGCACTTCCAACCTGGCTTGGAGATCTCGGCATGCAGCAGCCGCTTCATCCTCTCTTTTCCTGGAGGCGATTATCTCTGCGCTGAGCTGCGTTACCGCTTCTCGCAGGGAAGCAATTTGCTCTTCAGTAGACATGTCGCTTGACTTTTGTGAGCTCCAAAGGCACCAGTCCTCTTTCCTCCCTGCTTCGCTCCCCACACGCCGCTTGAGTCAAAGAGAACTGATGAAAACTTCTGGGAGATGGGACTTACTGTCAGAGACTGCCTCTAGGTCCCGGCTCACAAAGGACCAACGCTAGCCGGTAGAACGGAATAAAGTCTTTATTGAAGTATAATATCCATTTCCACATCTTAGCGTGCGTCTCTACGTCTATTCCCTAGATCGGCGAAGTCCCATCTGAATCTCCGCCTCCTGTACACCAGTTCAAGACCCTAGCCTTGCTCCACCTTTTGCGTCTCTCCTTTCGCCTCTGGGTCCTACCACCCCCCGGGGTTCCTTCCTTCCTGGATGCCTCGGATGCGGACCCTTCGGATTCCTCCCCCTCCCTTCGGCGGGCTTTAGGACCTGGCTCCCTTTCCGGGCTGCTCATTGCGCCTCCCTCTGGTACATTTGAACTTGGCGCGCGCGCGCTGTCTCCGACCCTCCTCTCTACCGTTTCCTCGCTCTCTGACGCAGGCGTGGCTGCTGCCGGAGAGCTGCCTGTCGCTGGTGCCTGGAACTCCTCCCCCCTGCTGCTCTCTGGTGGAGTAGCTGGTCCGGATTTCCAGCTGCTGCTCTCTGAATCCCCTCTGGTCCCTTCTTCCTGGGGTGCCCCTCTTGGTAACCCCCCAGCTCTGCCCACGGGAGCCCCTTTCTGTGAATCCTCCGATTCGCTGGACAGACTTAGAGATCTCGGACGGCTATCATCGCTAACCTCTCCTTCCGATTCCTCGCCATCCGTTCCCTCTGCTCCTGAACCCCTGACAATAATAAACAGGTTCCAATTAGGGACGATGTTTTGTCTAAAGAGAAAAGGCAACACACAAGCTCCCCCTTCTGGTAGCTTCTAGCCAAAGAACTTCAGAGTGGAGAAACCTTGCTTGGTGTGCTATTTTCCCTTTAGAGATAAAGGTAAAGGGACTCCTGACCATTAGGTCCTGTCGTGGCCGACTCTGGGGTTGCGGCGCTCATCTCGCTTTATTGTCCGAGGGAGCTTCCAGGTACAGCTTCTGTGTCATGTGGCCAGCATGACTAAGCTGCTTCTGGCGAACCAGAGCAGCACACGGAAACACCGTTTACCTTCCCGCTGGAGCGGTACCTATTTATCTACTTGCACTATGATTTTCCTTATTGTAAATGAAATGCAAAGGTGTGCCCTGGATGGAGGCATGCATGGCTATTGGTTTTTAGTATCCCTGAATTTTACAAATGCTAACTGGGTTCTATTCATTGCTATATAATAACAATCTTATTCAATCAATTATATTATTTGTTTTAAAACGTTTTGTAGACTAAAGTGACAACCCCCTCCTCCATTTAATCACCTCTCCACCCCTGCTGGCATGTGGCCCCCAGAAGGTTTCCCAGAAAGTTATGTGGCCCTTGAGCTGAAAAAATGATTCCCTAGCCCTGTGGTGAAATGGTCAGAGTGCTAGACTAGGACCTGGGAGACTAGGGTTCAAATTCCCACTCAGCCATGAAGCTCACCGGGTGACGTTGGGTCAGTCACTGTCTCTCAACCTGGCCTACCTCATAGGGTTGCTGTGGGGATAAAATGGAGAAGGGGGAACCGTATACAACTCCTCAGAGGAAGCACTGGGGTGCGAGTGTAAGAATAAATAATACAGAATAAAATGAACTGAAAGTGAATATGTACAGTTGTCACCTTTGATCGCCTTTATTTCTGGGCGGTGAAGTGTCAAGACAGAAGAATCTGCTGGCTTGTGACAGAAAAGATCACCCCATGACACTCCTTAAATGCACAGACAGTTTGTAAAATGTCTCCTGACTGCCCATGCTGGCTGTTTCTTCCGGGGTGAAAGGGAAAACTCACTGCTTGCTGCCAACCCTTGCAATGGGGTCCTGTTCCCTGAGTATCTGAAACTCCCACAAAAAAATATCAGTCTGTACCCCAAACCAGAAGCCCCCACTAAAGAACTCAAAGCATCTCTTTAAAGCATGTGCAGGGAAACATTGGCCCTCCAGATGTCACTGAACTACAACTCCCATAAGCCTTGGCAAGCAGGGCCAACAGCCAGGGGTGATGGGAGTTGTAGTTCAGCAACTCTGGAGGGCCACAGACTGCCTACACCTGCTTCAAACAAGAAAACCAACCAATCAACAAATCAACCGGCCTCTCCATTTGGCAGCCAGATAACTCTCCCCCAGCAACAGGGGTTACGGTAAAGTTAAAATCCCCCGTGGAGTCAACTCAGCAGCCAACGAGTTCCTACTACCCATCCTCATCTCTTCCTCTGGCTATTTGATACGGTGGTGGAACTGGACAACGGCTTTCTCCTGGTCGTGGGTCTCGATGGAGCCTGGCCGCAGCTTGCGGATCTCGTGGATGGCGTCGACACCAGTGATCTTCTGGGTCTTGGCGAGGTAACAGGCCAACATGGTTCCGGTTCTGCCAAATCCCAGCATACAATGCACTGCCACAGCCTGGTGAAGAGAGGGAAAGCCGCAGCATGAAAGGGCCCCTCCGGCCCGTGAGGAAATTAACATTTGTGAAATTAAAGAGCTCCTGGCATGTCTGCACTCTACTGTCGCATGCTACCCCGACCTCTGAGCGGTGCGAGATCCCAGGAGTTCCAGGCACTTACCCAAGGTTCGTGTTTCCTTCGGAATGAGGCACAGCGGAGACTGTGGTGTAGTTATGATATAGGGTTTATTTACATGTATATACAACCTGAGCCTGCATTCACACCCCAAGAGGGCATTGTTTCCTTCATAGCCACAGCCTTGGATTCAAACAGAAATCAAGAATTGCTCTGCCTCTCTCTTGCTTCTAGATCACATCACTGTAGGTTCAACCCTCACCTCTCATCTTTCTAACTACCAGCCAATTGAGGGGCCCCACCCATCTGCTGTCTCACACAGATCCACTTCCTTTGTTCCCTTGATGGCCCATCACCTAGGCCAACTTGGGTCCCCAGCAGTTTTCGGACTACAATTCCCAGCACTTTTTCCCCTAGAAAAATAGGTGCCGGTAACTTACCATGAAGTTGTTACAGTAGTGGCACATTTTTTAACAACAACAAAAAGAGGTGCCGGTACTGTGTACCCTTAAGTATCCCTTGGGGGAAAAAGCACTGACAATTCCCATCATCCCTGACCATTGGTCCTGCTAGCTAGGGATGATGGGAGTTGTAGTCCAACAATAGCTGCGGACCCAAGTTTGAAAAACTCTGACCTAGGCTACCACCTCACCAGGAAGCTAGCCTGGCTTATATTTTAACACTTGCTGGATCCAGGGGTTAGAAGGCGCTCTGCATACAGTCTACTTCTCCCCAACCTGCCCAAACTCATAACAATATATTTAAAGCACTATTATACCACTTTAAACAGGCATGGCTTCCCCCAATGCACTCTGGGAACTGTAGCTTGTTAAAACCTCTATTCCCCTCACAGAACCACCAATCCCAGAGTTTCCTGGGAATGGGGATTGATTGTTAAATCACTCTGGCAATTGTAACTCTGTGAAGGGAATAGGAGTATCCTAACAACTCTCTGCATCCTTTAAAAAACAATTAATTCCAAGGGTGCTTAGCCATGATTGTTAAAGTGGTATAATAGTGATTTAAACTTCCCAATGGATGGGGCCTTGCAAATCAGTGCCATTAATCTTAAGGCCTCTCTTGCACCAGTGCAAGAAATCTGCTTGTAAAAAAAGGTGGGGTGTTTTTTGTTGTTTTTTTGCAAATTAGGGAAGCATCAGGGAAATGCACTTGAACAGGAAGACATCAGAAGCGGTTTGCCAGGTGGGGTTTCCATTGGGCGGGTCGCTGTTGCTTACCGGAAGGGAGAGGTGAGGTGCCGGATTGGCTCTGCTGGTGCTGTTGCACCAGGCTGAACCTCTACCAACTCCCCACCCTCCCATAGCGACCCACTTGCAGTGAAGCTAGTGAAGCTACTGAGCTGCTTCTTGAACCTACCTATTCCACGCTTTCTGAAACAATGCGCAAGTGGGGAAAAACAGTGACGCATCAAAATCCGTACCTCTCTGAATTTTACAAGGTAGTTTTCCAGTCTAGGAATGTGTACAAATACACGGACACACAAAACGAAAGTGTAAAAATGGCACATTACAGTACAGTGGTACCTCGGGTTACATACGCTTCAGGTTACATACGCTTCAGGTTACATACTCCTCTAACCCAGAAATATTACCTCAGGTTAAGAACTTTGCTTCAGGATGAGAACAGAAATTGTGCTCCAATGGTGCGGCAGCAGCAGGAGGCCCCATTAGCTAAAGTGGTGCTTCAGGTTAAGAACAGTTTCAGGTTAAGAACAGGCCTCCAGAATGAATTAAGTACTTAACCCGAGGTACCACTGTACACTAAAAATAACATACGCAAACACGTTGTATTTGACAAAATTGCTCATAAATTCACACCAAAATTTTCATGGGGATTGTTTTTTAAAATCGCAAACTGATGTGGAAATGTGGAGACTTAAGGTTGGAAAAGAAACTCAAGGAGATAAGAATCCAGCCCGCTACTCAAAGTCCAGTTCTCCACCCCCGGCATAGACAACACTAGACCAGCTAGAGAAATCGCCTTGATACGGTGGCGTGAAAACTGACCTCCCCCTTGGCGTTGGCATCGTCCACAATCTGCAGGAAGCACTGGATTTGCTCAGGTGAAGGCGGGCAGAAGTCGGTGATACGCAGGCGGTGGAGCTGGATGCCGGGGCAGGTGTCGTGGTACGGCGGGCTGCGCTCCGTGAGTGACACCAGATGTCGGATGCCATTTTCGTGCATGTACCGGTAGTGTGCGGGCAGGCGGGGCATGGCCAGCCCCGCCAGCTGGCCTGGCGCTACCCAGGAGAAATTGGGTGGCTTGTCGGACGCCATGGACCCTGTGAGCGAGAGGGAGGGAAAAACCAAAGCGGAGGTAGTTCACCGAAAGGCAACTCCCTTCTCCCTGCCGTGTTCTCAAAAGGCTGACGGAGAATTGGGTGCGGTTCCCCAGCGCCACCCTCTGCGGAAAACTTCGCCTCGGTGCGGTCAGGGTGGAGCTGCCCTGAGTGCAGCCCCGGAGGATTCTGGGAACTGAGCCGCCACCGCCTAGCCCTCAACGCAGCCAAAGGTATTGGGTTGGGATTAAGCGTTCTTAGAACCAAAGCTGGTGTGTGTGTGGAAATCCGCTGCCCGATTTGGAAAAGAAAACAAAACACAGGATGACTGCTGTGCTAACAGAAAAAGGGTGGGGAGGTGCCGGAGAGATCTCCGGCTGTTGTCTTTGCAGGTATTAAAAGCGAACAACACAGGAAAGGGAACAAAAAGGTATTAAGCAAACATTCGCATAGAGAGGCAGCCTGTCTCTGTGTACCAGCTGCTAGAAGACACACAGAGGAAAGCACTACTGTCTTCACATCCTCGTTTCGGCAGGGCCACACTCCTGTCTGGGCAATCTTCTGAGGGCCACATGTCAGCGATGACCGGGATCAGATGCAGAATTTCCACCAAGGTCACTGCCTACCTCTGTCTAATGGTAGGACCGGCCATGGGCAAATTGCTGGGATGAACAAGTAATATTCTGTTATTTGCTCGTTTTGCATCTCACTTACCTCATGGGTTATTGTTGTGAGGAGAAGCCCCTTTTGCAGAGGAGGCAAAAGAAAACTGGAGTGCTGCAAGAGAAAGAAGTAAACACAAGAGATTTTTGTTTTAATTAAGATCCTCTCCGCGGTGCTGACAAATTTACTCCAGCAACCTATTGCAAAGGAAAAACAACAGTCTTGTGGCACTGTGGAGACCCTGAGCTCTTCCTGCTGACCTGTTTATTGAGCATTCATCCAGATTTGCTGGTAGAAAGCTTGTGTGGAGGTTATACAATGTCCACGCTTTACTGAGCACTGGCCCTGATTTGGTTACAGGGAGGACAGACACCGATTTGTCAGTTGATGGTTAACTCAAGATTTTTGGTGCCTTCCACCATCACTTTCTTTACTTTCCTTATTTTAAAAAATAAGTTGATATGTTGCACCAGAGGGAGCTTTAATTGCACCATCTTAAAGTTCTCAAATATGCTTGAATCCCTCCTGGGGAATACTGGAGGTGTCCTAACATAAAGACTAACTGGCATAAGATTATATGGAGCAAAGTAGTAGAGCAATTCATGGTGGATAAAGCTCTCAATGGCTATTAGCCACCAGGACTTGGTTCTCCCCGCACTAAGCTACCAGAAAGAGATAATATTCACATTAGTTGTTCCACCTGCTTTTGCCTCTAGCCCTCCTGGCCATTGGCATGTGGCTCCCAGAAGGTTGCTCAGAAGGAAATGTGGCCCTCAAGCCCCAAAAACATCTCCACCCCTGCGTAAAGGGTCAAAACAGCACTGTCGATTGGTCGTATGAGTAATAAAAATGGCTGAAGTCTCTAAACAAGTCAGCTTGTTCTTGTCAAAGGACAAGAAAGGAGATTCATTAAAAAAAAATCAATTAATTATGGTTTATAGAGAAAAAGAAAACGTAATAAATTTCCCCCTTTTAAAAACCAAACCAAGACTTTTATCTAGATACAATAAAATACAAAGGGGGTGGGCGGGAGGAAGAGAGAAAGAAATAGAGAGAAAAAAGAGAGGGTAGAAAAGAGGTTAAAAGAGAATGATAGAAAGTAAGATTCAGAAAGTAAAGGACTTCCGATTCTTCATCTGCCCGCTATGTTAATGTTTAATGCTGTATTGTGTTTTTAATATTCGGTTGGAAACCGCCCAGAGTGGCTGGGGAAACCCAGCCAGATGGGCAGGGTATAAATAATAAATTATTATTTTAATAATAATAATACTAATAATAATAATAACAATATTCACTTAAAGGAGATTGTGACCAAAAGTTGGGAGGACCTTTCTGAGGGGGAGAGCAGTTGGGATTCCCTCAGAAGGTGGACTCTCCTTCCATGGAGAGCAGAGATTGGCTTGGCCACCTGTCAGGGATTCTCGAGCTGAGATTCCTGCATTTTTTGGGGAGGCGGGGGTTTGGTTTAGATGCCCCTTGTGCCCTTCCCAACTCTACAATTCTAGGATTCACCAAGGAGCTCCTGACAAGCTTCCAAGGCCCGTCAAGCACAGGGGCATGATGGGAATCTCTGGCGGCGGCCCACCCTTGGCGCTTAAGAGAGATGACTCAGCGCCTCTTCCCACAGATAACAAAAGCAGGGGGGATTATCTCCTCTGAGGTCACCGGAGTCAATGAGAAAACCTGCAGAGAGGCTCTCCGGGTGGGATCATGTAATCTCTCTGCCGGTGGAACTACCCAGACCTGAAGCTTTGCAAAGCAGAAGCCAATGGCCCAGGGTGCCGCCATCTTTGCTGGCCCTCAGCCCAAGCAGATATTCCCTGGGTGGCCCCCAGGGGAAGGGGCCTTCGCAGACCCTCCAAATGTCCCTATTTTCCAGGGACAGTCCCGGATTTGCAGAAGCCGCCCCCAGTTTCTGATTTGATCCCAGAATGTCCTGCTTTTCCTTAGAAACATTCCTATTTTCATCAAAGAAATGTTGGAGGGTATGGAGTTATGCAACCCCCGAGCCCAGGAGATAAGTAAATATGCAGCCTTTAGAAGATATCTGAAGGCAGCCCTGCATGGGGAAGTTTTTTAATGTTTAATGTTTTATTATGTTTTTATATATGTTGGAAGCTGCCCAGAGTGGCTGGGGCAACCCACTCAGATGGGTGGGAATAATAATAATAATAATAATAATAATAATAATAATAATAATAGAAAAGGATGTCCCTAGTTTCACCGGAGAAATGTTGGCAGAAAATCTGCTTCAGTCTGCTCAGTGGCAGGAAATCTGCTTCAATCCCTGGTGGCATCCGTTTCGGAGCTCTGCAGGGTCTGGTGGGGACTGCGCTAAGGAAGAAATAAGGATAAATATATTTAGGGCTGCAGATGTACAAGTTCACTGAGTTCAGTGGGGCTTACTCTCAGGTAAGCATGCCTAGGTTCGCAGATGCAGTTTATAATGCCCTCCAAAATGCAACCTTTGGTGTTACAGCAGCCTCTTGTGGCCATCATTGCTCTGTACAGGAGAAGCCAAAATCTTGCTTGTGAGCTTCTCTATTAGGCATCTGGTTGGCCATTGTGAGAATAGGATGCTGGACTAGACCATGGGTAGGCAAACTAAGGCCCGGGGGCCGGATCCGGCCCAATCGCCTTCTAAATCTGGCCCACAGACGGTCTGGGAATCAGTGTGTTTTTACATCAGTAGAATGTGTGCTTTTATTTAAAATGCATCTCTGGGTTATTTGTGGGGCATAGGAATTCGTTCATATTTTTTTCCCCAAAATATAGTCCGGCCCCCCACAAGGTCTGAGGGACAGTGGACTGGCCCCCTGCTGAAAAAGTTTGCTGACCCCTGGACTAGACAGTCTCCCTCTGGCTTGATCCAACTGCACTGCAATTCTCTCTGCCCCCACCTCCTGCAGCCAAGGAAAGATAAATTTCCCTAGTACAGTGGTTCCTCGAGTTAGATACGCTTCAGGTTACATACGCTTCAGGTTACAGACTCGGCTAACCCAGAAATAGTGCTTCAGGTTAAGAACTTTGCTTCAGGATGAGAACAGAAATTGGGCTCCGGCAGTGCTGCGGCAGCAGCGGGAGGCCCCATTAGCTAAAGTGGTGCTTCAGGTTAAGAACAGTTTCAGGTTAAGAACGGACCTCCGGAACGAATTAAGTACTTAACCTGAGGTACCACTGTAGTTAAAGGGCGAGTGGTGAAGGTGAATTTAGGCGCTCACCCAGCCAATTTGAGCATATTACACCAATTTGAACATATTACAGTTTGAGCATATTACACCGATCCTGGCCTGACTGCCAATTAGTTTCCGGACCCAATTCAGAGTGCTGGTTGTGACCTATAAAGCTTTAAACAGCTCAGGACTGCAATACCTCAAGGGCCGCCTCTCTCCATATGAACCAACGCAGACTCTGCAATCATCCTCTGAGGCCCTTCTTCGTGTGCCTCCTCTTTGAGAGGTCCGGAGGGGGGCAACACAAGAATGGGCCTTTTCTGCAGTTGCTCCCCATTTGCGGGATGCTCTCCCCAGGGAGGCTCGCCTGGCGCCCTCATTATACACCTTTAGGTGCCAGGCGAAAACATTCCATTTTAGGCAGGCCTTTGGATTATTAACATCCTATGCTCTTTTAAATGTGCTTGTGCGAGGTATTGGTTTGTTTTGTTCTTTTTCTTGTTCATATTATGTATTTTGTGAATTTCACCTTGTACTCTTATTCTGTAAGCTGCCCTGAGGTCTACAGGGTGGTATATAGATTTAATCAATAAATAACAACAGTAATAATAACAACAACCTGAGCCCCAGGAGATCTGCCTCCTCTCCTCCACCCACCAACACTACATATCTGAGGATCCTTGGCTCTCTCCAAGCCAGCTTCCAAGTAGCGCATTTCTAACATTATTATTATTATTTATTAAATTTGGATGCTGTCCTTCGCCCATTTAGGTGCCAGGCGAAAACATTCCACTTTAGGCAGGCCTTTGGATTAAGGGCAGTTCACAACATAAAATTGCAACATAAACAACACAAAATACATAATAAAAAAACAAACAAAAACAAACCATCCCACCCAAGCATAGGCCTTCTATATAAGTCTGTTCATCCTTTGGGAAGTCACATACCATCCAAGCAAAATATTAAGAGGTGCGTTTCTTTCAATGAAGTACAAATGGAAAATAGTAATTATTATTTGCTTCATATTTTCTGGCATCCTTCCATGGGACAGTCATCCGCAAACCTCTTTCCGAAAGCATTTTATACATAATTTTATATATACATATATTTTATATATACATATATACATAATTTTATGTAAGGCAGCTTACACCATGGAAAGAATACGTACAACATAAGAAAAGTAGTCACAAACTCCCTGTGGAATGCCCTCCCTTCAGACGTCAAGGAGATACAAGAACTATACAACTTTTAGAAGACATCTGAAGGTAGCCCTGTATCTGGAAGTTTTTAATGTTTGATGCTTTATTATGTTTTATATATACTATAAGCTGCCCAGAGTGGTTGGGGAAACACAGCCAGATGGGTGGGGTATAAGTAATGAAATTATCATCACCACCACCATCATCATCAACATCAACAATAAGTAAAACATCAAGAAGTATACAACCAAACTGAAAAACTTCAACATAAATAATGAGCTCTAAAATATACAAAAAAATAATATCAGCAACAACCACCCCACCTGCAACCCCCAAAACAATAGTTCAGGCCAAGGCTCTGTTCAGCAGCCTCAACTTTTGTAGTTGGAGTCAGTCAGGGCCCTGCCCTCCCAGGCCAGGTGGAAAAGGCTCACAAGGCAGGGAGAAGGTATTCCAGGACTCACAGCCAATAGGGGTAAGATTCTCTCTTTCGTCTAATTTCCCCCTCTTTGAAAGCCTTCAGAAGCTTAGCACAAGATAGGGGTAGGGAGCCTGTTTAAATCTCGGGGGGCCACGCTCCATTCTGGGAAACCTGTTGGGGGCCACATGCCAGAAATATGTGTATCCCGAGGCTAAAGCGGGCAGAACATTACTGGTGTGTCTGTTTCCACACGCATCTATCTCCACCCTCCAGCCAGGCAAAAGCACTGAAGGGGGGGAGACGAGAGGAGGGCAGGGCAGAGCAGGGCCAGTAAGGGGTGTGGCTCTGGAGGATGGGGAGAGTCCTGAGGGCCAGGCAGAGAGGCCTGGAGGGCCACATTTGCCTCTGGGCCTGAGGTTCCCCATCCCAGGACTTGCCCCTTTGACAAAGTGCATGAGAGGCAAACATTCTTGCTTGCTGCTGATCTTAATCTTGTATTTTTATATTGCTGTAAGCCAGGATCATAAAACTGTAGATTTGGAAGGGAGTGGGGTGGTTTCTTGGTTTGTTTTTGTTCCAGACTGCATTCTCGCTTTGTTATTTTTTATGTTGTGAACTGCCCTGTGATCTTCAGATGATGGTGGTATACAAATTTAATAGAGGAATAAAATATGTAAAACCTTGTTTGTCAACAAGCTTAGGATCTTAGGACTAGTCCACCATCTTGCAGTGCAGGAATCACAGCTGGGATCTTTGGGGAAGGCAGGTAAGATATCCAAATGCTCCTCCAAACAATACAGTTTTCTCATCACTCTTTTTAAATGTACAGAAAACACTTTGAGGGCAGATTTAAAACCAGGTACTTCATATACAAGCTGCCTGCTTGTCAGTCCTCGGGGCCCCCCCCCCCCGCCCTTTGCTGGACAGACTAAAAATAACCCTTGGCAAAGAGATCTTGTCCCAGGACGACATTGAGGCTGCCCTCAAACGCCTCTCCCCCCCCCCCATATAGTCCTATAGTGAGTCAAATCATTGGTCCATCTCGTTCAGTATTGTCGACACTGACTGGCAGCAGCTCCCAGGGATTTCAAGCGGGGACTTTCTCAGCGCGACCGCAAGATGCCAAGCAGTGAACCTGGGACCTTCTACATGCCAAGCAGGTGTTCTATCACACAGCCGGTCCCACCAGTATCCTGTAAAGTCTTCAACTGGTGGGTCGGGGCAAGCGGACCTGATCTAAGGTGAGTCGCAGGAGAAACACTCTCACCCTGCAAATAGATGGGGGAAATTTAAGAAGTGGGTCTCCAAATGCATGTTTGGGTTAAAAGTGGGTCCTGGGTCTGTAAAGATTGGGTGGCTACCAGCTTTGGGGCATCTACAGGCTCGGCATCCGTGCACGTGCGTGGGCAACGCGCCCTGGAATCAGGGCCTCCTGATCTGCTGCCGCTTCCCCCCTTTTTCTGACATTGTTTTGGGTACCCGATTTCCCGCGCAGTACCTGAAACGAAAAGCAGGGTTGCAAAACAGGAGAAAGGAGCCGGCTTGGAAGCCAGACCGATGCCAAGGGGCGCACTTCCTGCCCGCACAGTGCAAGCGGAAAGGGAACCTCTGCGGATGCCCGTCCTTTGGAGAGCAGAAGAGTGCAAGGGAGCCTCTCCAAATTCCCAACTCTTGCAGCAAGAACCAAGCCGAGCAGAAGGAGCTGTTCAGGGTGGGACTCCCAATCCGCGTCGGGAGGTCTCCACTCTTTCTTCCTGTGGACCCACATGGTGATCGCATTGGGTCAGGATTAACAATCCCTGGGAGCCGGAGAGTGCGCCCCGCCTGCTTTTACGCACGTGTTTGTTATGGTGCGCCCTGTTTGCCATTTACCTCTGCGTGTTTTGCCGCATCGCCGAACACCCACCCACCCGCGTGTTTTTCTTCCTGAGAAGTTGCTGAGTCGGTGCTGTGCGGAGCTGATTCCAGAAGCTGGCCCGTGGGGAGGAAAAGGGGAGGCGGACGATCTGGTGCCCCGGGGATCCCTCAAGGGAGATCTGCTGCTGCCCGCCCCCCCCCCCCCCGTGGCGAAGACCATCATCCTCTGGCCCCTCGGGGTGCTCAGTCTCTCGGGGGTCCTGGCGCAGACAAGTAGGGGGCGGCCGTGGGGGAACGAAGTGGCTCTGCCAGCCCATAGCTCAGGGGCAGAGCCCCTGCTTGGCCTGCAAAAGGTCCCGGGCTCTGGACTACGCAGAATTAGACAAGCTAACAGGAAGGATCCGAGACCCGCGGGACCAGAGGTTTACCGAAGACTGGACTAAATTTACTGAGTATCTGAAAAGTATTTGTGATGATCAGATTACGTTTGTAGGACTACAAGAAGTTCTGTGAGGAGTAATTTAAGAAATATTGTAAAAATGGAAAGGGAGAAATGATTTGTTAGAAAATGTAAAGGCAATATTAAGTTAAGAATTGCAGGAGAAATAATCAAGACGGAAGGCTATCAGAGATGCTGAAGGAAGTCCAAACAAGGACATATGTATAATAATTTGTGTGGTATGTCTTTAAAATTTTTGTATGCTAAAAATTAATAAAAAATATTATATATATATATATAAAAAGAAAGTCCCGGGCTCAGTCCCCGTAGTCGTCCAAGCAGGGTGGGGGAATAGTGGCTCAGTCAATACATTGGTTCATACTGGGACTTGCTGGGACCGGAGAGGAGCTCACAGCCCTGCCGAGCCAAGGGGAGGGTTTCCTTCATCTGTCGTCTGAACCTGGTCTCCGATGGCAGGAACCTTGGGCGTAGCCAAGGGGGGGGGGAGGCAGGGAGTCAGCTGCCCCACCAGCAAGTAAATCAGTAAAAATACTTAACTAACTGAGGTTCTGCCTCTCCTAACATGAAGCCCCCCCCAAAAAAAAATCCTGGCTATGCCCACGTGGGGAGCGGCCACTTTGTCTCACACAGCAGAACACCTGCTTTGCATGCAGAAGGTCCCAGGTGGGAAAGACCCCCTTCCTGCAATCCTGGACAGCTGCTGCCAATCAGCGTAGACAACACTAGGAGGAAATGTTGGGTATATCCGAGCAGGTTTGGAGGGTTGAGGAAGCTGCGGGACAAACTGAAGTGTGAAAGAGTCCTTGATGTAATAATGTATGCATTTTTAATTTCTATACTGCTTTATATTTTTAATAAAAAACTCAAAGCGGTTTACAGCATATTAAATCAATAAAACATTAACTGGGCAATCTTCCTCCGGCCTCATGAGGAGCCTCTTCAGTAGGGCTGGTGAGTGTGGGCCCTGCTCCTAGGCCAGGTGGAAAGAGCCTTGCAGGGAGCGGCCTTCACATAATAATGAATGCATATAAAATGGCCAGCATCAGAATGCCTAAGAGATGGTTGGGTCACGGAGCCTATCTGCTATTAAGCGGGGAGCTCTTTAACCCCTCCCCCAGTTTGTGTGCTCTTCTGGGGTCAGTGGGGGGGCACGTGCCCCTGGGGGTCAAAGTCAGAGGCAGGTGTGGGCCGAGCAAAGAATGGCTTGCTGGGTACAAGCAAATAGGTATTCTGTAGTTGAGATCAGATGTTTAGATGTTGTTGGACTCCCATCTTCCAACATCGCTTAAGGAAGGGGGGTGTGAGAGGCTCCTCAGAGCATATCCATCCTCTCCACAACTGTCTTGAAAGTGTTTGTAGAACCATGAGTTAGGAAGAAACCGAATAGACTCCCTGTCGCAGGCGAAAGGTCGTTTTTTAAAATTAAACATTTGGTGCCTAAAAATGCAAGAACTGCAGATTTATTGATTGCGTATTACATTTATATACCACCTTTATCTTCCAAGGATATCAAGGTGGTGTACATGGTTCTCCTCCCCATTTCATCCACACAACAACCCTGTGAGGTAGGTTTGCTTGTTGTTGTCGTTTAGTCGTTTAGTCGTGTCCGATTCTTCGTGACCCCCTGGACCAGAGCACGCCAGGCACTCCTGTCTTCCACTGCCTCCCGCAGTTTGGTCAAACTCATGTTAGTAGCTTACTCTAAGCTTACTCTAAGCTAAATTGCAAGATGAGACTAAATGGGGAGAAAAAGAGATAAAGCAAAGTCTCTTGTCATCCTCCTGCCAATGAGATCTCCACCTCAAAAGGACCACACGCATAGTTTAAAGGAAGTCCGCAACAGAGATCGGATGCGAAAAAGTTCTCTTTAGGTGAGGTGTTCAGGCGTAAATGAATTTCCTAAGCTGGAAAAAGGCTTTTGGATATCAGAAAACAAACTAAGAAACAAACCCTGAAGTCCACCAGAGAAGTTGCCTTGCCCCTGAGCTATGGCCCTTCCTGTCCCACAAAACCTGGCTAAGAAAACTGTCCAAAAAGGCTCTTGGAATCCAAGGATTGTGAGGAATGGTTTTGAGCTGGAAGGGGTTCAAAAGACAAGCCAGTGCTAGTTGAGGTAGTTTTGAAAGTGGGGAGAGAGGAACAGTTTTGTCAATACGTTGGGGAAATCCCTAGGAAGTAAGCAACAGGAAACTCCGCCTATGCTGGTCAGTTCAGAGATAAATGCCGAGAAAGTTTGCAAAATTTCACAATAGCAGATTGACTTCGCTGAGAACAGAAGTTCCCAACAGAAATCAAAAGCAGATTCTGGGGCCGCTTTGACCAGTTTGTTCTGCGTCCAGCCAGAATGGAGATCCTTCACTCCTCTCTCGTCATCCTGGCCTGCCTTTTAGGGTCTCTGGCACAGGAAGGTGAGTGGCGTGTTGAGCTGTACAGTTGAAATGCCTGTAGCTCTGCACCAGAGCTCAACAGCTGGATCGTCTGCTGTGGAACCACCAGGGCAGGACTTGGGGGGAAAATCCTGGAGGGCTCCAATCGGTTCTGCAGCGATAGAACTGCTAGCGCATTGGAGGGACAGACAGGGTTCTGGAACCTGGGAAAGGAGCCCATGTAGGACAAGGAAAACGCTGATTCTAAACCTCTACTGCCTTGTGGGATATCTTTGGGAGAAGAAAAGGCATATCCTCTTCCAAGGCTTTTAATGTTGAATAGATTATTGTATTTTAATATTTTGTTGGAAGGCGTCCAGAGTGGCTGGGGAAACCCAGCCAGATGGGTGGCGTATTAATAATAATAATAATAATAATAATAATAATAATAATAATATCCAGAGTGGAGTCCCTTAGGTGGTTGGATGGCACATTGTATGCCTTCTTCCAGCCACTCCTGCTGCCAAGCTGGTGCCAAGTGTATTGCTCTGCTTTCCCTTGGACCATATTGGTGAGGCCAAGAGGGGGGTCTTGTCATCTGGGCAGCCCAGGACCTCCATACACACTGCCTAGGCTTGCCCCCCTCACTTTGGTGCAGCTAACGCAGCAGTTTGACTTCCCCCACCGGAGGCATACTCCATTGTCTCTCGAGACCAGGGGTCGGCAACCTACGGCCCATGGGCCACAAGCAGCCCATGGGGGTCATTTAACTGGCCCACGGACCCCCGCCACCGGCTCGGTTGGTTCCCGTGCGCCGCACTAAACTGGCGCAGTGTGGAGCAGAATAGGGACCGCCTTCTGCGATGCTGGCTGGCTTCCCGTTGGCTGTAGGAAGCTCCTGCAGCCAATGGGAAGCTGTGCCGGAAATAGTGTTTGTGCATGTGTGTGTGTGTGTGCAGTCCAGCCCACTGCGGTGTCTGCGGGATTGTGAACCAGCCTAAGCCACAAAAACTTTGTCGACCTCTGCTTGAGACAGATGGACGCCAACAGCATTTGCAAAGCTAAGCGGGGTCCGTATTGGTTTCAAATTGGATGGGGGGTGTTGAGATTCCTGACCCTCGGAGTCCATTCCAACCCTCCAGTTCTGTGATCCTATGAATGAGCAGGAGTGGTCCGGGTTGCAGCAGGGCTGATGTTGAACACATTTGAAGGAAGTGGAATGACACATTGCTATCTAAAGAACTGCCCCTGACCATAAATCTAGAGTGAAAGGGTTTTTTTTTAGAGAGGAGACCATGAGGCCACCGAGTCAGGACTCGAAAATAGCCACTGTGCCGCTGTTTGTGACTCAGAGGCACTTGGAGGAAGGAGAAGATTTGGATGGGGAAGAGCTGGGGTTTCCTGGTGTGGTGAAAGCAAACACAGCTGTGAGATTACTGTCTTGAATAGGCTGCGGGTTGTGAACTTGGATTGCCTTTGTTTAAAGAACAGGAGTGTCCCTTGACTCATTGTTAAGAACAATGCGAAGTGCTGGTGCTTATTTTTAAGTAGTAATGAAACAAAGATTTAGTAAAGAAAAATAATAAAGTAAAATCTAGTAAAGGAAAATAAAAAAACAGTAGAGATTGGTTCTTCAGAGCAAATGAAGGTCTTGCACCTTGCACACTTGTTCTTGTTCATCTGGGCAAATTACTTGAGATTTTTTTCAAACCCTTACTGTCCGCTGTGGTTCAAATATTTAACTATGCATTCTTGTGTTTGTTTACTTGTTTGTTTGTTGTTGTTGCACCTCAGGTTCTGCTTGTGTGCTTCCCTTAGATAGCTAGTTGGCCAATGTGAGGACAAGATACTTGAGGGCCCACTGGTCCGAAATAGCATCTTATGTGCTTATGCCATTTAATCCTGCTGCTTTTTTAAAAAAATATTGTCATTAAATTTATTGTATTTTAATGATTTTCTTCTGACTTTTGCCCATGGATCAGGCTTCCTCAACCTCGGCCCTCCAGGTGCTTTGAGACTACAATTCCCATCATCGCTGACCACTGGTTCTGCTAGCTAAGGATCATGGGAGTTGTAGGCCAAAAACATCTGGAGGGCCGAGGTTGAGGACCCTGCCATGGATTATCTTAACAATGGCATATTGGTGGTTTATGAACGAAGTGATTCATTAACAATACCAGCACAAAACAACTTTTGCATGTAATTCTGCCAGAGTCACAGTTCAACCGTTGGCTAAGATTGTTGGTTTTCTGAGCTCATAATTAAAAACGGTGGAGATCCCACCCAGCCCAGTGTTCAGCCCAGTGTGAGACCCATCTTCTACAGAGGGTGTGATTTTCTATCCCCTTGAGGATAAAGGTGGAGAAGCAGGGCTGACCAAGGCATTTTGCCACCTGAGGCGAGTCAGAAAATGGTGCCCTCTGCCATGTCTCACTCCTACAGAGGGTTTAATGTCACATGCACCCTCACCAAAACTGCTTCTAAGTTGCAGGGCAGGGCATGAGACAGGGTCAGTTCAATACATTTTGCTGCCTGATGCAAAGGACAAGATGGCGCCCTTCCCCAAAGTCCATACACAAGCCAACTGGACTTAATCTACTCCAATACTGGTGAAAGGACTGTATATTCCACTGCACCTGAGGGCAGCAGGCTAACACAGGGGGTACAGAGCACTCATAGCTGTGCTTACTCCCTGCTAGGGCTGCCATACGTCTAGAATTTCCTGGACATCGCTGGGATTTGTCCGTCAAAAATGGCGTCTGAGTGAAATTTTGGAAAATAGCTTGAAATGTCCGGGAAAACCCAGGCGTATGGCAGCCCATATTGGAAGCGTTGATTTGCAAATTTCCAAACACACACACACACACACAAAAAAACCCCCAACAACTTTAAAAAGCTCAACAACTTTGGTCAACGCCCCACCCCCCAAGTCTGGATTTTTACTTTCTGAAATATGGCAACCCTACTTCCTGCCCCCTCATCATCTGCTGCCTAAGGCAGCTGCATCCTTGTGCCTCATCATAGGGCCAGCCCTTCAAAACAACAAGTCCCATAGAAGTGAAGGCATATTATCATATGACCTAGCCTTCTTGCTGATACAGTCATACCTTGGTTCCCGAACAGTTTAGTTGCTGAACAAATTAGCTCCCAAGTGCCGCAAACACGGAAGTAAGTGTTCTGGTTTGTGAATGTTTTTTGGAATCCAAAAGTGTGACGCAGCTTCCGCTTGAGTGTGTCTTTATATGTTATTTTATGTTGTGGTATAGAAATTTAATGAAGAATAATAACAACATACCCTTTAACATTTCTCCAATGAAAACAGGCATGTTCTATTCCATAATAATAACATTTTTATTATTTATACCCTCCCATCTGACTGGGTTGCCCCAGTCACTCTGGATGGCTTCCATCATATATGAAAACACAATAAAACTTCAAACATTAAAAAAACTTCCCTATACAGGGCTACCTTCAGATGTCTTTTAAAGATTGTCATCTCCTTGGCTCGGAGGTTGCATAACTCCATACCCTCCAACATTTCTCTAATAAAAATAGGGACGTCAAAAGGAAAAGTGGGACATTCCCGGATCAAATCAGAAGCCAGGATGGCTTCTGTAAATCCAGGACTGTTCTTGGAAAATAGGGAAGCTGAGAGGGTCTGAAACAACAACAATAGGTCTCTAGGGTTGGACCAAAAGTCAGTGGGCTACAGGATATTAAAGCAATCTCTCAGACAACGTTCAAGTAACACCTGCATGTAGTTATAGGTGTGAGGAAAAAAACCCTTACTCTCTTCTTTTCCTGCCTCCAGACCTTCAAACGAAGGTATTCATATTCCCAGCGAGTTCAAACACAGCCGCTGTGGTTTTGAATGCCTTGTTCCAGGATCCTTTGACCAGCGTCACCGTCTGCCTGAGAAGCTACACATTGCTGAACCGCAACTACGGCCTCTTCTCTTACGCCACACGGAAAAGCGACAATGAGCTCCTGATCTTCAAGCCCAAACCCAACCAATACAACTTTTATGTGGGTGGCACATCGGTGACCTTCAGCGTTCCAGAAAGAATGACCTCTGGACCTCAGTGGGAGCACATCTGTATGAGCTGGGAGTCTGCCACGGGGTTGGTGGAGTTCTGGTTGGACGGGCAACCTCTCCCCCGAATGGGCATGAAGAAGGGCTACTCTATAGGCACAGGCGGATCCCTTCTCCTGGGTCAAGATCAGGATTCTGTTGGAGGTGGCTTTGATATCAACCAGTCCTTTGTAGGAGAGCTCACGGATGTGTACATGTGGGACCGGGTGCTGACCCCAGATGAGGTGCTTCTCATCCGCAATGGGGGCACCCTTTCCGAATATATTTTGAACTGGAGATCCCTGAGCTATCAAATTAAGGGGTATGTCGTAGTTAAGCCTTCCCTGAAGACCATCTACTGAACTAGGGAGCTGCCTTAAATGAAGCCCTTGCCTAAAAAGAAATGGAGTTGTCTTAAAATTATGCAGATTTTCTTCAGGGTGTTTCAGTGGTGACGGTGTTGATCTCAACTCTTTCAGCCTGTGAACAAGTTCCGGGAAATCATACATGCAACTTCTCTTATACCATTGCCCTTCTAATAAAAAAAGATTGCATTTTATTTCCTTTTCCTTTTTTAAAAGATGTTTGTATTGCTGAGGAGAGAATGGGACAGATGTCCAACCAGATGTGGGAATGTTGTGGATACTAGGAGAGGATATACTGATTTAATAGTATCCTTCCTCACTCATGCTTGTGAGTCAGCAGCAGCAGAGTGCATTCCCCAATATATATCAGGAATCTAGTTAGTAGATTCATTTGAATCCCTTTCCTTAAGCAATCCAATCTGGCTTTGTCCAGATTGGGTTTTGTTCCAGGGAAGTCCCCTTTATCCCTCCTAAAGAGAATAAAGACACAATAGCCTTCTTTATAAGAAGTTTACTTGCATTCAGTTCACAGCTGGATCCCTGAAGTCAGGCTTTAGCTTAGAGTTACAGAAAAGAATGTGGGTTCATTCCACATGAGGATTTGAGGTGTGAGAGCCAGCGGACAGCAAAATACAACAGTATCAGCAGAAGAACAGCAAAAGAGAAAGAATGACCAGCCCTTTTTATGGGGTCTCCCAGGGGCACGCCCATCTACCTGGTCACACGC
Organism: Podarcis filfolensis; assembly: GCF_964270895.1. NCBI lineage: Eukaryota > Metazoa > Chordata > Lepidosauria > Squamata > Lacertidae > Podarcis > Podarcis filfolensis. The sequence continues at coordinate 13,116,122 of NC_139620.1, read as the reverse complement.
AGGGGGAAGAAGCTCCAGACCAGGTGTGACAGGAAGTCCTCCTGGCTGGAGTAACATCCCCCTGCGTGTCCACTCTGGGCAAACAGGAAGTGTTGTACTTGATTGCTTATGTTACATCCCACACCAGAGTGGTCCAGGCAGGTTTTGGGAGGAAAGTCTTTGTTTTGCTTCTCCCAAAATTTGCAGATGGGGAAGTAGAGTTGTGTGCAAAATGGCCTCTTGGCACCCTCCATCCAGTTTTGGAAGCAGATCACTTTGGGGTTTTTTTTGGGGGGGGTATTTCACAAAATTTCTCCAAGGGTAGGAGAAATTCTCAGGGGTGGCCTCACCTGCACCATTAGCAGCGGTAGTAGCGCAGCTACCTTCTGGACTGGAGAAAGGGAATAAAATGCCGGTAACTGTTTCCACAGATGCATAAAATTGCTTTTACCCCGGTGGGGATATTTAGTAATTTATAGATCTGTATCAAATGGGAACTTCACAGCCAGAACATTTTGACAGTAAGAGCAGTTTAACAATGAAAACAATTAAGTAGAGCAGTCGTGGGGAACTTTTCTGGCTCCTCCCAGGCCAACATTGACAGTAGGTTAGTTTTTCTGTACACACTCACAAGCCGTCCTGTCTTGCATCCAAGCAAGTAAAAGACATCATCACACTTCAAAGACTCATTCTGGCCAAGCAAAGACACTCAAGCGGGGTGCAGAGCGTATTGCAGATATTAATATTGCGCAGCTTGAACCAGTAGGATAAATAAAAACTCTTGGAATAAAAATGGTCCTGACCCATCAATATAATTCGAAAGCTTTACTCGAACTGTCTTCAAACAGACTTAAAACAATAATGAGACATCCAAGTGGTTGCATAATTTAAATGCTTGTCCAAGCATAGGTTCAGCTACTTTAAAACATAATGCAACTCCAAACAGACCAGAAATGAACAGTCTTCCTCTCCACACCAGACTCCATTAAAGTCTGGAGTTGTTTTCTCCCCAGGCAAGACCTGATTACTACATATCTCTACTTGGGTGGTTTTTGGACCCACACAAAATTGTGATTTGCAGCCCTCCCGTATATGTCTCTCGTTGCCAGAGAATTGAAAGGGATGGGGATTCAGCCCTTTGCAACAGACCACCAACCATCAGAGTGCTTCACTCCTGTTCCAGAATATTCTGCGTCTCATGCTAAGCCTACAGGTGACCTTTTTTTTGAAGTAGCAAAGAAGACAATGCACAGTGTGATATGTCAAGCTCCCTGCTCAGGTGGTGGCCACTGGGGGAATTTCCAGACATCCAGCAGTTTTTCAGAGGGCTTTAAACAGAAGAAACACATCTTTGTTTCAGGTAACAGGCACCCTTTGTTTCCAATAAGGGACGTTGTTTTGGCCAAGGAGAGCTCTGACAGCGTGGAATCTTGTTCAGACCTCATGTTTCCCCGTCGCCAAATCATGGCTCTGAGATCAGGAGACGACTTGAACTCCCTCCTCTCTGCTTTTGTCCTTTAATGTAAGGTTACCAGATTTTTTTCAATGAATCCGGGGACACTTTTCAACTTCAATGGATTTTGTATGGGGATTGATTTGTAAATCTGGAGACTGTTCCCGGGAAATGGGGACGTCTGGTAACCTTACGTGGAGTTTTGTCTTCAACACAGCTGAAGACCAAACAACCTAAAACTGATAATTTAGTCTAGGAATGGTGGAAGAAATTTGATTTCATTCACCTTTAAAGGCAAAAGCAATGTATGCAGCGCTTTCCAAAGCAATACGTGAACTGAAACGCAGTTTCTGAATTTTGCAATGCCATTCTACGGCCATTCAGTGTGTACAAGAATGCACACCCTTGGATAGGAGTGGGCATAAACATGTGTATATTAGTAAATAACATACAAAAATGCATTATATTTGAAAAAAAATGCTGTGCAGAACATTGTATGTTACCCAAAATCTTATATAAATGATAGGAAATGGAAATGGACAGATTTGCCCCTCCCCAACACCTCCCCATGGATAAGCAAGAGGCATCATCATAGATCAAGGATATATTCTAGTCAGATGGGAGACCAGGATAAGCATGGTGAGAAGATTAAAATAATTCACACGAAAAAGTATCAAATGAAGCAGAACTGCACACCGGCAAGTCACCAGATATCTCTGTTTCTCAAAGAATGACGTATATTTGTAATGAAATTCCCCCTAACATAATGCATTCCTCCCCACCACCAGCCCCACAAGCTCGAGGGACAGCGGGGAGGCGGAGTGCCGCCTTCCCGCTGTTCCCCGACCTGGTCTTTGGGGTTGGCGGTGGGGGAAAGCAGCGCTCCCCCCCCGCCAGCCCCAAAGAGCAGGTCAAAAGGAACCCAAAGCCTCCAGAGCCCAGCGGGAACTCCCTTGTTCCCTTGAACGCACAGAACGCACCTTGTTTTAGAAGAGGGGGGGACAAGAAAATTTTTTTACCCCCCTGTTCTCCCCCTCCTATGGTCCGGTGCGTCCAATAGAGCAAAAAAAACGGTATTTATTTTTAACTAATAAATGCATTTACATGCAGACTTTACCCTAGAGCAGGTGTGGGGAAACTTTGGCCCTTCGCTTGTTTCTGAACTACAATTTCCATTATCCCTAGCAAATATGGCCAATGGCTAGGCATGATGGGAGCCGTAGTTCAGTAACATCTGGAGGGCCAAAGCCCCCCCCACCTTAGTACATGCCACACGGGACGTGGCAGGATAACTGCATTGCAAAATTCAGAGTACAAATTTCGAAGGATGTCTGGGTTTGGGTTCACATATAGTTTAGGAAAGCGGAAATTAATTATGTTTGTCTTTAAATGTGAACTGAATTGGATTTCTGTCCCTTGGCTAAGTTGGAGGGTGAATGTAGGGAGCCTCCCACAGTCTTGGAGGCTTCCTGCACAGTTCAGGTTTTCCAGAGAGGCAAAGCCACCTGGTTTGCTCAGAAGGAAGGTGTTAAACCAAGCAAAGGTCCAGTGAAGACTAAGAAACTTGCCTGGGGAGAATCCAAGGGCCAGATAGAGATTCCTGGGGGCCACATCTGGTCCTTGGGCCTGAGACTTCCCACCCCTGCCCTAGGATCCCAAGGGCAGAACATCAACATAAAAGCACAGAAGTAAATGCCAGAGGTGCTCTTGTGGATTAAAGGTAAAGGTAAAGGGTCCCCTGTTTTGGGAGACATTCTGCACAGAAACATATTTGTACCTTTAATAACAGTTTTTGTGAGCTCTGGGCTAATTGGTTGCAGCTGGCTATGGCTACAAAAGGAGAAAAGCTGCAGTTTGAACCTTGCCTGCAGGAAAAACACCCACAAGCGTTTCTGTTTGTTGTTTTGAAATAAAGTCTTTATTTAATTTGGTTTTACACCAGTCTCATGGTGTCACAGTCTTCTGTCATCTGCCACCAGTGGAAAATCCCCCTCTAACACCCTGACCATTAGGTCCAGTCGTGACCGACTCTGGGGTTGCGGCGCTCATCTTGCTTTATTGGCCAAGGGAGCCGGTGTACAGCTTCCAGGTCATGTGGCCAGCATGACTAAGCTGCTTCTGGCGAACCAGAGCAGCGCACGGAAATGCCATCCCACCGGAGCAGTACCTATTTATCTACTTGCACTTTGATGTGCTTTCGAAGTGCTAGGTTGGCAGGAGCAGGGACCTAGCAACGGGAGCTCACCCCATCGTGGGGATTTGACCCGCCGACCTTCTGATCGGCAAGTCCTAGGCTCTGTGGATTAAGGGGGCAGTAATCTTGATTGTTCTGTAAGATTATCCCTATGATAGGAAATACACTTTAATAAACTTGCCTCTAATCTTTTCAGCAGCCTTGGCAGGCATAAAAAGCCACCTGAGAAGCAACATTTACCAGAATTGGATAATAGGCAACCTACCTTCTGGACATGCGCTTCTTAAGAACAGGTGCCAGGTAGAAATCAGCAGCCAAGAAGATGGAGTCCCAAGGAGGTTGCCAACAAACACCCTGGAAGGAGACATGAGAGACAAGTGGTGGTGGTCCTATTAAACATATTATTTGTGCTCATATTAAACATAGAAGATTTGTTCAAAACCCCACCTAATTGTGTAACTATGGTGGGTTTGAACTAACATCTAAGAGGGAAGTATCATTCAATCTCCTGGGCATATGAAAAGCTGTGTTCCATGGCTCACCAGCCAAGAACAATGGGAAAATTCTCCCTCCTTGCTCAGAACACCTTGGGTAGGTGAAGCCAATATGTTCACGCAGACCCATTGACCAGGATTCACCAAGAGGCACACGACAGGTCCGAAGGACACCCCAAGCTGAAGGCTGTAGAAGGTGGCAGGTTCAAGGCTCAAAACCTGTAAAAAGCTGGAGAAAACAAATTTCAACATTTTGTGCCAAATAGCTCACAACGTATGGGAAATAATATAACAATTCAACAAACAGATTCACAAACAATCACACCATATTGATAATAAAAAATGTATCCTTGTGTCCATTAAAAAGCCAAAAGTGCCCCCCCATTTTTTCAAGCAAAGAACTGAATCACAAAATTCTGAGAGTTCAGATACATTATTTCATTCAGTGTGATTTCTCCAATGAGAAACATTTTGAATTTTGCAGAAAACACATTTCTACCTGTAAATTCTGTATCCCACAAGGTTGTCTGGAAAGCCTCCCGACGTTTGTGTGGACTAAGAGGGATCGTTTTCATACTGGCAGGGTTTTGCTTTTTAAAAAACCCAGCTGACAACTGATACCACATTTGGGATGGGAAAAATATTTCCATCTATTTCATGGATTATCCCCCTGCAAATCCCTTGCTGTGCACCTATAAATACCAGAGAGACTCTCCAGTAGCTGCAAATCGGTGACCAGCTTCAACCAGGAAGGAAGTCTCCAAGGCAGATCTGACCATTTCGGAGATCCATTTCATCCTCCCTCCAGGCCCCTCCCACCGTGCAGCCAACAGCATGAAGATCTTCCATCCCTTTCTCCTCATCCTTGCTGTCCTGCTGGGATCTCTTGGCCAGGAAGGTAGGTGCTGCGTTGAGCTGTAAAAGCATCCCAGGGGCGTGAGCTGGAAGGCTGGGGCACATTTGTGAAAGTGGCTTTAGAGGAGATAAGACAAATTCATGGAGTAGGATGGGTCTATCAAGGGCTATTAGGCATGACATCTGGAAACATAATATTGCAGCGAGGAGGGCAGCTTTTCACAGTTCCAACTCCTTCTTTCCACCCTTTCCACCGTCCCTTTGAAAAAAAAGCTTTTCTGTTTCTGAGTTGTTCTTTGTTCTGTTCTGCTTCCATCTGTGATTCAGGTTGTGTTCCCCATAATCTTTTACTGGGAATATAAAAGCAACTATCACTCGCCCCCCTCTTTTGACAGAAGCAGATGGAATTTGCAGGTAATCGTTCCAGGCAATACTTTCTACAATTTGAAATATAGTGGTACCTCGGGTTACATACGCTTCAGGTTACAGACTCCGCTAACCCAGAAATATTACCTCGGGTTAAGAACTTTGCTTCAGGATGAGAACAGAAATCGTGCAGAGGTGGTGCAGCGGCAGCGGGAGGCCCCATTAGCTAAAGTGGTGCTTCAGGTTAAGAACAGTTTCAGGTTAAGAACGGACCTCCAGAACGAATTAAGTTCTTAACCCGAGGTACCACTGTATAGATGTTTTCAAAACTTGTGCTGTCTCTTAATTGGAATCAGTTTGTCTCCTTTTTCTATGATATTCTCTTGACTGGAGATATTCACACCAGAACAGAAAATCACCACCTACTAACTGTTTTATTTCTTCCTATGACAGGAAAAAAGTCCTCATATACCTAATTAAACTATGGAATTTGCTCCCACGAGAAGTGATGATGACTTCCAGCAGCAGCAGCAACAGTTTTATTATTTATACCCCACCCCTCTGGCTGGGTTTCCAGGAGGGCTTTAAAAGAGAAGTAGATGAACTCATGGAGAATGGCTATTGTCAGGAGCTGGCCTGAGGAGGAATGTTGGGAACCGAGAAGAGGAGGACAGTATAGATTTAGAACAGTGGTTTGCAGAAGGTCATAGTTCAGAGGCTGCAGGGGAGAGGAGCTGGGAAATATTGGGAGAGTAGCAGGAATAAGCAGCACCAGGGGAGAGACAGCTAACAGACTCAGTGTCTCTTGAAAGCATTCCTGACCCCCCCTCTCCCAGAACCAGGTGTGCCTTGAGGGCAGTAGAACAGAAAGCTTGGAGGCAGAAAGCACAGATAAGCGGGCACAGGAGTGACGTAGAATAGGAGGGACTGAGGGGGTGGGACTTTACTTGGAGCAACATCATTATCTAAGAGAGATCGCATCCCTTCGTCTCTCTCTGTGAATGCTGAATAAACTACTCGGTAACAACTCTTCTGGTTTTTCTGCTTCTTGGCACCCCACTGTTTGAGAGATAGGATTCCCTGAAGCCTTGACAGCTATCAATGGTTACAAACCATGATGGTTTTGTCCTCTCTCCACTGGATGGCTGTATTTTAATATTTTGTTGGAAGCTGTCCAGAGTGGCTGGGGAAGCCCAGCCAGATGGGCAGGGTATAAATTTACTACTACTACTACTACTACTACTACTACTACTACTACTACTGTTGGAGGTAGTCTGCCTTTGAATGCCAGTTGTGGGAATCACAAGTACAGAGAGTGTCGTTGAGCTCATGACATGCGTATGAGCTTCTCATTTGGTTGACCACTGCAAATACATGATGCTGAACTGGATAGACCATGTGGCCAACATCCAGACTTCCTTCAGATGAGGCACACAGAGAAACAGAGCCTAACATGAATAATGGCACCGTCTTGGTGCCATACTAATCCTTGGAAAAAAATGTCTGCTCCTTTTAAACTGTTCTCTTCCTCCACCCCCCAGATCTTGAAAGGAAGGTCTTCATATTCCCGGAATCATCGGACACCAGCCACGTGGTTTTGAAGGCCACCTCACAGCAGCCTTTGACCAGCTTCACCATCTGCCTGAGATCCTACACGGACATGACCCGGGCTCACACCCTATTCTCTTACGCAACCAAGACGAGTGACAACGAGATCGTGGTCTTCAAATCCAAAACCAACGAGTACAGCCTTTATGTGGGGACTGCAGATGTGATTTTCTTCTTCCCAGAAAAGCTGGTTTCAGAACCTAGCTGGGAGCAGATCTGTATGAGTTGGGAATCTGACACAGGATTAGTGGAGTTCTGGCTTGATGGGCAACCTTTCCCCCGAAACGGTATGATGAAAGGTCATGTTATAAGTCCAGAGGCATCGATTGTCCTGGGGCAAGATCAGGATTCCTTTGGGGGTGGCTTTGATATCAACCAGTCCTTTGTAGGGGAGCTCACAGATGTGTACATGTGGGACCGGGTGCTGTCTGGGGACGAAATGTGCCTTGTCTGGGACAACCATGTTCCTTCCAACCCAATAATTAACTGGAGATCGTTAAATTATGTCATGAGAGGCTACACTGTTCTTAAGCCCTACCTGTTTTCCAACTGTAGAGCTGAGTAGGCTTTGCAAACAGACAGAGAGTCTTTAAAAAAACAACATATTACGGGGGGTGGACTAAATGATCCTTAGGTTCCTTCCAAATTTATGCTTCTTTGATTGAAGCCTCCAACAGGGCTTAAAGTTAGGATTGTGGTGGTAGTCCTTAAAAGATCTATACTTTTGCATGGCAATAGACACTGTTAGTTGCACTGATTTCAGTTCTTTCTGCTGGAATGAGGAGTTCTGTGAAACCCACAAGCTCTCGTTTCCATCTATTCCTCCAATAAAAGATTAACTCTTACGTCTGTTGTATTCTTCAGCAGCGTCTGCCTTCAACAACAACCTTCAGTGGGGAGATTTGAGTTTGTTTCTTCCAAAGTCTGGGGGTGGGATGGGCTTTTAAAACTGATTCTACCTGATTCACACTTTCCAAAACAATGCCTGAACTGTCACACAGCCATCCTCCAAAATCCACACTGCTCTGAACCTTGCAATGCCATGTCATGTGTACAGCCAACATATGCAGATACTGGGGTGAAGTGTGCATACAAATGTGTATATTAGTGAAAATCAGCTTACAAAATGCATTATTTCTATTAGGGAACATTCTTTTTGCCAAATTGTGCATATTAGGCAAAATTGCCTAGCAAAGTGTGTCTATGAGGAGAAATTTGCACTAAAATGCTGATAGATTTGAGTGATAAACCATAATAATAATAATAATAAAGCAAATGAGCTTGTGAAGAACTGAAGTTAAGATTGGAAAAAGGAGAAAATATGAGAAATCAATACACTGGCAGATTTACCCGTCTCTAGAGACATGAGGCTGTGATGGTGGTGGGTGGGGGTGCTGATTAAACTGGGGGCATTTCATTGCCCTTGTAGTTTGACTCAGGGAAGGGAAACAACTCAATTCATCTTATTTGGCCCCAGCACAGAATGGCTATGCATCTCTACCATAAACCACCTGCCATCATTTTATGCGTTCACAAATATTTGGACAGTACTGTAATCTAAAGACTGTAAAACTGGGCCTGTAGGGTTGTCTTCCCATCCTCCCCACCCCCAAGAAAGGGAGAACCAGGTGTTAAATCAACCACACCTTTCTTTTAAAGTGTCTTTTGTTGATTTTCAAGAAACTCATTTCAGCTGCTCTTTCACCGGAAACAAAAACCAAGTGAAAAGGAGTATGGTCTCCTCGTTTGCATAAAGCAATTACAAGTATACATCATGGTATAACACACCTAAATTCTCTCTGCTGCGATTCATGCGTCATCAAAGGTTTTATTCAGGAAGCTGAACTTGCTGGCATAAATAAGAAACATAAACCATGTTGTCTCAAGTTTGAAATCAATGCCTTTCTGAAAATGTTCTTGCTTTTGAACTCCTTTGTGAAAAACTTCCCCCTTTGGACTCCTTTGTGAAAAATTGAAAGCAAGGAAACACCAGTTGCCAGTTCTGAGGTAATCTTTCCCCAAGAGCGTTTCTCAAAACATTTCCCTTCATGCCCCTCAAGTGCATATTTGGGACAGAGTTTGAAGCTCTCAGTTGAGAACTGATCTCTTGAAGAGCCTGTTATCTTGACACCCTCTCGCCTCTCTTCGTTCTGCAGTTAGGCAAGATGGAGAAGGCCTTCCTCTCCCTTCTTGTCCTCGTGAGGGTCTTGGGGTCTTTTGGCCAGCAAGGTGGGTGACAACCTCAGCTGCATTGGGGTGTGTGTGTGTGTGTGTGTGTGTGTCTGTGCATGAAGAAGTGGGTGGGCGACTTCTGTAGCACAGTCTCACACATACAAAACCTTTTTTTTTTATAAAGGGTTTTAGATTTCTGACACAACATCTTCATTCTTTGTTTATTTATTTATTTATTTATTATAAATTTTTATTGATTTTCCAACATGAATTAAAACACTTTACAACTAACAATACATAGACAAACAAACATATAGACACGTATAATTTCATAACCTCTTTTTCTTAAGCCTTATTTCAACGACTTCCCCATACCTCCCTTTTCTGCATCCCTGTTTTAAACTTTTTCAGCAACCCCTAATTTCAATTACTTATGATTCGCTTTCTTTAATCCTTTTTCTCTTACCCAATCATTTATCGCTGCAATTCTGTTTTACGTTACCCATGACATTTTAGCACTCATTGATTTTACAACAGTTCTTAAGATAAACTTTAAATTTCTTCCAATCTTCTTCCACCGTCTCTTTTCCTTGGTCGCGGATTCTGCCAGTCATCTCAGCCAGTCCCATATATGTTTATTTATTTATTTATTATACATTTTTATAGTTTTTTTTAAAACATATTATTTCCAACAGTCATTTAACATAGCTTCTTATCTTATACAACATTTTAGACTTCCGTCAACAACCTTTGATGATTTTCCGTTCTTTATCACTTATTTTGAATTTCTTAATTTCTCTATTACTCTTAATTGTCATTAACTAATAATTCTCCTCATAGTCTTTCTTGCAATATCTCAAATAATCCTCCTTACAGAACTTCTAGCGGTCCTACTAGCGTAATCTGTTCGTTACAATTGCTTTTCAAATAGTTCATATATTTACTCCAGTCTTATAAGAATCTCTGGTCCCGCAGGTTTCAAATCCTTCCTATTAATTTATCTAATTCTGCATAGTCCATTAATTTCATCCACCATTCTTCTTTCATCGGTAATTTTTCTTGCTTCCATTTTTGTGCCAATAATATTCTTGCTGCCGTCATTGCATATAAAAACAACTTACAATCCTGTCTATTAATATCATCTCCTACAATGCCAAGTAAAAATGCTTCTGGTTTCTTAATAAATGTATATTTCAACATCTTTTTCATCTCATTATATATAATTTCCCAGAGGTTTTTCACTTTATACATTTTAGCTAATTTCACAGGGGTGGTATACCACCTATACATCATTTTCATCACATTTTCTTTCAACGCATTGTATGCTGTAAATTTTAACCCTTCTTTCCACAGTTTCCCCCAGTCTTTCATTCTTTGTTTATTTAAAGGGGCGGGTTCAATCTAGAAAAGGAGCTTTTGTTTTTTTTAAAGGAAGGAATCTGTGGCGGTTGATGCTTCCACTGCAAAATTCTGTTGCTTCAACCATCTGGGGCCAGGGATGGAGGAAGCTGCTTAGGTGCCTGGGGGGGGGGCGCACCCGGGGGGAGCCTCCCATAGGGGCGGGGCACACTGCGGGGCCTCCAGAATCTGCCTGCCTCCTCCCACTCAGCTGCCCTATAGCTGGGGGGGGGGAGGCAGCGGGGGGACCATTAGGACAGTGTGGAGCCTGTGGGCACCCAAGCCACCGCATCACTCCCAGGCCCCACGGTGAGTGCTGCCTGGCATTTTGTCACACCCCTCAGTGGTGGCACCGGGGGGGGGGGCTGACCCACTGCACCCCGCTTTCTCTGCCCCTGCTTGGAGCTACCTTCCTCACCGAGCTGAAGACAAGGAAAGGAGATGAAGACTTCTGCAAAGGAGGCATGGCTGGTGGTGGCGGCGGCAAGTTTTGGGGGGACTTTTAGGGAAGGCAGCCTCAAGGGCTTGCAGAAACTAGAACAGGTGAGATGCAGAGATAGGCGAGTATCTCATGCTGCCTTTGATGCGAAGGAAGGCAGAAAGTTTTGACAAGAAAGTTGTGACATTTTCTCTCTTTCTCTGTTTGGGACTATTGCAGATATTAATATTGCACAGCATGAAGCAATTGGATGCATAAAAGCTGGCTCCTTTCGGAATAAAAATTGCCCAGGCTCATAATTAAGATTCAAAGCTTTACTAACCAGAACTTCTTCAAAAACAGGCACAAAACTATCAACAACACATTCTAGAAAGCTGTATAAAGTACATGTATACCCAAGCATAGGTTCTACTTCTTAAATATATAACTTAATTATGATCAGAGCGGAAATCAGTGCTTTGCCTCTCCCATAGCCTGCAACCAGCCTAAGGCCATGCAGCTCCAGGGAAGACCTCTTATCACATCCTTCTTTCACTGTGCCAGGGAACAAAATGCAAAGGCGGCTTCCTTTCGAAATGGCGAATTTGCAATTGAACACTTTAATCTAAGGTTAAACACTCATGTGAAGGATAATGGTTTAATTTCCTGTAATGGAAATGTTTACTTATGTTGGGTTACTGTGTCTTTTTAATATGGGGCTTTTAAATCTGGCAGAGGCTTTCATGTGATTGGCTGACTTTGAGTCACATGAGAGAGGCATTCCATTCTGTTGTGACTGTTATGCCTGAAACTGTCATTTTTATCCGTTTTTCTACTTCTCTCTCTCTCTGAGAGAGGCTACTCAGGATACTGCTGTGGGCAGTGTGTGTGCTGGTGTGATCTATCGGAAGTGAAACAGACAGAGGAAGATCCCTAAATGTTAATAAGGATAAACATGCTCAGGAGCTAGATTGTAAATATATTCTTCTCAACTATATGTTTATGAAAGGAAAGTTCTTTTTGAATATAAAGAGTCTGGGCACTGTCTTTACAAAGAAGTTTTCAACTACTCAGAATAGTTATTTAGCTTCCTAGCTGTAAGCTACTTTGCATTTTATCAAAATTTACACACACACACACACACACACAGAGGCTAGCAGAGAACATCAGTAGTTAATTATCAACAGGTTAGAGCTCAGCGAGAGCTTCAATATAGTCGTACGTCAGCTCCCGAACACCTTGGGAGCTGAACGTTTCAGCTCCCGAGTGATTGAAAACCAGAAGTAAGTGTTCTGGTTTTTGAACATTCTTTCAGAAGCTGAACGTCTGACGGGGCTTCCATGGCTTCCAATCAGAAGCTGCACTTTGGTTTTCAAACGTTTTGGAAGTCGAGTGGAGTTCCGGAACGGAATTCTGTTCGACTTCTGAGGTACGACTGTATGCTTCAAAGGAATTTTTCAACGTGAAACCCTTAGCAACATACATGCAGGCATTCTCCATTTCAGTGTGCAATTAAACAATGATATTTAACATGTGGCACCCTTAATTCTCCTCCTCTCACCTCAGGTTCGGGCCTCGCTGGGAAGCAGCTCGTTTTTCCACAGGCATCAAACTCTGCCCACGTGGTTCTGAAGGCCGCCCCAAAGCGGCCCTTGACCAGCTTCACCCTCTGCCTGGCCCATTTCACAGACCTCAACCGCCCCCACACCTTCTTCTCTTACGCCACCCGGGGAAGTTTCAACGAGATCATCCTCCTCAAAGAAAAAAACAACGTGTACGGATTTGCAGTAGGGAATGAAGCGGTGACCTTCACGGATCCGGAAAAAAAATCGCTCGGCAGGGAGATCTTGTGTGCGACTTGGGATTCTGCCACCGGTTTAGCAGAGTTGTGGGTGAATTCGAAGCGAATGCCCCGCAAGGGCCTGAGGAAAGGGTACTCCATAAGTGGGGAGCCGTCGATCGTGCTCGGTCAAGAGCAAGACACGATGGGGGGCGGCTTTGACATAACCGATTGCTTTGTGGGGGAGCTCCAGGATGTGAGAATGTGGGACCGGGTGCTCTCCGAACCGGAACTGGAGCTCGCTTTCCTCAACCAAGATGTTCCTGGCGATTACGTGTTTGACTGGAAAACAGTCGATTATGAGATCAAGGGTTATGTTATTGTTAACCCTGTGGCCTACTGAGGCAGGGGTTACGTGAAATCCAAGATGCTGGTCTAAGAAAAGGTCTCTCTGTGTGTGACTTTTATTTACTTAGCGATTCCTGTATTGATCTCTGAAGCTTGCTGCAGATTTTTTTTGGGGGGTGTGTGTGTTGCAAAATTCAAGGAAATGTTCATTTCAAATGATACCTGCATCTTGGTTCCCAAATTGTTCTGTGAAGTGCAGTTAGGGTAATACAAACCAAACTAAATTTCAAACTCCATCCGAAGTATCCTCTTGGGACAAGAAGGGTGTGGAAGGAGGTTTTGGGGAAGTCTTTTCCTGGGAAACATTGCGTAACAATTGGCAGCTGGGGGCGTTTCTAAAAGAAACTTGACCGAAACAGAAAAAAGGTCGTAAAAATCAGATGTAATCTTTTATGGAGAAAGAAGAATTGACAAGAGGTTCGCACTCCTTATATTACCACTTTTGTGGAGATTGTGGAGATTTCGCAGCCCCTGGACTTCTCCTGAGCATCCTGGGCGCCTCATAAATAAGAAGATGTAGGGGAAAGAATGTGAGATGTGATACACAAGTAGCAGTCAAGTACAACATTCCTTGTTTTCCTAGAGTGGACATGCAAGGGAATGTTTGGTCCAATTGGTTGAAAACTTCCTGTTTCCTCCTGACTGGGACATACTTCCTTTTGCATGTGACTAGAGGGGGGCGTGAGAGCCAGTGTGGTGTAGTGGTTAAGAGCGGTAGTCTCGTAATCTGGGGAACCGGGTTCGCGTCTCCGCTCCTCCACATGCAGCTGCTGGGTGACCTTGGGCCAGTCACACTTCTCCGAAGTCTCTCAGCCCCACTCACCTCACAGAGTGTTTGTTGTGAGGGAGGAAGGGAAAGGAGATTGTTAGCCGCTTTGAGACTCTTGAAGGGGAGTGAAAGGCGGGATATCAAATCCAAACTCTTCTTCTTCTTCTTCTTCTTACCTGCCCAGGGAAGAAAAGGGCAAGGCACGCAGCACACTCTCTTCTTTGCCTCTCTTCTCCATCTTGCTTTCATCTTGTGAGCTGCATTGACTGCCAGTCTGCAGTCACTGGGACTACTCCCCCCCCCCCAATATGGGGTAGATCCACATGTATATACTTTGTAACTAAGTCTGCCTTCAGGGATCCAACTGTGAACTGATGGTGAGTAAACTTCTTTGACATACTTTACACAAGATTGTGGCGTGCTTATTCTTTTAAGGGGACTTACCAGGAACCTAATATTGAGAGGCTTAAACAAGCCTGCAACCAGCTATCTGCTGTGCGTTTAAAGGGGAATATAAACTCTGCTAAGTAAAGGAACTTGCTAGCGCAAGTTAGGAAGGATATTAATAAACAATATATCCTCTCCCGCCTCCCTGAGCATTCCCACAAAGAAATTACAGCTGCCAATGCTCCATTGTTTTTCTTGAAGGTGCCCTCAGCTCTGTAGACAGGCAACAGGGCAGGTGAGAGGCGCACTTTACCTTTGGTCTCCGAATATGGCCATTCCCCACTACAACTCTGTGAGGTAGGCCAGGCTCTGAGTGGTTGGCCTGAGGTCACATGGTGAGCTTCATGGTAGAATGGCAGTTTTAACCCTATTCTCCATCCCACACTCTCAAAAATAAGGCGAGGAAGGGAATAACCTCTGGAAGCAAAATGGATGAATAAAACCAGACTCTTCTTGAAATTAAAAATTGTCCAGTCCAAACATATGGTTCAAAGGCTTTACTTACAGAACGTGCTTCGAAACAAACAAAAACAAAAAATTTTTACATTCAGACAATTGCATAATATCATGTGCTGATCTCATGACAGGTCTGATTATGTCACAACAGGTCATGCCATGTCACGACAAGACAAGGCATGACAAGACAAGAATGTTGAAGTGCAGTTTTCTAGCAAAGTAATTTGTGCAAAAATACACTGCATTGATTCATGAAAATGCAGTATTTTTCCATGTATAACACGCCCCCATGTATATGATGGCCCCTAGTTTGGGGGACTCCAAATTGAGAAAAACAGATTGTATCTGTGTATAAGACGACCCACAATTCTGAACATAATTTTTAAATTTAAAAAACCTAGTCTTATACACAGAAAGGTACAGTAACTTGCAAGAAGGCATTAGATTCGGGAAACCATTTTGCGGAAGTGTGTATATCAGAGAAAATCGCATACAAAGCACCTATATTCACCCTAAGACACTGACAAACTTTCACAAGTACTAAGAAAAAAATTGCAATTGCAAACCGAAGCAGAAATGTAGAGAACGGAAGACTGTAAAAACGAGAAATGGAGAGTAACCGAAACTGACAGATCCATCCTCCTTCATCGGAAGAAGATTAGCATAGGGCAGGTGCGGGAGGGGAACCTTTGGAACACCCAGAGGCTGCAAAAACTAGAGCTCCCATCGTTGTTGGGAGTTGTAGTTGAGCAAAATCCACAGGGCCACCCCTCCCCCACAAATCTCACATAAATCTTAATAGGCTGGAAAGTGCTGAGCTCAACAGAGCAGCTCCTTGCCAAGCTAGCAAAAGACTCTCAGAGCGCCACCCTCCCCCAGCAGCAGGGCACCGCTTGCAAAGGGCACCCGCAAGCCGCTCGGCTAACCGGCAAGAGGGTGTATGTGAGAAAGACGTTGCCCTTGATCTTGTAAGCCAAGGACCCCCAGTTGATCACGGAGTTGGCCGGGATGCGCTTGTCCCCCAGGCGACACATTTCCTGGGGGCTCAAGACCCGTTCCCACATGTAGACGTCGGTGAGCTCGCCTACAAAGGACTGCATCATGTCGAAGCCGCTCCCCATGGCATCCTGGTCTTGCCCCAGGATGATGGAGGCCTGGGGGGCGACGGTATAGCCTGGCTTCACTGCCTTCCGGGGCAGAGGGTTGCCGTCCAGCCAAAACTGCACCACCCCACTGGCGGAGTCCCAAGCCAGGCAGATGTGCTCCCACGCCGGCAGTGGGGCCGCCCTCTCTGCGATGTTCAGCTTTACCGCATCACCCCCAATGTACAGCCTGTACTGGGAGCGGCTCAGTCGGTCGACGGCGATGTCGTTGGGCTCGGTCTCGGTGGCGTAAGAGAACAGGGTCTGGGCCCGAGCGACGTCCGTGTAGAGCCTCATGCAAACCGTGAAGCTGCTCAAAGGCCGCTCCAGCCTGGCTTTCACGACCACGTGAGCCGTGTTGGTTGGCTGCGGGAAAAGGAAGACCTTCCTCTGGAGATCTGCAGGACCATAGAAGTGTAGAGTTGGAAAGGGAATTCCCTGTAACCTCACTTCTTGCAGTGAGGGAACCACCAGAAGGCCCTCGGCACTGGACCTCAGTGTCTGGGCTGAGTGATGGGGGTGGAGACGCTCCTTCAGGTATAGATGAGTGGCTCTTCTCTGTCCCCCAGGACCTGAGGTTCTTTGTTATGAAATGTCTGGGTAGGTTTTCAGGTATACCTGAAGGAGCGTCTCCACCCCCATCACTCAGCCCAGACACTGAGGTCCAGTGCCGAGGGCCTTCTGGTGGTTCCCTCACTGCGAGAAGTGAGGTTACAGGGAACCAGGCAGAAGGCCTTCTTGGTAGTGGCGCCTGCCCTGTGGAACACCCTCCCTTCAGATGTCAAGGAGATAAACAACTATCTGACTTTTAGAAGACATCTGAAGGCTGTTTAGGGAAGTTTTTAAAGTTTGATGTTTTATCGTGTTTTTAATACAGTGGTACCTCAGGTTAAGAACTAAATTCTTTCCAGAGGTCCGTTCTTAACCTGAAACTGTTCTTAACCTGAAGCACCACTTTAGCTAATGGGGCCTCCCACTGCTGCCACGCCACCGGAGCACAATTTCTGTTCTCATCCTGAAGCAAAGTTCTTAACCCGAGGTACTATTTCTGGGTTAGCGGAGTCTGTAACCTGAAGCGTCTGTAACCCGAGGTACCACTGTATTCTGTTGGGAGCCACCCAGAGTGTCCAATCCCAGACAGGCAAAAGCACTCAAGGAGGATGTGAAGCAGGGCTGCTGTGGCACCTGGCCTGGGAAGAGTACTAAGGGCCAGAAATATAAGCATGGAAGGCCGCATCTTGTTCCTAATGGATTCCCCGCCCCACCCCACCCCCCTTAGCCTTTGAAGAAGATGCTCTTATGGCTGTCTGAAAGACTGATCAGCACTTCATTGGGTTTACTGGGGGAGAGGGCAAAACATGCTTGCAACTCTTCCGCTTGCCCCATCCCCTCACCTCAATCACTCAAGCCCACCCTCCGCCCCCCACTATTTGCCAACTATCCTCTTCTCCCTTTTTCTAGATGACAGCTCAGTGCCACAAGACAGACCTGCAATGGTTCTTTGGTGCTCATGTGCCACCTGGCGGCCGATTCGGATAGCGCATGCATGTGTCATTATAGCAGATTCCATCCTAAAGGTAAAGGTAAAGGGACCCCTGACCATTAGGTCCAGTCGTGGCCGACTCTGGGGTTGCGGTGCTCATCTTGCTTTATTGGCCAAGGGAGCCAGCGTACAGCTTCCGGGTCATGTGGCCAGCATGACTAAGCCGCTTCTGGCGAACCAGAGCAGCGCACGGAAACACCATTTACCTTCCCGCTGGAGCGGTACCTATTTATCTACTTGCACTTTGAGGTGCTTTTGAACTGCTAGGTTGGCAGGAGCAGGGACCGAGCAACGGGAGCTCACCCTGTCGCAGGGATTTGAACCGCCGACCTTCTGATCGGCAAGCCCTAGGCTCTGTGAGTTAAACCACAGTGCTACCCGTGTCCCAGATTCCATCCTATTCACTTTAAAATATGGTGGCGGGGGCACAGCTCAGCTGTAAGCGCACGGTATGCTGCACAAGCATAAGGTCCCAGAGTGGAGACAATATTGGGTTGACTGGGGGAACAGACTGATCTGCTCTGAGGCAGCTTTTTGCATATTGTTGATCCCTTTTATTCCTGTATTTAAGCCTGTGGTTACGTCTCTTGTTCAAATCGATGGGGCTCCTCAGCGCTTAATTCTGGGTTGTGTGTTCAGCCACACAGACTCTGTAAGTAATCAGGCATTACTGGCCAACGAGACTCTGTTGTTTAAGCCCCAGATTGGGAGGGAATGGAAATTCTGACATGCAATTTGAAAGTTTGGGGTTTTTGTTTTTTTTTTTGCTGTCGATCTGACATTTGCGAGTTGCATTTGACACCACTCCTGCCTTTCCACGTTTCACACATAGGAAGCTGATATGCAGATCCGACCACAGGTCCAGCTAGCTCAGTACAGTGGTACCTCGGGTTACAGAAGCTTCAGGTTACAGACTCCGCTAACCCATAAATAGTACCTTGGGTTAAGAACTTTACCTCAGGATGAGAACAGAAATCACGCGGCAGCGGGGGGCCCCATTGGCTAAAGTGGGGTCTCAGGTTAAGAACCATTTCAGGTTAAGAACGGACCTCTGGAACGAATTAAGTCCTTAACCCGAGGTACCACTGTACTGTCTCCTGACAGGAGCTCTGTAGCATTACAGGGTCATAGAACTGTAGAGTAGGAAGGGACCCTAAGGGTCATCTAGTCCAACCCCCCGCAATGCAGGACCTTTCATGCAAGCGACCTTCCCAGTCCTACCTGGAGATACTGGGAATTGAGCCTGAAACCTGCTGCACACAAAGCACGTGGGCTCCTTTCCCTAAATATAAAGTAAGCTTCCAATCCTCATTGTTCTTAATAAAGGGCTGATTAAAATAGGAACAGCATTGTCCACCCTGACTGGCAGTGGCTGTTTGGAGGTTTCAGACAGAGAGGTCCTTCCCTGGAGATGCCGGGATTTGAACCTGGGACTTCATGCAAAGCAGTTCCTCTACCCGCTCAGCTACAGCTCTTCCCTTTGGCTCTAATTCAAACCCAATCAGAAACAGGGATACCTCCATGTCTGCCCTCACAATGCAGCCACTCAGTCCATGCACACAGTAACACCCACATAACTCATTGCACCTGATCAGAGCACCCACCTTCCTGGGCAAGAGACCCCAACAGTCCGGCCAGGATGAGGAGGAAGATATGAAGGAACCCCATGCCGTCTGTCTGCAGAATAAACTTGGCAGGCAGTTGAAATGGATCCTGGACCTGCCTGGATCTGCTCAGCCTGTCCTGGAGGAAACCAAGCCCTGGCTGTGAAGTCCTCTCTGGATCTTATCCCTGGGCTGGAAGGGGCGGGCACCTCCACTCTCAGGGCAGTTCCACAGGGCAGAGATTAAAAATCAACAAATGCTCTCCATTTGCCTCCCCTGGTCTTATCTGCCTGTTGGTTAAATTTCCATTCCTTCCAGAAGGAACCTGCCTCTTTCAAACCCTGAGTGCCAAGAACCTCTCCAGATCATTTTGCTAGCAAGGAACGCATAGATCCCCACATTTTATGGATCATGATTCTTCACAGTCTGATTTTCACACAAAGGATCACTAGGGTTGCCATATTTCAAAAAGTGAATATCTGGACACAAAAGTTGTTGAGCTTCTTCTTCTTCTTCTTCTTCTTCTTCTTCTTCTTCTTCTTCTTCTTCCTCCTCCTCCTCCTCCTCCTCCTCCTCCTCCCAAAGTTGTTGAGCTTTTCCGGCAAAAATAACAAAGAAAAATTGGGGGAACGGCAAAAATGACACTGCCGGCATGTCATACATTTTGCTTCAGGCTGCAGCATTCCGGATATGTCTGGCAACCCTAGACGGGATCACATACCCTCCAACATTTCTGTGATGAAAATAGGGGTGTCCTATATAATAATAATAATAATAATAATAATAATAATAATAATAATAATAATAATATCCCACCCAACTGACTAGGTTGCTCCAGCCACTCTGGGCAGCTTCCAACATATCCAAAAGCATAATAAATCATTAAATATTTTAAAAACTTCCCCATGCAGGGCTGTCTTCATGTTTCTTCTAAAGGGTGCATAGTTACTTATCTCCTTGGCTCGGGGGTCAGATAGCTCCATACCCTCCAACATTTCACCAATGAAAAGAGGGCCGTCCTAAGGAAAAGCGGGACATTCCGGGATGAATTCAGAAACTGGGATGGCTTTTGTAAATCCAGGACTATCCCTGGAAAATAGGGACACTTGGAGGGTCTGGATCACTGCGAGGGCCTTGTCACCCATCCTGCCAACACACACATTTACGTATTACAGAGAGCTCTCCATTGCCGCAACAGAACACACCCAAAAAAGAAAGGAAAGAAAGAAAAAGGCATTTGCAGTGGAGCGGCCGGTTTAAGAGATTGGAAGAAGCTGCTGATTTTAAACGCTGACAGCAGCAACTTGAAATTTCTTTTCTTTACAGTTTTGAGTAATTACATTCTGCTGATGTTTTGTCTCGTGGTTGTGGAGCAATGAGCAGATTTTGCAGCTTCCATTGGGAGGGTTCAGCCCTTGCCTGTTATCTGCGAGGGTCAAGCCGAGATCAGAGTGACCTATGCAGGACTGAGATGACAGAACGTTCCCTGCCAGGGACAAGGCAAGCGTCCCAAAGGCCAGGAAAATGACGAATCTCACGGGTGCCAACTGTTAGCTGAAGAAGGCTCACCTTTAGAAGCGGCAGAATTGCGGGGCTTCTAATAGAGGGACCTTTGAGTTTGTTGGTTTGCCTTCACAAAAGAAGAATCTTTTCTAAGCCACTTAGAAGTCCTTTGTTTAAGTGGCATATCAATTTTGTTCAATAAATAAAATAAAGGTGCACAGGAATTTTCCACCCTGCACTCATTTCTCACCTGTGGCTCCTAGAAGCTGCGACAGTGGCTACACCCCATGAAATGGCCTAGACTGGCCAGCTAAACCAGGTGAAGGGAGACAATGTGTGAGTTAGGGACTTCCCCTGCATGTGAAGACAGGCTCTAGCAGATTGAGCGGACGAGGCAAATAGTGGGTCCAACGTCAAGAAGGCGGTTTCTGCATTTGCTGTAGAAGTATTATTATTATTATTATTATTATTATTATTATTATTATTATTTTATACCCCATCCATCGGAGTGGGTTGCCCCAGCCTCTCTGGGCAGCTTCCAACATACAGTGGTACCTCAGGTTACATACGCTTCAGGTTACAGACTCCACTAACCCAGAAATAGTGCTTCAGGTTAAGAACTTTGCTTCAGGATGAGAACAGAAATCGTGCTCTGGCGGCGCAGTGGCAGCGGGAGGCCCCATTAGCTAAAGTGGTGCTTCAGGTTAAGAACAGTTTCAGGTTAAGAACGGACCTCCGGAACGAATTAAGTACTTAACTCGAGGTACCACTGTATATAAAAACATAATAAAACATTAAACATTAAAAAACTTCCCTATGCAGGGCTGCCTTCAGATGTCTTCTAAGTCAGGTACATAGTTGTTTATTTCCTTGACATCTGATGGGAGGGCGTTCCACAGGGTGCGCGCCACTACCGAGAAAGCCCTCTTCCTGGTTTCTTATAACCTCACTTTTTGCAGTGAGGGAACCGCCAGAAGGCCCTCGGAGCTGAACCATCACCCCCCAGCTGAACAATAGTGATGGAGACGCTCCTTCAGGTATACTGGGCCATTTAGGGCTTTAAAGGTCAGCACCAACATTTTGAATTGTGCTCGGAAAGCGAGGGGCAGATGGGGCTCATCAACCTGGAAAGGTGGAAGAAGAAGGAAAACTGATCCTAAAATATCTACTATCTTTACAATCAGGAGAAGAAAAGGCTAAGGAGCAAATCCTACACAAATCTGGAGTCCCTAAAGATGGTTGGAGGCACCTTGTGCACCTCCTTCCGGCAACTCTTGCAGCTAAGCTGGTGCCAAATGTATCGCGCTGCTTGCCTTTGGACGCACAAGTCTGGGATCAAAGGGCACATGCTTGCCACATCCCCACACTGCCCTCTCACCGAGTGGCCTTGCAAGGCTCGGATCCGGGGAGGGCGGTGCGAGAAGAGCACAACAACCACACACTGTGCCACCTGCGTAGGGGGAGCCTGGCCAGTTGATGCAGCACTCAGCAGGCACAAAGGAGGTGCCCCCATGCCACGCTGGAGGTTATGGCATGTGGGCACCTGCTTTGCGCACCCCCCTGAGAAATCTGCACCCGGGGCCATGGCCCCTCTGGCAAGCTACGCCCTGTATCAGGAATAACTTTCTGACAGTAAGAGCTGTCAGAGACAGAGGGACAGTCTCTCTCGGGAGGTGCTGGACTCTCCTTCCTTGGAGGTTTCTAAGCAAAGGTTGGGTGGCCATCTGTCATGGATGCTTTAGTTGAGAATCCTGCATTCTAGAGGGTTGGACTAGATGGCCCCTGGGGTTCCCTTCCAACTCTACAATTCTATGATTCTACAATTCAAGGGTCAAATGACCCAGGACTGTCTTCTGTGTACGCTACAAATGGGAACTAGAGTCCAGTTCCGACAAGACGCACACTACCTCTGAACGTGGAGACAAGAGGATACTGCCCGCTTTCTCCATGCTAGGCATAATTTTATAAACTTCTACGTGATCCCATTGTTCTGTGCTGTCTTTTGTTTGCCTTTTCTCTATAGTAAAGAGCCCCAAACTTGGCCCAAAGACATCTCAGTGCTGCTGCTGACCAAACACATCGGAACGGTTTGTGATATATTGAACGCCATGACCTTGTTTGCTTTCTGTGACCCAAACAAAGAGGACAATCACCTCTAAGGTTTTTGGGGGTCAACTAGCTGAAAATTTAACCACCCAGGAGCCAACACAACTGTAGTCCCATATGTTATCTCATACACACATCACAGAAAGTTAGGCTGCCTGTCCATATTTGACTGATGCTACCAACTGGCCATGGGACGCGGGTGGTGCTGTGGGTTAAACCACAGAGCCCAGGACTTGCCGATCAGAAGGTCGGCGGTTCGAATCCCCACGACGGGGTGAGCTCCCGTTGCTCGGTCCCTGCTCCTGCCAACCTAGCAGTTCGAAAGCATGTGTACAGAAGCGGCTTACTCATGCTGGCCACATGACCCGGAAGCTGTACGCTGGCTCCCTCGGCCAATAAAGCGAGATGAGCGCCGCAACCCCAGCGTCGGTCACGACTGGACCTAATGGTCAGGGGTCCCTTTACCTTTTACCAAGTGGCCAAGGACCCCCCTTGTGCTAGTGTGTGTGTGTGTGTGTGTGTGTGTGTAGGATTGGCCGGAGAGGTCCCCCCACTAATCTCTCCTGGCTCAGCTGGCCTTCTGCTGGCTGCTGTAACTTTTTCTATTCATAGTTCATAAGTTTATTGTGCTAGCCAAAGGCCATGACAAACTTGTAGCTGTAGTATTTGTAAAACAATACAGAACATACATTCCTAATATAAGCCAACAAGCTGCAGAAACTGAAGGTGGGCACATTACTGTCAAGGAGATAAGTAACTCTATAACCTTTAGAAGACATATGAAGGCAGCCTGGAGGCTTTTTAACATTTAATGTTTTATTATGTTTTTATATATGTTGGAAGCTGCCCAGAGTGGCAAATAAATTATTATTATTGTTGTTGTTATTCTAATTCTTATTATTACTACTACTATAACTGACATGGCTGCGCCCTCAAAGGATCCCAGGAATGGTCACTGCCTATCTTAGAAAGCAGCAGAATCGTCTTGTTGTTCAGGCAAGTGAGAAATTCTCATGCAGAGGACAGACAAGATCCCTTCTGAGCACTTTCTGCTAAGGGATTTTCTCTCTTTGTACTCCCCTCCTTTGACCAGAGGATGGCAGTGGTGAGCTGCTCAGCCAAAACTGAGAATTACAGTAGTACCTCAGGTACAGACACTTCAGGTTACAGACTCTGCTAACCCAGAAATAGTACCTCGGGTTAAGAACTTTGCTTCAGGATGAGAACAGAAATCGCGTGGCCGTAGCGTGAGCCCCATTGGCTAAAGTGGTGCTTCAGGTTAAGAACAGTTTCAGATTAAGAACGGACCTCCGGAACGAATTAAGTTCTTAACCTGAGGTACCACTGTACAGGTTCTCTCCTCCTTTCCCCCCATTTTAGGTTACATTCACTCCATTTCTGCATCAGCAATTAACACGTGTGTTTTCGTAAGAAGTTTCTCCCAACATAGCACAAGTTTGTACATTATTTTCACTAAACAGACACATTTATGGCACACAATTTTTGGCTGCGAGGATTTGCAACTTTGAAATTGATGGGGAAGTGTAAATCTTGAAGGAGAGCTCTGTTTCTGTTTGCATATTGGTTCACAAATTGCAAATTGGAAAGGTTTGTGTTCGAATCAAACTGAAATTATTTCTCCCATCAGGCTTACCTTTCATGCACCTCAGGTCCCATGAGCTGCTCTCAGTGCCAGTTTTTAGATTTGGGGGAGTTAGTCTAGCTGTATCCGGCAAACACACATTTGGAATGTCCTTCTGCTTGAAATGCATCAGGTTAGTGGGGCACCTGTAGTCTTCCCAAATGTTGCTGGTCTACAACTCCCATCACCTCTGACCATTAGTCCTGCTGGCTGGGGCTGATGGGAGCTAAAGTCCAGCAAAACCTGGAGGGCCATAGGTCCCTAGCTCCCCAAACATGTAATGACCAATCATTGCCGGCCTTTGAATTCACTCTAAGTTCTTATTGGTTTGCAAAGCCCTCCTCTTCAATTAGAATTTTCTTGTGGCACCGTCTATATAATGCTTCTGCCTTTTAGGATTCTTTTATTTAATTTTATGGCAATCCGCAAACATTTTAAATAAATAAACTTTCCTAGAACACTCCATGCCATATCAGGCAGGCACTTCAGTTGAACTGTTTTCGATGTCTGCTAAAAAAAATGTTTTCATTTGTTCAGGAGACCCTACCCAGACAAGGAATCTCATTTTATATTGGTTTATTAAACGAAAACGTCTCGGAAAGGAGGTGGGAGAGAACATTACATTGCAATTAGAACCACACCAAATCCATAGAACAGACCCAGGAAAGCAGCAGCAGAACACCTCAGCGGCAAAACATCGTCTGGCAAATCATCATGTGGATGTCACCGATAGCAGATTTGTAAACACAGGCTTGCCTGGTCGCCTTTGGCGAGCGAGATGTGTTTCCAGGCGACCAGGAGGGGGGAAGCTGCAATAAACCAAGTGGATGAGTGGAAGTTCACGGCTTGTTTTTTGTTTTTGTTTTCCAAAATGCTCTGTGTGCCACACAACAGCTCGGTGGCCAGGTGGGTTAGAATTTGGGACAGAAAAGGCTGATTACTCTGCTTGGCAGGCTGGATTTCCCTCGTTTCCTTTACCTCAGCCTGCCCTTCACCACCACGTCTCCCTTGATTTCATACTGCAGGTTCTTCCAGCTCAGAGCGCATCGGGGCAGCTGCAGATCCTGGTAGGCCGCCCGCATCTTGTGAGGAGACAGGAGGAAATCCCACATGTAGACGTCCGTCAGTTCTCCAGAGAAGGAGTTGTAGGAGTCGTAGGTGCCCCCAAAGCGGTCTTGCTCTTGGCCCAACAGGATGAAGGCCCCGGAGCCAACCATGTAGCCTTTCTTCAAGCCTTTCCGTGGCCAAGGCTTGCCGTTCATCCAGAACTCAGCGATGCCGGTGGCCGATTCCCACCCGAAACAGACGTGCTCCCAGTCTAGGGTGTCCTCTGGGACTTTGAAGGACAGGTACTCTCCACCGATGTACACCCGGTATTCTCCTCGCTTGGGCTTGAAGATCAGGATTTCGTTGTCCTCAGACTCAGTGGCGTAGGAGAAGAGGCCATAGGGCCGAGTCAAGTCCGTGTAGGACCTCAGGCAGACGGTGAGGTTCTGCAGCGGCTCCTTGGGCAGAGACTTGAGGATGATGTAGGCCTCGCTAGGCTCCGTGCGGAAGACAAAGACTTTTCTGGTTAGGTCTGTGAGGAGACAAGGAAAGAGAGAGACACAGGGGAGAAAGGTTGGGACCATTTCCTCTCTGACAAGGCTCCTGAGCTTTCCCCAGCAGCATCATTGAAAGGGGTAGGTTCTAATGCACGAAGGAAGTAAATACCGTATTTTTTGCTCTATAAGACTCACTTTTTCCCTCCTAAAAAGTAAGGGGAAACGTGTGTGCATCTTATGGAGCGAATGTAGGCTGCGCAGCTATCCCAGAAGCCAGAACAGCAAGAGGGATTGCTGCTTTCACTGCGTAGCAATCCCTCTTGCTGTTCTGGCTTCTGAGATTCAGAATATTTTTTTTCTTGTTTTCCTCCTCCAAAAACTAGGTGCGTCTTGTGGTCTGGTGTGTCTTATAGAGCGAAAAATACGGTAAATAAATTAATAATAATAATAATAATAATAATAATAATAATAATAATGGCACTGTCCATCTGATTGATTTGCCCCAGCCACTCTAGGCAGCTTCCCACAGAATATAAAAACACAGTAAAACATCAAACATTTCCCCTAAACGGGGCTGCCTTCAGACGTCTTCTGAATGTCATATAGTTGTTTATATCCTTGCCATCCGATGGGAGGGCGTTCCACAGGGAGGGTGCCACTACCTAGAAGACCTCCATAGATTTTACCAGGTTCTCCACACACGATTACAAATCCAATTGTGGCTCCTGGTGAGCTGTGATTTAAGGTGAAGCATGCAGGCCGATATGTGGCACAAACAAACATAGACTTGTAGGTTGGAAGAGCCCCTGAGGGTGATCTAGTTCAACATCCTACAATGCAGGAACCACAGCTAAAGAACCCTTGAAAGGTGATCACCCCACCTCCGATGAAGGAGAGCCCCAAACCTTACCAGGTTATCCATTCCACAGCTGAACAGATAAACAAAAAATCTGAGCAGTTTTTAGAGTCTGTTGTAGTCATATTGTGTGTATCTGCCGCTTCCCCCCATTGATTCATGGCATTTGCTTAACAAGATTTATATACCACTTACCAAATATATATAAATATATATAAATAGAAAAATACCAATAAAAAGCAAATGTTAAAAACAGACATAATAAAGCTGTCACAATTATAATTATGATAATTAGTATCACAATATTATTCATGAAAACGGCCACAATTGCAATGGTTTCATTACTACTATCATCATCATCATACTCCAAGTAAAGCCATTCATGGACATGACTAGCTTTGATCCATTAATTTCAGTGGGTCTACTCTGAGTAGGACCAACGTTGGCTACAAGCCCATCTTCATCATAATTTTAGTTGTCAGAAGGAGATGTCATAAGATGCCCACAAAGGATAAGCTGAATAAGCTACTAACCTTCCTGGGCAGCAGACTCTGACAAACCTGCAAGGATGAGGAGACAGACCCAGCGGGAGTCCATCTTCAGGGCTATCCAAAAATGGGATTTTAGAAAAAGTGCAAGCAGAAGCTGACCGCGGGAGGGAGAAGCTGCAGCCTCTGGAATCATCAGTGACCGTCTGCAAATCACAGAAACTTTGAGGGCCATGTCTAAATTTATCCCTGCACTGAGACAGGCGGAAGAAAACAGCCCACCAAAGGCTGAGTCTGCAATTGAGCAAGCCCTTCTCAGCTTCCAGAAGTTGCAGAAGAGAGGCGGGAGGCTGCTTGACTCCTTAAGAAGGAAAGAAATAGCTCAGCTGCTGGATCAGGCCAAAGGCTACCCATCTAGCATAACCCTCATAAAACCATTGAATTGTAGAGTTGGAAGGGATCCCAAGGATCATCTAGTCCAACCCCCTGCAATGCAGGCATATGCAACTCCCCCATACAGGGATCAAACCTGCAACCTTGGCATCATCAGCACCACACTCTAACCAACTGGAATATCCAGGCTGCATTCCTCCAATGAAAATAGGGACGACCTATTCAACAACAACAACAATTTTATTATTTAGACCCCACCCAATATTCAGGCCAATATACATATACCCTCCAACATTATGAAAATAGGGATGGCCTCTTCTTCTTCTTCCACCACCCATCTGACTGAATTGCCCCAGTCACTCTGGGTGGCTTCCAACATATATAGAAACAAAACAAAGCTTTAAACATTAAAAAAAAAACCTTCCCCATACAAGGCTGCCTTTAGAAGTCTTCTAAAGGTTGTATAGTTACTTATCTCCTTGGCTCAGAGGTTGGATAACTCCATACCCTCCAACATTTCTCCAGTGAATATAGGGATGTCCTAAGGAAAAGTGGGACATTCCGGGCTCAAATAAGAAACCAGGATGGCTTCTGTAAATCCAGGACTGTCCCTGGAAAATAGGGGCACTTGGAGGGTCTGTGTTCCCACTCTATAGTTCTATGATAGTTTGAAAACACCCCATTCTATGATCTAGTGGGAGCGAAGCGTCCCCTTAGCTATACTAAACCTAGCCCACAGAAGCACACCAAGCTGTTTCTCTTTCCAGGCTTTTAGGAGGCTGGCGATATTAATTTTGCAAAGCTTTTGCAGAGGCTGGCTAATTGCTGATGCTATCAACCTGTTCTCCCTGGCTTTGATTGGCTTTTGATTAGTGGTTTTAATTGGATGTTTTAATGGGGCTCCTTGATTGTAACTTGCTCCCCCCCAGCAATTGGCTTTGGGGAACCTTGTCAAGGTAAAGTAGAAAAGGGAGAAATTAAGTTAATAAGGAAAAGGCAGCTACTTTATCCTCTGCACAGAGTTAGTTCCACAACCACCATGCTAGGGCCCTGAAAGGCCCAACTGAACTCGAGAGCTGAGGGCAGCAGCTACTGTTTCGGGGTCACAAAGGGCTGGGAGATGTTTTTCATCCCAGGGGGTCCCTTCTTTTCTGCCCCCCCTTTCGGAATCTGCAAGTCCTTGATGGGTGAGGCAAAAGTGGGCAGAGCAACAATTGCAAATTTTGTGGTGTTTTTTGTACAATAGGCTAAAGATTTCCCCCTCCAGATCAACAGGTGGCGTTATAAGAGTTCAAGGACAAAGTCCAGCCAGGCAGGAACACCCAAGAGAGCCAGAGAGTGATGCTGTCATGGGCTGGCTGGACACAGAGAACCAGCGGGAGGCACCAGCTAGGGAACACCCAAGGGGAGAAGGCTCAGAGCTGGGGAGTTGGTGGTGGGACAAAGATGTGTGGTCAGAGGGAGTAGACTACCCATTGACATTAGAGGGAGGAGGAGCCAGCTTTTTTGGGGGAAATACCACAACTGACATCAACAAATGCCAAATTTGTTTGGCACTTTACGGAGGAACAGAGAGAGGGGGTAGGGGGTCAGAAACATTCATTCCCCCGTGATTTTAACCCCATGAACGATAAGGGTCTATTGGCAAAACCTATTGGTGTTTCGCAACTTCCTGACTAGTTGCAGAACCTTAGCCAGACCTAGCAGAGTAAACGCAGAGTTCACGAAAGCAATTGGCAACTTGGCTGCAGACAGGATGGACGAAGCAGGAACCAGGAACTTGTAGTTAGGTGTTTATTATATACAGTGGACTATTTATAGGAACAGAACACAGATCTTTGACTTGCTCTCTCTGACACGACTCACAACTCTCTCAACCTCCAACTCCTACACTGACACACTGAACCACTGAACTAACAGTTAGTAGGCCATTAATTATCACTCCCTTGAGAGAGCTTGACCAATCATGGAGCTGTCTCCATGCCTCTGTATCACCTGGCAGACTTACTCCTTCACATGACCTTTTGGCTGTCTGCCAAACCTTAATTGACTCTGTGGGAGTAGCTGCACATATTCAGATTCCCAACAGGGTCCCGCGATTGACCGCGACCTACCAGGAGCACCCAGGGATCTACTGATTGATCGTGGTCAACCGGTTGAATATGTCTGCCATAGAGGTATGAAGAAAACGGAGCAAATATAGACCAGGCGAAGAATTCTCAGGTTGCTTGAGAAGGACCTGGGGAAGGAGCAGCCTTAGAGAGCAGTGGGAAGGCAGAGACCGTCCACCCTCGCAACAGCCTCATTGGGGCAAGGCCTACGGGGAAGGGCTGCTGTGACCACTAGGCCTGCACTGTTTTGGCTTTATTGCTGACCAGCTCCTGACTCCCGGTCCTGACAGGGCTGTATTTAGCTCCTGTATCTGAGGTTCCCCATCCCTGGCCCAACAGAACAACAGAGCTGAGAGCATCGTCAGGAAACAATGTTGTCCGTGGCAATGAGATGGCTTTAGAAGATGATGGGTTCAGGTTATCAATGGCCACTAGCCATGATAGTGAAGCTCTAACTCCACTGTCAGAGGCAGAGATGTGCCTTTGAATACCAGTCTCTGCGAATCACAAGTGGGGAGAGTTGCTGTTTTATCCAGTCCTGTTTGTGGGCTTCACAGGGTTCTGGCCATCGAGAAGGGCTGATCTGATGTTCTTGGATGTCTCCAGCTGTTCAAGGAAGCTATTTTTGCCCAGACACACACTTTTGTGTGTGTGTTGGGGGGGGCACACACCACAGAATTCAGCTCGCCTTCCTTCTTTCTTGCAAGAGCTGCAGGGTCACACACTCCACTGCTGTGCTGAGGCAGCCTGCCTGCTGTCTTGGGGTGGTGGTGGTGGTGGTGTGTGTGATTCACTCACATCACGGCCAAAAAGAGGAAGGGATGACCCAGAAAGCTGACCATCTCAGATTTCTCCACCTCCTCAAAGGGGATGAGATGGCTAAATGAATTTGCTCCAGCATTTCACAGATGGAAACAGAAACACTATCACCTTCTTGTGACCAGGGATGGAAGGGTGGGGGTGGGGGTGGGGAGGAATTTGACCCAGTTCACATTGAAAGGCAAACCCATCTCAAACTAGAGCAAGTTTGGGATGTTGCTTCTTTACCAGTTATCATGGGCTGAGCTTTAAATAAGGCTGCAGCTCAGCCTGGGACCCGTCTGCACTACAGCCGTACCTTGGTTCTCAAACAGAATGCATTCCGGGAGTCCATTTGACTTCCAGAACTGTTCGAAAACCAAGACATGGTTTCCGATTGGCTGCAGGAGCGTTCTGCAACCAATCAGAAGCTGTGGAAGCCACGCTGGATGTTCAGCTTCCGGAAATCGTTCGAAAACCGGAAAATTCACTTCTGGTTTTCGATCGTTCGGGAGCCGAAACATACGAGTTCCAAGGTGTTCAGCAACCAAGGTACGACTGTATATGTATATGATTGTTCCACTTTGAACAATCATGGCTTCCCTGAAAGAATCCTGGGACTTGTAGTTTGTTAAGGGTGCAAGGCAGAGGTGGCCCTGTTTCGAGGCAAAATGGGAAGTAGCTGATCTGCATAAGTGCTGCCTGCCCCTGCTCCCCATCCCCCCCATTTAAGCTTTGCTTACTGGGCTCACTTGGGTTCTGGTGCAATTGTGCAAGGCCTTTGCAGACCTCCACGTGATTTTGTGGGGCTCTTGTGTGAGACCTCACTGGAAGCTTCCACTTCTCCTTGCTTCTCTGGCGATGGGGTGTGTGCCCAGGGAGCACGCCTGTGGAAGCGGCCTTTGGATTCTGCCGCCTGAGGCAGCTGCCTCAGTCTGCCTCACGGATGCGCCGGCCCTGGTGCAAAGAGGAGGCCCCTATTTCCCGCACAGAGTGACAACTAGCTGAGCCATGACTGTTTAAAGTGTTCTGATACTGCTTTAAAAGTATAGTGCAGATGGGGCCTGGCCTACCTATGAGTTGGCCAGAGCTGGTGCACAGTTTCAACTCCCCTCATTACTCCTCTTTCCTTTTGCAGAGAACAACGGCGCTTTTTGCTCCAAGCCCCTCCGCACGCGTGTATCTTCTAGACGAGGCCTGGGATGCCATCCTCCTAATCGGAATAAATGAGGGCTGTTTAGAGCCCTCTGCTGCTTGATTTAAGGCTCTACATTTCCTCCGACCCCCCCTCCCCCACTAATAGCCTGGGGAACGTCTCCAAAGTTATTAACTTTCCTCCCTAATTTGGAAGCACGGGGGAAGCGTATGGCTCCCATTGCCCATCAATGCTCCCTTGGGGAGCTTTAATCGCCTCGGTGACAGGAGGGGATGGATTGGAGAGCTGTAATGAGAGTCCCCTTAGCAAAGGGATGGGGCTCACTGGTAGAATATGCTTGCATGGGTGGTGGGGGTCTCCGCTGTGGGGAGAAATGCCCTCGGGTTGTGTGGCTGCGTTTTCCAAGTAGCTCACGAGCTTGTTAGAGAACAGTCGGGTTTGCATCAACACAAGACCCTCTCTGGGAGATGAATTGCATGCGCCGGCAAATTACGGGGCCATCGTAAACACAGCAGAAAGATCAGCTGGGGAAGAATAGGCTGAGAAGTGTTCATTGCCACCCCATGGAAAATGGAGAAGGTTCATTTCCATTAGAGTGCAGGGGTAGAGAAGCCTTTTCTCAGCCAGGATGGAGGAGGCCCCCTCCTGCAAAGGCAACCAATTGGGGGCCATGTGCTGCTGGTGGGTGTGGCCAGAGGTAAAAAGTGGGCGGAGTAACATACCTGACTCTTGCACATAATTCAGAGGTACACACACACCCTCTCTGCCCAGGCAAGTAAGAGAATACCAGAAGGTGAGCATTCTGGATCAGGTCATTATATTGTTATAAGTTCAGGGGTGTGAGACTCCCCTAAAATCCTGGGTCTAGTAAAGGTTTAGAATTTAATCAAGCTTCCTGAACTCCTGGATCCAGCAAGGATTAAGATATAAGTTAGGCCAGCTTCCTCAGGCGATCGCCTGGGAGATGGGCTATTAAAGGAGAACAAAGGGAAGGTCATTAACAAATGCAAGACTCAGGCAGCAGTGGTGTGGCGCACCTCCCCGAGCTCTGAGATGGTTAGCAGAAACAAAGCAGAGTGGGGTTTTAGGACTGCAGTTGGGGTCTGGAGTGGTGGGAGAATGGTTACGGGCTGTGAAAGTCAGCAAGCTGCAGAGAGTGGGTGCCATGGTTGGTGCCTGTTTGAATCCAGGGCTGTGGCTATGGCAGAAGCAAGAACCACTTGGGGGGGCTGAATGCTGTGAGCCCTCCATCGCAGGCTCAGGTTGTATATATGTGTAAAAACACCATATATCCTAAAGATACCACAACCTCATTTCCAAAGGAACCCTCAGCAAGTGCCTGGAAAGCCTGGAATTTCACACCACTCAGAGATTGGGATAGCGTGCAGCGATATTAAGGAAGGCTGCTCTCAGAAAAATGTGTGTATGAGGAAAAATTTCATACTGAAATGTATGTATGTGGAGAAATTAGCACCAAAATGCTGAATTTTCATAATGGATTGTTATTATTATTATTGGTCAAGCTGATCTGGAAATGTGGAGAACCGAGCTGAAGATTGGCAAAATAAGAAACCGGGACCACATTTACACCAGACATTTAAAGCAGCACGATACAGTGGTACCTCGGCTTAAGAACTTAATTCGTTCCGGAGGTCCGTTCTTAACCTGAAACTGTTCTTAACCTGAGGTACCACTTTAGCTAACGGGGCCTCCCGCTGCTGCTGCGCCGGCGCCACCCGATTTCTGTTCTCATCCTGAAGCAAAGTTCTTAACCCGAGGTACCACTGTACTTAAAACACTCACGGCTTCCCCCAAAGGATTCTGGGAGCTATAGTTTGTCAATAGTGCAGAGAGGAGACCCCTATTGCCCCCACCCACCCAGAGTTACAATTCCAAGAGTTACCTTTGAAGAACCATTGGCTGTTAAACGACTCTGGGAATTGTAGCGCTGGGAGGGCAATAGTGGTCCTGTAACTACTCTCAGCATCCCCAACAAACTACACTTCCCAGAATTCTTTTTTTTTGAGGGGGAAGCAATAGTGATGGTTTTGAAAGTGTCATCACAGTGCTTTAAATCTATTGTGGAAACGTCGCCGGGGAGAAACCGGAATTGACTGATTTGCCTGTCCCTGGTGATTATGGGATGGCCACAATGAGGCGGATAGAGAAATAAATCCAGTGCAGCCAAATCTCTTCCCTGGCTTTGACAATTCTGTCCCTACCAGCCACCCACCAACCCACCGATTCTCTGTTGCCGAAGTTTCCCCTCCTCTCCCTGCTCCCCGGTTTGATTGCTGGCACATCTCATAACCATTTGCTATTTCACGGCCGACAGGGCAGCTGACAAGTTATTAAAAGAGGAAGGCATGTCATCCACCAGTTCGGGCTTCCTCGTCGCCTGCCCTTTTCAGTTAACTGTCATTAAACGTCGCTTCAGTCCCCGGGAAGAGGAAGTGACACATGGGGGATATTGGCCATAATCCTCCGCCGGCTCAGCCTGTGACATGACGTTTATCTTCCCTCCTCAGCGAGAGAGTGAATCTTCTCTCCCCCTTCTCCTCTTTCTCTTCATTTGCCGAGATAAACGGCTGAGCGGTACTCACTCCCCGCTGCGGCCACCTCAATTCCTCCTTTAAAGAATACAATTCCGAAGGTAATCTGGACCAGAGTTGGGCAAGGTTTATTTTGAAGGAGTTTTTTTTAATTATTACAAAGGATAAAGAGCTATAACAAATATAGCAACATCATCAATGCAGGAGGAGGCCTTTTTCTTTTTTCTTTATTAACTTTATTGCAAAACAATTTACATATAACAACACAAAGGCAATATCTCAATGACAACTAAACATTAACTAACAACACATCGGCTAACATCACACACACTTTTGACTTCTGATTCACCTCATTGCGCTTTCTACATATTTTTAACCTTTACGCATTTCTTGTTATATCTGTTACATATCCAGAATTTTTTCTACATTTATAGTTTTCCTTAATATTGAAGATTCAATCTAGACCTGTCAGGGGATTTGCATTTTCACAATATTGTTTTAGATATTCTTTAAATGTTATCCGTTCTTCACACACTTTCTGGTTTGAGTTTCCTCTTGTTCTCCCAGTCATTTTCACAAGTTCCAAGTATTCTCTCATCTTCACCTGCCAGTCAAGCTTTGTAGTGAGGAGGGCCTTTTTCAGCCGGAGGGCCGCATTTCCTACAGGGAAACATTTCAGGGGCCACAAGTGGGCAGGGACAGAGGTGAAAGTGGGCAGAGCAATCAGAGAATCATAGAAATGTACAGTTGGAGTATAGCTGAGGTACAACCTCGAGGCATGATTCAACAATATCTGGGATGTGACTATTTCAGAGCGACTAACTGGGCTTAGAGGGACGCGGGTGGTGCTGTGGGTTAAACCACAGAGCCTAGGACTTGCCGATCAGAAGGTCAGCGGTTCGATGAATGTTAAAATGATGCTGGATTGAAATTAAGCGGCCTTAGCAACAAGGTTAATAAGAATATGTAAAAATGGATTGATAACGGATGAAAATATATAGTTATAATATGTTGAGATATAGAGTTAAGATAAATGAAAGAGGGTAAGGATTTGCTGAACTGACTATGTGAACGGGAATACAAAAAAGGGAGGTGTGAGGAGGTCAGGGAAATAAGCAAACGAAATTCAAGTTATGAAAAAATTGATTTGTTTTTAATTTTTTCTATTTACTTTTTCTGTATTTTGTATTTTTTTTCTATGTATTTTTGTATTTTTTGTATTTTTCTTCTTTTTTTCCTCTTCTTTTCTTTTTATTCTGTAATTTTCTGCTTTTTGTAAAACTCCAATAAATATTTTAGAAAGCAGAAGGTCAGCGGTTCGAATCCCCGCGACGGGGTGACCTCCCGTTGTTCGGTCCCAGTTCCTGCCCATCACACAGTGCAAGTAGATAAATAGGTACTGCTCTGGTGGGAGGGTAAATGGCATTTCCGTGCACTGCTCTGGTTCGCCAGAAGCGGCTTAGTCCTGCTGGCCACATGACCCGGAAGCTGTACGCCGGCTCCTTCGGCCAATAAAGCGAGATGAGCGCCGCAACCCCAGAGTCGGCCACGACTGGACCTAATGGTCAGGGGTCCCTTTACCTTTAATTGGGCTTAGAAGGGTTACCAAAGGTGTTATAAAGAGAGACATACCTTTGATGAAACACGCCCCCCCTTCTTTTAATATGTAAGATAGCAAATTTTCCCCACCAATTTCACAAACATGTCTGTGGAGAGCCTACATGGACCATTCATGTTTTGAGATTGTGTAAAATGAGGCTATAAATTAAATGCTTTATTTATTTGTTTTGCAGAGACCGTATTAAATTTTCTTTAATCAATAACTTTTTTTTGGAAAAAATGAAGCTGGAAGGGTCCCCACAGGGTCATTTAGTTCAACCCTCTGCAATGCAGGTGTCACAGCTAATGAATGTAAATTTTGTACTGGTAAATTTCTCTCTCTCTCTCTCTCTCTCTCTCTCTCTCTCTCTCTCTCTCTCTCTCATGTCTTCCGTCCAGGCAAGCAAGAGGTATTATCAGAGGACACATTCCAGCAAAAACGCAGAAGGTAACAATTAGTGGCAGAAAAGGGGTGTGGCCTATGGAGACGCCCAAGGGCCAGACAGAGAGGGCCGAGGGGCCGCCTTCAGATCCTGGGCTGAGTCTGCCCATCCTTTCTGGAGCATTTCACAGATGGAAATGGGGGTATGCTTCTGTCATGTCAGTCTTTCCTGCCACAGCATGTTCCTTTGAGATACCCAACTTCTCTCGTCCGCCGCAGTGGAGAGGTCAGCCTTCTCTCTCACCGAGCCTGAATATGCAAGCTGAGAGAGGCTTGCTGCCTAAGCAGGGGAGCCGGGCCATTCTGACAGCAGTTAACATGTTGACAGCCCCATCACTCAGCTTCCCAGAGATGTTAAGCTCACTTCCCTCAGGAACACAGTGTGCATATGAATGCAGACATTAGCAAAAAAAAAAAAATCCACAAATGGCATTATTTTAGGAGAAACGGCTTTGCACAAATGTGTTTATTGGGCAAAATGGCATTCTGACATGTGTATATTGGGAGAGAGTCCTACTCAAATGCTGATGATTAAGGAACAAAAGACCTCCCTAGTTGCTGAGCTTGTCACCCACCAAGCCATAGATAGCCAACACATAGACAGGGAAGTTCAAACTGAGTCTTGTGACCAGCGCATAGCCCTGAGCTTGAGCCTTTATTGCAGCCAGTGGGTCACCAGGAGCTGTCCTTAGTGCTGCAGACACTGGCCCACCTTGCTGCATTCCTCCGCCATCTGCCTCACTGTCATGCAAGGGACGCACTGGATCATCGCATTATCCACTTGTCAAAATACCTCTCAGCTGTCGCAATATGGGAAGTGGGAGGCCATGCGCCGCACTGCACCTTGCTGTTCACGTGCGCACATGGATTAATGTGCATATGCTCATATGTGGCAGGTGCCCCCATTCCATACCTGTCCACACTTTCACTTCTCGGAAGCCGGGGGGGGGGGGGGAGAGGGGAGCCCTGGAGAAGCATGATGCCAGCAACTCACACTGGCCAGAAAACATTTCCACAACCTTTGAAAGGCTAGGAAGTCGACTGTGGGATCACTTTGCAAGGATCTCTGTCATAATGTCGAGAGTGCAAAGGCAGTTGTCAGGGACTGTGCTGAGGAGGACTGCATGGAGGAGGAATTGTGGGAGCCTCCCCCCCCCTTGCTCCTGCTCCTGCTCCAGATCCTGAATCTTCCCAGGAGCAGGAGGACAGTATAGATTTGGAACAGTGGTTTGAAGAGGGACATAGTTCAGAAGGTAGAAGCTGGGAAATACTGGATGGGGAACAGCTAGCAGAAGAAACAGTGGGAGAGAGAGGGTTAACAGAGTCACAGTCTCTGGAAAGCGTTCCTCTGCTCTCCCCAAGGTCAAGAAGAGCTCAGAAAGTGGCAGAGCAGAAAGCACACAAAACACAGAGGGAACAAGCTCAGATTACAAGTTGTAGAAGTGATGTAGCTCAATAGGGACGGAAGGGGTGGGATCCTTAATTGGGAGCACCGCCATTCTAGGAGATGGGTTCTTTGTTCTCTCACTGTAATTATTAAAGTTTCTAACTGGTAAGAAGACTCCTTTCCCTTTGTTCTGCTTATCTACTGTCATGGGGGGAGGAAGCTGATTCCCTGAAGCCTGACAGCAGTTGGTCAAAGGAACCCACTGGAACCTTTAATGTGAGCCCGTAAGTGCAGGAAGAGAGCCTGCTTGGCTCAGATAGAAGGTCTAGCTAGTCTGTCTTCCACCTTCCTACAGTGACCAATCAGGAGTGGTTAATGTGCACAATAACAAAGAGGGAATTGTGCACATTTCCCAGTCAGTATGCCTAATCCCCAGCAAGCTTTGAGGACTGTGCATCTCTTGGCCGAATTCTGTACACTCCCCAGCTATTATGCATGATCCCCAACAGGTCTTGAGAAATGTGCATATTATTTATTTATTTATTTATTTATTACCACCCCTTTGTGTTTTATTTTATTATTTATTTATTTTTGCCACCCTTATTTCTATACCAGCCTTCAGCCAAAGACCACAGGGAAGTTCACAAATTAAAAATACAGTTATGTGCATTCTGCAGGCAATGTGCACATTCTCCACTCGGTATGCAGAGTCTCCAACAAATATGCTTTCCCCCTATTTCTTAACCACAACTTAACATTTCCAAATCGGATGGAGGCTGCTTTGAGCGGAAAATGCATCAAACAGCAGTAATTCTCAGGATACCTATAGATTGTGGCAAATTCCATTTCACCCATGCCACAATAGAAAGTATTTCAGAGGAGTTCTGGTTTGTTTGCAACATTGCCACAAACTGGGGGGGAGGGGGAAGCCTTCAGCAAAAGAACAGGGTCTCCCAATTGTTCTGTTTCCCCTCCCTGTGTCCAGGCCGTCTCAACTCTACACTGCTGTTGCTTTCTTCTGATGACGGACCTGTGATCTAGTTTGGAGATACTAGAATCAAATAAAATAATAATAATAATAATAATAATAATAATAATAATAATAATAATAATAATTTATTATTTATACCCCGCCCATCTGGCTGGGCCTCCCCAGCCACTCTGGGCGGCTTCCATAGAAACCAAAAATACAGTAAAATATCACACGTTAAAAACTTCCCTGAACAGGGCTGCCTTAAGATGTCTTCTGAATGTCAGGTAGTTGTTTATCGCTTTGACATCTGCTGGAAGGGCATTCCAGAGGGCGGGCGCCACTACCGAGAAGGCCCTCTACCTGGTTCCCTGTAGCTTTGCTTCTCGCAATGAGGGAACCGCCAGAAGGCCCTCGGCGCTGGACCTCCGTGTCCGGGCAGAACGATGGGGGTGGAGACGCTCCTTCAGGTATACTGGACCGAGGCCGTTTAGGGCTTTAAAGGTCAGCACCAACACTTTGAATTGTGCTCGGAAACGTACTGGGAGCCAATGTAGGTCTTTGAAGACCGGTGTTATATGGTCTCGGCGGCCGCCCCCAGTCACCAGTCTAGCTGCCGCATTCTGGATTAGTTGTAGTTTCCGAGTCACCTTCAAAGGTAGCCCCACGTAGAGTGCATTGCAGTAGTCCAAGCGGGAGATAACCAGAGCATGCACCACTCTGGCGAGACAGTCCGCAGGCAGATAGGGTCTCAGCCTACGTACCAGATGGAGCTGGTAAACAGCTGCCCTGGACACAGATTTGACCTGTGCCTCCATGGACAGCTGTGAGTCCAAAATGACTCCCAGGCTGCGCACCTGGTCCTTCAGGGGCACAGTTACCCCATTCAGGACCAGGGAATCCTCCACACCTGCCCGCCTCCTGTCCCCCAAAAACAGTACTTCTGTCTTGTCAGGATTTAACCTCAATCTGTTAGCCGCCATCCATCTTCCAACCGCCTCCAGACACTCACACATCCTCAACCTGCCGCCCTTCTCACTTGGCTCATCTTTGTGGCTGACCTTGTCCCCTCTCTCCCCAAAAGCTGACACATTATGCCTGGGAGAAAGCTCTCCAAAACAGACTAGGCCTCAGTGCTATTTTCCTAAAAATTGAGGTGCCAGAACTCACCATGAATGCCTCCCTTGTTCTCTTATAACGGCAATGGCGCCTGAGAGGTGCCGGAACTGAGTTCCAGTGAGTTCCGGCTGGGGGGGAAAAAAGCCCTCACAGGTCTTATTTAGTTTTTATTATTACATTTTTATCCTCTAAGGAATATGGCTCCCTACAAAAATCCTGCAAGACAGGTTGGGCTGAGAGCTGGTGACTGACCCAAGATCACCCAGTGAGCTCCATGGCCAAATGTGTGTTTATTTTAATGTGTTATACATTTGATGTTAGCCGCTCTGAGCCTGGTTTTGGCTGGGGAGGGCGGGTATAAATAAAAATTATAATTATTATTATTTATAAGGTATGCCTTTTACAGTGGTACCTCGGGTTACAGACTCTTCAGGTTACAGACTCCACTAACCCATAAATAGTACCTCGGGTTAAGAACTTTACCTCAGGATGAGAACAGAAATCGTGCGGCAGCGGGAGGCCCCATTAGCTAAAGTGGTACCTCAGGTTAAGAACAGTTTCAGGTTAAGAACAGACCTCCAGAACGGATTAAGTTCTTAACCCAAGGTACCACTGTATGCTCTAAAAGCAGCAAACTAAATGTTAGTTTGATAAGGAGGTAAGTATTGCCTGTATTTCAATCTTTCCCAAAGGTTTCCAGTGTGTGTGTGTGTGTGTGTGTGTGTGTGTGTGTGTGTGTGTGAAGTAAATGGTGATAAACATCCCCCCCGGGCCATTTCTGAACATGTTACATCTATAGAATTGATTCTCACAAACATGAAAACCACGCTGTTCTGCCTTGGTTAGACCCCGCCTGGAGTACTGTGCGCAGTTCTGAGCATCACAATTTAAGAAGCGTATTGACAAGCTGGAATATATGCAGAGGGGGGTTACCAGGATGATCAAGGGTTTGGAAACCAAGCCTTGTGGGGAGCGGTTGAGGGAATTGGGTATGTTTAGCCAAGTAAAGAGGAGACGGAGAAGAGCAATATGAAAGCCACCTTCAAATATCTAAAGGGCTGTCACATGGAAGATGGAGCAAGATGGTTTTCTCCTGCTCCAGAAGCCAGGACCCAAGCCAATGGCTTTGTTACAAGAAAGGAGATTCTGACTAAACATCAGGAAGAAGGTTCTGGTGGCAAGAGCTGTTCAGCTGTAGAATGGACTACCTCAGGTGGTGGTGGGCTCTTCTTCATTGCAGGCTTTAAAACAGAGGTTGGAAGGTTGTCTGCCATGGATGCTCCAACTGAGATTCCTGCATTTCAGGAGGTTGGGCTAGATGACCCTCAGTATCCCTTCCAACTCTACGATTCCATGTTTCTCAATGTTCCTGTACTATGTTCCTCGGAATCTCGGGTAAGCTGGACTGCGGAAGACCCTGCTTTTCACGAGGTCTTGGAGAGTTGCTTTGAGAAGAACTCA
Source organism: Podarcis filfolensis (assembly GCF_964270895.1). Taxonomy (NCBI): domain Eukaryota; kingdom Metazoa; phylum Chordata; class Lepidosauria; order Squamata; family Lacertidae; genus Podarcis; species Podarcis filfolensis. The sequence goes on along the minus strand of NC_139620.1, from coordinate 13,074,909 downwards.
GAGATGGAGAGTTACTCCATATTAGCCTTGGAATAAAAGAATCCACTGACCAGCAGCCAAGCAGAAGGTCCCAGGTTCAACCCCCAACATCTCTAGGTGTCAGGCGGCAGAGGAACCAACCCCCACAGCAGGTTGCCAGGAATGGACAAGACAAGGAAAAGTCCTTACCATCTGCTTTTTATTCAATATTCACAGACAGAGGCTTGAGAATGCAGCCTGTTGGAATAATGGCGTTGTCCTGAGTGAGTGTCCACCCCCTTCATCTCTCCCACTCCCTCATGCGTCATCACCATGGGTGCCCTCTGCCTCTGAGCTCTTTGCTCTCCTACTTTCATTGCTCTCCGGGTTCTGGGGGAGGGGGGTCTGGAATGCTTTCTAAAGACACTGAGTGCATCATCTGTCACTCTTCTTCTTCTTCTTCTTCTTCTTCTTCTTCTTCTTCTTCTTCTTCTTCTTCCTCTTCCTCTTCCTCTTCCTCTTCCTCTTCCTCTTCCTCCTCCTCTCCCATTATTTCCCAGCTTTCCCCCTCATCTGCCTCTGAGCTGTGACCTCCCTCAAACCTCTGCTGTAATTCTGAACTGTCTTCCTCTTTGGAAGGGTCAGGCTGGAGAAGCGGTCTCCACCATTCCTCCTCTAACCAGTCCCTGACACTAGGTAGGGCTGATAAAGACCCCTGCCTGAAACCCTGGACAGCCACTATCCTTCAGTGTGAATCAGGGGCGTGTACCCTTTTTTGCACCCATGTGGGCAGGTAGTTGGAGACAGCACAGGTGTTGAGCGTAGATGATGCCACACATAGGCAGACACAATCGGTTGGCCGCTATGACTAGAGGGAGCGTTTGGCCTGATCCAGCTGGACTCAGTTCCTGTCCACTGTCCATTCTGGGTGGGGCTGATGGGAGTCTTCATCTTTACAACCTCTTTTTTTTTGGCCTTGTTCCTTCTAAGACAGGCATGTCCAAAGTCTGTTTTGGGGGCCTAATCCAGCCCACTGTTTGGTTTAATCCGGCCCCTGTGGCATCTTATTTCCTGGGGTAAAATCTTATAAAAAAAACCTCAACAACTTCAACCCTCATGGCCCTTCACTTCATCAAATCTGGCCCTCTTTGAAAAAAGTTTGGACTAAGCAAAAGTACACACTCAGGATCACTTAATGCAGATTAGCTCTGCCTCCACTGCTCAGAGAGCCTTAGCATGGCCTTCCACATTTTAGACACATCAGGGCATCCGGAATCCTAGCACAGTGGTACCTTGGCTTACAAACTTAATCCGTTCCGGAAGTCCATTCTTAAACCGAAACCATTCTTAAACCGAGATGCGCTTTTCCTAATGAGGCCACCTGCTGCCGGTGCCCTTCCACCGTTTGGTTTCTGTTCTTAGACCGAGGTAAAGTTTGCAAACCAGGACACTATTTCCGGTTTTGCGGCGTTTGTAAACCGAATCGTACTTAAACAGGACTGTTCTTAAACCGAGGTACCACTGCAAATAAATGCCCGCCCTGCAAGTCTGGAGACGTCAGCCTATCTCCATCTCGGTATATGTTCCTCAGCGCTCATCCCAGCCAGCAGAGGGCAGTCTGAATCCAAGAATGCCGACATCCGGGAAGAGCATTTCCCTCTGCCCCCGGTTTTGATAAGTGCATTTAATTTGATGTGTATTTAAGTCCCAATGAACAATAGTTAATGAAAGCATGTAAGGAGCAAAGGGTACAGGATGTTTTAGAGCTTGCATTCCGGTTAGAGAGCGTGCGGCGGGATTAATATGCAGCCTTGTAAAATGTTCTGTAGATGGGCAAATCAATCCTTGGTTTAGGAGGACAGCCGTTGTGTATGTGTGCGTGTTTAAAAGGTGATGTGCTGAGAGCTCTGATCAAATAATGGTTCACTAAGTGCACTGTTGTGCCAGGGGAGAAGCCACATGGGGCGAGAGGGTACTTGGGACCGGGAGGGGGGAGGGGGAGAGTGTTGGTCCCGAGGAAAGGATCCACACTTCCTATTGCTTTCTGTACATTAGAACTGCGGCACAAGTTTGAAAATTTGGAAGGTTGGCCCGAAGACTGTGCCACGGGATGGACGGCTGAGCGACTGGGTGTGTGGGATCAGGCTTGCATTGGAAGCAAGCACCACCCTCCCCGTGTAAATTGCACAAGAGTAAAATAAAGAGTGTGTTGTCAGATGATCAGAAGAGCTCAGTGGCTGGTTGAGGGCAGAGGCTCACCTAATAGAGCATCTTGTTCCCAAAGTGAACAACAGGGATCCCAACTTTAATAAAATATGGCGGCAGGGATGGACGGACACACAGGTATGGACCATCCCACACAATTGATCACAAGACGTGGCACATGAACACCATTTGAATGGCAAAGCTCATCAACATTGGGGGGGGGGGTCTCCCTGAAATATTTTAGGGGAGGGTGGAAGAGATCTTTGCCCCTGTGGTGGTCTGGCCAACCAGATGCCTCAGTGGGAAAACCACAAGCAGGAACTAGACACAGCAGCAGCTCTCCTCGATTGTGATTCCCAGCTAGCAGTCATTCATAGCCGCATCCTCCATGGGTTTGCCACGTCCTCTTTTAAAGCTATCCAAGCCGGTAACCATCGCTATGTCCTGTGGCAGAGAATTCTGCTTTCCTTTTGCTTGTGCAGAATCTTTGGATGGCTCTGACTTCTACTATTAAACACCACAGAAGCGTCTCGGAATAAAACAGGACATCTCATTTTCTCGAGTGAGAACTCGGCAGTTATTTTGGGTGCTGGGATCTGGCGTGATTCTGCGCCAAGATCTTGTCCCCAAAAGTGCTTCCCCCCAAGAAACCACTTTTAGGGGGCCACAATGTTGCATGCCCCCCAAAAGCGCTCCATGATCTCATGTGGGTCACACGACTCACACAGAGTACAGGCCGGAAGATCTGGGTCCTGGTTTTGGGACTCGAGATGTCGGAGGGCAGAGCTTTCTTTCTGGGGTAACGCAGGGGTATGCATACTCCTAAACATTTTGTGAATCTAACGGGAGAAGAAACTAATTTTTTTAAAATTTATTTTAGTTTCTTCTCTAGCATGGTGAATCATCAGTTCCATTGCTACCCCCAATGGCGGCCTCATTTCCTGTCACAGTGTTTTCTGAGTCTCAGGCAGAAGTGAGTGTTTAATGTGTGAAGTAGGAGTTGGAATCTAGCACGGTGATTGGTCAGTTTCATTGTTACCGCCTCCGACGGCAGCTTTATTTCCATTCCCAGTGTTTCCTGAGTCTCAGACAGAAGTGAGTGTTTAATGTGTGAAGCAGTGTGGAATGTGGATGTGTGGTGTTTTACTGATGAAAGTTTCACCTCATTGAGGGGCAGTATTTCAATATGAGTAGGAAAATTACTATTTTTCATCATCATAAGGTAATGCAAGTTCTTTGTACTTTTGTCTATTTACTGTATTTATTTTTCCTGATTTGAACTATAAAATGGTGGTTTTCTTTAGTCAAAATGAGAGTACCCCTAAACATTTTTTAAAGAAAGAAAGCCCTGCTGGAAGGTGTGGTATTACGAGAGTGGCAGAGAAAAACTTCCATAAATTGAGTTTGTTGTTGCTGTAGAGAGGCTGTAAATTGAACTGGGGACAAGTGCTCCAACGCTGCACTGATGTGTCTCAACTCGACTCTGTGAGGCAGTTCCAGTCCAAGCATCACAACAAATTTGGGTGAGCATCTTCTGTCCCAAGGCCTGGGAGCAGGAAGAGAGTCTGCCTGCCTTGCAGTCCTACTGCCAGCCTTAATGGAGCGAGCAATTCTGCTACCCGCTAGTAAACAGAAATAGGCCCCAGGGTGCCCTCCTATCGTGCCTTGAGTCAAATGGCCCGTTGGCAGGTGGGAGGGGGGAGAGTCACATTTCAGCCGGAATCTCTCCAGCAAAACATACTGCATCTTCATGGGGGAGGCGGGAGGAGAAGGAGGGAAGAAGGATCCATTTTTTGCTGCTTCCATGCAGCCTCTCTCTGCCCACAGCGCTGGCACCGATCCCCAGAGATGGAAGAAGAATGATGGTCCCGAGAGGCATTCTGGGAGAGACGCCAGGAGAGAAGGAAGCCAGGGCTTTAATCTCATGCCGAAGAAGAGGCAATCTGTGTCTTAAGATGAGATGGTCCAATGTGGTGTGAGGCAAATATATATTCTCAGGTAGAATGGTCACAGAGTTTCTCTCCCAGGTGGTGGTGGTGGTGGTGGGGGAGGAAACGCCCTCCCATCAGATGTCAAGGAGATAAACAACTACCTGACATTTAGAAAACACCTGAAGGAAACCCTGTTTAGGGAAGTTTTTAATGTGTGGCATTTTAATGTATTTTTAATCTTTGTTGAAAGCTGCCCAGAGTGGCTGTGGAAACCCAGCTGGATGGGCTGGGTATAAATAAATAAATAAATAAATAAATAAATAAATAATAATAATAATAATAAATATTATTAAATGGCAGGTTTCTTACCCAAAGTCACTTCCCTCATCTCTCCCTCATTTGCCTATTATTTGGCAGGTTGAATTCACTCTAGAGCATCGGTCTTCAACTGATGGGCCAGCACTGGAGCTGAGCGATATATTGGCACATTGTCTGAAAACAGTATGGTGCTAGCCCAGAGATGGATGGAAGGAATGACCCCGACTAAAGAAGAATGGTAAACCAAGTTGACGGACTATGCCGAAATGGCAAAATTAACCAGGAAGCTCAGAAATCAAGAAGACAAGAACTTAAAAAAAAAAAAAAACCATGGGAAAAGTTTATGGTTTATTTATGAGACCATTGTATTAGCAGGATTTTAATCGCACTTGCAAAAGTAATGGAAAGTTTGGAAGGAAAAAAATTTGGACAAGAATTGATATGCAGTTTGTAAATATTATTATTTGGACCCATGGAAGGGATGCGGTGAGGGAGGGGGGGGTCAGGAGATTCAGAGCAATCTTGATATTTGGATTTTGATTTTTTTTTTTTAAATGTACGTTTATTTCTTTATTTTTAAAAATCAAATAAATAAATAATTGAAAATAAATGAAAACAGTATGGTGCTCAGATCGTGATACTGGTTCCAGACATTTTGAGCTGGCAATACATCGCGGCAGCTCAAATTGCCTGCGGATGGCAAAGGGCAGGCAGGCAGGCAGGCAAACAGACAGAGTCTGAGAAAGGTTCTGGGTGAGGGGCTTCTGGGGCTCCATCTCCTTCCTTGTGTGCGCCTTTGAGGAAGCCCCTCCCCCTCTGGCTCACACAAGCTGAAGCGGTATGGGGGCTCACTCAGCTGAGGGGGGGGAGGCTTCGTGCTGAGGAATTTTAACGAAGTGGGAGCTTGGGTTTGGTGATGTATCTCGGTTGCTCCTCCCTCCCCTAAGGTGGGGAGGGAGAAGCAGCCAAGATACATTCCAGATATTGTGATATATCAGTATATCATGGTATTTAGCTGCAGATATATCGCGATATTGAAAACCAGATATCGTCCAGGACAACTAGTAGGCCACAGCCTGATCCAAGGTGGGTCCACGTGGCTTGAAAAGGTTGGGTCTGCTAGACCCAAATTGAGTCACACAACTTGAAAACTACATGGCATAGGAAATTTTTATTCACACCAGTGACTTGGGACATGTGAGATAGCCCAGTACAGCGATTTTAATCAAAATCTGAGATGTAGTAGTTTTGTTTTTTTTAACAATAACAGTGGTTACCCAGACCTTGTTGCTGGTTGCAAAGTGGTCCTCATAACATTTAAAGTTTCAGGGATCCCAAAATGTAGGTCTGTCAATGGCTGAAAGGGTGTCTGAATAACACACTTGCGGTATATGGCATATGCTTCATTACCCCTCCACAATGTGGCCTCACTTCAATTTTCAGAGGCGGAATAGCCCATTTTTGCAGAATTCACGTCGCAGAATCCACCATTTCTGGAAGCAGAATTGGGATTGCCTGACTGCAGAACTTTATTTATTCAGCAAGCTTGGCTACTAGGAAATTCTAAGGAAGTCCGCCACCCTCCAGGCTTTGTTGCAGAGGCAGAAGCAGATACAAAATGATCTGTAGATTAAAGCTCTGTTGATTGTAGTTGGACACCCTCCCCTCCTGAATTTATTGCCTGCCTCATTGGGCAGCCCTTCGGTGACGGATGACCATCCCTAGAACTAAGAAGGGGCACAGAACGCAGTGCAGGACCCCCAGCCCCTCGGATAGCCCCAGGAAGTAGCTGAGATGCTCTTGCAAGCTGCAAGTATGGGTGAGCAAGTTCATCTGCAGCAGCTTGTCCAGGATCAGGGCCACTCCATACGGCGCCCAGAGAAGGTAGAAGAGCCAAGTGATGACCGCGGGCGGGTGCCACCCAGCCCTCTCCCACTTCAGCGCCACCTTGGCCAGAGCGACCCCCGCTGGGAGGATGTAGAAAACAGCTATCCAGAAGATGATGTGAGTGAGAGACCACCAGAGCAGCTCAGGTGCCTGTCTCAGGGCACATATTGCTTCCCCGTCTTTCCCCGTGCCGTGGATCACGGCTACGGGGATTGCAAGCAGGAAGCCTGTGACCCAGAGAACGAGAGGCAAGAGGCAGCCAGGAAGGGTGGCCTTGGGCGTTGGACACACACAGGCAGCCACCAAGAGCCCTTGGGCAAACTGGCACCCATACTTCATGGCCTGTGCCGCCTGGCAGAGCCCGTTCCCAAAGGTCCAGCCCCAGCTGATCCCCGCTGCGAAAAACGGCAAGATGGTGGCAAAGAGGGCAGTTGACAGCGTTGTGAGAATGAGCCCGGTTTGCTCCCAGAGCCGGAAGCACATGACCAAGGCGATGGCCAGGGCGAGACTGCCGAGGATGCCCAAAGTGCCGGCTACCACCAGGAACGTCGGGATGACGCCGCCGACCGAGGAGCAAAATGTGCTGTAACACGGCTCAGGGAAAGCGCTGTCAGCGAGCGTGGTGTCTTCGTAGGGATAATACTCGGTCCAGGTGGCCAACAGGTCTGCAAAGTCTGCAGATTCCAGGACATGGCTTGGGCTCCTGTCCTGAAAAAAGGGCGAGACACAACACAGAGGTTTAGAGAGCACCCTTAAAAAAATTAAAAATAATCAGAACTATTTCAACCAAACGCAAATGCATGGATGATGTCACCAGAAGCAGTTGCACGGGGAAGGTCTGTAGCTGGCTCAGGGGTGGAGCATCTGCTTTGCATATGGAAGGGCCCAAGCTCAATCCTTAATGGTGTCTTTAGGCAGGGGGAGATGCCTACCAGAAGCCCCAGGGAGCTGCTGCCAGTTAGGGTTGGCAATACTGGACCTGGACCTGGACTGGCTTGACTCAGTGTAAGACAGCTTCCTATGTTCCTTTGCTGCCTCTCCTGAGAGCCAGGCTGGATCTACACTCACCTTTACGACCTGGTTAGAACAAAATTGGAAATATCGTTCTAAAATGTTAAGACAGGGAAAGTCCTTTTTGGTTTCTCTTTTGCTTCCTTTCCAAACCATCTACCTGGTTTCTGGTTGCTCCGCAGCGACCTCTGGTGTCACATTTTAATAACGCATTATGAACGTTAAAAATAATGCATTGCAAATGTTAAAAACCATGAGTGTAGATTTGCCTCCAGTGTGGTGTGGTGGTTAGAGTGTTGGACTAGGGCCTAGAAGACCAGGGTTCAAACCCCTACTTGGCCATGAAGCTCCCTGGGTGACCTTGGGCCAGTCACTGCCTTTCCGCCTAACCTACCTCACAGGGCTATTTTATTTTATTTTATTTATTCTATTCTATTCTATTTGTATACCACCTTTCATCTATAGATCTCTGGGCAGTTCACAACATAAAAATACAAGATAAAAAAACCACAAAATACATAATAAAATTAAGGACAACAACAAACCAATAACCTCCTCCCATCCCACAAGGTCTTGACATGTCAATCAGCCAAAGGCCTGTTTGAAGAGGAACATTTTTGCCTGGTGCCTAAAGGTGTATAATGAAGGTGCCTGGCGAACCTCCTGGGGAGAGAATTCCACAGCTGAGGAGCCACTGCAGAAAAGGCCCTGTTCTCGTGTTGCCACCCTCCAGACCTCTTGTGAAGGGGGCACACGAAGAAGGGCCTCAGAGGATGATTGCAGAGTCTGGGTTGGTTCATATGGAGAGAGGTAGGGATTAAAGGAGATGGGGGGCGGACAGGACAAACCATGTATGGCACCTTGAGCTTCTTGCAGAAATAAGATGGGATAGAATTGCAACCAACCAACCAACAAAATCTTAGTGGTGGCTGGTGCCCATTGGCAGGGTGGGAGGCAGGGTGTCAAAAATTAGGTGGAGGTAGAGCAGAGCCAATGGGAGGCAGAGCCATTTCAATTCCATTCCCTTCTTCCTCCATCTTCCTGCCGTGTTCTAGAAAGGCATCACTGAGTCTAAGGAGGAGGAAGCTGGCCAGAAGAGCCTGGTTGGAAAAAAAAGGAAGCAGGCAGGTGGCGGCTGGCCAAGGGAAAACCATGGTTGGTCCCATTTGAACCAGCCCCCACTGCCTGGTCTGCTGCCTGAGCCAAGTGGCTTCCTTTGGCTTTTGGAAAGAATGGCCTTGGGAGCCACCTTGCTGAAGCAAAGCAGTTCTGGACCTGGTCCCTGCTGGCCTTGGGGAACAACTCAGGGATGCCGTCTTGAGGTCCGCCAAATGAAGTTTGTTTCCTCCTGCAGACCCATACTTCGAACGCTTCCCTGTTTCTCCAGACTTAAGATAACATAAACATTCGAGGTCAATTTCTGTCTGGAGGATCAGGGAGGGAGAGCCATAAACCACCCTCAGCTGGATTTATTGGCTGTTGATGGGAAGCTTGGCATTCATTTTTTGCTTGTCATATTCACCCAAAGTAATTGCATTTGAGAAGGGACGCCTGCTACCTGGGCTTGAAAGGAAGGGCCACAATTTTCTCTGCTCGTAGCTTTTGACTTAACTTCTCTTTGTTTCCATTCCGAGAAGGATGGGCTTTGCAGCTGAGACCACGTCTTATATCTGTCGGGCCCTGACTAACTGTAGGCTTGTGCAGTGATGTATGGTGCCCCATTGCGACCCGTGGGGCGGAAGGCAGGGAGCCCAACAGGAAGTGGAGCCAGAGCATAGCTGTCAACTTTCAGATTTGAAAATAAGGGATCAGCAGCCTCACCTGTCCCGGGGACAGTCTACGGGATATCTAACAATCCGGAATAGTAGCGGGAAGCAGCAGGAAATGGTGCTGGAATAAGGGAATTTCCCGCAAAAAAAGGGAAGATTGACAGCTATGAGCCAGAGCTACTGATAGGTGGAGCCAGAACCAATGGCAGGCAGAGGCAAATAATTCTAGTTATTATCCCCCTCTTCCTCCTCCCTGCTGAGTTCTACAAAGGCGTACCCTCCAATACTTTGGAGCCTAAATCTGGGACTCCATCATCATGGCAGCCATTTTGGTTGCCGTGACCTGGTGTGATTTTTTGCCGTGTCCCCTACCCAAAGCACCTTTTCAGGCATGGCACCCCAAAACATGTGCTTTGGGGGCACCACACGAAATTGCAGCCCTGAAAAAGACGCTTTTTCATGGGGTAGGGTGGGGTGGGGTTACCGCCATAAAATCGCATGAGATCACAACAACCAAAATGGCCACCATTCTCTTGTGATAGAAAATGGGATGTACCCTTTTCTCCTCAGTATACTTGCAGGATATGCAAAAGGCAATACTGAGACTAAGGAGGGGGAGGACATTGGCAGGCCGGAGTGCTCCTTCTTCTGGTGTCAAATAAAGGTCTGGGACCTTCGAGTATAGGGCGGTATAGAAATTAAATAATAATAAAAATTAAGATATGAGTTAGCTGTTTGCATCCCTTACACAAACTAAGCCTTTGAAAGACTGATCTGGCATTCTTGGATATAGGGAAGAATCTTGTGGGGAAAGGTGTAGGAAAATAGTTGTGTGCACACGCACGCGCACGCACGCACGCATGCACGCACGTACACACATGTGGCTTGAAGATCTCAAGGAGCAGTAGATCTATTTGGTCCAAAAAGTCATCACTGAAGGACACACTCGGCTAGCATGTAAATGAGCCTCCCTCCTTCATATTTGCTTTGATAACTTTATGCCTCTCCTGTCAGGCTGCGGCTCTGAATTAATGGAAATTTATTTCCCACCTTAGCCTTTTCTTAAACAAGCAAATTGCCTGGGAGTTCTGTTTGTTGCATACTAGGTGGCCTGGGGAAAGAGGGGAGCAAAGTTTTGGAGACTGACTCAACTTGCAGAAGGGGGGGGGTGAACCCTGGATCAGAGGACCAGGAGGAACAAAGATGGGTGAGCCACATTTCCACACCAGTTTGCAGGTTTTGTTTTGTTTAAGTCCCCGTGGAAATCATCAGCATCTAAGTGCAAACTTCTCTGGATGTGCACATTTCTGTATGCAATCTTGCCTAACATACATGTTTGCAAAGCAATTCTCCTTAATGCAATGCATTATTTTCACCAATAGGCTGCCTATTGAACACTATGCAGTTTCTTTCCCCCTTTTTTTGGCCAGTGAACTACATTGCAAAATTCAGGCAAGCACAAATTTTAAGGGATGGCTGTGTTTCAGTTCTCAGATTGTTTTGGAAACTCCAGATTAGGAGAAGCCTGCCTTTTGGAGGCAAACGGAATCCATTTTCATCTCTAGCGAGTAGCAGGAAATATTATATGTGGGCGAAGCAGTCTGTCAGCTGACTAACCTTTGACAAAATGGATGCTTTAGTTGAGATTCCTCGGTTGGACCAGATGACCCTCAGGATTCCTCCCAACTCTACCATTCTATGAAAACGGAAACTTGAGTTTTGGCAATGATGTCAGTGCAACAGGCCTGATAGATAGCCTGAAAGCTTCTGTCAGGCCTGTGACTTTGCATCAGACTCTAAAAGACCCTGCACAATCCCTGGGCCTCAGATGGACCCATTTCACTACACCAAGGAACTTTCCTAAACGGCCCCAGTGTAACTTAAGTCCACCTGTGTAAATCACCAAAAAAGAGAAAACACCAGTTTATCCCTTTAGGACTGATAGAACAGAAGGCAGGAAGCCCGACAGAAGGTGGAACCAGGGTAAATGGCAGACAAATCTAGGGGTGGCCTGTCCCATTTCGCTGCCTGAGGTGAGGTGGAGAGAGGCTGCACTCTGTGCCAAAGCCTTGCTCGCTGTGGTTGTGTGGCGGCGGCTGGTGGTGAGATCTCACCAGAAGCTGGAGCATAGGATTCTACCACCCAAGATGGCTGCTTCAGTCCACCTCATGGGCTGCCCAGCCCTCAGCAGAACCAACTCATTTCCGTTTGGTCCCCATTCTCTTCCCTGCTCATTTGTACAAAGGCAAGACTGAGACCAGGGAAGAGGAGGAAGCTGACAGGATTGGGATGGGTATTCCCTGGGTTGGCCCAGATCCGGTATTTTCCAGTTCTAAGCTAAATTGCTGCCCCCATCTTCTGGCAAGTGAATTCCTTGTGTTATGCGTTTGGACGCCGACAAGACACACAGAGGAGGAAAGGCCTCCTCTAATCACAGAATCCACACCAGACTCTCCAGGAACAAAACAAATTATTTCTGTTTTGACGGTAATTAACAGTCGAGAACAATGGCCTGGCAGGACCAGTCTCCCCTGTGACTCCACAATGCAAACAAACTCAGATATTGGCCTAGGAAGGCTGCCAATTTTGCCCTGTCTGGACTTGCATTCTCATGAAAACACTTTCCATTGGGGGGTGGGAGAGAGAGAGACGTCCAGCACATGCCAGTTGCATTAACGCAGGAACTGGGTTCATCGTTTCAGAGGCTGTTGCCACCTTTATCTTCTTTTAAGCGTTTAGACTCTTTCTTTTGATCGTACTAACACCCTTTGTGCAACCCAAGGGCAGTTTGCAACAGGCAAATGGGGGGGGGGGGAATAAATAAAATAAAAACAGCAGAATCCTTTAAAACAGGCATCTCCAATCTGTGGCCCTCTAGGTTTTCGGCCTACAACTCCCATGATCCCTAACAGGACATGTGGTCAAGGATGTTGGGAATTGTAGTCCAAAACATATGGAGGGCTGAAGGTTGGGGTGTCTGCTTTAAAACATACATAGCAACAAGTCACCAAACAACGGTGGTTATTACTGCTACTAGAGGCAGCGGTTGGGTCTCTTTTCCTCGAAACACCCTGCTGGAAAAGGTTTGTCCTAATAGGCCACCTGAAAGTATAAAGAGATGAAGCCAGAGAAGGCGCTCCAAATAGGAGCCACCACTGAGAAGGCCCTTTCCCGGCCTCTGTGCCACACTCCTCAAACTGAGGAAGGACCATCAGGACCACCCATCTTCTGGCTTTAGAGCACAGGCAGCTCAATGCAGTGTGGAATAACATTTCCTTCTTTGGCTTAAAATGTCTAAGAAAGCACCTTGAATTGGGCCCAGAAAACAACCGGCAACCAGTTTAGTTGCTTTAAGAGATTTAGCAACACAGGGCAGGACAATTATTTGGAGTAACTTGAGCTATTGCCGGGGTGGGATTGCAGTGAATAAGAGACAGGAAGATGTTCCACCAGCTCAAGCGCGAGGAAAAGAGTCAGGGGATGTTTTTCAGGGTCTGGTAGTGCTCGGGGGCTCTATGCAATTAGGGGAGGGAAGTTTTGGCAGAGCGGATGGAGACAGCGATCAGCTATTTAAAAGCGTGTCCAAGAGGAGAGGAATAGTTCTGTTGATGTGTGAAGTGAAATGTAGTTATCTTTGGATAATGGAAAGGTATTTCTCTCCGTGTTCCCAAGTTCAGGGTCTGGCAGTTCTGTTATCATCCCTGGATGAAAGCACACCTTTCTTTTGCATTTCATAACAACTGGAATATAAACATGTGTTTCTTGCTTGCAAAGCACTGTGTATGAAACTTCTGTTTTAAAAACTGATCCACGTATCCATTTTTATTTTTAGAACGTTGCTTAAAAACAACAACGGAAGCAGAAGACGACAGTAGGTCAGTAATATTTGCACATCGCAAATACAATACAATACAATACAGTAATGGGCATTTGAATTTAGGAATTCCAAATTTTGTGAATTCTGATGTGGGCTGGCCTGATTTGCATCTCTTGGACAAATGTGTGGATCAGAATGAAATTACTTTTTGGATTTCATGCTTGTCTGGATTTTGTGATGCAGTTCTTGGTTCACCCAAACATAGCAGAATGCAGTACTGGGGCTGGAGAACAAAAAAATTGATGTCTCTCTGTATGTAATTTTACCCTTCCCAAGTCAACCCACAATATCAATAGAGCATCTGGGTCATATTTGGCCCCCCACAAAGCCTTGTACTGCTCTTCACTTTTCTGTCCCCTGTCTCTCTATGCTTCCCTATGCCTCCGAGTTTCTCTACTCTAGGTCCATGGGGCTTTCATGAAGTAGGCTGTCTTGAATGCTGCCTGTGGAGCACTGAAGAGTTCTGGATTTGTTTATTTATTTTACTAAAGCAGAGCAGTGGATAGTAGTTGTTTTAAGTTGAATACTTCATTTAACTTTTAAAAAACCAATATGCTGCTCTACTTGAAACCATCGCCATCATCATTGTAGAGCTCTTCAGCATCCTGCAGGCAGCATTCAAGACAGCTGCACCTTGAAAGCTGAGCTGGGCAATGGATTTTGGAGTTTTAGTTGACCTAAGAAAGTCACTGCCCTAACATGGATTATTGGGAAGGGTTACCATAGTTTTCCATGTATAACACAATGTTTTTTTTATTATAAAAAAATGTTAAAACTTGGGGGTCGTCTTATACATGGATAGTGCAGAGGGGGGACGGGCGATTGGTTGCAGCCGCGAGCAGGAGATTGTCAGCAGCGATTGGGCGGGTGATTGGTGGCTGCGACAAGGGCTGCTGTCGATTGGCTGCCGCTGCACCAATCGGGCGGGCGATTGGCGGCTTCGGTGATGCGTGTGATTGGCAGTGTTGGTCTGGCGGGTGAGCTATTTTTGGCAATCTGCTCAAAAGAGCTCAACAACTCTGGGCATGGGCAATCTCCATTTTCTTAATTTGGAGTCCCCCAAAATAGGGGCCATCTTATACATGGGAGCATGTTATACACAGAAAAATATGACAATCCCTTTTTAACCTCATCTACTTCAAGGCTCCTGAACCTATTTGCCAGCAATTTGGCAGGAGTAATCCACTGGGGAGTGGAGCTCCTGTACCTGCAAATTTTATCTGCTTATACCAAAAGAAAGAAAGCATAGATAGTTTTAGATCTGCCATAAGAACGAGTGAGGAACATAGAACTTATAAATTATATAGATATAATATTGTATTATATTCTATATTATATATTATATAGAGAGTGATTCGGAACTTAAATCACAGATCAAGGAGAAAACAGAGTGCCTCAGAAATAGATTGGGTTTCATTATTATTTAAAAACACAGATTCAAGGCAAATCTTAGGCCCTTGTACACCCCTAGTAAATACATATTTTGTAATACTCATTTTCATGCATTTTTTATAAAAAATCTAACAAATGCAGAAATGGAACAGGATTGACTTAATATATAAGACATGAAATTGACATGGAGCACATGGTAGGCTGCTGTTATTTTCCTCATATGACAGGTGTGGTGAGGGGGAGAACTGAGGTTTGACCAAGGCTACCTACTGGGTGCTTGGCAGAGACAAGATTCAAACTAAAACACTCCTAGATTAGGGATTCCCAAATAAACCAACAAGAGATTCATTCACAGAGTGGACTCCGCTACACAGGTCAATTACCGTATTTTTTGCACCATAACACTCACTTTTTTCCTCCTAGAAAGTAAGGGGAAATGTCTGTGCGTGTTATGGAGCGAATGCCTACGGATGGTGGGGGGATCTGCTGCAGTCGTGAGCAGAGGATCCATGGTTCCTTTTCCCTCCTCTGTGGCTCGCTTTGAAACAGCAAAGCGGGAGAAGAGCCGCTGAGTGGGGAGGAGAGAGGGACAGGGAGCCTGCTTGCTTTAAAGGAGCAAAGCGGGAGAGGAGAGGAGCCTTCTCCTCTTATACCCCTCTTCTGCATTATTAGCAGCATCCTTCTCCACACACCCCTCGCGTGCTCCTTGTCCCTTGAGCGCTTTTCCTTCCCTCCCCACCTAAAACATGGTTACAAAGCACAGATCCACATGGATCCTCAGGGTTTTTGCACTGCGTCACCCCAGATTCACCATCAGATCACATAGCGTGTCCATGGCTACAGCTTGCACCAAAAAAATCACGCACCCACTGTTGCCTGGGGCCGCAGTGGTGCAAAAATGTGGTTACAAAGCATGGATCCACAAGGATCCTCAGGATTTTTGCATTGGGCTACCCCAAACTCACCATCAGATCACAAGTCTGTGGCCACAGCATGAACCACAAAAATCATACATCCACTGTTTCGTTATAATATTTTTTTCTTGTTTTCCTCCTCTAAAAACTATGTGCGTGTTATGGTCGGGTGCGTGTTATAGAGCGAAAAATACGGGTATAACATTATAAATGTGTTATAAAAATGTGACACCAGATGGCGCTGTAGAGCAGCGATCCGAAGTCAATGGTAAATTGCACTGGGAGCTATATTTTTTCATAGCGGTTCTTTTCATAGCAGTTTTTAAAAAATATCTGTGTAGATCCAGCCTCAGTCTGTGAATTTGTGGTAGTAGATGGGAGATAGCACACCTATCAGATTAAATATTCATATTGATTTTTAATTGCATTTTCATTGCTTCTTCCATTTCTTGTACTTTATTGTGTTACAGTTTTAATCCACACTGAAATGCAAAACAAAAAATAGCTATAGTTAACTAAACCTTTACTTGGAGTAGACCCATTGGAAATTAATAGATCTACATTAGCCATAGTTATTCATTTCAGTGGGTCTACTCTGAGTAAACATTAGTTGACTATAGCCTAAAAGGAGCAATAAAATACTATTATAAATCACCCAGCACAGTCCATTACAATTGCTACAATGGGCAGATAAACCATTAAGTGGTCCTCTAAGACCCTCGGTAATTTTCAAGTGGTCGCGGGGAGGGGCGAGTTTGGAAACCCTTGCGCTAGATCATTCTCTTACAGTGCAAATTACACATGTCTTTTGAGATTAGTGGCTACAGGCTTGCAGCCTTAGCCTTTGTGCTTCTTTCTTTTTTTAAATAGTATGCTTTAGAAAGTGCTCAACCCTATTAAGTCAGAGCTGAACAAAGCAGAATGCATTTTTTTTCTCATTGCTAATACACAGTTTTCCTCTCTAAAGAGACTCTGGTGATCAGAGACTGGAGGTTTCCAGACAAACTGAAGGCCTGTTATTTCTAATTTGTAGAAATTAAGCGCTGATTTAGGTCTGCATACTGGTTGCTGAATGAAAATGGTTTCATTTATATTCCCCCCCAATCGCCTCAGCGTGTGAAGAGTGGCTATTTTATAAATATAATAATCTTCCTTCCTGCACCCTTGGGATCTCCTTCCTAGTGTGAACGAAGATGGAACAATTTTTCACTAGGTCTCCTGAGATTCAGATAAGATTGCAGGGTTGAATTGGAATGAGACGCCTAGCTGGTCTCATCCAACTCTTCCTCAACCAGACTTTGGTTAAATCTAGCCTAAGTCTGTCTTTCTTTCTTTCTTTCTTTCTTTCTTTCTTTCTTTCTTTCTTTCTTTCTTTCCTTCCTTCCTTCCTTCCTTTCTCTCTCTCTCTCTCTCTCTCTCTCTCTCTCTCTCTCTTTCTTTCTTTCCCTCCCTCCCTCCCTCCCTCCTTCCTTTCCCTCCCTTCCTTTCCCTCCCCCTCCCTCTCTCTGTCCTTCCTTCCTTACTTCCTTCCTTTCCCTCCCTCCCTCCCTCCCTCCTTTCTTTCTTTCTTTCTTTCTTTCTTTCTTTCTTTCTCTCTAAGAACATACAAATGCAAGATTTTCTTCCCCCGCCAGATGCAGATGAGAAGCCCTGAGTGCAACATCAGCTCTCCCCACTGCTGATTGTCAGAAACTGCCATTCAGAGACATATTGCCTTCGACACAGGACAGAGCGCATGGCCATCATGACGGGTTGATAGCTGAATACTCCATGGGTTTTATCTAACCCTTATCCACCCAAATTCATGGCTATTGCTGCCTCTTATGGGAGCAGATTTCATACTTGAACTATTCACTGTGTGAAGTCGTATTTTCTTTGGTCTGTCTTGGATAGCTCAGTTGGTTAGAACGTGGTGCTGATAACACCAAGGTTGCAGGTTTGAGCCCCATACGGGATAACTGCATATTCCGGCAATGCATGGGGTTGGACTAGATGGTCCAACATCTATGATACTATGTAATGTCTACAATTCTAGGAAGCTTCCAGCTTCCGAGGATGTTCCGGAATTCTCGTGTTGCGGAAAAGGAAGAAAACATCTTGTCTGTGCTCTCTTCCCACACCTCTTGTGTTCTCCCTACAGCTTGCCTCTTCTTCCATGCTAAAAAGCCCAATATGTTGTAACTTGCCTTCATCCAACCCCTTGATTATTTATCTTGCTCTTTTCTGAACCTTGCCCCCATCTCCACAGCATACTTTTCGACCTGTACAGAGTATTCCATGTGTGGCGTCACCATAGATTTGTACAAAGGCATTGTGATATTGGCAGCTTAATTTTCAATTTCTTTCCTAATGATCCCTTGCATGGAATTCGCCTTTTCCCCCACAGCTGCTGCACAGCCAACACCTTCATCAAGTACTGCGTCCAGTTCTGGACACCGCAGTTTAAGAAAATACTGACAAGCTGGAGTGCGTGCAGAGGAGGGCGGAAGGGTCTGGAAGCCAAGCCTTATGAGGAATGGTTGAGGGAGTTGGGTATATTTAGCCTGGAGAAGAGAAGACTGAGAGGTGGTACAATAGCCACCTTCAAAGAGCTAAAAGGCTGTCACATGGAAGATGGGGCAAGCTTGTTTTCTGCTGCTCCAGAGGGTAGGAACTGAATCAACAGATTCCAATTCCAAGAAAGTAGATTCTGACTAAACATTGGGAAGAACTTTCTGAGGGTAAGAGCTGTTCAACGGTGAAATGGACTCCCTCAAATGGTTAGGGTTTTTAAAGAGGAGGTTGGATGGCCATCTGCAAGGGCCCAGCTCTGAGGGCCTTCTGGTGGTTCCCTCACTGCGAGAAGTGAGGTTACAGGGAACTAGGCAGAGGGCCTTCTTGGTAGTGGCACCTGCCCTGTGGAATGCCCTTTCATCAGATGTCAAGGAAATAAACAACTTTTTGACTTTTAGAAGACACCTGAAGGCAGCCCTGTTTAGGGAAGTTTTTAATGTTTAATGTTTTATCATGTTTTAATATTCTGTTGGGAGTTGCCAAGAGTGGCTGGGGAAACCCAGCCAGATGGGCGGGGTATAAATAATAAATTATTTAATAACAATAACAATAACAATTTTTTATTGATCTGTGGTTCTTGCATTACAGAAAGTTGAACTAGATGACCCTTGTGAATTCTATGATTGTGAGCTGTCCGGTATGACTGCCAGTTCAGACCCCATGAGTGCATATGTAAAACTAGGGAGTGATTGACGGATCGACTGCTCAGCTGAAAGCAGAACATTTCCTTATGGGTGTTGTTAGGAACCCCTTGGTTCCCCCCACAGAGTGAAAATTCCAGGAGTGGTGCAACAATTGCTCCCTCTACCCAGGGAACTCTGCGTGCTGTAGTCCTGTGAGGGGAATGTGGGTGGGGTCTCCTCAGGACCCTCAGCACCCTTTACGAACTACAGTTCCCATGATTCTTTCTTCTTTAAATAGTATAACCGTGCTTACACTCTATACAGTGGTACCTCGGGTTAAGAACTTAATTCGTTCCGGAGTTCCGTTCTTAACCTGAAACTGTTCTTAACCTGAGGTACCACTTTAGCTAATGGGGCCTCCTCCTGCTGCCGCACTGCCACTGCACGATTTCTGTTCTCATCCTGAAGCAAAGTTCTTAACCCGAAGTAATATTTCTGGGTTAGCGGAGTCTGTAACCTGAAGCGTATGTAACCTGAAGTGTCTGTAACCCGAGGTACCACTGTAATAGAGATGAGGCTTCTGTCACATACTGGCAGATTCAGGTTGCCAAAGTTAAAGTGGATTTGGCTCTGAACAAATCTACTTTCTCCAAAGACCAGACTCCTTGCAATAAGGAAATTCACTGGGAAGGTGTGGCATAGTGATTGTGTGATGATACGACGTTGCATAACTTCCCCACAGGCAAATGCTCCGACGTCATCTAATCTCCCGGGCAAATAAATCAGGATGAATGCTCAATAAACAGGTCGCCAGGAAGCGCTCTTCCTCTTTCTTCCTTTGCACCCCCAATTCCTACTCCTTCCTTCCCTCTGATTTTATTCATTCGAAACATTGCAAACTCCCATCTTTTCATTTTTGAAAAGATTTCAAGCTGGCTTCCAAAGGATTTCAAAGGGTGGAATCGTTAAAAGACAGTACAATGGCTAAATTGCAAACTCAATAAAATCAGTGAAATACAGAGCACAGCATAAAGCAAGGAGGCACGTTGTAATAAAGACTCAAAAGCAGCCCTGGAGCAATTAGACCAGCAAGTGAGCCTGGCTCGTTCTAGACCAAAGATCAACACTATTCCTGTGTGCTGTTTTGCACAGCGACCAGTCAGGTGCCCCCCCCCAGGGAAGCCCACGAGCAACAGACAGAGCAGAAGGTCTCTGTTCAGTCCCCAGTGGCATCTCCAGGTAGGGCTGGGAGACGCTCTCTCTCTGAAACTCTGGAGAGCTGCTGCCAGTCAGTGCAGGCAGTACTGAGGTAAAGGTAAAGGGACCCCTGACCATTAGGTCCAGTCATGGCTGACTTTGGGGTTGCGGCGCTCATCTCGCTTTATTGGCCGAGGGAGCTGGCGTACAGCTTCCGGGTCATGTGGCCAGCATGACTAAGCCGTTTCTGGCGAACCAGAGCAGCGCACCGAAATGCCGTTTACCTTCCCGCCAGAGCGGTACCTATTTATCTACTTGCACTTTGACATGCTTTCGAACTGCTGGGGTTGGCAGGAACTGGGACCGAGCAACGGGAGCTCACCCCGTCATGGGGATTTGAACCGCCGACCTCCTGGTCGGCAAGTCCTAGGCTCTGTGGTTTAACCCACAGTGCCACCCGCGTCCCTATAGTACTGAGGTAGCTGGACCAATAGTCTGACTCCATGTAAGGCATCTCCCTATGTTCCTATGTTCCTATCTTGTATTTAGAAAACATTGATAGACTTATTCTCTGAGAATTTGTCTAGGAAATCTCCTTTCCCCCTATAGGCTGATGACTGCTATAGCTCTGTTGGTTAGACTAAGCCTGGTGCTGATAACAACAAGGTCACAGGTTCGATTCCCATAAGGGACAGCTAGATATTCCTGCGTCGCAGGGGGTTGGACTAGATGACCCTCAGAGTCCCTCCCAACTCTTATGATTCTATGGTTCTGAGTCTATGAATAGCATACCTTATAACAACAAATTTCACAAGCGGATTATGCAGTGTGTCAAAGACTTTCCAGGGGGTTGGGCTAGATGACCCTTGGGCTCCCTCCCAATGCTACAGTTCTGCGATCCTCGAGACGAAAACCCGAACCCTGCCAGAGCAGCCCAGCCATTGTACCCAAAGTGGCTTTACTTGCAAATTTAGCTGCAGAAATTAAGGAGGGTGTCGTCAAGAGCGATGCAGTTTGCTGCCTTGAACGATGTCGTATAAAAGGGTCATTTTCTATATTGATATTTCAGTGTTTATGGATTGATTGCTCAGCCTCTTTCTCTGGCTTTCTTGTTAGTTTATATAAATATTGTTATTTCCAGAGCAGGGGGTGGGGGTGGGGGCTCAGCAAGACGTTTTTCCTCCTTCCATCTTTCTCTCTCATGGCACGTAAAAGATCCTCTTAAAACCCAATTTAAAAGCACTAAATCACCCAATATACTACAATCTTGAACAAATATATCTGCTTTATACTGAGTCTGCTTTGCACTGAAGGTGGCTTCTGCTGTGGAGAGGGAAGTGAGGGGCAGATGGGGCTTGTCAACCTGTCAATCAAGGAGAAGGAAAACTCCATAGCTAAACCTCTGCTGCCTTGTGGCTACGTTCATTCGGGAGAGTAAACCGTGAATAAAAATCTGTACCTGCTGCCTTGTGGGCCATCTCTGGGGGAAGAATAGGCTAAGGAGCAAGCCCTACACAACCATGGAGTCTGCCTCCTTCTGGCAACTCCTGCAGCCAAGCTGGTGTCCAACATATTGCTCTGCTTTCCCTTGGACCACATCAGCAAGGAAAGAGGGGGCTCGTCTTGTCATTTGGGCACCCCAGGACGTTCATGCACACCGCCCAGACTTGCACCCCGAGAGGGTACTTCAGTGCTGCTAACGCAGCAAAAACAACACAGGAGGCAGCTGTTACGAGTTACACCTGCAGCCACAGCAGGTGCTGTGATTCTCCAGCGGTTTGACTTTGCCCCCGGAGGCGCACTCCATTGTCCCTTGAGACAGACCGATGCCAACAGCAACCCTGAGTCTCATCCCTGGCCCCACTCTCTCCAGCATGGTGCTGCCTGTTCTGATTGGCAGAGGCAGCTAACTGGGGCCTGATTTCATTGGATCCTTTATCTGTCAGTTGAACGTGTCCTTAACTCTGAGGACACCTCTTGCTTTCCTTCTACGCAGGATAGAGAGGGTTGTGGAGCTGCATGTTGAACCTAACCTACTTTACTGAGGTGGAAATTACCATTTTCCCTGCCCTCTTTCTCTTCCATCTCCAGCCACCACCGGGAAGGTTGCCCAGAAAGACCCTCAAGCTGGGGGAAAAGTTCCCCGCCCTGTCCCAGAATACCATTACCCCCTGGCACAAATAGGAAGGCTGTTTCAGCCTCTCTTTTGCTGATGACCTCTCATCCACCCCAAATTCAAGCCTAAAACTTTTCTTTTTTTCTTTAGAACCTTTCAGCTCAGCATTAGTAGGAAGACCCTGAAATGGTACTGTCAGTGCAGGGCTTAAGGTTGGACGTCTAGGACCCCAGACACAGCAGAAACAAGAGGGCCACATTTTTGAAGTGACTGAAATCAGACTCAGTCCCATTTAATGGTCTTATCAGTGGACCCCCTATTTAAAGGGGAATGGTTCTAGAGTCTAGACTTCCATAAGAGCGACAACAGGGAAACGCACACTGCCCTGCGAGCGCTCCAGTTGGAGAACAGCCCTTACCAAAGGTGTCATTGACTTTGAAGATGCTCAGGATGAAAGGGAGAAATGTGCTAAGAGAAAGGCACGCTTGGCAAACCCTCACCGTGATCAACTCCTGCCCAGAAACCTATGTCCCCACTGTGGAAGGATGTATGGATCCAGAATTGGCCTCCACAGTCACTTATGGACTCACTCTTAAAACCGTGTTTATGGAAGACAATCTTACTTGGCTACGAGTGATCACAGAAGAAGGAGAAGGAGAAGGAGAAGGAGAAGGAGAAGGAGAAGGAGAAGGAGAAGGAGAAGGAGAAGAAGAAGAAGGGCAGCACTGAGACGCAGGACTCACCATATTCACACAATTGCCCATGGTTGTGATGCAGAGCCAGGCTGTGTCTTGTGAGGGCGATGCTGTTGTTGACCCGACTGCCTGTGAGAGGCGAACGAATGTTCTTATAAGATAAGGAAGGTGGAAAGAAAAACAAGAAATGTGTGCTCATCTTCTCCTTTCCTCAGCAGGAGAGAGGAAGCAAAGGACTTGTCATGCCAGCGACTTGCCGGGAACCTTGAAAGCCGGAGACAGTTGCCAGGGTGTAACTAATGGGGAAGTGATGGTGGGAAATGAGGATGTGGACATCCTGACATGAGCTCTATGGGGCAGTCAGGGCTGGCGACCTTTGGAACTGGCAGGGCGGAAGAAAGGAAGGCCAGTGAGAGAGGTGGAGCCAGAATCAGTGACAGGCAGAGGCAACCAAGTCTAGGTTTGTCCCCCATCCTTCTCTTCCTCCCTTCTGAGTTCTGCAAGGGGCAACACTGAGGAGGCGGCAGGTTGACCGGCAGGACCACCCGCTGGGATTATTGCAAATAAGAACATAGGCAGGTGGGGGGGGGGTCGGTGACTGACCCATTCACCGTAATGGACCACCCTAGAGTGAATTGGTGTCACTGAAACACTTTTGTATGAATTTGCCAGTGTTTCGAATGAAGGCCTTTTGTGGAATGTTTTTTTTAAAAAATACTACAGTCAAATGAAACTGTGGGCAGGATTCAAGATAAGAGCAACAGAAGGGAAATGATAGAATAACTGTAATAGAGAAGCTTTTGGTATTAGATACAGATATAAAGGTTTAAGTAGGAGTGGGGGTGGGAAGTCAATTTATGAAACAATGTCACTATCTGAGGTGAAGATTATTGTGGAAATGGTTGAATAATTTAATAAAAAAAATTATACTACAAAAAAAGAAAGAATTTGCCGGCATCTTGATTTCCTCCTTGCCCTGTATCCTCAGATCGCTTGGAAGGTTTTAGGCATAGCTGAGGAAACCCTCACCACTCCTTCTGGTGAAACAACGATGGTGAGATATAGCAGGTCTGCCAGGCTTGGGCCAGCCACGGTCCTGAACGGGGTTGGGAGCAGGAACAGTTTACACCAGCGTAATTTACCCCCCCCCCGGTGTGAATTATGCCGGGATAGCTCTGCCTGTATTTAATTTAGACAGTGCCTAGGACAATATTAGGAATCATTAGTTTAAGATAAATAGATGAAAGCTTTTTTTAAAAAAATCAGATCGGAGATGTCTGAAAATCCCCAGGTCACGGTGGGTTTAAATCATGCGCGCGGTTCAGAGGTAATTGGCTGTGTTGCAAATCCCTCCTCGACTCTGCCTCCGAAGGGGCACCTTTCTGCTGGCGAATTCCTCCGCCGTTTAGTAATTACTGAGGATCTGAATTATTCAGCAATAATTTTGTATAACAAACGAAGTTTCACACGCTTTAATTACAGCGGGGAAGCGCCTGTGCCGGCGCGCGTGTGTTTGGGTGTGCGTGTGTGCAGGCTAAATTATTCACCACTTATCATCTCCACGAGCGACTATTAAGACGGATTACTCCTGGGACAAACCAACCTGTTTGGAATGTGTTGAATTATTGATCCCGACCGATTTACCTCTATTGGAGGAATGACAACATATATCTGCCCATCTTGTTTCCCCACCTCCCTTTCCTTTCCCCGGCCCCCCTCTTTCCAGTAAGAAGAAATCCGCATAAGAAGACCCTCTGCAAATAAGCAAGCATAATATGTAACCTCTTTTGCCATGACACAGATGAGTGGAGACCAAACAAAACCGCACCCCATCAAAAATTAAGGCTTGCAAGGAAAGTGTTAGGTATGCAAAGCGTTGTTGCTGGAAATTAAGGAAAAATAAGGGGAACAACAATTTCTGTGTCACTCCTAGAGATAGCAGTTCTCAGCATGATCCATTCCAGGGTGCAGAAGCAGAAGATCTTTTCAGGGCAAGACTTGCTGGAACTGTGTGTGGCTGCAAATCCCTGAAAAGCCAGTGGCAGACTTTTCAGCCTCCGGGTCCTGGACTGACTCCACCCACCTCGACTGGACCTAGGATCAAAGAATCGTAGAGTTGGAAGGGACCCCCGAGGACCTGAGAAAATATTATAGCCAAATAAAATGGCAGGCAGGACTAGAAATATAAGTGAATGCACGAGAATGATAAAGGAATCCAATGTAGGGTATATGTTTTAGAGAAATATTCCATTTATGACAGGAGATAAATGATTTGAATTAGAAGCATCATGGAAATAAGGGTGAGACTTCAGGTACTGGATTGAAACTGAATGGAATTGGTTAAATTGTTTGAAAATGAACTAAAATTTATGGGGGGTGAAAAAGACACGTGTTGAAACTATCCTACTGCACAAGGGCAAAAATTCCACTCATTGTTCCACCCACTTTTGCTTCCGGCTTCAGCAGGCCCTGGCATGTGGCCCTCGGAAAGTTGCCCCAAAGACAAAGCGGCCCTTGAGCAGCTAAAGTTGTCTCCACCCCCCCCCGTCCCCCGCTGCTGTTGTACGAAATGAATCCTTCTCCCTGTTACAAGACTATTCTTAGGTACTGTGTCCAAGCCAGGTGTGAGAGCTAATTGCCCAACTTCCTTTCCTTGTGCATGCAAAATATATTTGGATTTCTTCAAGAAAGAAAAGTGTTCAAGCCAATACTGGCTTCGAAACTCTCCGGGGTTAAAGCGTGCACATCTTTCTGCTAACACAGCCACCATTGCATGCGTGCAACCTCCTCCTATTTCAGGTGTGTTTGGGGCAAAAGCTTCTGCACATCTGGAACAGAGAAGCCTTAAGGGAGGCTCTGCCAAAACAGCTGGCCTTCTGCCCAGCTCTGAGTTAGGGCCTGGGCTGCCGTGTACATCGGACACTAGGTGGCAGAATGGAGCCACCGTTACGCAGAGACACTCCCTGTACTGTGTATGTATATAATTCGCCGTCCGTGTAGTTAATGCCTTGGAAATTTGGGTCAGCTCTCTTTGTCTTTCGTTCTCTACTTAACGCAAGAAAACAAAGCAGCAACCATCTACATAACGGCACCTGCGCATCCCTGACATCTTAGCCCCCAGTTTCTAGCTCCTGATCTTAGAGTCCCAGGATCTAGAGATTCTTCCTTCCCTGTTTCGTTCAGGTGGCCTTGAAGCCTGGACTTATTTAATTACCAACCCCCACCCCCGTCTACTAATAACAGAAGCCTTCATAATTAGGAGGTATAAATATTCTGTGTGGGCTGTTCTGTTCTGCAGCCACATTATGAAAACCCTGTACGGTTCTGATTGCCCAATCTCCCCCCAAAATTAAAAATAAGTACCATAACATGAAGCCGGAAGGGATGCGGAAGAGGACGGTTTCAGGCAGCCCAAGGGATGGAGAAACACCTTCCCCAGAAGGAACGGCTGGAGTGTTTTGGGTTTCTTGTGATCAAAGGCAAAGGTTTATGGGCAACCTCCTGTTGGGGAAGGAGAAAAAGGAGAATGGAATAGATAGGGCACCCTGTGGGCCAAACGGCAACATTTTGTTGCAGTTTTTTTTAGAATAAAATAAAATAAAAGCTAGAATTCAGAAAAGGCTACTTATTTGATATGCCAAGGAAAGAGAGCATATCTCTATGTTGCTTTATTTATAAAAGTATTTATAACCACCCTCTCATAAAATGTCAGGGCTGTGCAGAGCAATATAAAAAAATATTTTAGCAAAAAAAGAAAGCAAGCATTAAAAGCAGGACAGAACAACCCTCCCAGTGACTGGCTGCTCAAGGGAAAAAAAATCAACAACTGCATAGGTCTGTAATCGTATAAGAAAAGCTGCCAAGAGACTTCTAGTTGAAGCCAGTCGGGTCTTTGTAACATGGGGAACAACTAGCGGTGTTCCTCTGAATCAGCGGTTCTCAACCTGTGGGTCCCCAGATGTTGTTGGACTACAACTCCCATCATCCCTGACCACTGATCATGCTGGCTAGGAATGATGGGAGTTGTAGTCCAACAACATCTGGGGACCCACAGGTTGAGAAACACTGGAATGATCTCAGTGACCAGGCTAGGATGTAAGGACCCTCAAGTGGTCTTTAGGGTATCCAAGGTGTTGGCCTGGTAGCATTTGGGCAGCAGGTGTTGATGTTTTAGCATGAGTGTCACATGTTGTCACCCAGGCTAGCTGCTGCATTCTGCCCCAGCTGGAGTTTTCAGACCTGGTTGGAAGGTGTAGTGAATTTATGGAACTCACTGCCACAAGCTGTGATGGAAGAAGAAGAAGGAAAGAGCCTGGCAGATCCATGGAGGAGGATGCCAGGTCTATCACGGGCTCCTGTATATCTGAGCTGAACAGGAACCTACATGTGGCCATTCAGCTTCTGCTTCAAATCCTCTGGCAAAGGAGATTTTCACCGGCAGCTGAGGCAGTCTGTTTCACTGACAAGCTGCTCATACTGTCAGGAACATCCTCTTAAGGTTGAGCGAAAACCCCCTTTCCTGCAATTGGGATTCATTGGTCTGGGTCCGACCCTAAAGGGCAGCAGAAAACAATGTCACTCCATCATCTTTGTGACAGCCCTTCAAATATTTAATGGTGGTTATTATGTCATCTCTCAGGATAAACAAACCCAACTCCCTTAGACTTTCTTTCAAGGCAGCCTTCAACCTTTGTTCAGAAAACCATTGGCAGGCAATCAGATTTTTAAGATAATAATAATTAGGGCTGTTCCAAGACATTTTGGTACCTGAGGCAAACCACAACATGGCGTCTCTCTCCCCCCCCCCCGCCCCACTTCCAGGGAAGAAGGGGTGAGTGAAGATCTAGATTGGGGTGGTGGGGGTGGGAATAAAGATCTACAATGGGAACAAAGGGCTTTGTGAAGATCTACATAGGGAACTTGGGGACAGGGGAATCAAATCATCCTTACCTGACAGCTGAACTGGGAATCAGAGACTGTTGTGGGAGAAAAGGGTCTGTTCTGAATCATGTCAGGTGGATGCAGAGCCCAGGAGACCACATAGGGCAGCCTCCCATTTCCTCCCTAGAGGTGAGAGGAGACCAGCAGTGCTTCACATTCGCCAAGAGGCCACTGTAGAGGTGGCAGTGCCAAAGAGGCATGCTGCCAAGGAGGCAGTGCCAAGAAATGTACAGCAACCATCGCAGCTGCAGTGGCAGTGGGAGCAGGCGATGCAATTTTTGGAGGCCACATTTGTTGCCCCTGTGGATCCTGCCGCCAGAGGTTGTTGCCTCGCTTTGCATCATGGGTGGGCTAGCCTTGACAACAACAACAACAACAACAACAACAACAACAACAGTCTGGCTGCCCCCTCTCCGGAGAACTTTATGTGTTGTATCATTTGATCTGCTTCTCAAAACTGCAAATCAACTCAGGTGCTTTGGCAGAAAGGTTGCAATGAATTAATGGATGTTGTTCCTGGCCCTCCAGACCCCATTTGGCCTGATCCAGCATGGTTCTTCTTATGTTCCTCTTCACCCAGGTATCTGATGGAATTTAAGAAGCTTTCAGGCAGCTTGCAACCCTGTGTAGAGACTCCCTTGTGCTGTGCAACTAATACATTAAATCCATCCATCAGGAATGCTGCTGACATGCCCCTGTCCCATAAGAGCAAACGAGCTGCTGTGTTTGGTCAAGATCATGGGTAGGCAAACTAAGGCCCGGGGGCCAGATCTGGCCCAATCACCACCTAAATCTGGCCTGCGGACGGTCCAGAAATCAGCATTGTTTTTACTTGAGTAGAATGTGTCCTTTTATTTAAAATGCATCTCTGGGTTATTTGTGGGGCATAGGAATTTGTTAATTCTCCCCCCCCAAAAAATATAGTCTGGCCCCCCCACAAGGTCTGAGGGACAGTGGACCCTGCTGAAAATGTTTGCTGACCCCTGGTCAAGATCAAAGGTCCACAGTGTTCTGTTTCCAACTGTGGCTAGGCTGATGTTTCTGGAAAACCCCACAACCAAGTCTACCATATGGTCCTCACCCACGGCCTATTCTCCGGCACAGTGGCATAGCACCGGAGGAGGGCCCAGGGGCAGTCGCCCCAGGCGCAAAATTGTTAGGGGCACAAAATGTCAATACAGCTGCACGCTTCCATCACTGGGCTCTGTTGAAAACATCTTCGCCGTGCAAATCAGGAATTGACCTCTGCAGGCAACGTAGCGACTCTTCTTTTCTTATCTCTGCGGCTATGATCTGGGTGAGGAGGACTCCATTAGGCAGCTGAACGCGCATGCATATTCTGTCTGTTTCCCTCCCTCTGTGTGGCCCCGGGGACTGGCAACCCTTGCTATGCCCCTGCTCCCGTATCTGGTATTTAGCTATCGTGTTGGCTGCCCTTGAACATGGAAGCTCTATCTAGTTGTTGCGGCCATCATCACAGCTGCTGTGTCTCTCTCCTCAGCCCCTCCTGCAACCTGCGTTGGTACGATCCGGCATTCTGCCCCCTCCTTCCGTATCAGGTGGAGGCTGGTCCTTCCCAAGTCAAGGTGAGGGGGATGTGTGTGTGGTACATGCAAACTGTGTGAATATCTCTGCATTTCTATAGCAACTGAGCCTTCGCGCTCTTTGAAGAGGCAACTTAAAGTTATGTTTCTCTCCACCCTCCTGTCGGGTTGATGGCCACAATTGGGAATATATCACTGCGATCATGGACGGTAATTAGCCCATTTGTCTTTGCGGCCAGCTTCCTCCGTGCTCCCCCCAGCAGCAAGCGTGCTGCGATATTATCCATACTATGGATCGGCTTCCTGGTTAAGAGGACGATGCTCAGCGATTATAAGGGTAAGGACTTTATCCTCCTTGTGTCTTTTAGAGCCATCCATCTACAGGCTTTTCACGCTGCAATGAGAGCAGGCAATTGCCCTTGCCACCTCCTGTCCTGATCTTGCCTTCTTCTCCGCTTGCGTGACACCAGGAAGAAGTGCAGTAGCTCCCTGGAGGACCATCTGGGTCCCGGGTTCAAATCCCGCAATCCCAAGATAGAGCTGGGAGAGACGGCCACCCACATCTGAAAGCCAGTGTGGTAAAGTGGTTAGAGTGTTGGAATAAGCCCTGGGAGACCAGGGTTTGAATCCCCACTCAGCCATGAAGCTCAGTGGGTGTCAGGAGGCAGAGTCAGGCAATAAAACAGGAGCAATAAGGCATCCATAGCGTCCATGAACTCTTTTTTCAAAGAGACCAACACAGCACAGACCTTGTGATCACAGCAACTATTCCCAGTAGCTCTTGCCCCGAGGAGGCAGTTGCAAGAACTTCCCACAGCTCTCTAAGTCTCCTCCTTCTCTGGGTCCTTCCCAAGCAATTTCAGGCTCTTTTGTCTACTCTCTCTGCCCTCTTCATTCCTCTCTGTGTATGTGCCTTATTTTGATGTGCCTGTTCATAACCATTCTTCCCCGTTGTGTTGCTGCCTCAGCCCTTCACTAGACGAGCCCAGCAAATCGGGGATCACATCAGCGAATTTGATGGTAACACTGGGAATAGGTAGCCAATCAGATCCAGGGATGCAGTGACATTGCAGAGAGCAAGCAAAGGGAACTCGGAGTGATGGCGCGGCCGCCTGGGTCCATGCTGCCCTCACTCTGAATGGGGAAATGCTTTGGGGCCCACTTTGGAGCTGAGTGGGGTGGCTTTTCCAGGGCCGCTGCAAATATCCCCCCCCCTTTCAGCGCCTTCCCCTTTGGCAATTCCAGGGAAAATGCTCCAGTCTCCCGTCCACCTTGGCTAGGCCTTGGTGGCAGCTTCTCCTTTTTTGTTTACCTGCCTCCGACTCCACCGGCATCCTCCGCCGTTTTTATAGCCAGGAATAAAAGTTATAGCATCTTTACGGAGTGATCCGCTGCTATTTATTCCTTTATTAAACCTCCATTCCTGTTTTATTATGGAGAATGACAGATGGGCCCCCTGCAGGTCAGGGAAACGGTAAGCATTTCAAGCCCAGTGACTGATGGGTAGCTGCACACAGCGTCCAGGGGGAGCAAAGTGGAAGGGGGGGGTCATCAATCAACAAGGTAACGGAAAATCTCCAGTGGGGATGAGGCTCTTTATGGCTTTACTTTATTATGATGATTATTTTTTAACAGGAAAACATGGATTTTGTTCCACTTCCCCAGGAAGTCACCTAGGGAGGAATTAAAGCTGCAGCGAGGAGCCAGGCAGGCTGATCTGCTTTCAAAATGGCAGCCAGCTACAGAGTCGGCTGGCTAGAGTGACGGCTCCTCCTCTTAGGAGGAACAAGGAATAGCAGCGGGTGGGAAAACTCAGGACTGTCTAGGCCACACCCCTTCATAGGCCACACCTACTTCCCCAAGCCACACCTTCACAGAGCACCTTTACCTGGCTGGAATGTGCCCTTGGGCTGTAATCATGCCTCTTGCTGGCCTGCAAGGAGGATGAAGTAGTTGTGTATGAAAAATCACTAACTTGTGTGTGAGTGGAAATTCGGGAATTAAGCCAACCACGAGCTGAGAGGCCATTGTGCTATTACAGCTGCTCTTAAAATGTATGCATTTTAAAATGTATTGTATCAGACCCTCCAAGTGTCCCTATTTTCCAAGGACAGTCTCGGATTTACAGAAGCTGTCCCGGTTTCTGATTTGATCCTGGAATGTCCTCTTTTCCTTAGGACATTCCTCTTTTCACCGGAGAAATGTTGGAGGGTATGGACATCTGAAGGCAGCCCTGTATAAGATTTTTTCTTTAAAAAAAAAAAGTTTGGAGACTTCCGGGGTGGCGCCACCGGCAATGGCGGACTCCCTCTGAACTGGAGGGAATAGCTCCGCGGGAAACGGGTCTTCTCCGCTACGGCGAAGCGGGGACCCTTTCAAAAATCACAGGCGGATGAAGCCTGTGACCATGGGACTTGGCGGGCACCTTTAGCGCCCCCCCAACTTGCTAAGGAACCCACTAACGGGCTCCGAAGTGAAGAGGGGGAAGTGGCGCGGTGCTGAGAGTCAACGGCTATTTCCGTGGAGCGAAGCCGCATAGCCGTTGCCGGAGAGCGCTGCCTCTTTCCTGGGACAATTTGGACTTTAAAACAAGCACCCGTGAGTACTTAGATTTTGAACAATTGGACATCAAATAAGGACTAGCGAGCAGAAAAGAATTGGATCTTAAAATACCTATTTTAATTTGGTACGGAACGGGAAGGTCTAAACAGGAAGTCAGCCTTCCGTTCTTTTGTAAACAGAATAAAGCAAAGACAACATAAACTAGAGCTAAGAAAATCGTCTTTAAAGGACTGGATTCCATCATCTATAATTGTGGAACCCCCCTTTGACAGCAGGAGAAGGGGGAGGATCATTTTTAGACTGTTTAAAGTGAGTTTAAAGTAAAGTAACTTTCCTCCGTCCTGATACTGGAGCGGGTGTCAGGACCGACGTTTGAAGTTCATTGACCAGAAATAAGTGTTTTTGACAGATAGCGAAAAGAAGAGAAACATGGTGATTCCATTGTTCCTCTTTGCATTTGAAAGGAATAAATATTGACAAAGTATCTTAAAAGGGGAAACTCTGTTGCAAGAACAAATAGAAGTTTTCCCCCTAGAGGGAGACTGTGAAACTGTAACCAACTCCAGGGAGCCGGCAGCTGTTATAGATTACAATCGTGGGAACAGGCATTTGACCTTGCAGGACAATGTATTCAGAAACCTTGTTGTGTGTCTTCTATAAAACAAATGCCCTACTGGAACAATTACATGAAAAGGTGAATTGGATGGCGACCTTGACTAGAAATTTGGAACAGGCAGTGGGAAACTTTGAACGGGCAGTGGGAAAATATGTGGAGCCCACTCAGGAATTAAATCAGGAGTGTGTTTTGACAGAACAGGCCCAACAGGAATATGAGTTTTCGGACTTGACAAATGAACTTGGAAAAAGCCACATTTGGAAAGAAAAAGTTTGGTTTGGCTTGGAAATGGGGGGCTGGATTGACCCCCCTATGCTGAGATGTCTGGACTTTTCAAATATGGCAATGGGCCGTGAGATGTTTGGGATTGTGGGGGCTCTTAATCTTGGAGGGTTTTTGAAACATGCTGTTATGGAATTTTAGTGTTGAATATGGAAAAGGGGCTGATCTGTTGAGAAGGGCTAAAAATATTGTCACGAGCAGGAGACAAGGGAAAATACAGCTACAAATATGAAGAAGAACTGCGGAAGGGACATGGAAGAGACTTGAGGGCCTCGGATACAAGGTTGCCAGGTTAATGAGCTAGATCGACGTGATAATAAGGACTGACAAAACCCGGAACCAGGAGGAAGGGACGTTGGATGAAGATTGGACTTGTTTGTATTTCTTTTCTCTACCATTAGAACTGTTTTATAAAATTGATGAACATTAGAAAAATGTTGGAATGAAATTACTTGGCTTTAGCAAAAATGTTTAAAGAATTATGAAAGAATGTTATGGTTATGAGAAGCTGGTAAGGACAAAATTTAAGTTTTAAGCTTTAAGATTTATCTTATTATAGAAAGATAAGACTAAAACTAGGGTAATCTAATGACAGAATATTATGAAATATGGAAAGGATTTGCTGGGATAATTAACAACTAGGATACAAAGAAAGGGAGGAGGAGGAGGTCTAAGAAAGAAGGTAATGACAGTTGAGGATTTGGAAATAATGAATTTGTTTTTAAATGTTTTTAATTGTTTGTGATGTATTTTTGTATTTTTTTTTCTTTTTTTTGTTTGAATCTGTATCTATATGGTGGGAGGGGTTTGTTTTTCTGGTTTTTTAATTTGTTAATTATTTTTATTTTGCATTTTTCTTTGTCTCTATTTTATTTTGTAACATTTTGAAAATTCCAATAAATATCATTTGAAAAAAAAAAAGAATTTTAAAAATGTTTAATGATTTATTATGTTTCTATATATTTGGAAGCTGCCCAGAGTGGCTGAGGCAACCCAGTCAGATGAGCAGGGTATAAATGATATTATTATTATTATTATTATTATTATTATTATTATTATTATTAAGGACTTTCCTATTTTCATCGGTGAAACGTTGGAGAGTATGTTTACTGGAATTTCCGAAAGGCAGTGCTTTGTCCTGGAGTCAACTGAAAAATCGCATTTCTTGGCATTTTTGTAAAAAAAGAAAAGAGAAAAGGAAAAAAAAGAAAAGCTTGGCAACTTTGGGGTTTGTCTAAAAAAACTCAACCATTTGGGGGTCTTCCTAAAACAAAGCTGAACAACTTTTGGGGTGTCCTGAAATATGGCAACCCTAAGTATATTGCATGTCTATTTCTCTCTGTGTTTGTGTATTTGCACACACACTTTGCTTGTAAACTGGGACTTGAATCGGAAGCAATGTATAAATTTAATCCACCTAAACCTGAGACAAAGGAGTTGTTGGTGAATAGATCACCTGAGCTGCCTGTTGGGAAGAGGACTGGGCCGCCCCCCCCCCCGCCCAGCTTTTCAACCTCCAGAACTTGACGGAGGCAAGCAAATCTTCTGCGTTGGCACCCGCAAATCCAAATGAGAAATGTCCTCTCTCTGACCTTCCTTCGGCTGAAAGTCAAAAGAGCAGAGCTGCTCGTAGAAGGGAGGGATGGGGGCGTTTGAAATGTGAGCCGTGATTAATGCACCAGTTTGTGCCTGTGCGCTGCTTAAAAGTTCAGCCCTGCCCCCAGGAGATGGCAAGCAGGAGGAATGGTTTTGAAATACTGCTGGTCCTGCTACTCAGAATCAAGGGGAGGGGAAACCTTTTGCAGGGTGAGGGCCACACGCCCTTCTGTGCAACCTCATGAGGGCCTTTGTACAGTAGGTAGTAATAATAATAATAATAATAATAATAATAATAATACACACAGTCGGAGGGATCCAAGGGTCATCTAGTCCAACCCCCTGCAATACAGGAATTCTGCCCATAGCCATCCCTGGGTGGACTTGAACCACCAACCTTCTGGTTAACAGCCAGACACACGCTGAGTCATTGTTTTTATTATTTTATCATTATTATTATTATTATTATTATTATTATTATTATTATTATTATGCCTATCTTATTGGGTTGCCCCAGACACTCTGGGCGGCTTCCAAGTAATTATAACACAGCAAGACCTCAAACATTAAAAACATTAAACATTAAAAAATACAGGGTTGCCTTCAGATGTCTTCTAAAAGTCAGGTAGTTGTTTATTTCCTTGACATCTGATGGGAGGGTGTTCCACAGGGCGGGTGCCACTACCGAGAAGGCCCTCTGCCTGGTTCCCTGTAACATCGCTTCTCACAGTGAGAGAATCGCCAGAAGGCCCTTGGAGCTGGACCTCAGTGTCCGGGTTGAATGTTAGGGGAGGAGACACTAGTTTCTAGACACCCTCACACACCCTTCTCTATCCTCCAGGCAAGCATGATCAGAGAGTTCAAGGACATATTCCAGCCAGGCAAAAACACCCCCGGTGTGTAGCAGGGTCTGTAAGGTTATGTAGAGAGCCTGAAGGGCTGCATTTATGCCCTGGGCCTGAAGTTCTCCACCCTGCTCTGAAAAGTTCGTTTGTGTGTTTATGGAGTTGCCAAGATGATAAAAACCTGTTGGGTTTTTGTGGTGGAGGAGGTATGTTGGGGGAAAAGAAGAGAATTGTAGAGTGGTTGAGTTGGAAGAGACTACAAGGGTCATCTGGTACAACCCAATGCAATGCAGGAAACCTTGGCCAACATGGGGCTCAAACCCACAAAAAACTACATACAGTGGTACCTCAGGTTAAGTACTTAATTTGTTCCGGAGGTCCGTACTTAACCTGAAACTGTTCTTAACCTGAAGCACCACTTTAGCTAATGGGACCTCCTGCTGCTACCGCGCCGCCGGAGCACGATTTCTGTTCTTATCCTGAAGCAAAGTGCTTAACTTGAAGCACTGTTTCTGGGTTAGCAGAGTCTGTAACCTGAAGCATATGTAACCTGAAGCGTATGTAACCTGAGGTACCACTGTATTTTGGATGTGCACTGGTCATGAGATTTGACTCATTTCTGAATCTGCAACATTGGAAAGCAGCCTGATCCATTTATTCCGCTCTCAGTTCAATGTGATAAAAATGATGCTATGTTCTTTCCCATTCACTGTAATGGGGAATCTAAGCATGTTTATAATGTTTTTCCCTTTTCACAGAAGTAGATGGACTTTGCAGGCAGGTCAACCCCTCCAGGGTGGATTAAGCTTGCCAAATTGTAGAGGCAAGTAGCCAGGGTTTCATGCAGTTTTTAAGGATCAGGTTTAAATTTTGTTGGCTTGCTTTTTTTTAAAGGTTTTTTTTTTTCATTTTCTGCCCAAACTGAATGGAATTTGCAGACATAGTCACCATTCTGAGGTGACGAAGCCGGTTGCCAAATTTCAGAATGATAGCTGCAAGTGGTTCTCTCACAAGGGCAGACTTTATTATTTTGGGGTTGGTTCAATAGGAATCATTGGGGGGTGGGAGTGGGGGGTGGGAAGTATGAATCCCCAGCAAATATAGGGGGTGGGAATGTCATGAGGGGCCAGTGAAGTCAATGGAAAGTGAGAGCATGGGGATGTAGGTAGCTGAGGACCTAAATGGTGGCATCGTTTATGGTCTCTAATCGCCTCAGGGTTACTTTGGTGCTGAGTGGACTCTAAATGCATACAGTTTTAAGGCTTCATCCCTGCTCTGGCAGAGTAATGCTACATTGACTCCGGGGTCCATAAAGCAAGACCCAACCTTCAAGAAGAAATTGACGAAGCCTTCTCTGAGGACTCCGCAGATGCAGAGATGGCCGAGGGAGGAATGAAAGCAATGGAGGAAGACAGAGAATCGGATGGCTACGTAAACAAAACAAGGGAAGCTCTAGCCTCATATTGGACAGAGACCTTGGACCCTTTTGAACAGAAGTTTGGAACGTGAGGGGATGCGGGTGGCGCTGTGGTCTAAACCACAGAGCCTAGGGCTTGCCGATCAGAAGGTCAGCGGTTCGAATCCCCGCAATGGGGTGAGCTCCCGTTGCTCGGTCCCTGCTCCTGCCCACCTAGCAGTTTGAAAGCACGTCAAAGTGAAAGTAGATAAATAGGTACCACTCCGGCGGGAAGGTAAACGGCGTTTCCGTGTGCTGCTCTGGTTCGCCAGAAGCAGCTTAGTCATGCTGGCCACATGACCTGGAAGCTGTCTGCAGACAAATGCCAGCTCCCTTGGCCAGTAATCGAGATGAGCGCCGCAACCCCAGAGTTGTTCACAACTGGACTTAACTGTCAGGGGTCCCTTTACTTTTACCTTTTGGAATGTGAGAGCATGTGAGGGCAGTGCAACCAGGGCAGCTAAGATGATGCTCTCCATTGATGGTGGTCAGGGATGGTGGGTGATGGAGTCCAACAGCATCTGCATGGCATTGGCTACCCCAAAATACGTGGGATATTTAAAAAGCAGTCAAACCAACATGCAGATTTTGCTAGAGAGGCACATGACAGGAGCTGAAGCTGAAGCTCACAGACTATTTCCTGTAAGTTTGCTAGAGAGGACTCTGTGAGAGACACTCCCACTGTACCCCAACAGGGCGAGGGAATAGCTATATATTCTCTTACCTGCCTGGATACACTCTCTTACTTCCCCCCCCCATCTCCTTCCATCCCCTCAGCAATGTGAGAATGTCTGCCTGTCTGAGCTCCTATCTCAGACTGCATTTTAAGCTAGGCCTAAGTATGTCCCTGTAGCTGAATTACCATTTTAAGTCTGCCTGAACAAAGCTTCTGCATCTGTTACTCTTCAACAAGTTTTTTGAGTGAGGAAATGTTATTTTTACTTTTTCCAAGACTGATTGCGTGATTATTTATTCCCGCCAAATGGGCGGGGTATAAATAAGAAAATTGTTGTTTTAAGGGGGAGAAAAGGGGGAAATATTGGGAAAATCCAATGCCTTAAGACAACCTGGATTGCTTAAAGTAAAAGGCTAAAACTAAGTTTCCCTTTTAATACACAAAGGGATGCACTCTGCTGAGCTCACAAACATGAGAAAGGAAAGATAATATCTAATACAGCGGTACCTTGGGTTACATACGCTTCAGGTTACATACGCTTCAGGTTACATACGCTTCAGGTTACACACTCCGCTAACCCAGAAATAGTGCTTCAGGTTAAGAACTTTGCTTCAGGATAAGAACAGAAATTGGGCTCCGGCGGTGCGGCAGCAGCGGGAGGCCCCATTAGCTAAAGTGGTGCTTCAGGTTAAGAACAGTTTCAGGTTAAGTACGGACCTCCGGAATGAATTAAGTACATAACCCGAGGTACCACTGTAAATATATCCTCTCCTAGCATCCAACAAAATAGACATTTTGGGGAGGGATGGGGAAAATTGGGAGAAAAAGGGAGGGAAGTTTTCGAAACTGCTAGAAACTATTGCAATTTGTGTGTTTGGTCGAGCCGGCTGGGTCCCACACCCGGCTCCGTGAGAAGCCTTTTGTGTGGCTCCCCTGCCATCCCAGTCGTCTCCCTTCTCCAGACCAGGGAGGGATGCAGCCAACCCGCCATGCACGCACCACGGGTGGCGTTTTCTCTCTGTTTGCAGTCACAACGTGCAGCCGGAGCCCCCGTGGCTGATTTATAATCCCAGAGTGTTATTGCGGCTCGCTCTCCTCCCCCGAATACTAACGGCCTCGGTGGCAGCTGTTTGAATGGAACTTAATTAAAAAACAATCGCGGCCCATTTGGAGGCGAGTGCTAATTCGGAGAGATCAAAGAGCCGCTATCGGGGAGCGGCGGCTGCTCCTGGCGGGCTCCAGGCTCATTCGGAACCTCGTCACACAGAGAGCCGGGACGTGGCTGTCGCCTCGGCGTGGAGCCCGTGGCGGAGCGCGTGTGACGAGGGGAGGAGGGCAGCCGGGAAGGAGCGCCGCCCAACCCAGTATCCTGTCTCTGTCAAGGGAGGCATTAAACAGCCCTCTTAACTCAGTATATCGCCTCTTTCATGGGAGGACTGAATCACTCTCCTCTAACCCAGTAGGCTGCCTCTGTCAGTTAGGGATTAAATAGAGCCCTCTGAACCAGACAGTATATATTAGCTCTGTCAAGGGGAGGCTGAATCGCTCTCCTCCAACCCAGTATACTGCCTCTGTCAAGGGATGAACGGCCCTTTAACTCACTATCAAAGGAGGATGGAGGGATGAAATAGCCCTCCTAACCCAGTACAGTTCATCTGCTGAAAATGACTGCAGCTAGTGGCATAGCATGGGTTGCCAGCATCCGGGGCCT
The DNA here is from genome assembly GCF_964270895.1 of Podarcis filfolensis. Classification (NCBI taxonomy): domain Eukaryota; kingdom Metazoa; phylum Chordata; class Lepidosauria; order Squamata; family Lacertidae; genus Podarcis; species Podarcis filfolensis. The sequence continues at coordinate 13,036,234 of NC_139620.1, read as the reverse complement.
AACGGTGTCCGTGTCATCCAGGAGACTGCAGCTGCAGAGATAAGAAAAGAAGAGTCGTTCTGTTGTCTGGAAACGTCACTTCCCGGTTCACATGGAGAAGCCATTTTCAACAAAGCGCAGTGACAGAAGCGTGCAGCTGTATTGAGGTTGAGGCAGTACGGAGCCTGCGGGCACCCAAGCCACCATGTCACTCCCAGGAGTGGCTTGGGCACGCATGGCTTGGGCATGCTGGAGACCCTGTGGTAGGTGCCAGCCCCCACAGTGTGGCACCCAGTGCCAGCCGCGCTTTGTTACGTTTGTTGACTGAACTAAAAAGTTTCGTGAGCCCAATTTTTTTTAAAAAAAATTAACTCATATTTTTGTCATTTTGTCACCACCCCCTCAGCGATGACAGCCGGGACAGCCTGCACACCCCACACCTACCTTCCTCTGCCGCTGCACCAAGCACCTCCTGCTCCTGAACTGTGCTGGCTGGTCATTACAGGAACAATTGTTTAGAAACTGGTGCCTGAGTTTTTGGTTTTCCTCTTCCCACCCTCTCCCTTTCCCCTTGTAAGTTGTGCCTTTTTTAGATTGTAAGCCTGTAGACAGGGACTGCCTTGTTTTAACTGATCATATGCAAGCCGTTCTGGGAGCCTTTATGGCTGGTGAGAGGTGCTACAAATGTTCTAGATAAAGAAATAACATTTGCATAGCTTTCACTGCATGATAGTGTGTTGTTTTTCCTGGTTTATGAGTCCTCTTCTTCTTTATTAAATTTGTATACTGCCCTATACCCGCAGGTGTCAGGTCAGTTCACAGGATAAAATAACCATATAAAAACACAAAATACATAATAAAAACCAGAACAACCCAATAACGCTCCCTGCAAAAAACCCACATTTTTAAAGGGCATTGAATGTCAGTCAACCAAAGGCTTGGTTAAAGAGGAATGTTTTTGCCTGGTGCCTAAAGGTGTATCATGAAGGTCGAAGGTGGCATATACATCTTATGTTGAAAGCACAGTTAAAGTGCATGGCTCCTCCCCCCCCAAAAAAAAGAAACTTGGGAACTGTAGTTTGTTAAGGGTCCTGAGAATTGTAGATTTGTGAGGGGTAAACTGCATTCCCCAGAATTCTTTGCAGGAAGACATGTGCTTCAATGTTCTTTAAACACACAGTGTGTGTGCAGTCATAGGAGACTCTCCCCCTGCTCGCCTGGAAATCTTATCCAACCATCTCACTCTGTACCTAGTGTGAAGTTTGGGCTCCATGGTGGCTGGTGCCCACTGGCAGGGCAGAAGGCGAGGAGGAGACCAAAAGGAGGTAAAACCACCAGATCCAATAACAGGTAGCATTAGCCCCTGATCAATCGATTGATTGGCAGGTAGTTAGGTAAGAAGGTAAGTGAGGCTGCAGTTGGTGGGGCAGTGCCACAATGAATCAACCACCGGTTGCACAACTCAGTGGTGCATAATCTGGTCCAGTGGTGGCTTCTCTCTGTTTGCAACCACATTCAGGAGAATCACAGTTTCGAAGCCCGCCAATCAGCTGCCTGCTACTAGATACAAATCTCCTGGAAAGGCAGAGCAGATCAATGTGTGTGTGCATGGATTAATTGGGCTTCTCAAGCACTTTCACAGTCCCTTTTTCACCCCCCCCTTCCCCGTGTTTTAAAGACTACTCCAGCTTTGCAAATAATTTCCCAAGGCCCGTCTGCCTGCACCCTCAACTTCACTCCATCTGCTTCCACTTTCACGCTCTCTCTTTTCCCCTTCCCTAACTTCCATCTATCCATCTGCTTAAGGGAGGTGGAGGGAGGAAGCTGCAGGAGGGATGTCACGAATGAATGGATATTATATGTAGGGAAGGGTCGCTGCTCAGTTGTAATCTCTTTTGTGTGCAGAAGGTCGCAATTCCCAGCATCTCCCGGTAGGGATCAGAAAGTCCCCTGCCTGAATCTCTGAAGAACTGCTGCCAGTCAGTGTAAACCAGGGATGGAGGACCTCTGGCCCACAGGCTGATTTTGGGGTGCCAGGGGAGTCCAAGCTAGCTTATGAGGCCATTTCCCCCAAACCACACCCACCCACTGACTGACATCACTTGTGATGTCATCGGACAGGCAGATGGGCAGGGTTAAATTCTGATGCCTTGGCTACCCATAGCTATTTCCCAGCAGGGGAACAGGGGCTGGATTTAACCCCCAATCGTCAGCTGATGAGTGGGGGTTAAATCCTGCTTAGTTCAGACAGATTCCGTACAAATCCTTTCCTGATTCAGGAGGCAGTTTGCAAGGGAAACCCTTTTAACATATATTGTCAGGTCAGAAATTATGAAAACGATATCACAATATGGACTTCAAACCAGTTTTGGACGATATATCAATATATTGCCTAACCCTAGGAGGCATTTATCACAAATCATGATGGATGTTTGTGTGCCATGCAGAAATCACAATGTGAGAATAACCTTGAAGTCAGCCGAGCCGATGCTTCTCTCGATTCCTGCAGCCCCTGTCAACTCTGCTGGCGCAGGTCTCTCCTTCCTCACGCAGGGGGGCAGCGAATCACAAGATCAGGTGCCAGCAAAAAACACGATGCAGGAAAAACAGTGAAGTCAGCTAGTGCCTCTATGTAGCTCCATCTTTATTTCAGACATCATGATATATCTGTATATCGCGATGTTTAGCTGGTGGAATATATGATATCATGGTGCTGAAAATCAGATATCGTCCAGCCCTAAACCCCCTCCCCCCATTTTAGCAGAGGATTGTTCTGAGTTTGTGTGCACCAGACTCCTATAATCCCTGGATCCAGCAAGTGTTAGAATTTAAGTTAAGGCTTGGGGGTGCTAAACTGTGCACCAGACACTTCCAATCCCAGGATCCAGCAAGTGTTAAAAGCAAATTAAGCCAGGCTAGTTTCCTGTGTTGAGGTGATTGCCTGGCCATGAAGAGGACGAAGGATCAGGAGGGTTGTGCCAGATGGCAAATGGGTGTGGCCCTCCTCCCTCAAGAGAAAAAGCAAGGGTTTATAGTAGTGAGGTTATGGCTGTGATGTGAACTAGAAGCAAAGGCTGCAGGCTGGAAAGACTCAGAGAGAGAGAGAGAGAGACAGAGAGAGACAGAGAGAGACAGAGAGAGAGAGAGACTCTTGATTTCTGCAGGGATCCAAGGCTGTGGCTATGGGAGAAGCAATACCTTCTTAAGATATTAATGCTGGGAGTCCCTCCATCGCAGGCTCAGGTTGTATATACAGTGGTACCTCGGGTTAAGTACTTCATTCGTTCCGGAGGGCCATTCTTAACCTGAAACTGTTCTTAACCTGAAGCTAATGGGGCCTCCTCCTGCCGCCGCGCCACCGGAGCACAATTTCTGTTCTCATCCTGAAGCAAAGTTCTTAACCCGAGGTACTATTTCTGGGTTAGCGGAGTCTGTAACCTGAAGCGTCTGTAACCTGAAGCGTCTGTAACCTGAGATACCACTGTAGGTGTAAATAAAGCACATATCCTAAAGATAGCAGAGTCTCCGCTGTCCCTCATTCCAAAGGGTAAACGCCTGGAACCCCTGGAATCTCACACCACTCAGAGATTGGGGTGGCGTACAACAGTATATAGTACCCCCAAGATGTAGTGGTATTAAGTATTAGGCTGGGACCTGGGAGACCAGAGTTCGAATCCCTGCCCGGCTGTGAAGCTTACTGGGTCCCTTGGGCCAGCCACTGCCTCTCGGCCTAACCTACCTCACAGGGTTGTTGTGGGAATTAAATGTATGCCACCTCCTTGAGCTCCTTGGAGGAAAAAGGTGGGATAGAAATGCAATAAATAAATAAAAATTTAAAAGCCACCACATTGTCATGGGTAAATGCCCCAGACAGGCAGCATGTTTCTGGTTATTATCACCAGGAATGGCAGAAGGGAAGACGGGAGGGTTGAACTGGGCAGTGTTGGGTCAGATCCACAGCCCCAGATTTCCCACCCTATTCTTTGTGGTTGAAGAAGAAGAAGAAGAAGAAGAAGAAGAAGAAGAAGAAGAAGAGTTTGGATTTGATATCCCGCTTTATCACTACCCGAAGGAGTCTCAAAGTGGCTAACATTCTCCTTTCCCTTCCTCCCCCCCAACAAACACTCTGTGAGGTGAGTGGGGCTGAGAGACTTCAGAGAAGTGTGACTGGCCCAAGGTCACCCAGCAGCTGCATGTGGAGGAGCGGAGACAAGAACCCGGTTCCCCAGATTACGAGTCTACTGCTCTTAACCACTACACCACACTGGCTCTCGAAGAAGCATTATGGGGCATTTCACAAAACATTCTCCCCCCTGAGGGGGAGTGGGGGACGATGACTGAACTCTCCCAGCAGTCCAGGAGAGCCTGACAAGGAAAACCCTCAGATGATTTCTCAGGCAGGGAAGGGAGGCATTTTGACCGAGAGCAGGTGGAAGTCTGTGCCAAACAACTAAAAGGGCAGGTTTGTGTGTGCTTGTGATTTTCTCAGAGCAGGTGGTGGGCAACTTGCAGCCCAAAGGCCATGTGCAGCCCCTCAGCCTCATTATGCAAAGCTCTCGGCCCAATTTCCAAAGCTGTCAGTTCAGACTTCAGGGAAAGGGGAACATTTCCCTCTCCTGGCAGCCCGCTGGGTGGAGAAGGGGAGAGAGCGAGGGCAAGGGGGAAGAGCGAAGAAAGAGAGGCAGCAAGAAAGGGGAGGCAGAGAGAGCATGCAAGCGAGGAAGGAGGTGGAGGAAGGAGTGAGAAGGGAGGAAGGAAGGAGGATGTGGAAGAAACAGAGGGAGAAAGAGACAGGGTGGCAGAAAATGCTAGAGAGAGTGGAGTGGCAGGAAGGGTGAGGAAGGGTGTGGCAGAAAACGAGGGGGGGGAGAGTATAGAATCATAGATGACCCACAAGGATCATCCAGTCCAAACCTCTGCAATGCAGGAATCATTAGGAAATGTCTCAAGAAAGGGATACTGATTTTCATTCCTCTTCCTTGATACAGGAGACATAGAGTTTACCCAAAAACGGTTAGAGTATTTTCATCGCCGAAGAATCGATGCTTTTGAATTACGGTGCTGGAGGAGACTCTTGAGAGTCCCATGGATTGCAAGGAGATCAAACCTATCCATTCTTAAGGAAGTCATCCCTGAGTGCTCACTAGAAGGACAGATCGTGAAGCTGAGGCTCCAATACTTTGGCCGCCTCATGAGAAGAGAAGACTCCCTGGAAAAGACCCTGATGTTGGGAAAGATGGAGGGCACAAGGAGAAGGGGATGACAGAAGACGAGATGGTTGGACAGTGTTCTCGAAGCTACCAGCATGAGTTTGACCAAACTGCGGAAGGCAGTGGGAAGACAGGAGTGCCTGGTGTGCTCTGGTCCATGGGGTCACGAAGAGTCGGGCACGACTAAACGACTAAACAACAACAAATTTCACACTAGCTAGGAGCCCTCATGATAGCTTCACAATAGTAGCCGATTGCTGCAGTCGAATGCCCATGTATTGAACTTTTGCACCCATAAAAAAAGAAAGGAAAAATGGGTACCTTTGACCACTCTTGGGTCTGGGCCTCCGTCTTGCTGCTGAATAGTTGCCCACACCTGCCCTAGAGCAGTGGAGGTGTGGTCCCCCCATGCCCGAGTGATCGTAGTGGTACCTTTGGCTCCTCTGCTCTGCCACCCCCCACCCCCCTCGGGCCTTGGCCTGGGCCTTCCCTGAGCCAGCGTTTTATTATGGGCACTATTGAAATTCATGTTGAGCAGCGGAGCGCAGCCGAGAGTGCAGCCGGAGCACGCCAGACGCTAATGCTGCGCAGCCGAGATTGATAGAGGTCTGGAGTTTAATAGAGCACCCTCGCTTTTCTTTTGTCAGCCGCGAATGGGTTCCTCAAGGTCCAGGCGGGAAATTGCTTTTGCAAAGGGAAGGAGAAGAAGAAGAAGAAGAAGAAGAAGAAAAAAATGCACGCACACACACACACACACACACACACATGGGCGCAGCCAGAAATTCAAAACACCAAAAGCGCAGAGATAAAGAGCTACGCCAAGGCTGGCAGTTTCTCCTCACCCCAAGGAGGGGAAGAGATTAAGGAGGGAGTGGCAGGCAAGTGAGCTGAAAATGGGCGCCCCCGTCCATCTCTGCAGAATACTGTGCAAGGTTGATGCTTGTCGTGCAGAGGCCGGTGCGGAGGCTGTCCTTGGATGCCTCTTTGATCACAAAATCAAACAGGGGAGGGGGTTCAGCTGAGCGGCAAAACACCTGCTTTGTATGCAAAAAGTCCCTGGTTCAATCCAAGGCATCTCCAGGTAGGACAGGGACCATCCCCTTGTCTGACACCCTGGAGAGTCCCTGCCAGTTACCAAACTAGGTAGACCAATAGTCTAACTCACTGTACATTCTTAATATTTGCTGATGAGCTCTTTTTGGGAGCACTGGACCCCTGCTGATAGATATTTGGCCTTCGTTCCTGCCTGGCTCTTGGTTCTGAATATCCCCACTTGCCAGATTAAGCGAAGAGAAGTTTTGCTTATTGCTTCAATATCTTGCCCATCGTAAATGCCTGGATCAATTAGATTTCTTTATAAGGAAACAGGAGCGGTTCTCTAATAGCGCATCAGCATTTTGCAGACATTGTGCGTTCCGATTTTGAATGGGAAGGGGTCTTGCTGTCACCATCCCAATTTGAAATTCTAGAATTCAGATTTGCCTGCGTTCCAGTGTTTCTGTGAACAAATAGGACCGGATCTTATTTGAACGAAATCTCAACTTCTTAGGATGTGGTGTTTATTCTGTACTAGAAAAGTTGTGCTGGAGAGACTTCTGGATCAGACCAAAGACTCATGAGGTCTAGCATCCTGTTCTCACAGTGGCCACCCAAGTACCACAAGCAAACCCTGAGCAGAACAGCAATTTCCCCACTTGTGATTTTCAGCAGCTGACATGAAAGTGGAAATCACAGCCATTGTGCCTGGAGATTGTTCATAGCCTTCCCTTGCTTCCTGAATCTGTCTAATCCTCTTCCAAAGCCCTCCACGTTGTTGGCCACATCTAGTGGGAGTGAGTTCCATAGTTTAACTAAGCCCTGCTTGAATAAATCCTTCCTTTGGTCTCTTCTGAATTTCCCAACTTTCAGCTTCGCTGGATGACCTCAGAATCTAGTATCACGAAAGAAGAAAAACCTAGCTCTATTCACTTTCACTACAGCATGCAAGATTTTAAGGCACCTCTTTCTCGCCTTTTTTCTAAAGAGCCCCAATGTTGTAACTTTTCCTCACCCTTAAAAAATTTTCTTGCCCTTTTCTGAATGTTTTCCAGCTCTACAATACCCAGAGGCGGCCAGAACCGTACACGATATTCCATAGATTGGTATAAAGACTTGATGAAACCAGCAGTTTGGTTTTTTGGTCCCATTTCTAATGATCCCCAACATGGAATGGACCTTGTTCACAGCTGCTGCATTGTGGGCTGACATTTTTAGCAAGCTTGACCCCTTGACCCCAAGGTCTCAGTCCTCATCGGTCACCTCCAGTTCAGACTTGACTAATGGATATATGATGTTACGCCCCATTGTACCTCACTATATGCCCAGGCTGAATTGTATTCACCATTTTACTGCCCATTCTGCTGGAGAGATCCTTTTGGAGCCTTTCACAATCCCATCTTGTTTCAATGTTCCTGAACAAAACTGGTATCGGCAGCAAACTTGGGGGCTCACTCCTAACTCCAGACCATTTGTGAGCAAGTTAAAAAGCACACATCCCAGCAGTGGGGGTGCTGGGTTTTTTTTGCCCCAGGTGCATTTTTTGAGGGGGCGCAACCAGGTGCCCCCATGGCAGGGGAAGCTGGGTCTGGCCTTCAGGGCAGGGGCAGCGATGACAGCAGCTCCTTCTACTAAGGTTCAATCTGTTTGTGATTGATTGGTGGATAGAAAAGTCCCCGTGAGAATTTGCCAGCAATATTTTAGCATGAATGTATTGTGGTAGACCCACTTTTGGAGGCAATGTTATCTAAGATGCACAGTTTTGGAAAGCAATTTCCCCTAATATAATGCATCTTGTCATAGTTTAATGAATGTGTATGCATTTTTATGCCCGCATTACCTGCGCACGTGCATTTTTGCACACATATCTTGACTGGAGAGCTGCATTGCAAAATTCGGAGACGTGCAGATTTCGAAGGATGGCTGCAGTTCAGATCATTTTGCAAAGTGCAAATCGGGCAGGCTTCCCTTTGCATGCAAACTGAATGGGATTTCTTTCCCTTTGCCCCTTTTAGCTTGACCCAAATGTTCGTACGGGGATCCCTGTGGGGTCATGGTCTCTTCCAACTCCACGATTCTATAAACTCCCAGCCAGATGCAGTTGGCTCCCTCCTTCCTTACCAATTTGATTTATTCTTTTGCTCTGGAGAGGGGGAACTATTTCTCAGCCTTAATCCTAACTTAGCCTGAGGCTCTCCTGGCTGCTTGGAATTGGGCCTTCCTTTTTAGTCCTTTTTCCCACCGTTGGCTCCCTTCACTGCACTAAGCCAGATTTGCTTCTCTTAATCTTTCCCCCCAGAACCAAGTCCCTCCAGAGCCCTTATTATTTCGGTAGGTCTCCCCACACTCCCTTCCCCCTGCTGCAGTCTCTCTCTCTCTCCCTCTCTCTCTTTGAACTGCCTCCATCCTGTCAGTCGTTGCCAATAATGAGATGCCCAGAACACACTATGCACAGTGCATGCGATGCTCTCTCTCTCTCTCGCTCACTCACACACATCCCTGCCTCTCTCCCAGGTGTGGTTCAGCTGCAGAGAGATGCGGTCTATCTGCCTCTGTGCTCTGGAACGTGATGGTTCGGCACGTGCCGTTTCCCCGGCTGCTTTGACAGGTCGGCAGCTTCGTCCCCTCCCAACCAGCCTTCCCTCTTTGCAACGCGATGCCTTTTCCTCCCTCCCTTGCACCCTTCCCTCAGCACCCACAACCTTCTTAGCAAGCGAGCTTAGAAGGCTGGATAAATTGGCACAAGGGTGGGGAGCTCCTAGCATCACCCCAAGCCTCTCTACCTGGCCCTCGGGACTCGCCACACCCCTCCCTAGTCCTGTGTACACCCTCTTTGAATGTTTTGGCCTAGCTGAGGGGCCGGCCTGTCCATGAGGCAGAGGGAGGCAGCTGCCTCAGGCGGCAGAATCCAAGGAGAGCTTCCAGACATTTGACAGTGTGAAATCTGCTACTACCAGCGGTGGCATTATTATTACAGTCGTACCTTGGAAGTCTGTTCGGGTTCCAAAATGTTCAGAAACTGAAGCTTGGCTTCTGATTGGCTGCAGGAAGCTCCTGCAGCCAATCGGAAGCTCCATCGGACGTTCGGGTTCCAAAAATAGTTCGCAAACCGGAACAGTCACTTCCAGGTTTGCAGCATTCAGGAGCCAAAACGTTCGAGAACTAAGCTGTTCGAAAACCAAGGTACGACTGTATTATTATTATTATTATTATTATTATTATTGGCCCACCCTTCACCATCAGGTCCCAGGGTGGGTCAAAACAATTTTACTTACTTATATGTTGCATTTATACACCGCCTTTCCCCCCAAGGTTCTCTCCCTCCTCATTTAATCCCCACAACCACCCTGTGAGGTAGTTTAGGCTGAGTGTTAGTGACTGACCTTACAGTGAGTCTCATGGTGAACTGGGGATTCGAACCCTGGTCTCCGAGGTCCTAGCCCAACACTCTAACCCCTGCACCACATTAGTTCAGCAATGAAATAACTGACTCCAGTTCACAGGAACTTGGGGCAGAGCTTTCAATGTGGCTGCTCCTTTCTGTGGAACAGCATCACTGTCGAGACGTGATATGAGTGGCCCTAGTTGTACTTTTTTTGGGGGGGAGGGAATGAAGACATTTATGTTTCAACACACTTTCCCAGGAGAGAGAAAAAGAAAAAGGTCTTTGTGTTCATTGCTTTAAAAGCTATATTCTTTAAACTGTTTATAAAGCTACCAGTATTTTTAGGGTTGTTGTATTTAAGGTAAAAGACCTTGAGAGTCATGGGGAAGGAAACCAATTTGTAAATTAACATGATGATGATGATTTAGCAACATCTGCCTTCGGTTTAACAATCCCTGAACTTATTTTAACTTCTGATTGACTTACACAGTCAAGGGGTGAATCTGAGGTTGCAAAGAGTTATAGGTACGGCTGCGACGCTTAATCGATTTAGATGAATTGATCAGAAACATCTCGATCAGCTAAAAAGCTGCCCCCAATTAGTTTTGCTTGTTTGCTTGCTTTTGAACCTTATTAATGACACAAGTCCTTACAAAAAGGCCAGAGGGCAAACGCCAACGAGCAGCAGAGGCGTCCCTAGGGGTTTGCGAAACCAACCCTTGATAGGGGCACAAAAACCACCTATCAGACTATGGCGTGTGTGACGTTTACGTGTGTGATGGAGCACTGCCACCATCGTGGCAAGATCAAATGTAGGAGAAGCTTCCCATTCTTCCCATACTGTGGCACAAAGGCTTGCAGCAAAGTTTTGGGGGTGGGTGGGGGTGCGGACACAGCTCCTAGCAAGGGACCCTAGCCATGCCATCTCTCGCACAGGTACATTTGCAGAGCCTCCTGCGACAACCGCAAGGCCAACGCACAGCTCACCAGCCTGCTTTATGCTTCAGCATTCTTGTCTGCAATCAGATGCAAACCTAATTGATTATTTAACTTAGTCCATCCTCATCAACTGATGACACAAACTTCAGCATTTCTGCTTAGAAGTCCTGCTTGGGAATGGCTGGCTAGCTGGCTGGCTAGCTGGTCCTCTGCAGGCGGGGGGACACACTGAGATCAGAGGCGGAGCTACTGGCACCCGGAGTGGTGCAGGGGCGGGGCTAGCTGGCCCACAGGGGCGGAGCTAGCCATCCACACGTTGAGCGCCCCCTAGCTGCCTGCTGCCTGCATGGTGAGTGTCGGGGGCACTGCTAGCTGCCCACGGCAGCATCGTCCCTAGTGGCCCGCCGCCTGCACAGCGAGCCGGGTGGGGTGGGGGTGGCGCAGCAATGTCACCCGTCCTCGCGGCTGACACCCGGTGCGCACCGCACCCCCGCACCCGCCTTCCTTCACCAGTGACTGAGATGCCTCCCAACTCTAAAATTCTATGATTTAGGGACTCCTGTTGGACAGTAGAAGAGGCTGCCTCAGGAGGTGTGGGTGGGTGGGTCTCTCCTTTGCCTGACAGACTTTTAGAAGACGTCTGAAGGCACCCCTATACAGGGGTACCTCAGGTTACATACGCTTCAGGTTACATACGCTTCAGGTTAAAGACTCCGCTAACCCAGAAATAGTGCTTCAGGTTAAGAACTTTGCTTCAGGATGAGAACAGAAATCGTGCTCCGGCGGCGCGGCAGCAGCGGGAGGCCCCATTAGCTAAAGTGGTGCTTCAGGTTAAGAACAGTTTCAGGTTAAGTACGGACCTCCGGAACGAATTTAAGTACTTAACCCGAGGTACCACTGTATAGGGAAGTTTTTAAGGTTTGTTGGAAGTCGCCCAGTGTGGCAACCCTGTCAGATGGGCGGCATATAAACGATGATGATGGTGATTGTTGTTGTTATTGGTAGGAGGAAACAATCGCTGTCCTAGAAGCAAGTCCTCTGTCCAGCGGCAGGTGGAAAGAGATTAAACAGCTCTGTCAAGAGGGTCTGTTTGAAAGAATTTCAAAAGTAACAGCTAAGCTATACCGTCCTTGGGCGTAAACAAATGATGTTCCTTTTAAAAGTGCTTCGTCCTTACTTAGACCCTCTGGGTGAGGGGCGAGGAGTCACAGGCTCCCCTTCTCCCGTTTGTAACATCCTGCTAGTAGTAAACAACCACACTACCATGAACAGTTAATACAAAACCTCTGCTGGGATTTAGCCAATCACACACCCTAGCACCCATCCCTACGTGAGGGAGATTGTTACATCAGTGTGACCATTTCCCTTAACAGACCAGCGTCTACCGGTTTGGGCATGTTTTTGGAGCCGAGAGATGCCTTGTAAATTACCTTCCAATCCACACCTTGGTCCGGGAGGAGCAGATCAGGTCAGTTTGCATTGGAATTCACAGGAAGCAAAGCCCTTGAGCATCTCTGGTGTAAAGTACCTTGAATGCCTGGTCTCTGTATCAGATGGTGTGTTCAGCCCCAGCCTCAGGAGGATAGCAATGTCTTTGCTGCACAAATAGGCACTTAGATGATGCAACTGAGAAGTGTTGACCTTGTTTTGCTTTGGCACGGTCAGCAAAGACATCCGTGTTCATGAGTTGGAAAATTCACCCCTTCCCGCTAGCAAACATGGAGCACAATCTGCAGACGCCCCATTGAGCTGAATGGGTGGGGGGAATAGCCGGCCTCTTGCACAGCTGCCATTTAGTGGAGTGCACAGGGGTGCCCAATCCAGTTCAGGGCCTGATATAGAGTGACTCCACTTTGACATACCCACCCTGAACTGGATCTGAGCCATGAACTGAGTTTAATCAGGGTTAATTAGATATGTGGGACGTGGGTGGTGCTATAGGTTAAACCAGAAGGTCAGAAGGTCGGCGGTTCGAATCCCCGTGACGGGGTGAGCTCCTATTGCTCGGTCCCTGCTCCTGCCAACCTAGCAGTTTGAAAGCACAAAAGTTCAAGTAGATAAATAAGTACGGCTCTGGCGGGAAGGTAAATGGTGTTTCCGTGCACTGCTCTGGTTCGCCAGAAATGGCTTAGTCATGCTGGCCACATGACCCGGAAGCTGTATGCCGCCCCCCCCCGGCCAATATAGCGAGATGAGCGCCACAATCCCAGAGTTGTCCGTGACTGGACCTAATGGTCAGGGGTCCCTTTACTTTTACCTAATTAGATATGTGGTTGGGGGAAGTAGTCTGTGTGTCTCTTTCTCTCCCCTTTCCTTGCAGCCTAAATCCGCCCCCTACCCAGTCACTTTGCAGCCCTGGATCACTCTGTGTAGATCTGAGGTGAGCCAGAGTGACCCGGGGCTTACTCATCCTGATGTGGCCAGATCTCAGGTGCCAAGCGTGCCTTCCTCTTAGCACGTTTCTCCCTTGCGTCCTGAGTTCGAGTGTCTTCAAAGCCCATGACACCTTTGGTAAAGGCTGTTCTCCAATTGGAGCACTCGCAGACCAGTGTTTCCCAGTTGTCAGTGTTTATACTACATTTTTTTTAGATTTGCCTTGAGACAGTCTTCAAACCTCTTCTGTTGACCACCAGCATTATGCTTTCCATTTTTAAGTTCGGAATAGAGTAGTTGCTTTGGAAGACGATCATCAGGCATCCGCACAACATGGCCAGCCCAACGAAGTTGATGTTGAAGAGTCACTCAAACTCAAGACGCAAGGGAGAAACGTGCTAAGAGGAAGGCACGCTTGGCAAATCCACACCATGTTCAACTCCCGTCTGGAAACCAATGTCCCCACTGTGGAAGGATGTGTGGATCCAGAATTGGCCTCCACAGTCACTTACGGACTCATTGTTAAAACCGTGTTTATGGAAGACAATCTTACTCGGCTACGAGTGATTGCCAAAGAAGAGGAGAAGACCACGCTGGCCTGATTTGGTTCAGGATATGGGATATGGCCAGATCTGATGCACAGCCCTACTACCATTCTTGAACATGGTGAACTCTTTCATTGGAGGTTTTAAACAGATGTTGGAGAGCCACATGTCAGGGATCCTTTAGTTGTGTTTCCTGCATTGCAGGCGGTTAGACTAGATGACCCTTGGGGGTCCCTTTCAACTTCACAGTTCTATGATTCTGTGATTTCACCTTGGATCTGTACAGGATAACTTTCCAGTGCAATGCAATTTTTTGTGTGGAGGAAGGCCTGGAGCTGGAGCTGACTCACAATTTCCCAGGAGACATTTGTTTTTGCAAAAAATTCAGACCACGTTCAACCATACATTTTGCTAGACGTAATACAGTCATCACTTAACTCAAGTCAACTTAATATTGTTCTTTTTACCCGCTCAGTCACGGATTTTATTCCTCCTCCCTTTTTATTTTTGTAGGGATGTCAGAGAATTCCACTGGAAAAGGAATTGCTGGGGTTTTGCATCTTTGTGGTCAGCTGTGGAAATACAGTCCTGCCGATATGATCAGTATTTGTTCAGGTGGTTTTTAAGTCCATGGATGATACATAATTAACGACTTTCTTTACATTGTTTCAGTGTTTCCTTTGCATTGAAATGAATGCAAGGTATTGTAAATACTTACGTCATAGTGGGCAGGGAGATGAATAACATAGTATCTGACCAAAGCTGAACTGCAGCAGAATGGAAACGGCGCCGATTGTGCCAAATACAGGATGGAATGGAAATTGCAGCCTTCTTGCATATTGTGTGAGAGATAAAGAAATGGCCATTTGCTTATGATCAATTCTTGCGCATTCGTTATAATCAGTAAGAATCTTGAAGCAGGGGGAGAAATCAATGGGCTTGAGTTGTGGCTGTTGAATAGGACTTACTTGGATGTCATCCTCTGCCCCAGTTCCACGGCCAGAGTGACCACCTACCCCTTATTCCTTGGTGAGACCATCTCCACCTCCGAGGCAGAAGAAGAGTAGGGATAAACCTGCTGGATCATGTCAGTGGCCCACTTAGTCCAGCATCCTGTTCTCACAGTGGCCAACCAGACACTTGTGGGAAACCCACAAGCAGGATTCGGGCACAAGAGCCCTCTCCTCTCCTGTGGTCTCTAGCAAGTGGAATTCAGAAGTGTTGCTGTCTCCAGCTGTGGAGACAGAGCTTAGCCATCATGGGTGGCAAGTGCAATAGTCCTCTCCTCCATGAATTTGTCTATTCCTCTTTTAAAGCCATCCAGGTTGGTGGCTCTCACTGGGAGCAAGTTCCATAGTTCAACTACGTGCTGTGTGAAGAAGTAATAATAATAATGATTTATTATTTATACCCCGCCCATCTGGATGAGTTTCCCCAGCCACTCTGGGCGGCTCCCAACAGAATATTAAAAACACGATAAAACACCAAACATTAAAAACTTCCCTAAGCAGGGTTGCCTTCAGATGTCTTCTAAAAGTCAGATAGTTGTTGTTCTCTTTGACATCTGGTGGGAGGGTGTTCCACAGGGCGGGTGCCCCTACTGAGAAGGCCCTCTGCCTGGTTCCCTGTAACCTCACTTCTTGTAGTGAGGGAACCGCCAGAAGGCCCTCGGCGCTGGACCTCAGGGTCTGGGCTGAGTGATGGGGGTGGAGACGCTCCTTCAGGTATACTGGGCCGAGGCCATTTCTGTTACCTGTCCTGACACTTCCAACGTTCAGCTTCATGGGATGGGCACGAGTTCTAGCGTTACGAGAGAGGAAGAAAAACTTGTAAGGAAACCAGTTGTCCTGTCACAACTCGCTCTGCCGTTTGAGGCAGGGAAAGCAGTCAAAGAAGACGGCAGGGTAACATGTATAATCCAGATATATTTATAGGTTTTATCTTCTGAGATTAGCACAGGATATTTAGAAAGGTTATAAAGTAACATTGACATTTGTTGTAATTCATTTGTTCTCCTCCCCACACCCCTGAAAGTTTTATGTACATACAAGATCACAACACAACAATCCAAGACCGCCATCCTCTCTTGTCCCCACTGCCCACCCAGAAGAAGATTTTGTGTGTCGGTGTGTTTTCTTTTTCGTTTTAGCTCAGTACAAATATGGCTTTTGTGTAAATATTGGGAGAGTCTAACTCCAACTAGGAAGCATAGAGAGCCTGTTCCAGTAGGGGGCGCCAGTTGCCACAGGTAGAGGACAAGACGATATTTTAACTAGTCCTGTTTCTCATTTGCACCCTCCACCCTGCCTCTGCTTCTCTGGGAGAAAAGGGAAGACCTAGATGTGAAGCATAAGTAAATTATTAGGCTCTTCCTCTGACCCATCTTGCCTCTCATCAGCCCTAAGAAAAATTATTCTAGGGTGTGCATGTTTTTCTTTTAGCAATTATAGCACTGCGTCCATGCAGCTGTCAGCCCTGCCTTTGGACACAACCTGGTGTGATTAAGAAACAGAAACTGAAAAGAGATTTATGCAAAAGAGCAGGCCTGATTCTCATCGGCAAAGTCCTCGGGCTGGTAGTCTGTCTGCTCCCCACAGCAAACATAACCAAATGGTGTCTTTTTATTCCCCTCTCCCCGGAAAAAAAATTAAAATGGCCTGCTATTTTTTTGGCTGACGCTAGAAAACAAATGAGGTGGAGATTGTGGAACTTCTGGCGTTGACTGACAGATCTCATGGCAAAGCAGGAGGGGTGCAATGCATCTCTGAGCATAGGTGTGGTGCATACATTGCCTCCCCACAACCCCCCCCCCCCGGAGTCCTTGAAACATGCAAAGATCCCTTCCATGTTTGCCGCATAGAGATGGGCATTCCAGGGTTGGTGCTAGTGCTTGACATTATTGGCTATCCGCTGAGGCTCCAGCCAAAGCAAGGGGTGCCCACTGCCACCTCCATCGCAGAACCTCCCAACGCTACCGCCCCCACTTCCTGTCTGCTCTCTAAGAAAGAGGAAGGAGAAAATGTGGTGTTTCCTTTTGCCTTGCTCCTGCCCTTTGGCCAGAGAGGTGGGCTGGCCTCAGAGTTAAGGACTGCCTCCTGGTGGCATCTTGCCCAACATCCCCCCTCCAGAAAACAAGCAAACATTGGAGCATGTTTGCTGGTCAATAATAAGACATAGTGTGTCTTCCCTTTGCTTTGGGATAGCACACCCTGAAAAATCTCTGCACCTCAGGAATGGGGAACTTCATGCTGTTGTTGGACTCCCAACTCCCATCAGCCTGGCCAGTGGTCAGGGATGATCACAGGAGCTGTAGTCCAGCAACATCTGGAGGACCACAGACTCCCCATCTCTGAGATACTTGCTCAATGGGTGAATCAAAGACTGCAAAGCATCCTAAGGTGGCCAAGCAAGCTTAGCTTTGGTGCTAAGTCAGGGTGAGAAAAATACCTAGTGTAAAATGAGGTGCAGACCTTCAGTCTGAAGAACACACACATCCATGGGCATTGCTCCCCAGTTCCAAGAGACAGTCCCTGCTTGTATGTTTCAAAAAGCAGAGTGGACCCCCCAAGTAATGTACCCCTGCTCCCATCACACCTGGCAATGTTCATAATATGTACCTGCCTAAGGGCATGCACAACTGAGGGCAAAATGTTTCTGATCATGAAAAAGCTCCAATATCCAAACTTGCAAATATTGCAGGATTCAAGCGAAGGGGATCTTAGTAGGGAGGCACAACCTTGGAATCAGACCAACTTTTTTGGGTGGTGGGGGCTTATGGAAGCTACATGATTGGAACAGGGTGCGAGGACTGCCTACCAGGACACCATGGATCCGGAACAAACATCACAATGGACGTTCACTACCATCCCCTTTGTGTCCTACTTGCAAATTTCTCTGGTTGATCTCTGTTGAATAAAAATGGATTTGCTCCCCCTCCCTCAACAGGTACCCTCTAACATCCATCAGCCCCGGCTTGCATGGCCGAGGGTCAGGGGTGGTGGGAGTTGCAGCGCAAAACCTTTGAAAGATACCAAGTTGGGAAAAGCTGAACCAGGTGCGCCTTAAGAAGAGTCTTGTTGCTGGATCGAGCCAAAGGGGGCCCATCTAGACCAGTGTCCTCTTCTCAGTGGCCAACCAGGTAATTCTGGAAAACGTGGAAGCAGTACATGAACACACTGCCCAACTTGTGATCCACAGCAGCTGGCATTCAGAAGTATACTGCCTCTGACAGTGGAGGGAGAACATAGCCATCATGGCTAGTGGTCATTGATAGCCTTCTCCTCCATGAATTTGTCTAACCCCTTTTGAAAGCATCCAGGTTGATGGCCATCATCACCTCTTCTGGGAGCGGATCACGTCGCTGAACCATGTACTGTGTTCCTGTCCTGACTCTCCCAACAAGGTATCCCCAAGTTCTGGGATGATGCGAAAGAGAGAGAAAGGCCTCCCCATCCACTTAATGGTCTTCTGCATCCATTGCAATGATCGCCACCCTGTTGCTTAAATAAAACCACCACCACCACCCACTGAGCAGAAGAAAATAGAACGCATACACAGACTTCGGGTAATCTGCACTGTCAGCCCTACTCAGAGTAGACCCATTGAAATTCATGGACCAAAGTTAGTCCTGTCCATTCATTTTGATGGGTCTACTCTAAGAAGAACTGATGATGCATGTAGCTTATCTGGCTCAACATCGCTGGGACTGGCTTTCTATTCAATCAAAGTTGGGTTCTTGCCATTTGCCTTCGAGTCACTGAGCCTATGTAGACTTTCTAAAGCTCTTCTAGTTATCCAGCCAGGCTGGGAGGTTTACAGGGAAAAACAACACCCTCAACAATGGGCTTTGAGCAAACAGTGACAAGAGAACCGATGGAAAAAAACAACAACCATGGTATGGCCGCCAGCCTTCGTTTTCCCCAACCTAAGCATTTCCTTTCTCCTGCTGTCACACGGCGGGTTCTATCTTCCTTGATGATGGGGCCTGTTATCCGTGAAACAGAAGCCTCGCTCCATTGGAGTGTCACTGGCTCCAATTCCCCCTCAGCTGCCCGCCTCGCCTAGTTTTATAACCAAAGTCTGGAATCTCCACTCCTAGCTTGCAAATCTCCCCAGCTGAGAAACTGCAGTGGATATTTTTTTTCTGTGTGTGTATGTGTTGCAGAAATACATACAAACAACAGGCATGCTTGATATAAAATCAATGCACCACAGGCTGGGCCAAAGCAGACTTGACACAAACGAGTTCATAGCCTCTGGCAGGTTGTGGATGAAGAAAGAAATACGGTTGTGTCCCTGAAACAGCCTGATTCTCATATCAAAGCCCATGGCTGCAGGCCTTTGCGCATGCCCATGCGCACACACATTAACAGCTTGCCCTGCCTGGCTGGTGCCCTTTGAGACTGGTAGGGCAGAAGGCAGGGAGTACAACAGTAGGGGGCGCCAGAGTGAAGGACAGGCAGAGCCAATTTATTCCAAGTCTTGCCCCCAGCTCCTCTCTGCTGAGTTTTGCAAGGGCAACATTGAGACTGAGGAGGAGAAAGGAGACAAGCAGCTCCCCCCCCCCCACTAGCTGTACTGGTTATAAGGAAGAAGGCAGGCAGCTCAGGTCTGGCCAAGGGCAGACTGAGGTTGGTGAGGCAATGCTCCATTAGCTGCAGTGGACCAGTTTCCACTGTGGGTTTCTGGAGTGCTAGTAAAGTGGTTGGAATAGCCTCTCCAGTTTGCAAATGTTTACTGGAAGCTTGAAATCCTACGACACATCTTATTAGAACTGCAAACACATTCACATGCACATCCACCACCTGAATATGGGGAGAGGGCATGAGGCGTCTTGTGTTCATGGATGTGCAATGATGTGTATCTTGCACTAGCGTTGAGGCGGATCACAGAGATTTCAACATGGAAGGAAGATCCATCATGACACATATCCAAATGAACATGATTTTTTGTTGGGTGGGTTTTGATCTGTACGAGGGCTTCCCAAACTTAGGTCGTCCACTGTTTTGGGACTACAACTCCCATCATCCCTAGCTAGCAGGACCAGTGGTCAGGGATGATGGGAACTGTAGTCCAAAAACAGCGGAAGACCCAAGTTTGGGAAGCAATGATCTGCACGAAGCAACCCTTATTTCTCCTCCTACTTCCCCAAAAGAGACACCATTAGAAAAGAGAGGTCAACTGTGTACCAAGAGTTCCCCCAAAAGATGAGAAGAGAGTAGGAAATGCATTGCCCCTCCCCAAAAAACGGACAAAAGAGGACACCAATTTGCATATGTTAATTTATGTGTACTTATGCAAATTTAGAAAGAATCACTATAATTCAAACAGAAAGAAAATACATTTTAACTTAGTGGGGAACAAGAATTGGACCAGGTAGCCTCTGTGACAGCTCAGTTTGCAGTCTAGGCGTTCAGTGTTGAGGCACAACTACAAGACCTCCCCCTTCTTAAATTGCTTTGGGTTGTCGCCAATGTTAGCCCTACTCAGAGTAGACCCACTGGCATCAATAGAGACAGCTAACTTAGATTTCTTAATTCTGATGGCTCTACTCTGAGCAGAACTTCGTTGGGCACCACCTTTTATCTACAAGTTGGACTTAAGACCAGACAGCTGCTCTGCCAGATGACTCCTTCAAAGAGACGACCACCCTCTGTAAAGTAGGACACACAACCACCTTGTAGTAAAGAGGTCAATGCGAAGAGCCCTGCTCAAGTGACACCCCCAAGGAATTCGAGTCATAAGCCAAGGGTGGGCTTCTAGCCCAAGGGCTGCCTATCCTTCCAGGCAGTGAGGACCAAAAGCCAGTGGTGGGCGTGGCCAGAGGCAAAAGTGGCCAGAGCAACAACATGCACCGTGCATTTTACAGTAGGCAAGATTCTGCACACGCACAACTCACACACACCCTCCTCTCTATCCTCCTTCCAGGCAAGCAAGAAGCATCATCAGAGTCCAAAGACACATCCCAGCCAGGCAAAAACACTCAGGTGCAAAGCTGGGCCAAAGAGGGGTGTGGCCCAGAGAAAGGGGACGTGGCCTGGGATAAGTTCTGGGGGGCTGCATTTGGCCCCTGGCCTGAGGTCCCCCACCCCTCTGTTAGACGTACGGCATGGACATTGACCATTAAGGAACAAGGGCAGACAGATCTCCCCGTTGTGATCCAGAGAGTTGTGTGTCTAGGTCTGCTCCTGTTCACCCATCACTGTGGCTTTGACCATCTGCTCCTAAGCTACTGTCAAAAGTGAAGGCTACTGGGGGGCTCCAGTTGGGGCACAAAACAGCCAAGTGAGTTTGGGTGAAGCTAATTGAATTTTGGGGGACCCCTGGGCAAAAGGTCTTCCGTGGGTTCCCTTCTGGAGTGGCCCAACTCTTCCTCCTTGCAGTCACCACCTCCAGGTCACCTGCCTTTTTCTTCTAAGGCCACATTCTCACCATGTATTTAAAGAACTATGGTACCACTTTAAAGAGTCAGGACTTCAGCCCCCACAGAATTCTGGGAGCTGTAGTTTGTTAACGGTGCTCAGAATTGTTTGGAAACCCCCTAGAGCTACAATTATCCGAGTGAATTAACAGTCAAACCCTCTTCCCAGGGAACTCTGCAAATTGTAGCTCCGTGAGGGGAATAGGGGTCTCCAAACAACTCTTAGCACTTTCAACAAACTACAGCTCCCAGAATTCTTTGTGGGTGGAAGCCATGGCTGTTGAAAGAGGTAGTGTAGGGCTTGAAATGTTTGGTGTGAATGTGGCCTGAGTCCAATCAATTCAGCTCTGTAGACCAGGGATAGGGAACCTGTGGTCCTCCAGCTACTGATGTACTCCAACTCCCATCAGCCCCAGCTGGGATGACCAGTAGTAAGAGGTTAATTCTGGTTCAGCAACACCTGGAGGGCTGCAGGTTCCTCACACCTGCCCTAGATGGAGAGGTGAATGGAGGTCCTTCTCCTCACTCCAGATACTGCTTGCTACTTGACAGTGTGGTGTAGCACTTAGGATGTTGGACCAGGACCTGGAAGACCAGAGTTCCAATCTCCACTTGGCCATGTAACTTGCTGAGTGCCAATGAGCCATTCACAGCCTCTCAGCCTGACCCACTTCACAGGGTTGTGTGAGGATGAACTTGGTA
The DNA here is from genome assembly GCF_964270895.1 of Podarcis filfolensis. Taxonomy (NCBI): domain Eukaryota; kingdom Metazoa; phylum Chordata; class Lepidosauria; order Squamata; family Lacertidae; genus Podarcis; species Podarcis filfolensis. The sequence goes on along the minus strand of NC_139620.1, from coordinate 13,014,646 downwards.
GGGAGAGAACCTTGAGCCGTTTGGAGGAGATGTGGAATAGGGATGCCATAATGAGAATGAAGTAGAATAAAGAAAGCGGGTGACTAGGTAACAACAGCAGATTTTAAGAACAGTAGCGATGTGGGGAGATGTCTGGTTGTTAGTGGGCCCTGCGCTGCGACGGGGGCCTTGGCAGGTGCCCAACTGTGCCAGTCTGTGATGCCAGCCCTGGGGCCATTGGAATAACTTGGGTGGGTAGCTCTACACATTCCTAGACTTCTAAAAAGTGCCAAAAGCAGATCGGCTCCAGAAAGTGTGATATACGATGATTATGAGAGCCAATGGTGCTGTTGGACTAGGACCTGGGAAATCAGGGTCCAAATCCTCACCCAGCCATGAACCTCGCTGTGTGATCTTAAGGGGCCAGTCAGAATCTCTCAGCTTAAGCTACCTCAAAGGGTTGTTGTAAGGATAAAATGGGGAAGAGGGAGAACCTTGTTTGCCACCTTGAGCTTCTTGGAAGATAGGTAAACTATAAATATAATACTGCTGCTACTACTACTGCTGCTGCTAATTATGCATACTTTTTTAAAAAATAACATATATATTCAGGAAGGGGAAATGTTATTCCGATGACTAGAAAAATAGTACTGTTTTCATAGAACCATAGACTTGTAGGGTTGGAAGTCATCTGGTCTAACCCCCTGAAATGCAGGAACCACCGTTTTGTGGACTTTGCAGATCCATCACATAGAAATGGCAGGATCCTTCCCCATATGTTGTCTTTTTGCCATGTGAATGTTATCGATCAGTGATTTTCTTCCTCTGAACATTAAAAACAATGGGCTGTGTTCAACTAACGGTTACTCAGAGTAGACGCATTGCAGTTAATAAGTCTAAGTTAGCCATGGCCATTAATTTCAACAGGTCTACTCTGAGTAGGCCTGGCAACCCAATATTTAAAAGAGATGAGGTAGGAGAAAACTCCGTTCTGCCTTTAGGCTATTCGTTTATTGTGGGATGCAATCCAGAGAGCCGTGTTCTCGTATTCTTGAAGGCTTGTGCATGACTAGTGAATCATTGTGCTCATTCCCATGAGTGACAGATTCCCAGGCTGTAGGACTACCTGATGTTGAGGTTCAAAATTGTGGCCTGGCTTGTAGCACAGGGATTTGACAACCACCAGGTAAAAGAGCCACCTGGTGGCTAAGGATGGAGTTTGTCCCATGGTCCTACAGATGGAGACTGTAGGAAGTAAGTCATTGCACTTTGTTCTTCACTAGCCATCCTTGTTTGGAGGTATCTTTCCAGCTGTTTGAAGGGTTGCAGTTCAGTGTTAGAGCATCTGCTTCCTATGTGAAGGTCCCAGGTTCAATCCCTGACTGGGGAAGATTTCTTGTCTGAAATCACAGAAAGCTGCTATCTGTCAGTGTGGACAATACTGAGCTAGACAGACCAGTTGCTTCTCTGGGCACCTCCAAATGTTGCACCACTCTTTAAGGAGGACATATAGAAAAAGTGGTTGACAGGAGGGCCACAAAGAGGGCTCAGCAGGATGGAGAAAATAAGCTGTATGAGGAAAGAGAGAAGAAGCTGGGCATGCTTTTCACACAGAGAAGAGAAGATTGAGGGGAGACAGCACTCTTCAAAAACCAGAAGGGCTGTTATGCAGAAGAAGGCAAAGATTTGTTCTCTACTGCTCCAAAGGGCAGAACATGGGCTAATGGGTTTAAGATGCAAGGAGGTAGGTTTCAGAGGAACATTTAAGAGAGATTTCTTGATGGTAAGAGCAGTTCCACCATGGAACCAATGACCAACGAGCCTCTTGAGAAGTTCTACCATCAGAGTTCCTGCTTAGAACAGGAAGTTGGGCTACTAGATAGCCTGCCAGGACCTTTTCATCTCTATGGCGGTATTCTACAGTCAAGGCAGAAGGCCACTCTGTCACTGTTGCTTTATGGTTAATCTATGCTCCACAAGTGTAGGAAGGGGCAAAATCTTCAGTGGTCCATCAGCGGGGAGTCCTTTGGTCTGTTTGCTGACTCTGTCTAGCAACGAAGCCCAGCCCCATTCAAAATCCAGCAACATCCCCCACTTCTGTCGCACAAGCGTGGAATCTGCCATTTTCAAGATTTGACACCGGGATTTTAATTTTCGACGGGGATGTGCTTAACCTCAAAATAGTTCAAGAGGGAGTTTAGTGGCTTCCTGGAATCTCCCGGGTGTTTCGGTTTGATATAAAATCTCATAAGCCGTCAGCTGCCAAGGTCTAAATGCCAACGTGTGTCAGCTATCAAATACTGCCAAACGTCAAATACTAGCAAAATGCTCTGTCATGGATGATGGGTGGAGAATATGAGAATGTTGCAGAGATCCCAGAAGAGAGTTGCACAAACGTATTTCGACATATAATGAATTGCCTCCCATTAGAAACTGAATCACCCACAGCCAGGGTTTGCCCTCCCTGAAGTCTTGGGTCTGCTACTATCAACATCAGGAGTCAGGGAACTTTTTCAGTCTAAGGGTCGGGTCCACAACTGGCCCAGTTTTGTAGTGCCACTGACCTGTCAATCATCTTATGTCCTCTGACGCCAGGCTATTCAAATTTCAAGTCAAGTGCAGGCATAGATTTATCTCCGATCTCACCACCCATCTAGAAATAAACCAGGCAGAGGGCCTTCTCAGTAGTGGCGCCTGCCCTGTGGAACACACTCCCATCAGATGTCAAGGAAATAAACAACTATTTGACTTTTAGAAGACATCTGAAGGCGGCCATTCAGAAAAAGAAATACTGTTAAAGAGCAGGTAGATCCTAGTGCTCTGTTGCTTAGTGCTAAGATCAGAGATAACAGATCTTTGTGCCTGGCATCATAAGATGACAGATATCTGACAGGTAGGGATGGGTGAATCTGTCAATTCTGGTTTTTCTCAGACCTCATCCACACTTCTGCTTGTCCCGTATCTAGAAAGCATGGAGTCTGAGCAGTTTCCTCCTTGCTCTGCTCCTCTCCCAGGGAAAACCCACTCTTCATCTCTAAATCGGAGCAGACATCAATTAGGAGAAAACCCAAATTGCCATTTGCTCTGATTGAGTGCTAAAGAGTGGTATTCCCCAGGGAAAGCAAAGCACAAGAGGAAGTGTGGGTAAGCCCTCCGTTTCTCATTTTCCTGATCTTAAGTTCAGTTTTCCACATTTCCACATTGCTTTAATAATAATAATAATAATAATAATTTTTATTTATACCCCGCCCTCCCCAGCCAAGGCCGGGCTCAGGGTGGCTAACAAGCAATAATAAAAACAAGTTGAATGAATACAACTTAAAAACAAGATTAAAATACAACATTAAAATATTGAAACATTAAAATATTAAAATGCAGCCTCATCACAGGAGGAGAAAGGAAAAAGAAAGAGGGGGGGGGGGAATCAAACTGATTCTGAGCCAAAGGCCAGATGGAACAACTCTGTCTTACAGGCCCTGTGGAAAGAAATCAGATCCCGCAGGGCCCTGGTCTCATGAGGCAGAGCGTTCCACCAGGCTGGAGCCAGTGTTGAGAAGGCCCTGGCTCTGGTTGAGGCTAATCTAACTTCCTTAGGGCCCGGGACCTCTAGGGTGTTGCTATATATGGACCTTAAGGTCCTCTGTGGGGCATACCAGGAGAGGCGGTCCCGTAGGTACGAGGGTCCTAGGCCGTGAAAGGCTTTAAAGGTCAAAACCAGCACCTTAAATCTGACCCTGTACTCCACCGGGAGCCAGTGCAGCTGGAAAAGCACTGGGTGAATATGCTCCCATGGCAGAGACCCCGTGAGGAGCCTCGCTGCAGCATTCTGCACCCACTGGAGTTTCTGGGACAGCTTCAAGGGCAGAGTGAATTACAGTAATCAAGCCTGGAGGTGACCATCGCATGGATCACTGTGGCCAGGTCGGGGTGGGAAAGGTAAGGAACCAACTGCTTGATGCGGCGAAGGTGGGAAAATGTCGCCATTTTTTTTTAAATTGAAAAGGTCCTCCTGAAAATTTAACAACATTTTAATGCAAGTTTCCCCTAATATACATGTTTGTATGAAATTTTAAACAATAGACACATTTTTGTAAAGCAAAATTCCGTAATACTATGCATTTTGGTATATTATTTTCACTAATATATGTGCACACTTTACTTGAGAAAATGCATTTTTGTACACACTACTTGGCCAGAAAACTGCACTGCAAAAATTCAGAGAAGTGTGAATTTCAAAGGATGGCTATTTTTCAGTTTTTGCATTATGTGAATGTATTATGTGAATTAGCTAGGTTTCCCTTAAATGCTAATTGAACCAAATTTATCCTATCCCTACTGACAGCTGGCAGGAGCGAACTTTGGTCTGGCAAAGTTCAGCCGTTACCTGTGCGATACCAAAACCCAGCACTTCCACCTCTCACCTTCCATTCTGTTCAATTCAATTCACTATGTCATCCTTGTGATGCCCTGTGACATCCCCCAAGCTCAGTGCCCAGTGTGGCAGAACTGGTCACACTGCCCTAAATCAGCCGCTGCAGCTGGGTTTGGATTTCCCCCAATGGGATTGCTAATCGGGCCAATGGGACTGAATTTCCCCATTTCCTGATCTACATAATAGCTCCACTTTTTAATCTGTACGGCTCCACGCAGGCTCCATTTCTTGGCCACACCCAACATATAACAAAGGGAAAGGATTGAGGAACTGGATTATAAAGAAAATGATTTTATATACTCTGGAACTAGTGGAGCTGAAGAAAAAGTTCAGGGGCTAAGCATAAGTGAGCTCTGATGGCACTTTTCTTTTTTTTTTTTGGAAATGAGAAAGCAGATAGAGAAGCATGATGAAAGGAAAAAGGGGACACAAAAAGAAACTTCCGCCATGTGTAAAATGCCTGCCCAGTTTCTCCAAAGCAAGCCAGATACAGATGTACAGTTAGCCTGTGGATGGAAACCACTGAATGTCACACCCCTGATCTGAATAGGCCCACCTCTCAGATGGCTTGGTCCCGCCCTCAAATCTGCATAGCTCCACCCACATTCTGTTTCTACGTGTGATCCCAGCATGTGGTGGAATCTTGGGCTTTAAGGGTGTGTCAGAGTGCATGCTGGGAACTGGAGAAGATTAGGTTAGGTAGTTCAGGAATGAGGAACCTTTGGTCCTCCAGATGCTGTTGAGCTCTAGCTCTCATCAGCTCCATGCAGCATGGTCAATGGTCAGGGATGATGAGAGGTGTAGACCAGCAACATCTGGAAGGCCACAGGTCCCCTGGCCTTGGGAGAGAGCAGGAGAGACCCCTCAAATCTTGTCAGGTGTCAAGGCCGGTATTTGGTGAATATTCAGAGAATATCCAGTAAATATTTGACACAAGATTATTTGAAGGTGGGCAAATCCATTTCAGCTCCTGGAGAATGAATCGTGTAACTCCAAAAATGACACCAACATAATTTTTTTAAAGTTATTGGACAACAGGCTGGGAAACACCATTGAGCTGAATCTTTCCACGCTCAGCTAATAAAATGGTCAATAAATCTTTGTAGGTTTGCAATTTAACGGCTTGTCTCTAAGGAACGATCTCGTCCCTGTGTTTGAATGATATGTCAAAACAGAGACAATATTGGCATGTCTTTCTCTCTCTCTGTGTGTATATATATATATATATATATATATATATATATATATTCTCCTGTGAATGACATAGTAAGGCCTATCACACCTCACAGAGTTCTTGTGAGGAAATAAATTTGGGGGAATAAAAATGTGATAAATCACAATAATAAAAAAAAAGTAAGGTTAGTCATAGCCAGGGACACTTTTAAGTTGTTGCTGCACCCTTGGCGAGATCAACCAGACTTAATTTCTATGCCCTCCTTTTCACCAATAAATATTTCTGTACAGTGATTTGAGGAAGGGCCTGGTTCAATCTCTGGCATCTCAAGGTAAGGCTAGGAATGCATCTAGGCTAACCGAGAAAGGTGGACCAATGGTCTGACTCTGCATAAGGCAGCTTCCTAAGTGTTTAAAATGTCTGAAGAACAAGCATTACCCCACTGCCCACATCAAGAGAAATAATAGGACGACTTTGTTGTTCTGCGTTGGCCAGACCCCTTCCAGAGTATTATGTCCAGTTCTTCTCAGCACAGTTTAAGAAGGATATTGACAAACTGGGATGTGTGCAGAGGAGGGAGACCAAGATAATCAAGACTTTGGAAACCAAGCCTTATGAGGAACGGTTGAGGGAGTTGGGCAATGTTTAGCCTGGAGAAGACTGAAAGGTGATACGATATCTGAAGGGCTGTCCAATGGAAGATGGAGAAAGCTTGTTTTCTGCTCTTCCAGAGGGTATTAGGACCAAAACCAATGGATTCAAATGGCAAGAAAGGAAATCCCAACGAAACATCAGGAAGAACTTTCTGAAGGTAAGAGCTGTTTGGCAGTGGAAGAGACTTCCTTGGAAGGTGGCAGACTATCTTTCATGGGAGGTTTATAAACAGAGGTTGGCTGTCAGGGGTTCTTTAGCTGCGATTCCTTCATTGCACGGGGTTGGTCCCTTCCAACTCTACAATTACCGTATTTTTCGCCCTATAGGACACACTTTTCCCCCTCCAAAAATGAAGGGGAAATGTGTGTGCGTCCTATGGGGCAAATCCAGGCTTCAGGAAGCTATCCGCAAGCCTTGGGAGCCTGCGGGAGTTCCCGCCGGGCTCCCAAGGCTTGCGGACAGCAGCCTGCAGCCCGAAACCTGGGGAGCACAGCAGAGCGCACCCCGGGCTTCGGGTAGCTCTCCGCAAGCCTTGGGAGCCCGGCGGAAGTTCCCACCGGGCTCCCTAGGCTTGCGGATAGCAGCCTGCATCCCGAAGCCTGGGGCGCCCTGAGCAGCGCACCCCGGGCTTTGGGCAGATATCCGCAGGCTTGCGGATAGCAGCCTGTTCTGGGGGCTGGGGTCGGGGGAAGCTCAGGCTTCCCCCGCCCCAGCCCCGTGCCTGGGGGGGAATAAAATGTTTTTCTTTATTCCCCCCCCCAAAAACTAGGTGCGCCCTATGGGCCGGTGTGCCCTATAGGGCGAAAAATACGGTATATGACTCTGTGCTATGATCACAGTTCAGTTTTACATTTCAGTCCACTCCTGTAGCTGCTGCATGAATTAGAACCTTTGAATCTGTTTCTTGGAGGGCAGGACACATGAATTGCACAGTATCACAGTTCCCCAGAAGCTATATCTTTACAAATCTGAAATAACCTTGGTACTAGTTCATATGAGTGCAGTTATAGAAAAGTTTATACAACAGGAGTTACCTGCCTGGTTTCTTTTCATTGGCTCATTCCAATGTTTTCTATGTGAAAGAAACACAAGGCACCTGTGTGTTTTAAAAGTTTAGACGGCACACTTTTGATTTGAACGCTCCTAACAAAAAGATTTCAGTTCATTTTCCATCTGTTACAAAGACCTGCCTGAGACAACCTCCCTTGGGCAGGTCTGTCTTATCAAAACAAGGTTTGCCAAGCTGGTGCCCTCCAGATATTTTTGATTATAACTCCCATCAGTCCCAGTTCAAAACATCTGCAGGGCACCAGCTTGACAAATGCTGTTGCATTAAAGCAGCAGCAACAGCAGGGTGCCTCCAATCCTACTCAGAGTAGACCCATGGAAACTAATAGACATGGTTCACTTAGGCTTGTTCGTTTTAATGGGCCTACTCTGAGCAGGACTTTGTTGGACACAACCCTGTGTCCATGCAACCCATTTTAAATGGTGCACGAGGGGCAGTCAAGTCGCCGAGGCTTTGTTGAAATAATATTCCAGTTTGCCTGGCAGGAGGACAGAAATCGAGGCGGCTTAGTCACCCAGGGGAATTGGGAGGGGAGAGAAAAGAACATTGGAGGGTTAAACGTGAAGGCATGACTCCGTTGTCAGTTCAAAGGAGGTGACTGCTTGCCAAGTGCCAGGTTAAAAGGGGGAAAAATGCTAAAGGTTTTGTCAACATGCATGTTGGCAGGCAAAGCTTCAAACGACAAGTAATTGTTTCGTGCTGGAAGAGACAACAAGGGCTTTAAAACTGTTGTTAACCCTGCTGAGCTGAAGATATCACCTTTAATTAGTGCAACGTAAGAGCCCCATCTCTCTCTCTCTCTTACACACACAGAGATAAAATTCCTTCTCTCTCGCTTTCTCTCCATCATGGCTCATTGCTACAGCACATGCTGCCTTGCCCCAGGCTCAAACACCCACAGCATCTCCCGGTGGGGCTCAGAATATCCCCTCTGAAACCCTGCCAGTCCGTGTTGGCAATACTGAGCTTGATGAAGACAGTATAAGGCAGCTTCTCTTGTTCCTATTTAATACAGTCCTTTCTCTGGAAACATGAGGACTAGAATCTTATTTAGAAAATGGCCACAGCTCAGGGGCAGAGAATTTGCTTTGCATTCAGAATGTCCCCAGTTCAATCCCCAGCATCTCCAGGTAGGGCTGGCAGAGACACACCTGCCTTAAATGCCAGAGAGTTACCTGCTGCTGGTCAGTGTAGACAGCACTGAGTTAGATGCATCAATGGGCTGACTTGGTCAGGTTACTCTGCTTTCCTTCTCACTTGCACAAGGCAAATTTCCCCCAGCCAGACAAATCTTCTCACATGGATCAGCCACATGGTAATCCAACCTAATCCATGATCTATGGGGTGGTATCCAACTAAATATTGTCTAGAATAGACCCGTTGACATTAATGGACTTAAGTTAGCCATGTCCATTAATTTCCATGGGTCTCCTCTGAGTAGGACAAACATCGGCTGCAACCCCAAATAAATAAATAGATCCCACCCCGTGCTGAAAACTCAAGATGCCCAGCAGTTATAGAAAGGCAGACCTTGTGTTAGAACCTCCATGTCCAGGGGCAGTCTAGCTCTAAAGAGCACATATGGGGAGGATAGGGAAGAACAGAGGGGAGTTTACGGTCTTGTAGGCTCCCTGAAGGCCACTGACATTGATACAGCCTTGATTCCATCTGCAGAAGTGCTGATAATCTGTTCAGTCACCAGGCGAAAGAAGGGAGCAGGGGAGATCCCACAGCGCACTATGGCTCTGTGGATGTTGTTGGACTCCTGCTCCCATCATCCCCTGCTGGCTGGGGCTGATGGGAACTGGGGGTCCAACAACATCTACAGGGATCCGTCCATGGCTGGGGTCCATCGGAGCGGAGGTTTTGGTGGTGGTGGTGGGGAGGTATCAGTCATTGGCTTGATCAAATCGAAGAGCCAACACTTCCATCAAATTTCCAATCAGTTCAGAGACTGGCCGAGGCAGGAGCAAGATTCCCACCGTTTCAAAGTAATGCACTTGCAGGAGGTTGGACTAGGTGACCCTTCCAACTCTACAAGCTTGTGATTTTATGATTCACTGCAGGAACCCTGGGAAGTTCCCACCTGATGTCAGCTTTTGAGCAGGTAAGGTGGACGTGGTCCATAAAAGGCGGGGGAAGGTTGTGCTGTGGACTGTGCTTTGAAGTCCCAACAATCAGCTGATTGTTGGTGCTTCAAAGCACCCATCAGTGCTTGCGGAGCAATGTGTGGTTTTCTTTAAGCCCCCAACAATCAGCTGATAAAGTTTGCCTAGCCTTGCATCCTCCTGCCTTCCTTCTCCCTGAGCCCCACTTTCCATAGGCACTTAAGAAGGTCCTCTTACACCAGGAGGGGGAAACTGGATCCAGCTCTTTACCTATCTTCCCTGCCACAGGCCAAGTTTGCCACACCTGACATCACAGGTGAGACCCATTTCTGCCTGCAGGGTTTTGAAATCAAACCATACAGGTGCAAATGCAACCAGCTGATCGTTGGTGACTTCAGAGGATTGCACGCAGCTCTCGCTGCAAGCACTGACGACCAGGGTGCTTTGAAGCCCCGGCGATCAGCTGGTTGCCAGGGTTTTCAAAACACAGCTCACAGCACAAATTCCCTGCCTCCTTCTTGGACTAGGCCCATCTTTACCTGTCCAAAACCTGACATCGGGTGTAGGATAGGTGGGCTTAGTCTGCTCAGAACAGCCTTGCAGGCCAAATGAGAAATGCTTGCAAACTCAAATAGGCCCATGGGGCCAAAGGATCCCATCGCTGCCCAAGACCAAACTGCCTGAGACGCTAGTTCTGACCTTCAAGGGACCCTCAGCCAGAGCAGGATCTGGGCCAACCTGCTGACCTCTTAACACCTGACAACACCGATGTAACAAACTTGAGAACTCTCCTCGAACTGACCACCAGTCCATCAGCTCCAGCATCCTCTAGTTTCTGTTTCCTGTTTGCCGCAGTGGCCAATCAGGTGCCTCAGTCTGAAAAGTCCACCATCAACCACCAGGGCTTAAAGGCAGTAACCCTCATTTGCCACAGATCCCCAGCAACTGGATATTTAGAGGTAGCCTGCATCTGAAGATGAAGGATCCATTCCTAACCTCTGTGGCCAGTAAGAACAAAAGAGGAGTCCTCTTGAGTCAGGCCAGATGTGCATCTAGTCCAGAAATCTGTTCCTACAGTCGCCAACCAGGTGTTTTAGGAAGGCCACAAGTAGGTCATGAGGTCAACAGCTCTCTCTTGCTGCTGCTCCCAACCAACCCTGACTCCAATCCTAGGAGTAGCATATAGTCATCAGGACTGGTACCCGTTGGTTGTTTTATCCTCCATGAATTTTGTCTAATCCCCTCTTTCACAGCCATCATCGCTACACCATGCCAGAAGTTCTGTTGCATTTGCTTTGTCCTGAGTATGTTGCCAATCAATATTGCCAAGCTATCAAGAGGAGAATACATACACTCACTCCACTGGAAGAGCTGCAGTTCCCAGGAATGTCTGCAACGACTTTGACAACAGAAAGTTCTCTGCACATGCTCAGAAGCCCTATTCTCCAGCCTGCCCAGTTGCCAAGGACAATCACCAGCTACTTAGCCTATCTTAGGTGAAACCTGGACCAACAGTATCTTCAAGACTCGACATCGCAAGCTGGAAAGTGGCGTTTGGCTCTGTGTTTGAGATGAAATGTGTGAACATCACAGAACTACAAAACGAGCAGCAAAAGAAGCCATCGCTGGGACATGCTCTCTGCATGCATGTTCATTGCACTAAATACTTTGAAAAATAGACAGATGTGAATTCACAGAGCTAAGGCAAAATATTTCACCTATCCATGCCAATTGCTGTGTTAAGTGTTCAGCCGCTACACTATTTCCAAAGAAAAGAAAAGAAAAGAAAAGAAAAGAAAAGAAAAGAAAAGAAAAGAAAAGAAAAGAAAAGAAAAGAAAAGAAAAGAAAAGCAGGCACCTTAAAACTCGAAAGGCCTACCATTTTCATGGCGAGAACAACTGCCCTCCCCTCAAAGTCTGCTTTTGTTTCATTTTACAATCCATCAAGTTTCTGGCCCTCCCTGAGGTTTTTGAGGAAATCTCGAAAAACCATGGCAGTAGTTGTGTGCGACAATTGTGTCTGTGTGTGAGTTGGGAGGGAGGAGAGGCTATTGTGACAGAAGGCAAAGTGGAAGGAAGAACCAGAGGCGGTTGTTCTTTTAGAGATCACAAAGCAAGATTTCATGATTTGGGGAGTGGGGGGACAGTGGTGGACCCCCCCAAGTTTTTATTGACAGTGGAAAGGCATTAGTTTATCCCTCAGTGGCGGTGGTGAACAGGGCATCTGAATCATTTGCAATGAGAGCAACCTTCAGATGTATGCCTGTGAGGAAGAAACACTGTTTCTGATTGCAGTGTTGGATCCAGGCTTGAATTAATTTGGCAGGGTGTGTATTTGTGTGCATGTTGAAATAACCGCAGCTGACGACCCCCCCCCCCCCGGTCTAATCAGTATCAAACACTGGAGATTGGGAAACTGTAATTGCATCACTCAATAAATCTTGCTCATTCAATTCTCCCCACCAATGGGCTGATGGCATTCGAAGCTGCCCTTGAGCTATGGGGCACCCCCCTGGAATGCCTTGCTTCCTCTCTAACCCAAGGAAGACACAGGAGGGTAGCGGGTACCCTTTTGCACTGAGAAACCGGGGCTCCGAACCAAGAGAAAACCCCAGTGATGGGAGTCCTCTCTCTTTGAGTGGCCCCCTTAGAAGCACCTAGCTCTCGAACCCCCCCCCCTCATGACTGGGAAGCATAAAGGACACCAGGGGAGCCTCAAAGCAAACTCCCCCTTTCTTCTTCTTTTTTTGCCATGGGTTTGGGTCGGGACTGCAACTGGCTAGCTGGCATCCCTTGGTACACGGACCACACAACGACATTCTCCTCTCCAAACAAAGAGACGCAACCGGAGGAACGAAATCTCGTCGAAGGATAAAATCGGCAGAGGTTTTCATAGCGAACCTGCCCCCCAAATTTGAGCCTGTCCTTCATCAGCCTGGCTCCCAAAACCTTCCCGAATGAAGACCATCACAGAGGAAGGCCTGAGGAAGTTGGAGGCAGCATGGAGGAAAGTTCCCTTTGCTGCGTCCCCCTCCTCTTCCAATAGGAAGGGGGGGGGCTTTCCAGGCCTTAGAGCCGGGCCCCCGATTTTGATAAGCCCAGCACTCCCTTGCTCAGAGTTCAGCCCGCCTTGCTTGACCCCTAAGATGCAAGATTAAGGGATCTCCTCCCGATGTCCATTCTCCCCACCCCAACCCAAGCGGATTTGATCCTCCGACATCAAAACAGAAAAAGCAGAACAACTCTAAAGGAAAGCAAGAGATACACCATCCGAACCCCCCAACAAACCCCTACAGTGCCCCCACTTCAAGACATTCCAAACATAAGGGAACGAGAACAGAGGTTTTTCTCTTTTTTTGCAAAAAAAGAAAGAAAAAAAGAGTCAAAAACAAGAGTACGCCATCGAAAAAGAAGATAAAACAGCCTCAAAAGGAGCCGGAAGGAAGGAAGGAAGGAAGGAAGAAGGGAGGGAAAGAAGGAAGGAAGGAAGAAGGGAGGGAAGGAAGGAAGAAAGAAAGGTATCATCACTCACTCTCCAGGTCTGTGTTTAGTGCGATTTTGGCAGCCGCAGATATGTAGGTACAAGCAAGCAGGAACAAGGGGTTTTGAGGGGTTCTCAATGTTCGGGTGCGTGTCCCCCCCGTTTAGTAACAATGTTTTATACAAGTTCAAAGAAGCATTGTGAGCCAAGCTGATCTTCTTTCTCTCTCTCGTTCCTCCTCTGTCCCATCGCCGATCTCGGTCCCCCACCATCATCCCTCTGTCTGTCCGTCCATTCCTTCCTGGGCGCGAGAGAAATTCCTTTGACATATTGGTTGGGTGGGTTCTGTTGTCATTCAGTCGAGGTTGGGTTCCGATCCGCCACTTCCTCCTCCTCCTCCTCCTCCCCCCTGCTGCCCGGCCGCCAGGCCCCACCCTCCCCACTCAGATGAAATACTCCTTCTTGTCATCCCCACCAGTTTGACCGCCCTCGGCGTTGATAATGGCTGTGTCTGCGTCTGGGGCGTCGTCCGAGCCTTTGGCCTCATGGGTCAGGTAGGTACCTGCATAGGGACACAGAAAAAGAGAGGAAGCTACCGGATGGGGTCATTTGGCTTGGAGCAAAAGTGGAGCTTATTTAGGATGGCTAAGGAAAGTGGGAAGGGTCTGTACCACCACAAGGGAACATGGGTCTTGCATGGTTCACCCAACCACACCTCCAAAAGACATGGCTTGCATGCAGAAGATCAGAGGTTCAGCACCATGGGCATAGTCAGGCGCAGCAACTGCCCCCCTAAATCAAGTAAGTAAATAAAAAATACTTAACCAAAAGTATTTGGTTAAGTACTTGGGATGCAGGTGGCGCTGTGGGTTAAACCACAGAGCCTAGGACTTGCCTATCAGAAGGTCGCCGGTTTAATCCCTGTGATGGGGTAAGCTCCCGTTGCTCGGTCCCTGCTCCTGCCAACCTAGCAGTTCGAAAGCATATCAAAGTGCAAGTAGATAAATAGGTACCGCTCCGGCGGGAAGGTACACTGCTCTGGTTCGCCAGAAGCAGCTTAGTCATGCTGGCCACATGACCTGGAAGCTGTACGCCGGCTCCCTCGGCCAATAAAACAAGATGAGTGCCACAACCCCAGAGTCGGCCATGACTGGACCTAATGGTCAGGGGTCCCTTTACCTTTACCTAACCAAAGTTAGAAATGATCACAATATTTGAAATGGAAATGTTCGCCAAGGTCATTGTGATGATGTTGTGGCACATTCTAGTGACCCGACAGAGCGATAGGCGTGGCTTCCACGAACTGACCAATCGCGTCACAGGTAGCTCGGTTCTGGAACAGGACAGGTGGGTGTCTTGCTGCCCCAACACAAATCCTGGCTACGCCCATATTCAACACCCCCTTTCCCAATAACTCCAGCTAGATTTGGAGCCCAAGGGCCACGCTTCCTTCTGGAGAACTCTTTGAGGGCAATATGCAACTGGTGGGCAGGGCCAGAGGCCAAAGCAGGCAGAGCAACGAATGCAATTTTTAAAATCTTTGTACTGTAGGTTAGTTTCCGCACAAACAAACACACCTCTCTATCGCCTATCCAGGCCAACATTTCAGACATTTCCAAAAGCCCTCAGGGAAGGTGTGAAGCAGGGCTGGCGAGAGGAGCAGCCTGAGCAGAGTGTGGATGCAGCTGGAGAAGGGTATGTGGAGTCCCAACGGCCAGATAAGAGATGCCTGGAGGGCCGCAGTCAACCCTTGCGGTCTACCCAGCCCCGGTTTGCAAGACGCAGAAAACATTTGTGCAGGTTTGAGTTGAAGCCTACCTTTGTGCCGGATCAGGTAGTGACCCAGAACAATGAGGAGGATAAGGAGCAGGAAGACAATGACAGCCACTATTCCCCCAATGATGGCGTGGTACGTGCTCCCACTGTGGGTCATGGGGCTGGCATCTATCCAGAGGGAAAGGAGAAAAGCGAAAGGAGAAAAAGTTGGCTGAGAAAAAAGTTAGCTGAGAAGCAGCCAAGAAAATCCACACATCTCACTGACTGGCTTTTCCCTCCAAGCACCCAAACCAGAGCAGTCGAGGCAGAAGCGGGTGAGGGATGATGCCCGGAGGAAGAAAGGAAGCAGAATATACAGAGGGGAAGATGAAATACTCCCCATGCTGGCCACAGTGAAACTCCCTGTCCTCCATACCTTCATTACAGTGGTACCTCGGGTTAAGAACTTAATTCGTTCTGGAGGTCTGCTCTTAACCTGAAACTGTTCTTAATCTGAAGCACCACTTTAGCTAATGGGTCCTCCTGCTGCCGCCACGCTGCCGGAGCACGATTTCTGTTCTCATCCTGAAGCAAAGTTCTTAACCTGAGGTACTATTTCTGGGTTAGCGGAGTCTGTAACCTGAAGCGTATGTAACCCGAGGTACCACTGTACATAGTTTCTGTCTGATGCTGAAGACATACTTCTTTACTCTAACACAGGGGTCAGCAACCTTTTTCAGCTGTCGGCCGGTCCACCATCCCTCAGACCATGTGGAAGGGCCGGACAATATTTTTTTTTTTTGGGGGGGGGGAAATGAACGAATTCCTATGCCCCACAAATAACCCAGAGATGCATTTTAAATAAAAGGACACATTCTACTCATGTAAAAACATGCTGATTCCCAGACCGTCCGTGGGCCAGATTGAGAAGGCGATTGGGCCGCATCTGGCCCACGGGCCTTAGGTTGCCTACCCCTGCTCTAACACCAGAGATACAGGATTGCATCCGGTAACTTTTGTGGGGGTTAAAAAATAAGACACCAATGCAATGTAATCAGTATCAGTGTGGTGTAGTGGTTTAGAGCATAAGACTAGGACTTCGGAGAGAATGGTTCGATTCTCCCTCAGCCATGAACGTCACGTATAACCTTGAAGCTTTTGAATTGTTTTGTTCTGACGTTCCTAATGTTTTCTCTCTTACTTATCATTACCATGTTGAAGGGCAACTGAAAGCTGTAGCTGAATAATAGGCCCCACACAGCAATAGGTCTCTGTTTTCTCCCAAGTACATGAAAACAGGAGGCTCTGCCATAATGCCTTGTTTGTGGTGGACTTGTACTTAAAGAATGTGAGGTCTGGAGGGTGGCAACGCGAGAAGGGGCCTTTTCTGTAGTGGCTCCCCATTTGTGGAACTCTCTCCCCTGGGAGGCTCACCGGGCACCTCCATTATATATTTTTAGGCACCAGGTGAAAATATTCCTCTTCAACCAGGCCTTTGGCTGATTAATATCCCACAGCCTTTTAAATGTGTCTATGGGAGCAGGGGAGCATTGTTTTGTTGTTTTTGCTTTAATTCTTTATCTTGTATTTTATTCTGTGAAGTGCCCTGAGATCTTGTGACGAAGGGTCGTATACAAATTTAATAATACACACACACACACACACACACACACACACAAATATATAACCAACAATAGTTTGTGATATTTCTATAGCAAGCAGCATATAAATCCCCTAAAATAATTGTGATAAAAAACAATGATGTGTGATATTTCTGTAGTAGCCAGTAGTATATAAATTGCCTAAATAAAATAGTAGTAGTAACAATGATAAATAAGTAAATAACTATGACTATTTCTGCAGCAACCAAGCATCCTGCAGGAGAGAGCAATAAAGTGACCCAAGGGTTAGCAAAGCCATTCTTATTCCTGAATCTGGAAAACCAGCCATGCAAGATATGAATGCAAGATAGGCCAGGCCATGGACCCAAATATAAGACAGCTAAATCCTTGGCTGAGATGCCTCAGCAGGTGGCTCCCTGGTGGCTCCCCCCCCCCCGCTCCTGCCAATCAAGTGCCCATCCAGAACCCATGGGGGGATTATTTGGGAATGCAGATGCTCACTCAACACAGCAGCCTGAGTGAAGGGGTTAAGTGGTTGCTATGGCGACATAATCGGTGGACCTTTAAAGGTGGAGGACTAGCTGTGGGGTGAGAAGACGAGGTGCCGGCAAGGCAAAGAAAGTACATTTGGCTCCAGCATGTGGGGGCCAGCACGGTATGGTGCTTCCATGTGTTCAAAGCACTTCGCACGTGCCATCCCAGAATCATAGAATTGCGGAGAGTTGGAAGGGACCTCGAATGTCATCTAGCTCAACTCCCTGCAACGTGGAAACCATGCCATCTTCCTTACAACAAGGTGGGTCGGCATTATGATCCCCGCCCATAACGCACATGGGGAGACTGAGTCCAAAGGGCTACAGCTTGCCTTAAGCTACCACGGCAGGATTTGAACCAGGGACTTCCTGATTCTTAGCGCAGCCATTTAGCCACCATGCTACACCAGGGCTGGGGCTGCTAAGAAGTCTACAATCAGTTCAGAGTCTGATAGTGCAGGAATCGTTTAGGGAGAAAAATCACACACACACACACACACACACACACACACACACACACACTTCAGAGAGCACTTGATTGATGCATCCTCGGGAGCACAACTGCCTTTGGCCTCTTTCCTGATGCCGCACTCTCAAGCGGTTATTGTTGCATCCAGCGAAATTGGTCGAGGCACTAAACACACATGCCAGATGTGCAAATCCCTTTGCTCCAAAAAAGAAGAAGTCTTGTCTCATATTCCCCCCATCAATACTGCATTTCAAGAGACTTTTTATGTATCCCACCTTCCTCCAAGGAATCAGGCTTTCCTGCCTTTTAAGCAAGCTGACAAACAGAGTCAACTGTTGCGGTTTTGTTATTTTATTAGGTACTTTTGCATTGTTCCAGATTAATTTTTAATGGCCGTTGCATTGTTTCCGATGAATTTTTAATGAAGCTTATTTCGAGATTATATAATGTCAAATCATATGTGTATGTGTGTACACACACACACACACACACACACACAAGATGCAACACACCCATGCTTTATTTTTATCTTATCATGGTATGCTCTATTCATATGGTGTGCACAAGATAAGACAGCAAGGAAATTGAGATTAACATTTTTGTTTGATTCCCTTTGAATTCAACATGTTGGCAATTACTGTGGTATTTTCTTTTCAAAATATGTAGAAGTAGTTGTTAGACCTCAAGAATATTTGTGCTCCATGCTTGCATTAATATTGCATAATACTTCTCCCCACCCCCAGTATCCCCCTCTCTCTAATTTTGCCTTCTGTAAATGTTTCATTTTCTTATAGTTTTAAAAGTTCAGTAACAAATATATGGACCCCCTGACACATAGGCAGTGTTATAAACTCAGATATATAAGCTAGGCTCACTTGGTAGAGCATGAGGCTCTTAATCTCAAGGTCGTGGGTTCAAGCCCCATGTTGGGCGAAAGGTTCCTGCATTGCAGGGGGGTTGGACTAGATGACCCTCATGGTCCCAACCCTACAATTCTATGATTTAACGCTGTTTCCCATTCTAGGCTGAGAAGAAAAGAGTATTATTACAAAAATATAAGAAGAGCCTCCTGAGACCATGAGACCTGTTCCCACCCTGGCCAGCAATCCTGGGAAACACAAAGAATGTAGTCCTCCGACCAGCAGAGGGTGCCGTGAAACAATGCTCACCATGAACATTCAGGTTGTATATTGCCGTGGAGATGCCCATAATGCTTGAGGCATAGCAGATGTAGGTCCCGCTGTCGCTTTTGTTCAAACTGTCGAAGACGAGGATGTTGTCTTGGGCCTCGGCTAGGGGCGCCTGAGCTCCCTGCTTCTCCCACTTGTATTCCTGAGGGCTGTGAGGGAGGGAAGAGAGTTGGTGAGAGTCAGCAGAGCTTGAGATCAGAGGGATTGCACATCGCCCTTCAATGATCTGGAGGCCCCGGTCTATTGGGGGATACAAAGCTGTTCTAGGCACACGGTGAAACAGCAAGGCCTCGTCTTCTTGCCTTGGTCTGGCTGGGACCAACTGGTGCCCAGCAGTGGAGGCGGGTCCATTCAGGCAGAGGGGACACTGCCCCACCAACCACAGTTTGCTCTCCACCTGTCTGCTTTCCTGCTTCCAACAAATCAGGAGATGGCGCAGCCTGCCAGGTTCCTCCCCCTCAGTTTCCAGGTTGCTCTTGAAAAACTCAGCAGGGAGGAAGAGGATGGAGACAAAACAGTCTAGTTGGTGCTGCCTGCCATTGGCTCTGGCTCTACCAATCCCAATGGGCTCCAGAAAAGGAGCTTTTTTGGAAACAGCTCCCCCAGTGTGGGATGCCCCTTTGAAACAGCCTCACTAGGTAGCCTCATTTTGTTCTTCTCAGTGCCACCTTAGGCGTCTTGAGATAATTTAAACATTGCTGGTGTTTTCAGCTCTCCCTGGTGGCTTCCGTTCAGTTATCTACTTTTGTGCTGGAGTCGTTTTTCATGATTTTATTTTAGAGCTTCTCGTTTGCTTTTTAGTAATTTTTTGAATCATTAAAAAGATCAAAAGGACATTGTTAATGGGGTGGTATACACAGGATAAGACAATTTAGAGAGCAAGTGTGGTGCAAAAGCTGGAGTGACCCTGTGAGACCAGGGTTCGAATCCCCTACTCAGCCATGGAGCTCACTGGGTGAGCCTGGGCCAGTTACTGCCTCTTGGCCTAACCTACCTCACAAGGTTGTTGTGGGGATTAAAAGAGGAGAGAGAGAGAACCATTGACGCCACTTTGAGCTGCTCAGACAAAAAGGTGGGATATAAAATTCCATAAATAAATAAATTTAACTGATTGTTTAATGACCAGTAAGCAGAGCACATTTGACCCTGATGTAAACCACCTAGGAGGTGGGCCGGAATAACGTGATCAAGTGAAGAGCAGTGGCTAGTATTCATTGGGACTGGTATGACCAAGAGGTCAACAGTAGGCGGAGCCAGAGCCAAGGAGAGGCGGAGCCAACTCACCTTGGTTTTGCCCCTATAATCCTTTTCCCTTGCTGAGTCATATCCTCCAACATTTCTCTGATGAAAATAGGGATGTCCTATTCAACAATAATTATAATTATACCCCACCCACCTGACTGGGTTGCCCCAGCCACTCTGGGCGGCTTCCAACATATAGGAAAACATAATAAGACATTAAACAAACCTCCCTATACAGGGTTGCCTTCAAATATCTTCTGAAGGTTGTATAGTTATCTCCTTGGCTTGGGGGTTGCATACCTGCCAACTTTTCTCTGATGAAAATAGGGACATCCTAAGGAGAAGTGGGACATTCCGGGATCAAATCAGACGCTTCTGTAAATCCGGGACTGTCCCTGGAAAATAGGGACACTTGGAGGTTCTGCAGAGTTCTATCAAAGCAGACTAAGGAGGAGGAATCTGGCTGGCAAAGCCACCCCCTGGACTGGATGTGAGTAAACAGGCAGGCAGGTGGGGGCTGGCTCAGAGCAGACTGAGGTTGGTGGGGCATTGGCACACAGGCCCTGATGGACCAACCTTCACTGCACACAAGGTTCTTTGCCGTTTACGCATCAGAGGAGAGAAGGAGACTAACATTGGGTTGCCTCGTCCATCGCAGCGCAGCCTCAGATTTTGTCCTTCTCGTGGGCTGTCGGGATACGATTTGATTTCAGCTGTTGGCTTGTCTGGGGAGAGAGACAGAGGAAGAAAGAAAGGAAACCGCTGTCATTGTCACAACCAGATCCACCTTTGACCTTTGATTCGGTGGTGGAGCATCTGCTTTGCATGCAGAAGGTCCCAGGTTCAATCCCTAGGTAGGGCTCTTGTCTGAAATCCTGGAGAACTGCTACCAGTCATTGTAGATCAGGGATGGGGAACCTGTGGCCCTCCAGATGTTATGGGATCCCCCCAGCAACCATCATAGAATCACCGAGTTGTAGAGTTAGAAGGGACCACGAGGGCCATCGAGGCCAACCCCCTGCAATGCAGGAATCTTTTGCATCTCATGCTTTAGCGGCTGAGCTATCCCAGGTCCTTCATGGCCAGGGATGCTGGGAGTTGCAGTTCAACATCTGGAGGGCCACAGGTTCCCCCTCTGTGTTGCAGACAATATCGAGCTATATGGACCAGCCGCCTATCTTATTATATGGCAGCTTCCCTTGTTCCTAGGGGATGACTGCCATTACCACTTCCAAATCCTTAGCTCAGCCTTTACCAACAGGGCGCCCTCTAATTTTTACCATATTGGTCTGAATATAGGCTGCATTTCCTCCCCCAAATCTGGCTTGTATTAAACCTGAGTGCAACCAACTGGTTGTGCTTTCCTAGATAGAGAAGACATATAGTGCGGACGATATTTGAGGGTGTCTTATATCCAGACCAAAATGGTATTTATTTATCTGTTTAGGTGAGCAATATGCTGCCCATTGTGCAAAACACGGGGAGTTTTCACAATAAAACCTAGATTAAAAACACACATATAAAGTACTGTGGTGCACAACCCAGTCTCTGAGTGATGAGATACTTTGTGGATTCCTCAGCTTACCTAGGGTTCAGTTCCTTGGAATGAGAGTCAACAGAGATGGTGTTGCTTTTTTGCTACAAGGTTCTATTAACACATATATACAACCTGAGCATAGAATGGAGGGACTCACAGCATTAACACTCCAACAGAACTTTCTTCCCCATTAGCGTTCCAGGGAAGCCCCAAGTCCCAGCTCTTGGGTCTAGTACAGAGCATGGCGGTATCTCTGTGTCTCCAGCTTCCAGCATCAGCCCAGCTCTCACATACAACTTTCTCATAAACAGCTCCCCCTTGGCCTGTGCTCTCCATCCTAGGATGATGCAGCATCCAGCCAGGTGAGCTGAGAAAAGAACCACCCATTTGTCTCTATGGCAACAGAGCAACCACTTTGGATATGGTAAATGGTAGTACTTCTGGCCAGCCAAAGCCATTACTTTAACAAAGGAACTGGTTTGGCTGGTTCATCAGACACTTCTGCTGGTTTCTAAACATCACTGGATACAGGATCACAGCATCATCCAGACTGACCACAAATACATTTTTTAAAAAACCCTACTGTTCTTAATATGCGCAACAGAACAGCTCCCAATTCACCAAAGACTAATTGAGGAAATGCCAACTGAGGAAATACATGGACGACCATGAAGGAAGGGTTTTTAGAGAGAGAGAAAAGTGTTTTGATTAATACTCTAAATAGAAGAGGCCCGTTGCCTCAATGGCATGACAGTCTTTCCGGCATATGGAGCAGCAAGATATTAAGGACAGAACAGATAACTAGAGCATGAGAGATGAGATTTCAGAAGAAGATGAATATCTAAGGAGCAAAAGGCCCAAGGAGAAGAAGGCGTTTAAAGCAGAAGCAGAGATGAGGAGCTAGCAAGGGCCTAAATCCACGAAGAAACTCAAAAACACAAATAAAAGCTTAGTCAGATCCACTAATAGAGAGGACCATAGTGACCCATGAATCAACATATTTCTGAGGGAAACAATAAACGTATTCATTTACATATATATTATATAGCTCTGTAACCTTAATTGTATTTTATTGCTATTGTTTTCCTCTGCTTTTTGATATATTTTTTTGTATGTAGTCTTTTTCTTTCCCCCTTTCTTTTCCTTTTCCTATTTACCGGTAACTCACTGTAATACTTTCAATAAAATATGAAAATAATAATAATAGTAACAACAACAACAACAGAGAGGAGGGCCCTCTTGACGCTCCGCAGGCCACACTCCCTCCCCAGCCGCACCCCTCTCTCCAGGCACAACCCTGGCTGGAACGCTTCCTTGCACTCTTGTTTGTCTAGAACAGTGTTTCCCAGCCTTGGGTCTCCAGCTGTTTTTGGACTACAACTCCCATCATCCCTAGCTAGTAAGACCAGTGGTCAGGGATGATGGGAACTGTAGTCCAAAAACAGCTGGAGACCGAAGGTTGGGAAACATTGGTCTAGAAGAAAGACAGAGAGGTGTGTTTGTGTAGAAACTAGCCTAGTGTGCAAAGGTGAAACTTACATTCATTGCGCTGCCTAGTTTTCCCTCTGGCCCCGCCCACCACTGGCATGTGACCCCTTGAAGGTTGCCTAGAGGGGAATGTAGCCCTCCCTGCCCCTGCACGAACAGGAGCTACAAAAGTCAATTAAGGATCTCTCTCTCTCTCTCTCTCTCTCTCTGGTACAAGGAGTGCTGATAACCTTTCTGGTTGGCCTGCAAAAGGGACCCCTTTCACAGAAGTGCATTTGTCCCTCATTATCCTCTTCAACCCTCTCTAGCAGTACCGTTTTTCCAGAAAAAGAGGTGCCGGAACTCACCATGAACACCGCCCTCCTTCTCTTAGAGTAGCAATGGCGTGCGAGAATCGAGTTCCGTCAAGTTCCATCTGAAAAAAGGCCTTGCTCTCTAGGTCCACCAAGGCTGGCAGCCCAGATCTCGGGTGAGGAAAAAGGCCTTTTCCAGCTCTGCTACTTGACATCTTTGCAAGTTGGGGGTGAGGAACCCAAAACACCTTCAGATGTTGTCGGGCTCCCAAATCCCATCAGTCCCAGCTGGCATGACCAATGCTCAAGAGAAACAAATGAGCATTGTGGAGTCTAAAAACATCTGGAGGGCGAAATATTTCCCATCTGTGGCTGTGCTTTTTTTCTGGGGGTACTCAAGGGTATGGGCACCTTTTCCCACCAGCGTGGCGCTTAACTGTAGCTACTTCCTGGTGAGTAACCACACCTTTTTTTCTAAAAGAAAAAGCACTGAATTCTCTGGTATAGAAGGCAGAAGAGGACTCCACTTCCCTTCTGCCTCACCAGCATGGCCAGTGGTCCAGCAATGTATAAAGGGCTCCAGGCTTCCTACAGTTGCAGCAGGAGAAGCCAGGGCTGGGGGACCTTTGGGCTCTCCAGATATTGCTGGACTCCAGCTCCCCTCAGTCCCAGCCAGCAAGGTGAGGATTGATGGTGAAGAATGATGGAAGCTGGAGTCTGACAACTTCTGAAGGACACCAGGTTCCCCATCCCAGATTGTTGTTCTTTAGTTATCTATTAATACCTTTACACCCCAACTTTTCTCCAAGCGGTGCACACATTCCTCCACCTCTCCCTCAACAATCCTGTGAAGTAGGTTAGGCTGAAAGGCAGTGACTGGCCCCCCAAGATCACCCAGAGAGCTTCACCAGCAAGTGGGGATTCGAACCCTGGTCCCCCAGGTCTTAGCTCAGCACTCTAACCACTCTAATATTATCCCAACACTCTAACCGCTGCCTAACACTGTTGAGGTACCAGGGATTGAACCCAGGACATGCTGCTCGCAAAGCAGATCCTCTCCTGCTGAGCTATGTCCCCCACTCCTGGGTTCTAGCATCAACCAGGTTGGGCCACCTTCATTTCCTTTGACCCCCACCCGCCCACTCCATTGCCCACAGCTCACGTACAGAAGACTGCTAGCTTCTGGGAGGTGGACTTGTCGGAGTTCTGCAGGGACTCATGGTCAACTGTGCAGGTGACCTCCACGCCATTGTCTTCTTTCCCGACGGTGAATTCTACGCGGCTGGTGACCGTGAACGTCTTCCCGTTAGCATCTTCTTCCACTTCTGAAGGTTCAGCTGTTTGGGGGAAGATGGAGTAAGAAGGGCTGAGTGGCCACAGGGAACTGTGGCAAAGAGAACAGTGTGGATTCTCGACCAAATGAAAGAATCGTTCCTTGGTTCATCAGGGCTAGGTCGCCTGGAAGCAGTTTTTGACTCACCATGGGTGATTAACCGCCTGCCTTTTAAGTGATTGATTCAGGGGGCAGGGGACCCCGAATTGTCAGAGGGGCAGAGCTGTCCCGTGGCCTCATACCTGAGAGCAGCTTGTCCCCCTTATGCCACCGGAGCTCAGCAGCCGGCTTGCTGCCGGAAGAGAAGCACGTCAGCTGGGCCACGTCTCCTTCTTTAAGAGGATCGGAGTAGCCAGAGATCTGGGGTTTTTGTGGGATTCCTGCGAGAAGGGAAAGAAACCTGGGACACTGAGGACTAGCGACTTGGTTGGAGAATCCTCAGCTACGTAGCAACCTTCCAAGACACTGGAGATGGAAGGCAGTAACACACAGGCTTAGTGTCTAGTTAAAAAAAACACCATCGGCCGAAATTCTCTGCAGGAGTGGAGCGGGACCACTCTATCCTTTCGCATTTCTATGGTGCAACCCCTCTGTAGTTCCCAGAGTCAGACTGTGCTTTTGGCTTCTACCTCCCAGCAGCCCTCTCAGCCAAGGATCCTTGAGGTTGCACATCAGGTCTAGCCAACCTCCTCTCTCTGCTCTCTTTTCACTGTCCCTTAGTAGCTCCATGATTATTATTATTTTTTGGGGGGTGTCCCTAGACTTAGCACCCACTCCAGGAGGCATCCTAACCTGGAAGATACAGGACATGCAAACTCAGAATTCCCTTATGCTGCCACTGAAATTCCTGGATGCTCTGGGAGAAGTGGAAGCAGGAGTGCGGCTAGGGCAGGAGGCCCTCTGCTAGGCTTGGGGATGCTGGCCCCTGCCTGCCTTCACTACCCTCTGGCACTGACTGGCCCCTCCCTGCTCCCCTGGCCTCACCCAGCACAGTGACGATGGCCTTGGCGGTCCTCACAGGCATGGTGAAAATGGAACAGGTGTACTCGCCCTCATCTGCCAGGGTCGCATTGTCGATACTGATGGTCAGCTCGTTGGGCGTGGACCTCTCCAGCTGGATGCGGAGATCTCTCAGCGCTAGGAGAGCAGAAAAAAAGGAGCATTGCAAAATGGGTGAGCGAGGTTGCTTTAAGAAAAGCTAAAATAGCACATGGTAATGGTTTCTAATACTGAAATTGAGGATGCCCTGTTGGAGAAACTCACCTTTCTGTTTTCTGCTTTTTGTGGGATGTGAAACACAAGAGCAGTCAAGTACAACATTCCTAGAGTGAACATGTTTACACATGGAGAGGAATGTTTGTTCATCCAGCAGGTAAACTTCCTGTTTCCTTCTGGGCTGGAACAGACTTCCTCTGCATGTGACTAGAGGTGGGCGTGGCCTCACCTGTGCAGGTAACAACAAAAGCACAGGGCAGGGCAGCCACCTTTCTCTTTTTTTGACTACGTGGATCGAAGAAGCAACATCTGCTTAGCCAAAGATGCTCTCTTGGCTTCCAGCCAAGAGAGGACAGGGACTGTCTCCTTATGAGATAGTTTCCAGGTGTATGTTACTTTTCTAAGCTAAGTCTGCCTTCTGGGATCCGATTGTGAACAGAACGTGAGTAAATTCTTTTTGTACTTTTATAGAAGACTGTGTTGTGTCTTATCTTTTATAAGGGAATAAGGGGAAAATACCAGGACAGTTATTATAAAGGCTTTAGCGAGCCTGAGCAAACGCATCCGCTGCAAGTTTAAAAGGGGAATGTTACTCTGCTAAATTGTGAAACTTGTTAACACAAGTTGGAAAGACTATAATCAAATAATATATCCTCTCCCGCATCCCTGAACATTCCTACACTTTTAAAGCCTGATATATTATTATTATTAGCTATTTAATGCCCCAAATAGGCTTCTATGAAATCCAGAAAAAAAAGCTATAAAGGTGGTTTCTCAGTAACTTCCTCTCTTGGAAATGTTGTAGTCATAACTGCCTATGGTAGTCTCTAAGTTACTCACCACAGAATTCATAGCTACCACGATAACATGAGATAACTGAGAATGGCGAACATTAGAGGCAATGGGCTGCATTAATTTCAGTAGGTCTACTCCAACTTAGTTGGAGGAGGGAAGAAAGTGCCTCTTTGGAATATGCAGAAAATATTTTTATTTTTTAAAGAAAGGAACCACAGAAAGAGGGGGAAGGAAGTCAAGTTTTGAAATGTTAAAATGACTGCAAAATTATTGAAATGCATAAAACTGAAAATAATAAATATTTTTTTCCTACAGCTTTTTGGAGACAGTGCGTTCTGATGGTGCGTGCAGTGATAAAGTGAAATGGTAAGAGATGAAAGAGTTCTAACCATTACACAATACTGCTGTTCAATGACAATAATGTGATAGGGAACCTGTGGCCATCAAATATGGTTGGACTCCAACTTCCATCAACCAGTGATCACAGGGATGATGGGAGTTGTAGTCCAACGGCATGTGAAGGTTCACTGGTTCCCAATCAGGGAGGCACAGAATCCTTACTCTTTGCCCTTTTAAAAAAGCAAGTCAAAAGGTTTCTTTCTTCCAGACAGCCTGTTGATCTCCACATTTTACTCCCTTCTGTTTTTATGGTCCTGACCAGTGGCTTTAAAATTCCATTTTAACATTGTGAGTTATCAACAGTGTTTTAAAATTACTACTAAAACACTATTAACAGCGTGTTCATGCATGTGTGCTTGCCTGCCCTGCAATTTACAGAATTAAAATCAATATACTTCCCCCTCAGATATGTAGGACTGGGCTTTTAATCAATAAATCATATTTCAGATGACAGCATCTCTAAAATTCACCAGATTAGCTCCATTGTCCTCAGCTCTGGGGCATCCACAGCAAATCCGACTACTTGATCTGTTGCAAATTTATCTTACTTAGACATTAAATATATAATTTTAGCTTGCTCATCACGAGAATCAGATATATGGACCTAGTGAGTTTCCTCCTGGCACTCACATTATCATCTTTTAGGTGTTAAGCAAATGCATTTTCATTTTCTCGGTCTTTAAAAAATGGCTTTTTAAAAAAAAAACTTTTATTGCAAATGCTGTAGTCTCATGGGGAACAAGTTGGGCCTTTTGTGTTTATTTAACATTCCGAATACTGTATTTTTGCTTTATCTGAATTGGTTAGCACAAAATGACTGCTGAAGTTGCAGGGTATAAATTATGGAAAACAATAAGCAGCAAACAAGCAAACAAATTGCGTTGCGCTTGTGACACATTGACAGCTCGGAAAGGGGGGGGGGGGGAAAGGCTGATATGTTAAATCTCCTCTTGCTCTTCTTGACTGTTTGTGCTGCTCTTTCGGCTGAGAAATATCCACATTTTTAACGGATAAATTTATATTCAGTAGTGGCAGGGAGAACCAACTCCCTTCCAGCTGAAAAAAAATCACGTGTCTGTGTTGGTCATTTGGAGGCAATTCTGAATCGCCGCAGGTGAGCAGGAGACTGAAAATACACATGCCTGTTTTATGGATTCTCCCCAGACTTTGAGGGCTTTAGAGGAACACTGTTCTCTGTGCTGTATCATTTACCTGGGTTCACTGAGGTTCCAAGGACATAAGCTAAAATCTTCTCTGCTTATCAAGGACAGTCCTTATTTTCTGCCTCCTGTTTCTGGTAATTCACCAGCTCTGTTTTCGCCTTCAGGGGATGCCTTGCTAAGAGGTTATGAATACAATTTCTGCCTTGCCTGACTACCGAGGCCTCATGCTTGCAAATCTCAGCCTTAAGTGGAAATGACATTTCCAAGCTTGCCTGCTGCTGTGGGAGGGGGAAAGCTTTGCAAGGAAGGCATTAGGACCTTGCCAGGTTCCTTATGGCGGCAGCAGAGTCCAAGCTCAGAACTGGGCTGATGATGCGGAGAGTAAGGTAAAGGTAAAGGTAAAGGGACCCCTGACCATCAGGTCCAGTCGTGCCCGACTCTGGGGTTGCGGTGCTCATCTCGCTTTATTGGCCGAGGGAGCCGGCATACAGCTTCTGGGTCATGTGGCCAGCATGACTAAGCCACTTCTGGCAAACCAGAACAGCGCACGGAAACGCCGTTTACCTTCCCGCCGGAGCGGTACCTATTTATCTACTTGCACTTTGACGTGCTTTCGAACTGCTAGGTTGGCAGGAGCTGGGACCGAGCAATGGGAGCTCATCCCATTGCGGGGATTCGAACCGCTGACCTTCTGATCGGCAAGTCCTAGGCTCTGTGGTTTAACCCACAGCGCCACCCGCGTCCCTTCTGATGCGGAGAGTATATGCCCATATATATATATATATATATATATATATATATATATATATATACACACACACACACACACACACACACACAAACATTTGATTTGCATAGTCTAATTTCAAACCGAGCCAGTGGGGCATTTGCTCATTAGTAATTGTGGTTTCTCAGATTTATTTATTTGAAAGATTTATTACTCGCCCTCCACCACAAGCTCCCAGGGTAGGTTCCAGCACGTAGGAAATACAATTTCAAGGCAGATAAAATAAGTGTAATTGTAAAACCCATAAAACTGCTCCAAAATAGAACAGAGTGACGTGAATTCAGCAAAGCAGGTGGGTCACAAAACCCAAAATGTGCATGTTAAAAACTGTACATCTCTGTGGGGAAGTGCAAGAAAAGACTTGTTCTAGGATCAGGCCAATGGTCCTACTAGGGCATCATCCTGTTCTCCTAGTAGTCAACCAGATGCTCATGGAGAGAGCATAAGAACCCGAACACAACAACACTCCACCCAGCCATTGGTATTCAAAATGGCCACCCATGTTGGTGGGCATCACTGCTTATTGTGGGAGTGCATTTCCAGATCCCCATTTCCTGCGCTTCTGAGGGTGATGGAACAGCCAAGAGAGCCCTTCACAGAACCTAATGCCCAAGAAGATCAGCAGGGATGGGGAATATTTGGGACCTAAATTGTTATCCGTTAGGTAGCCTGTTTTAATACTGTGCAACGCTTTGGTGAGGGGGGGGTTGAGGACTTCTGATGGGAAGGGGACTGAGAAAGAGCACAAATCAAGAACAATGAATAAATTCAGCACCCATCGCCAAAGACAGCTCCAGGCCCCTTCTGCCCAGCTCAAGACCCTGATGGAATGGAGATTCTCTACCTCGTTTCTCCCCAAAGTAGAGTGTCTGTTGAGCAGGATTGGACCACTGTAGGGAGGAGTCATCAGGGTCTTCCACTTCACACTGGAGGAGCACCTTGGAGCCTGCGACCACGATTTCATCCGACGTCGTCGGCTGGCTCCCTGCAGGAAATCAAGAGGGATGTTGAATATAAGAAGGGGGGTGGGGGAGAGAGACGCTGAACAACCTACCAACATAAACATATGCAAGAGCCTAGTTCTCATTGAGGTGTGTCTGGGGCTCTAACACTTTGGGCTACAACAGAAAGTTCACATCACAGAATGTCTCCCCCATACAAATTAAGTCCCCTGCACAAGGGAAAACTGTCATGTTAGTGAAAAGCTAAGCTTAAAAAACCCATCTCCGTTCACATGCCAGTTCCATCCATACCCCGCAAATGTGGAGGTAATTTTATATATACATACACGGAAATGATGTTGAAATAAATGCACTGAAAAGTGTGGGGTGCACAAATTATTAATGGGAAGCCGTATGGACACCCTGCAAGCAAAACTGGGAGAAATGCGGGAGGAATGTTCATTGCCCTTATAACTGCTCTGCAAAGAAATCAGAACAAATGCTCACTAACACAGCAACCTTCCTCCCAGCCCCTCACCACACCTGCAAGCTTTGTTTTGGCAAGTCAGGATGAATGCTCAGTAAACAGGTCATTTGGAAGATCCCAAAGGTGCCAAACAGTCAAGAAACACGAAGCAGAGGGAGAACAACAGCCTGTTTTAGAGGCTTTAGGCCTCTGGGCTAGTTGCCAGAATAGTGTGCAACAAAGCCAGATTATTCCTCCTCCGCCTTTTCTTCTTCTTCTTCTTCTCCTCCTCCTCCTCACACAATCATAGGATTGTAGAGTTGGATGGGACTCCAAGGGTCATCTAGTCGAACCCCCTGAAGTGCAGGGAACCACAGCTCAAAAATCCCAGACAGATGGCAAAAATTGTGCTTGAGCTTGCTTTCCCACCATTCCTTCTTCCTTGTGTGCTGTGTCTCTTTTAGATTTGCGAGCCTGATGGCTGGGAACTCCTTTAGTGCCAATTTTTGTAAGCTGCTCTGGGGGCATTTCTGTAAGTTGCTCTGGGCCAATGGTGTGTAAGTGCTGCAAATAAATAAATACTGGCCCCTTTCCAATGGAAAGAAACCCCGCTTGGTTCCCAAGATTTCACCAGGTACCGGCCACCCACTTGAAAGCCTTGCCTGACCATCTTAAGGACTAGAAGCCTGAAGAGATGTCTGCCTCCAGGTCCACGTTCTGGCAGTTGCACCATGGCACAACCTGTCTCGAACTGCGCATTCCCCAGTGAAGAACAGCTAAGCAGCATACTGTTGGGATCGCTCAGTCAGTGGAGCATGAGACTTTTAATCTCAGGGTCGTGGGTTTCAGCCCCACACAGGGCAAAAGATTCCTGCATTGCAAGGGGTTGGACTAGATGACTCTTGTGTTCCCTTCCAATTCTACAATTCTATGATTCTTTGAGGACCCATCACTGCTGAGTCCTCCCTGGGGGGAAAAAAGGACATTGAGCAATTTACTGGAAGTTTCCTTGCTAAGCCCTCAGCAGCACCAGTAAAATAAACATATTTTAAGAATGTGCTTCCGTTGCCAGCTCCCCTTCTCAAGTCGTTGACTCTGTTGCCTCTGGGGTCTGTGGGCGTCTCCGCTAAGCACATTCCATCCCGCCTCGTTGGCTGGGGTTACGGCCCCAAGTTCCTCCCCTCCTCTGCTCTGCCCAAAGAACCCAGGCAAGAAACGGCTGGAGAATAAAATCGCCCCTAGCGCATAGCCTCAGCTGCCTGGCAAAACAGCAGCCCCTTGTCCTGTGTCCACTTCCCCCACACAGCCAAAGTATGCACAGCAGTAGCATTTCAGTGCATGGCTGTGGCACAATCGACCGCAGCATCAAAATCACTTCGGTCAGGGCTGGATTAAGACCTTTCGGGGCCCATAGCACTTTAAAGATTTTGGAGCCCCCATATATATATCTAATTCAAAACATAAACAACAATAAACTGTAAAGTAAAATTCTATTTTTCAAAATGAAATGGAACTTACAGTCAGGTGGAAAACAATGTTTGTTTTTGTATACTTCCACTTTATTTATATTTGATTCCCCCCCCCAATTGCATAGTCTTTGATCAGATCCTCAAAACTAATCTTATGCAATGCATCTGCTTCTATACTTAGTTGTGATAAGGCAGCCAGCCCACCTTGTTGCCTAGTTGCTCCGCTGGGATTTTAAAAATATACTTCAATTGAGAAAATGAACGCTCAGCTGAGCCACTGGTGACCATTAATGCTAAAAATCTGGCAATGGAAAATTTCTGTGGTGCCCCCCACTTCCCTCTGATGCCCTGAGCACCTGCTTATTTTGCATAATGGTTAATCCAGCCCTGGGAACAATTCAGGAATGTACCTGAGCAGGTATCCTGATTTGTAAGGATGCATCAAGAGCTCTGCTGAACTATGCCAAAAAGCCCATGGAGCCCACAGAAAGCTGCCTTACCCCAAGCCGGGCTATTGGTTTGTCCAGCTCAGTGTTGTTGACACTGGCTGGCAGCAGCTCTCCAGGGTTTCAGGCAGGGAACATTCCCAGCCTTACTTGGAGATTTTGGCGATTGAAACCGGCACCCTTCTGCATGCAAAGCAGATGGCCTACTGAGTTACAGACCCTTCCCAACACGGGAAGGTGCCTTATATTTAGTCAGGCCTTTGATCCATTTAGCTTAGTCCTGGCAGCACTGACTGGCAGCAGCTCTCCAGGATTTTAGACGGGGGTCTTTCCCCAGCCCTGGCAAGTGATGCCAGGGATTGTGTCCGGGACCTTCTGCATGCAAAACAGGTTCTTCTGACCACTAAAGCATTTCCCCATCAAACTGCTTCCCTCAGAAGTTGGCATGGCACACTCCAACAGCCAGCCAGATGCCTCTTTGGAGGCTGGCAAGCAGGACATGAATTCTGCAGCCCTCTCCACACAGTCGTCTCCTTCTGCACACATTCCAGCTTGTCAGTAGCCTCTTTAAACTGTGGTGCCCAGACCTGGATACAGCATGTCTGGGGTTTCTGAAAACCTGGAGGCCAGCCTGCCAGTGTGGACTTCACTGGCTCATGGTCAAGCAACCAGCCAGCATGGCAATGGCCCCAGCAGCAGAACCTCGTCAGAGACAAGGTGGTGTTCCTGTCAATTCCATATAACACTAGCCGTAAAGGGTCTACACTGACTCCTGGTATGTTTCCAAGCACAATTCAAAGTGTTGGTGCTGACCTTTAAAGCCCCTAAACGGGTTCGGCCCTGTATACATTCCACCCCTTTCATTCAGCTCAAACACTAAGGTCCAGCTCCGAGGGCCTTAGTGAGAAGTGAGGTTACAGGGAGGCCTTCTCAGTAGTGGCGCCTGCCCTGTGGAACACCCTCCCATCAGATGTCAAGGAAATAAACAACTATCTGGCTTTTAGAAGACATCTGATGGCAGATCTGTATCGGGACGTTTTTTAATGTTTGACGTTTGATGTTTTTATGTGTTGGAAGCCGCCCAGAGTGGCTGGTGCACCCAGTCAGATGGGCAGGGTATAAATAATAAAATAATTGTTGTTGTTGTTTTCTGCTCAAATCAGGAGGGTTGAGGAGTATGTGGAAGGAGGCTGGAAGTGTGTGTGTGTGTGTGTGTGTGTGTGTGTGTGTGTGTGTGTGTAGAAACCTCTGGCTTTTGCACGGCTGGAATGTCACTTTCTGTACAAAGGTAAGAATCAGATCGATGCCTGTGCCCATCTATGCCTCCGGCCCCACCCACCATGGGCAGGTGGCCCCTGGAAGGCTGTCCACTAGGGAAGGTGGCCCTCAGCCCAACAAAAGTTCTCTACCCTGCTGCAACATGTGAGCATACTCTTGGCAGCCTGGTTCATAAACCATGTGTAAATTATGGGCGAAGGGCAGGAGGAACTGCAGCGAGACAGAGCACCTAAATCCTTGAAAACAGCCTGTACTAGAAACCATAAACTCGTCTCCCAGTAGGGGAAGGAGAGACAATCAATTCTGTTCACATTTAAAGGCAACGCTACCTAATCCCCACTTCCCAAAACAGTACACAAACTGAAACGCATCCCCTCTTTGAAATTCACGCTTCTCCGAATTTTGCAATTCACTTCTCCAGCTCAGCACTGTGTACCTGGGCCCATCACAATGCACACAGGGTGATGATTTATGTTTACTCTTCCTCCAAGGGGCTCTGTGTGGTTTTTGCACAGTTCTCTCCATTTTATCCTCACAACAACCATGGGAGGTAGAGGAGGCTGAGAGCAAGTGACTAGCCGAAGACCACCCAGTGAGCTTCATGGCTAGGGTTGCCAATTTGAAATAGGGCAACCCTATTCATGGCTGAGTGGGGATTCGAACTCTGGTCACCCAGGTCCTAGACTGACAAACTAACCACTACGCCATGCTCGCTCTCTAGTAAGATGAATGTACCCAAATGCATTGTACCAGTGGAACTTCCTTTGCAAAAATGTGTAGACAGGCAAAGTTGGGTAGAGTGATGGAGAAATTTGCATGAAAACTCTGATGGATTTCCACGACGACTTTTTTAAAAATCACAAGCTGACGCAGAGAGCTAAACTTAGGACTGTAGAAATGAGGAACGGAGAGAAACTGAAATGGACAGATTTCCCTTCCTCCCTGTTGAGTGAATCTTTGCTGCCCAATGTTTAATCCTCCTTGCCCAAACACAACCAGGCTCCAGTCTATTTTCTGCTGTCAAATCTCATCCCCTTTTCTCTGCTCTTCGGTTGCCATGGAAAAGAATTGATCTTTATATCATCTTCCGAAGAAAAACAGTGCCTCTCCACCCCCTTTGGAAGACGCCACCAATGCCCCATGGCTGTCAATCTTCTTGACTTGCATCTAAAAGGGACAAGGGGGACCCGGGGAGCGTGTTCCGTATGAAACTGGGTCAAGGGGGAGCAAATGAACCAAACCCCAGGTGCATTGTGTGTGTGTGGGGGGGAAACCTGCACCATTTGTTTTCAGAGAGAGACAGAGCAAAGGAGCAGAGCTCATTCAGGTGCTCTGCCCCAGGACCTGTTTTTATTATTTACGACCAAAAAAAGTGCCTGTGCTTTGGATGGAGAATATCTATATATTGCGGGGAGCCCATTATACCTCCTCCAGTGAGCAGCCTGCCTGAGGGGACCTAGGCTGCTCAGCAGTGGGGGCTCAGCAATGGGGGCAGCGAGCAGATGGTCTGTTCCAGCATGTTGAATAATGCTGGGCTTTATTTCCCCCAATAGGACAGAATGGATGGCCCCCTTGGTGGTTTTGGCTGTTCGCCGCTGCATCTTAGATGGCAAAGGGAAAAGCTCAGTGACAGAGCATTTGCTTTCCATGCAAGAAGGCCCAGATTCCATCTCCAGGGAGCACATAAACTATGGAACTCTCTCTCTCACAGAAGGAAGTGATGGCCACCAAGCAACCGAGATGGCTTTAAAAGAAGATTAGACAAACTCACAGAGAGGGCTACCAAAGGCTACTAAGCCATGATGACTATGCTCTGCTCCACAGTTGCTTCTGAATACCAGAAAACACAAGAGGGGAGAGGTCTCTTGTGCTCAGATCCTGCTTGTGAGTTCCCCACAAGCATCTGGTTGGCCACTGTGAGAAGAGGATGCTGGACTAGATGGGCCATTGGCCTGATCCAGTAGGCTCTCCTCATGTTCTTAGCTGCTGCCAGTCATTGGGTAGACAACTCTGAGCTAGACTGACCAAGGATCTGACTCCATATACAGTCATACCTCTTGTTACATTTGCTTCATGGTACGTTTTTTCAGGTTGCGTCCTGTGGCAACCCGGAAGTGCTGGAAAGGGTTACTTCCGGGTTTCACCATTCGCACATGCGCAGATGCGCAAAATGACATCACGCGCATGTGCAGAAGCAGTGAATCGCGACCCATGCGTGCGCAGATGCGGGTTGCGTTCCTTTCAGGTTGCAAACGGGGTTCCGGAATGGATCCCATTCGCAACCAGAGGTACCACTGTAAAGCAGATTCTGAGGTTACCCATTGACTCTAGTTCCATCGAATTCATTGGGAGTCACTTCAGTTGGATATCTCAGTGGGTTGGAGCGTAGTGCTGATAATGCCAAGGTTGCATGTTCACTGCCCGGATGAGACAGGTGCATATCCCTGCATTGTTGAGCATTGGGCAAGATTTATCCTCATGGTCCTTCCAACTCTATGATTCTAATACAGTCGTACCTTGGTTCTCGAACAGAATCCATTCCGGAAGTCAGTTCAATTCCCGAAAATGTTCAAAAACCAAAGCGCGGCTTCCGATTGGCTACAGGAGCTTTCTGCACTCAATTGGAAGCACCGTCGGACATTTGGTTTCCCAAAAAACGTTCGCAAACCGGAACACTCGCTTCCGGGTTTGCGGCGTTCAGGGGCCAAAATGTTCGAGTCACAAGGTGTTCCAGAACCAAGGAACAACTGTAATTGTTTTTAATGATTTCCCCCTTATCTTTTTAGCTGTTGTTATTTTTATCTGTAAGCTGCCTTGAGTCCCTGTAGGGAGAAAAGGCAGGTTAACAACAACAACAACATAAATTATTTCCAACAATAAGGAACATGTGGCTCTATACAGGGAAGGAGTACTCAATGCAACTCCCCCAAAGCAGGATAGCTTGGAGGGGGAGCCAAAATATATATTATATTGGTGCAGATATATATTAATTACACCCACCTTCAGTCCTTGGGACTGGAGAGGATAAGGCTGCTATCAATGGGTACCAGCCAATATGGCTGTTGAAGGCAGTATGTGCCTCTGAAGACCAGCTGCTGGGAATCACTGTTGACATTTCCATTCCACCTTAAGGAACAGGCGTGTGGAACTGTTGCATGTCACATGTCTGTTTACATTCCAGCACAGTATGCTGGGAACTTCCATTGTGTGTATAGCTTTTGCTTTTAGCTGTTCTCTCTGAGACGACATGAGAGAGAGGCAACATGTTTCTTTGTCCTGATTTATGATTAATAAATTTGTAGTTGTAGTATGCTTCCACAAGCCTCATGCCTATTCTGTGTGCGCAGTTCGATCTGCTGATAGTGTGCCCTGGCTTTGAAGCCTGGGTCCCTGATTTACATAGGAGCAGAAGTAATGGTCTTCACAGTGGGATGGCTGGAAGGAGATGGCCCAGCCAGGGCTAGCCAGCTGGCCTCCCGGGCCTCTGCATGCCAACAATCACAAGTGGAGAGTGTTGCTCTTCTGCTCAGGATCTGCTTGGGGGCTTCCCATATAGGCCCCTGGCTGGCCCCTGTGAGAACAGGAAACTGGATGAGATGGGGCCCCTTTGCCCCGATCCAGCAGGGCTTGACTTACATTCTTAAGCTCAGGATGTGAAATAAATAGATGGTGGACTATGGAATGGCTGGGTAGAGTGGGGGAGAAAGAAGGAGCTTATTTAAAGAAACCATTTAAAAACAACAATAACCAACAACTTTAAATGGTTTCTTTAAATAAGCTGATTCTTTCTTCCAAAACACACTCCAAGTTTCACCCTCTATTTATTTCACATCCTGAGCTTAAGAACATAAGAACCTAGTGGGTTTTAAATGAGGGTCAGGCATGGAAACAGCCTTTTCCCCTTGGAATAAACTTGACCAACTGGAGGTTGGATCAAAAATGTGTCTCATGCACAACGGGGAGAGAGATTTTTTAATGATGCCGGGAAGCAGCAGAAGACCAGCATGGATCCGGAAGGGCAGAATGTGAAAGAGAAGGAGAGGAGGAGGGGTGGAGGAGTCATAATCGATGTGGAGGAGGGAGGGGCCAAATCAATACAACCGGGGGCTGGTGGGGCGGGTGGGTTGGGAAAATACCTCCAGAGGAAGAAAAAGAGGCAGCAAATGAGAGGAACAATGCAGCAAATAGCAAAGGAGGAGGAACAATAGCAACTGTGATTTAATTTATTTTTTTTCCCAGGCAGCCAAGAAAATCCCAGGGGTTGATGGTCTGAAACCACGACAAAACACTATTTGTATCGCTGTTATTCTTTGCTATAGCGACATAAAGCAACCAAGCGTGGACAGATAAAACAAAACAAAAGGCAGGATGCCCCAAAGGGAGGTGAAACTGTCACAGGCAAACAAAGACACATGCGGCAGCCGAGGGCGTAGCCAAGTGGCCTGGGCTCAAGGATATGCGTGTGTGTCCTGCTCACAGACTCCTCATTGTGGCATCTGGTCGGCCACTGGGAGAACAGGATCTGCATTATGATGGTGCCCCTTTGGCCTGATCCAGCACTCAGGCCCTATTGACCTTCTTCTTCAGAAAGTCTCCCATGTTAGCTGGTTTCATCTTCTTGCCCTTTCTGCAACCAAAATGGCCCTGTCTGCAGGCTTCTTGTGGCCATCTGGTTGTCTATCCTGGCCACTGTTAAGATACCATGGATACGGGATGTGGTCGAAACCACTGAGCCTCTTGGGTTTGCCAGTTGGAAGGTCGGCGGTTTGAATCCCTGAGACAGACTGAGCTCCCGTTGCTCTGTCCCAGCTCCTGCCAACCTAGCAGTTTGAAAGCACCCCAGTGCAAGTAGATAAATAGGTACCACTGCGGTGGGAAGGTAAATGGTGTTTCTGTGCGCTCTGGTTTCCGTCACGGTGTCCTGTTGCACCAGAAGTGGTTTAGTCATGCTGACCACATGACCCAGAAAGTGGTCTGAGGACAAACGCCGGCTTCCTTAGCCTGAAAGCGAGATGAGCGCCGCAACCCCATAGTTGCCTTTGACTGGACTTAACCATCCAGGGATCCTTTAGCAACCTTTTTACCATGGATAGCTCAGTCGGTAGAGCATGAGACTCTTAATCTCAGGGTTGTGGGTTTGAGCACAGGATGCAACCCATGGTCTCCGAGCCTAAAATACCTCACAGGGTGGTTGTGAGGATAAAATGAAGACGTGAGCAGGAGCATCATTTATGCCACCTTGAACTCCTTGGAGGCAGGATATGAATGTGATAAATAGTAGATGGAAGGATAAGAGCATGAGACTCATAATCTCAGGGTTGTGGGTTTGCTTATATTAATTTATAGGTTTTAGTCAGGAATAGAATATTTTTACTGAACAAATGTTTTCACTGTTAGTGTCATCTGATAATGTTTCTCTCCCTCCCCACCCAATATTATATCTTCAGAAAATAAAATAAAACAAACCCTGCCAGATTACATTTCTCCCAGTCATGAGATTCCGACTGGGAACCTGTGGAAACTGCATGCTTGCCTGGCACTGGAGGCATTGCGGGGGGGGGGGGGGAGAGCATACAAAAAAATGCCAAGGGAATGGAGCAATGGATCACAAAGCATTTGGCTTAAGATGCCGGCAAGGCCCAGAACGGAGTCCTGCCCGAGGCGACGGCTGCCAGGACCTGCTTGCATGTGATAACAGCTGCCCCTGACAAGGAATGCAAGCAGAGCGCTTTGGAGCCAGTCCAACTGCTGTTCCCTGGGGATTGCAAGGCAACTGTGGACACCCTGCAGGCAGCGAGATGCTATGGATTCGCTCCGCTCCAAGGGCAGTGGAGCAGACGCCTGCATCGTGAGACAAAGGAGCAGGAGGGAAGGAGGGGGAGGCTGGAAAATAGGCCGCGTGTCCTACTTAAGAACATAGGTAGCTGCATTATACATACCTTCCAACATTTCTGCAATGAAAATTAGGGATGCCCTATTATTATTATTATTTTATTTATACCATGCCCATCTGACAGGGTTGCCCCAGACACTCTGGTAGCTTTCAACATATATACATGTTGTGTGTGTGTGTGTGTGTGTGTGTGTGTAGCATGGGTTGCTAGTGTCTAGAGCCACACGAACGGCAGGGTGGGTGGTTAGGGAAACAGATGGAGTATGCATGCACATTCAACTGCCTAATGGCATCTATGTCACCTGGAAGATCACAACCACAGAGACAACATAAGAAGAGTTGTTCTGTTGTTCGGAGAGGTCACTTCCTGGTTCGCATGGAGAAGCTGTTCTCAGTGGAGCCCAGCGCCGGAAGCATGCAGCTGTATTGAGGTAGCACTGGATGTTGAAATTTTGTGCTCCTAACCATTTTGTTACGCGGGTGGCGCTGTGGGTTAAAACACAGAGCCTAGGACTTGCTGATCAGAAGTTCGGCGGTTCGAATCCCCACGATGGGGTGAGCTCCTGTTACTTGGTCCCAGCTCCTGCCCACCCAGCAGTTCGAAAGCACGTCAAAGTGCAAGTAGATAAATAGGTACCGCTCCGGTGGGAAGGTAAACGGCATTTCTGTGCGCTGCTCTGGTTTTGCCAGAAGCGGCTTAGTCATGCTGGCCACATGACCCGGAAAAACTGGCTGTGTACAAACGCCAGCTCCCTTGGCCAGTAGATGAGCACTATAACCCCAGAGTCGTTCGCGACACTGGACTTAACTGTCAGGGGTCCTTTACCTTTTTAACCATTTTGTGCCCCAGGCAACCACCCCTGTGGTCCTCCTATGCTACGCCACTGTTGTGCACCATGGTGTGTCCTCAGATTCCCAACTATTGACACCCACCAAAAGGAATGGTGTGGAATTCCTCCAATCACAAATTGGCTAAAGGAAGAACACGAGCAGGAGAAGGGAAATATGCCAGTCTAAAATCCTGGAATTTGCTTCCAGCGAGTTTAGTACATTAGGAGGGCCACATAACCTTCTGAGGGCCACATTCCAGCGGTGGGCACGGCCAGAGGGGAAGGTGGGAGGAGCAACACAGGTGTTTACTTCTGTACCAGTATGTTAGAGTTTCTTTCTCTAGCCTCCATTCAGGCAGGCAAGAAGAATTACAGTGGTACCTCAGGTTACATACGCTTCAGTTTACAGACAGCGCTAACCCAGAAATAGTACTTCAGGTTAAGAACTTTGCTTCAGGATGAGAACAGAAATCGTGCTCCAGCGGCGCAGTGGCAGCAGGAGGCCCCATTAGCTAAAGTGGTGCTTCAGGTTAAGAACAGTTTCAGGTTAAGTACGGACCTCCGGAATGAATTAAGTACTTAATCTGAGGTACCACTGTATCAGAGTTCAAGGACACAATCCAGCCAGACAATACTCTCAGGGTACAGCCAGCAGAAAGTGCTGAGGACCAGCCAGAGAGACCTGGAGGGTTGCATTCGGATCCTGGGCCTGAGGGTCCACAACCCTGGTGCTGATAGCACTGAGTTAGAAGGACTAATGGTCTGATAAGGCAGCTTTTTGTATTCCTATTAAAATCAGCCCCTCATTCAAAACAACGAGGACTGGGACCTTCATTTAATTTTAGTAGAAATTTTAATTGTAGTACAGCACATGCTTTGCATGTAAAATGTCATGGGTTAAATCCTGGGCATCTCCAGTTTCCTGTCTGAAAACTTGTAGAGCTGCTGCCAGTCTGTGTAGACAATATGGGGCTAGATGGACCAATATCTTCCTTTGCTCCTGCTTTGTATGGGCTGAAACAAGCATGATAAAGGAGGAATGAGCAGAGGAGGGAGCTGACAGGATCAGCCGAGAGGCTTCCCTGGGTGAGTGACACAGTTCAGGCCGAAGAAGAGCGTTTTGTCGATTTTCTTCATCAATGTTTCCCTCCACGTACAGAAGAATTTCCCTTTCTGGAACAAAGTTTCCCTCCAGACTCATGTTAGAGTTGTTAGGTGACATTTTATGCCATAATGACACAAAATAAGTTGGGAGGGGGAATACATTTTTTTAAAAAAATCATTGCAACTCATAACACAGGTTAAGAACATTAGGGACTAGATCTATTTTCGCTTAGAGGTTATTGCTTAGCTATATCAGGTCAAGCTTTTTGTCTACTGAGGACAGTATTGCCAATTCTGACTGGCAGCTGCTGTAACTGGAGATGCTGGGGGTTGAACCTGGAGCCTTCTGCATAAAGAGCAGGTGCTCTACCATTGAGCTATGGTGCTTCCCCCAAACGGTACTTAATTTGCATGGGCTGGAAGTGGGCGGAGCAACCAATGCAAATATTTCCTTTGTACAGTAGATTAATTTGTGTACACATTCACTGCTCTCTACCCTCCATTCAGGAAAGCCAGAGGCATTATCTGTTTGTTTGTTTGTTTGTTTGTTCTCCATCGTTCTGCCCAGACACTGAGGTCCAGCTCTGAGGGCCTTCTGGTGATTCCCTCGCTACGAGAAGCCAAGTTACAGGGAACCAGGCAGAGGGCCTTCTCGGTAGTGGCGCCCTCCCTGTGGAACGCCCTCCCACCAGATGTCAAAGAGAAAAATAACTACCAAACTTTTAGAAATCATCTGAAGGCAGCCCTGTTTAGGGAAGCTTTTAATGTTTAATAGGTTGTTGTACTTTAGTGTTTTGTTGGAAACCGCCCAGAGTGGCTGGGGAAACCCAGCCAGACGGGCGGGGTATAAATAAGAAATTATTATTATTATTATTATTATTATTATTATTATTATTATTATTTGTTTGTTTTCTATACTGGCCTTCACCAGATGACCACACGGCCGTTTACAACATAAAAACACAAAAATACATACTTTGACCACAAACAAAAACAATAACGCCCCTTACACACAGTTTAAAAGGCCACAGACTATTTAATTAACCAAAGGCCTGGGAGAAGATAAATGTATTTGCCCGGAGCCTAAAGATATGTAATGAAGGTGCCAGGCGAACCCCCCTGGGGAGAATTAAAGGAACCAAAGAGGGTGAAAAGCAGGGCTGGTGAAGGGTGTGGCCCAAGGAGAGTCTCAAGGGCCAGAGAGAGAAGCCTGGAGGGCCACATCTGGACATCTGTCCTAAGATTCCCCACCTATGTTTTATGGCAGGGATGAGGAATCTGTGACAACTCCCATCACTCCTGGCTATTAGCCACACTGGCAGGGCCTGCTGGGAGTTGGAGTCCAGTAATATCTGGAGAACCAAAAGTTCTCCAACTCCCTGGTTTATTAAGCACATGTTGGGAAAAAACTCCAAGAACTTCCCACAAAAAAATGTGTGGCAATTGGTGGTGCAAACACGCACCAGTGCTCTAAATATCTGGGTAGGTAAAGGTAAAGGGACCCCTGACCGTTAGGTCCAGTCATGGCCGACTCTGGGGTTGTGGTACTCATCTCGCTATATTGGCCAAGGGAGCCGGCGTACAGCTTCCAGGTCACGTGGCCAGCATGACTAAGCCGCTTCTGGCA
Organism: Podarcis filfolensis; assembly: GCF_964270895.1. Lineage (NCBI taxonomy): Eukaryota > Metazoa > Chordata > Lepidosauria > Squamata > Lacertidae > Podarcis > Podarcis filfolensis. The sequence continues at coordinate 12,971,874 of NC_139620.1, read as the reverse complement.
AACCAGAGCAGCGCACGGAAACGCCGTTTACCTTCCTGCTGGAGTGGTACCTATTTATCTACTTGCACTTTGAGGTGCTTTCAAACTACTAGGTTGGCAGGAGCAGGGACAGAGCAACGGGAGCTCACCCTGTTGCGGGGATTCAAACCGCTGACCTTCTGATCATCAAGTCCTAGGCTCTGTGGTTTAACCCACAGCGCCACCTGCGTCCCAAATATCTGGGTAGGTTTGTCTAAGTCAGCCTTTCTCAAACTTGGGTCCCCATATATGGTTGGACTACAACTCCCATCATCCCTAGCTAGCAGGACCAGTGGCCAGGGATCATGGGGGTTGTAGTCCAACAACATCTGGGTAGTCCAAGTTTGAGAAAGGCTGGTCTAAATGAAAATGTTTTTAGCTGGCTATGAAGTAAGTACAGTGAAGGCACCTGCCTGATATCAATAGGCAGGGAGTTCCAAAGTGGAACACTAAAAGATTGTTTTCTTACAAATGTGGAGTGGGCATTACGCGGCACTTGCAATGGTGCCAGTTCCTCACATTAAAGTGACTGGGTCAGCTAAGGAGATCGCACAGGTACAGTGGTACCTTGGGTTAAGTACTTAATTTGTTCTGGAGGTCCGTATTTAACCTGAAACTGTTCTTAACCTGAAGCACCATTTTAGCTAATGGGGCCTTCCACTGCCGCTGCGCCGCCGGAGCACGATTTCTGCTCTGATCCTGAAGCAAAGTTCTTAACCTGAAGTACTATTTCTGGGTTAGTGGAGTCTGTAACCTAAAGCGTATGTAACCTGAAGCGTATGTAACCCGAGGTACCACTGTATACTGGTCCCAAGTTGTTAAAAGGCTTTATACATAACACCTTGAACTTGGCCCTGTAGCAAATCGGCAACCAGCGCAGACCTCCAAGCAAAGGTGTCAGCAATCGTGCCGCAGCATTCTGCACTACCTGCAGCTTCCAGATCAGGAGCAAGGGGAGCCCCTCTCAGAGTGCACCACTGCAGTAATCCAAATATTATCACTTTGCCTCCTAGTCCTTCAAAGAAGCTTACAAGTGTTCCATAAAAGCCACATCAAAAAATAAAAGGGGAAGGCACATCAATTAACAGCCTTAAAAACACTGTTCCAAAGTCAAAAGCTCCCAAGGCTGCAAAAAACTTGATTATGGATTTTATTTTATTTTTTAAAAATACATTACAGTATAAAGGTCTTCAAATGACTTGATTTCCATTAACTGCCTAGACGGCTGCTCTAGCATAACTCAGACATGCCCATTTGTCCATCTTACCCTGACTGCAGCTTTCAAAACAAGCCCATTCAACAAATCACAAGTCATCACAGTGGTACGGAATTCATCCAAAACTCTTGTGCCTTGTCGGAAATGCTGCACGAGAGCCTTCATTCTGACTGTCAATCAGCAGCAGGATCCCCTCTTCCCCCACATCCATTATCCGTCTCTGTTTTAGCAAATTAATTAATTAACTAATTACTATAAATATTACAGTCTCTCGCTATAGGTGATGGTATCTAAGATGACAGTTTTCCTTGACTAATTAATACAGACAAATCATTTAGTCTTTGGAGAGAGGGGAGTCTTAAATCAAGATGCTGCTATCGGCTCCATGCAGCCTCTCAGAGGGGTCAGCTCCCAATCACTTCCAAGGAATAATCCATGTTTTTAAAAACTGTGATTAAATCAGCAGCTCGGTTGTTCCCACTTAACAGCTTCCGATGAACGCCTTAATTACAATCCAGCTGAATCCTCGGTGTTTCAGCAATAACATTTTGCACATATATAGTGCTTGAGCAGGCTTGGTGGGCTCTGTGGTCCTCTGAATGCTCCTAGACTCCAACTCCCATCTGCCCCAGCCAGCATAGGGTGTCGGATTAGGACCTGGGAAAGACCAGGGTTTGAAACCCCATTTGACCATGTAGCTCACTGGGTGACCATGGCTCCTGAGAGTGGTGCAGCACTAAAAACTGCTAGCGCATTTGCAAAGCTAAGCAGGGTCCAGTATGGTTAACAAATCGGATGGGAGACCCCTTGTTGAGATGCCTGCATTGTGGAGGGTTGGATTCTCAGCCTAACCTTCCATGCAGGGGTTTCTGTGGATTAAATGAGGAGGGGGATAACCATCTACGCCTCCAGCTCCTTGGAGGGAAAAGCGCGATATAAATTCAGTAAATAATTACAAGCGGCCCGGGACAATGAATGCTGTGCTCCAGAAACATCTGGAGGGCCACAGGCTCCCCTCCCACCTCTGCTTTGGGATGTTCAAAGCACTTCCCATACATCTGCACAACAACCCTACGAAGTAGGTCATAAGGCTGAATGAAATCACTCCCCCCAGGCAATTTGTTAGAACGCTGAACAAATCAGAATGAGGGCAGAATTAGGAGGCAATGCTAATACAGCCCAGCACTCTCTAATCATAGTGGATGACCAGATGTTTACAGGCAAGGCTGGCACAAGCCCTACTCTGTGGCTCATAAGAAGGTGTATATTAGTCAAAGCTGCTTACAGAAAAAATGGGCTTATTAGCAGAAATAGGCATTAAAATGCTGGCAAGTTTTCACAACGATTTTTTAAAATGTGAGGAACGGAATTTAAGACAAGGAAAAAAAGAGAAATGGGGGAAAGCTGAAATGGACCGATTGCTCCATCTATTGCGGAAGCTGATATAAGTAGCTTACTTAGGCCACCTAGGGTGTTCATGGTAAAGAAGAAAGATTTGAACCCAGGACTTTCTGGTCATAGCTCAGGTTGCAAACCTAGGTGCGCTTGCTGGGAAGTCAGGCTATACCACCTATGCATTCTCACACGGGAGTCAGCCCTATTGGACTCAGTGTGAATTATACCTGTGTGTAAACATGAACAGAATTACACATTACACTACAATGCTATCCCAGCTCTTAAGCAGCCACAAAAATATTGGATTCTAACATACCTTGATGAATATTCAAATGTTCTGCACACACACCCCAAAGCAAGCAAATATGCAAATCACATCCACTCACAAACGATTGCTTCTGACCATAGAAATTAATATCTTTTAATTCTAATAAATCAAATCCAGCACCTCTGGATATTTGGAACAGATGATTCTGGGAATGGATGAGAGTGCAAATGTAAGTCAAGGTAATTAAGCCATTTCTTTAGCTTATTTTTCTTCCCAGCCCTAGATATAAATTATGACCACAACTGGACACAGTATTCCAAATGCAGATGCACCATAGATTTGTACAAAGACATTAGGATATCATCAGAATTTATTTACAATTCCTTTCCTAATGATTCCTTGCATGGAATTCTCCCTTTTCACCACTGAAGCCCACTGGGCCAACATATTCCCCAACCTAACTACTACGACCCCAAGATCTTGTTCTTGGTCAGTCTCTGCCAGTTCAGACCCCATGCTTGTATATATGAAATTAAGATTTTATTTTTCCTTGACGTGCATGGTGCTACACTTACACTGAAATGCATTTGCCATTTTACCGCCCATTCATTTAGCTTGGAGAAGTCACTTTGGAGCTCTTCACATTCCTCTTTCCGTTCCAAGGACCCTGGACAACTTAGTACCATCAGCAAACCTGGCCACCTCATTGCTCACTCCAAATTCTAGATCAGGCATCCCCAAACTCAGCCTTCCAGCTGTTTTGGGACTACAACTCCCATCATCCCTAGCTAACAGGACCAGTGGTCAGGGATGATGGGAACTGTAGTCCCAAAACAGCTTGAGGGCAGAGTTTTGGGGATGCCTGCTCTAGATTGTTTATGAACAAGTTAAAAAGCATGGGTCCCAATACTGATTCTTGGAGGACTCCACGTTCTCAATCTTTCCATTCAGAGAACTGTCCATTTATTCCTACTCTCTGCTTCCTGTTACTTAAGCAACTCCTGGTCCAAGGTGTCTCCCCTGCCACCGCACTAGGACCATGGACTATTCTTTTCAGTATAGAGCAATTCAGACTCTTGTCAAGCTGATAGGGTTGTCAGAGAATTCCATCAAAATGGGAAGCTGTCCCGGAAATTGCATCAGCTTGCGTGTCTGTCTGTAAACAGGAACGGAAATCAGGTAGGGAGATGTGATCGGTATCTGCTCTTGTCATTTCCTCCCCCCCCCAAATCCGCTATCCACTGTTGTTATTTATTTCGGTACATCATTGATGCCTTTCTCCCCTTCACATAAAAAGAGTGGTGTGGAATCACATAGCAATCACATAATTCATTATGTTATTAAATTTGGCCACAGTGAACAGTGAGCCGAATAGCATTGCTTTTGCAGAATCCAAATAGAAGCAGAACGGAAATGCTGCTGCGTGCGGAACATATGGGGTGCAATGGAAAGCAATGCCTTTTTACATCCCTGCTAGCCTGTGGCTGAAAAAATCAAGACACCAGCTTGTTCAGTGGCTTAGTGAAGGTAACCATCCCGCCAGACTGGTCTAACTTTCCCCTTACCTGCAGCCTAACACAGTAAAGCACATTTATTCAGTGGACCAATGGAGAATGAGAATGTAAGAAGAGAAGGCGAGCCCTGCCCCACTGGATCATCTGCCTGGGGCATCTGGTCGGCTACTGTGAGAACAGGATGCTGGACTAGATGGGCCATGGGCATGATCCAGCAAGCTCTTCTTATGTCTTTACATTCCTCCCAGAGCTAATTCTAAAAGTGGAAAGGAGGACATGCCATTCTGAGCCCTCCTCAGTCAGCGAAATGACAGCACTGCCTTTTGGATCCCAGCATTATTCAGAATAGCAACTGTGTGAATAAGCCGAGTGGGAAAAATGCAAATTGCATTCCTCGAATCTGAAATAATAATGAAAAGAAGAAGAAAAAACACACTGGAAAATGCTGTTTGTTTCAGCACTGCTCAGAAAGCCGTTATTGAAATGGTAAATAATATGATTGTCTGGGTGTTTCTCCAGACACTTAATCTACCCTGCTGCCATTCCCCGAACTCACCCCAATTTGTCAATTAGCTGCTGCTGCTGCTTTTTTAGATGCCATGACGGGCGCAAAGCATGGTGCAGCCTTAGATAAGGGCAATCTGCCGATTTACATAATGGCATTGTAATATTTCCTCCACTGTTCTCCGTCACCCACCCTCCCTCCCTTATGCATCTTAATGTTCCCTTCGCTTTCCTTTGGAAACCATAACCTTATTCTCAGTTAAATTCTCCATTTTGGCTTGGGGTTCTTGAGGCAGAAGAAAGACCTTCCAGGGAGGAAGAGAATTGGGGGGGGGTAATGCAGCCCCCAGAAAATTTCTTATTTGATGCCTTGCTGAGCCTCCAATTCAAAGGTCTCCAAGCAGGACCATCTTCTAGGGTTGGCATTGCCAGGCAATCACCAAGGCCTGTTGGGCCTCTGCCAAATTCCTGGCACCCCCTAGCCCCGTTTCATGGAATCACAGAATTTTAAAGCTGGAAGGGACCACAAGGCTCATCTAGTCCAACCCACCCCCCTTGCAATGTAGGAATCTTTTGCCCAACATGGGGCTCAAACCCACGACTCTGAGATTAAGAGTCTCCTGCTCTTACTGACTGAGCTATCCTTCCATCTACTATTATTTATCACATTTATATCCCACCGTTCCTCCAAGGAGCTCAAGTTGGCACATATGGTTCTCCTGCTCACCTCTCCATTTTATCATCACAATCCTGTGGGTTGAAATTAATGGACCTAAGTCATCTTTATTAATTTCTGGGGGGTCTGCTCTGAGATAGGACAGGCACCCCACCCATTATGTGCACTTTCCAGAAACAACGGAAAACCTTTTTGTTCTCACAAGCTTTTCCAGAGGGATAGAAAGGTCCCTGCCATTGGTGCCTATTTTGCATTGGTTTTAAATTTATCTGCATTTATTTTCTGTGTTGCTTTGAATTGTTTTTAAGATGCTTTTATTGAATTTTGTACATTGCCTTGAGACATGTGTGTGGAAGATGATGATGATGATAATGATAATAATAATAATAATAATATGCTCCAGATGGACCCACCATCTGATTTAGCAGAAGGCTGTTTCTTATGACTCAGAGGACTGTCCCACCGAAGTGAAGGTGGGGGTTTGCTTGTAAAGGATTGCCCAGATTAAGTGAAAGAAAACACAGAGCCAAACACACACACACACACACACACACAGCACGAAGCCCTGACCTTAATCTGTCCTCTTAATTCCCCAGGCTCCATCCATTTGCACATTTAGGTCAATCTGTTCTCAGCATCTCTCTGGGAATCCCCATCCGCAGCCCAGATGTTGCTCCAAGAACACAAACGGCACAGTCTCTCTTTGCGGGGAGGTTCTGTTGAAACCTTGTGGGGTGGAGGAGAGTGCTGGGGCTCAGGGTTTGAAAGCTGCTGGGGAAGATGTGGGGTGTGAGGGACCGAAAACAGAGATTCATCCTGCCACACCAGGGTGCCAGAGCAATCTGGAAAGCACCGTATTGGCTACCCTTGCTCTAGATCAGTGTTTCCCAGGCTTGGGTCTCCAGCTGCTTTTTGGACCACAACTCCCATCATCCCTAGCTAGCAAGACCAGTGGTCAGGGATGATGAGAGTTGTAGTCCAAAAACAGCTGGAGACCCAAGTTTTGGAAACACTGATCTAGATCAATGACTCCCCCAAGATACCTCTGACATCCCTAAAAACCTTCTGATGTTCATGCTGTCCATTATATCCTGGACACTCCTGGAATCTGACAGAGGGGCATTGAAGCTGGACCCTGCATACTTTATAGGTGGCCAAGAGTCTGGCCTTTACAATACGGGAAGGATCAAACAGCTCCCCCTATTGGTTGGAGGACCATTCTTCCTTAGCAGCAAATGAAAGAGTCACTTCTCCTTGGAGGGAAAAGAGAGACTAAATACACAGAAATCTATGACTCCTGGTTAGAGCTGTTCGCATGATATTTTCACTGTGGGGCTTTTCTGGAGCCTCCCCCCTCTCAATATATTCTCTCCTCTCCCCCAAACGCATTTTTCTTTGTTTATTTTTATTTTTGGCTTAGATTACAGGTGTCTTCTTTTCCTTACAGTATTATGAACTGACATGCTTTGCTGCTGTGGTCTTCTTTTTCCTACATTGTTCATGGTTGCTCTTTGCAACATAAACAAACATCATCATCATCATTTTTAAAAAGCACCTCCATTGGCTTGTTGGCTTTTATGTCAATAGGGAGGACAGGCTTCTGCAGCTGGTAAATGAAGAATGACATAGCAATGTGAGAATAAGAGTCTTCAGCGATGTGGAATAATTGAGAGGGGGGGCCATGACTCTTGGCATCAGCACTGGGGTTGGTGGGTTATCAGCCCATCCCCATTTCCATGAGTGAAAGGTTCACAGGCTCCTCCTACTGGTGGCCCTGACATCCTCCACCAACCATCTGGCCCAGGTACTATTTCGGTGATCAGCGCAATGAGGGTTTTCTCGCCCATCCATCCTGCCTCCCACCTCCAGTTCTGCGGTCCTGGTTTGTCAGTGAGAAATGCGCCATCAAAAGAGCTCTGGTGCCGACTCCCACAGTCTTGACTATAGACATCTTCCATTCCTGCCAACCCACCCACCCACCCACACGGAGGCTGGCGTTCTCTCCCCATCCCCTCTTTCTTTTGTTTGTTGTTGATAGCCCTGCAGCTAGTCTAGTGCCGATATGACAGCTCCCACATCCCAGCCAATTTGAATTAATTATAAGCACTGGGCATCTGACAGGTGCCATAGCGAATGCAGCGCACAGAATCCCAGCGAGCCCCACATCTATCTCGGTTCCTTTCATCTTCCTTTGGGCTTGTCAACAAAGAGGCAGCATTGTTATCATCCCAAGGAAGAGTTCTGGGGAAGAAGAAAAAAACCCACATACCCTTTCATGCTTATTGGCTTCTTAAGAGTCCTGAGATGCAATTTGGCTGGGAAGGGTTGCTCGGGGACTTTGGAGAGGCGGGGTTAGCTCCAAGCCCAGATTATGGGTTGCATCCAGTGCTAGTCATCCAATCATCGAATTGTAGACGGGTTCCCAAGCGTCGTCTAGTCCAACCCCATACAATGCAGGAATCGCAACTAAAAAATCTCTGGCAGATGGCCTTCCAACCTCTGCTTAGAAACCATCAATGAAAGAAAGGCTACCATCTTCCAAGTTCATCTGTTCTACTGCCGAACAGCTCTTACTATCCGTTAAGTTCTTTTTGATGTTAGAATTTTCTTTTTTTGCGATTTAAATCCATTGGTTGGGGATCCTCCCCTCTGGAGCAGCAGAAAACAAGTTTTCTCCTTCTTCCGTGTAAGAGAACTTCAGATATTTAAAGATGGCTATCATATCACCTCTCAGTCTCCTCTTGCCCAGGTTAAACATACTCAGGTCATTTTTTTCAGCCAGAACTCAGTTATGGCATCTCTTTCTCTAGCAAAATAGTACTGAACATACCCAGCTCCCTAGTCCTGGTCAGAGAAGACCCACTGAAGTTAATAAATAGGCCGAACTTAGGTTCATCCATTTCAGTGAGTCTTCTCTGAGCAAAACTTTGTTGGATACTTTATACCTTAAAAGAACTGTAGAGTTGGAAGGCCCCCAAGAGTCATCCAGTCCCACTCCTTGCAACGCCAGAGTATCACAGCTACAGTATCCCTGACACAGGGACACCCAGTGAAGGAAGGTCCACCACCTTCAAGGAAGTCATCGAATCTCACTGGGAGCTCAGGGAGAAAAGAAGAAACAAGCAGCCATCCCTTGACATCTTGGGAGTGGGTAGAGACGGGGGTATAGACCTGTATACAAAGCAGGCATGGGGAGCCCTCTTCAATCTGAGGGACATGTTCCTTTCTGGGGTCACACGCCAGTGCCGAGCAGAGCTAGTGGCAAAAGTGGGAGATGCAGTCAAACGTCAGCTTTAACTTCACACAGAAGTCTCTCCCCAGAGAGGCTCACCTGGCACCCTCTCTGCCTGGTTTTGGGTTCAGGGCCATTTTTGTCCTTTTGGCCTTAAGTTTGAAGAGTTTCTAAGTATCTGTGGCTTCTTTTGGTGGGGCAAGATCAGCTGGGCCAGTCTTGTATTTGCTTTAAAGGTTGTTAGTGATTGTGCTTAGTGCAAGTTGGTTTTAATACAGCTACTTTCTACACAAACACACTCATTCTGACAAACAAGCATCCTGTGTGAGCTTCACAATCTGAGCAGGGGTTCGAAAAGCTGCTGTTGGACTTTGTGAGACCCCATTTAGCCCAGCATCCTGCCCTCGTAGAGGCCACGAAGATGCCCATGGGAGGGCCCGAAACTCTCCCCACCTGTGACTCCCAACAACTGCCTTTCAGAAACATATACAGTCTCCAGCAGCAGATGGAGAATTTAACCATCCTGGCTAGTAGCCACTGATCACCTCACCCTCCATGCATTTGTCTAACCCTCGTTTCTGAGCACAATTCAAAGTGTTGGTGTTGACCTTTAAAGCCCCAAACGGCTTTGGCCCAGTATACCTGAAGGAGGGTCTCCGCCCCCATCATTCTGCCCGGACACTGAGGTCCAGCGCCGAGGGCCTTCTGGCGGTTCCCTCACTGTGAGAAGCAAAGCTACAAGGAACCAGGCAGAGGGCCTTCTCGGTAGTGGCACCCGCCCCGTGGAACACCCTCCCAGCAGATGTCAAAGAGATAAACAACTACCTGACATTTAGAAGACATCTGAAGGCAGCCCTGTTCAGGGAAGTTTTTAATGTGTGACATTTTAATGTATTTTTAATCTTAGTTGGAAGCTGCCCAGAGTGGGTTGGGGTACAAATAATAAATTACCTCTTGCAGTAATTCCATAGCTGCCTGAAGAAGTACTTCCTTTCCATAGAATTGTATAGTTGGAAGGGACCCAGAGGGTCGTCTCTAGCCCAACACCCTACAAGCCGAGAATCGCATCTCAAGAATCCCTGACAGGTGGCCACCTCACCTCTGCTTAAAAACCTCCCAGGAAGGAGAGTTCATTGCCTTTTGTCAGTCCTGATGCAGCCTCCCTGCTCTCCAGAGACTCTAATGCAACCCTAGCTATATGTGTGTGTATATATATATATATATATATATATATATATATATATATATATAAAATAGTCCAGTAGCACCTTAGAGACCAACTAAGTTTGTTCTAGGTATAAGCTTTCATGTGCATGCACACTTCTTCAGATACAATGAAACAGAAGCCATCAGACCCTTATATATAGTGGGAGGGTGGGGTGGGGTTTTTCTCAGAAGGGTAGTGGGAGATGGGTGATTGGCTCAATGGGTACGGTAAACCTGTTGACGGCTGTTAACGACTGCAGTTAGTCCTACAGGAAAAAGAAAGGGATAGTATTGCAGGTGACCAAAAATAGCTTTAGCGTGTGCAGCTTTGTGTGTTTTGCATTCACTAGCTCTCTGCTAGAATGGCTTCCTGACCGCCTTGCAGGGCCTTTTTTTGTTTTGGCAGGTTCGGGAACTTGGCAAACCTCCCCCGCCCCCCCAGCCCTTCCCGAGAGGACTCGGCCTCCCTGAATAAAGGACTCTGAGCTAATTGCCATGAGATCACCGCTTTCTGACCTGAGGTCTCCTCCGCCCCTTCGGTTATGATCCTACCCACCGCCTCCCACTCCGCTGAGTCACACACACTCCTTTCGCAGTCCTCCCAGCCACTCCGAAGCGGTTCACACGTCGAGATCAAACGAGCCCAGTGGAGACAATCCATTCAGGCACCAGCGGGAGGGTGGCGGAAGTGCCGCCGCCGCCGCCGCCGCCGCGCCATCCACAATGCCAAAGCTTTTCACAGCGCCCAGGCAGTGTTAGAGGACCAGAGATGCCTCCAGTTCGAGCACACGGCTTAATCGTCACAGCTGCCAGAGGTGCTGAAGTTAACACTACGAGGTGCAAAGCGACGAGGTGGGAGGTGTTTGCTGGAGAGCTGCTTAACTCTCACAGAATCATAGAACTGCCGAGCTGGAAGGGACACTAAGGGTCATCTAGTCTAGCACAACGCCCTGCAATGCAGGAATCGCAGCTACCTGACAGGTGGCCATCCCACCTCTGCCTTAAAAAAAAACTCCCAGGGAAGGAGAGTCCATCACCTTCCAAGGGAGTCTCTTCCACTGTCAAAACAGCTCTCACTGCCAGAAAGTGCTTCCTAATGTGTCATCGGAATCTCCTTTCTCGCAACTTGAATCCATTGGCTTGAGTCCTACCCTCCCGGAGCAGCAGAAAACAAGCTTGCTCTATCTTCCATGTGAGATATTTGAAGATGGCTATCATATCACCTCTCAGTCTCCTCTTCTCCAGGCTAAACATATGCAACTCCCTCAACCGTTCCTCATCAGGCTTGCTTTACAGACCCTTCCTCATGCCTTGGTAGCTCAGTCAGTAAAGCACAAGGCTCTTAATTTCAGAGCGGTGGGTCTGAGCCCCATGATGGGTGAAAGTTGCCTGCCTTGCAGGGGGTTGAATTAGATGGCGCTTGTGGTCCCTCCCAAGCCTATGATTCTATCTGGGTCACTTTCCTCTGAACACGTTCCAGCTTGTCAGTATCCTTCTTAACCTGAGGTGCCCAGCACTGTGATGCAGTGCTCTAGGTTGGTTCTAACTACAGTGTGGTGCAGTGGTTAAGAGCGGTAGTCTCGTAATCTGGTGAACCAGGTTCGCGTCTCCGCTCCTCCACATGCAGCTGCTGGGTGACCTTGGGCCAGTCACACTTCTCCGAAGTCTCTCAGCCCCACTCACCTCACAGAGTGTTTGTTGGGGGGGAGGAAGGGAAAGGAGAATGTTAGCCGCTTTGAGATTCCTTCGGGTAGTGATAAAGCGGGATATCAAATCCAAACTCCTCTTCTTCTTCTAAACAAAAAATCTGCCCTTTTCCCCTTATGGGGTGTCCAAGAGCCCATATAGAGTCCTTACGTAGGTTCCCTAGAGGTAGGAGAAAATAACAGAGGCCAACCAGAGAATATTGAGAAGCAAAGCAGCTAGTAAGCCTGATCTTTATTGATCTGTTGCAATAGGGTGCTCTCCTCACAGGCAGAAAAGAAGGAGGAACCCGGAACAAAGGTGTGCCTGCCCTTATATAGAAATTTTAAATTCCCTGCCCTGGAGCTCCACATAACCAAGGCCGAATAGGGAGATACAATTACTTCCCTTGAGGTGGAAGCTATACTCTGCCCCAGTCCGCTTTCTGGTTTTCCCCTTGGCAATCCCTTCCCTATAGCTGCATCATACCAAGGCCAGGCATGATGGAGGTGTGTAAAACGAGGTATGGTTTGGAGGAAGTGGGTAAAGAAAAGTATTCTCTCTCTCTCTCACTCAGCACTAGAACGCAAGGGCTTCCAATGAAGCTGAATGGTGGAAGATTCAGGACAGACATGCAGCTCATATGAAATTCGCCAACACAAAAGATGGAACGACAGACACAAATTTGGATGGCCTTGCAGGAGGTTTAGACACACTGATGGAGGAGAAAGCTGTGTTCCCTCTCCACTGTCAGAGGCAGGAATGCTTCTGAATATCAGTTGCTGGAAACCACAGAATCAAGGAGGGCTTTTGTGCTCAGATCCTGCTTGCAGGCTTTCCATAGGCATCTAGTTGGCCATGGAGCAAACAGGATGCTGGTCTAGAGGGGCCACTGGCCTGGTCCAGCAGGTGCTTCTTTTATCTTTTTATGGGTCCCCCTGTCCCAGCATCGTCTATTCCAAGGCTAGCTCACCCGTGGCCCTCCAAATGTTCTTGGAACTCCAACTCCTACCAGCTCCAGCTGGGTGACCTTGGGCCAGTCACAGCCTCTCAGCCTAACTTACTCCCAGGATGGTTGTGAGGAGAAAATGGGGAGCGTGGGGAAACAATGCCTTGAGCCCCTTGGAGGAAAAGGTGGTGTTTCAAAAAGGCGATAAACAAAAGCTCTGCATGAGTAGAAAAGAATTCTGGCCCTGTTCAGAAATGCTGGTGGGTGCCTCTTCTTCCCTAAGTACAAGCCCACCCTTTAATAGGGTATTCCCGTTTGAAGGAGAAGGCATTGGGGACTTACAATGTCACTGTAATAAATGAGTGAGTTGTTTACCAATGTATTGTTTGAGCAGCCATTAAAACGGGTGCAGAGGCAAGCACACATCACGGCGCTGACATATTGATTTATTTTGAATATTTCTACCCTCTTCATCTTGGCAATTCCCGAGGCAGCTAACAAAATATAGCATCACAATGAAAGCTTAACAATAACAAATCAAGTGATCAATACGTGCAGTTCAGAAACAGCAGCTCCAGCATATTCCCATGTTTTCTTATGTATTTTGTGTTTTCCTTTTGTATTTTTATGTTTCTGAACTGCCCTGTGGTCTATGGATGAGGGTGGTATACAAATTTAATAAATAATGTAATAATAATAAATATATTTTCCGGAGGGAATCCCTGGGCTGGGGGAAGAAGTCCTTACTTCTGCAATTTTCATGTCTTTTTGAAACTATTTGCATCCAGCATCTCTCATTTGCCACACGCCCTTGCCTGTCATTTCCCTCTCCTCTATTTCATCCCTTGTCAAATGATCCCAGTCAACCAGGGACAACAGACTGGATATGATGGAGTTCCAACAGTTACAGACATGTAGTCAGACATATTTGCTGTGTGCTGATGTTAAAGACATGTCCCCAGCCTCCCCCTACCCAAGAAAAGAGGAATTGGGGCCTGCTTTGGGAGAGGAAGGGATTCCACCCCCACCCCCCGCTTTTTAATGAGCTGGCTTAGCGGACTAAGTGGCTGAGGACCCCATTTTTTGTAGTGTAAAAAAAAAAAGCTGCATACTGTAGTGTTGTTCCCATGGCACTCTGGGCCCAGGAAACATCGCTTGGAGGCTGCCTCACAAATCCTACAACCAACACCTGGATGATTTCAAAGCACAAAACAAAATACACCCTCTTGGCCATTTGGGCCTGCTTTAAAACCAAGGTGAAGCAAAACACAAAGACCCCCCACAAAACTTCAGGGAAATTCAATTTCTCTCCACCACGGAGTGCATTGATGAAATAAGCTGGGAAAATTAAGCCCAGCAGAGGAAAGACAGCGCTTCCTGCTTGGCGATCGTAGCCACAGAGAATCGAGCAATTCCTCAAACAGTTTGCAATGCTATTTCCTCCCCCCCCCCAACCCCCAAAAATATCATCGGAAGGGGCACAAGCCCTTTGTATTCTGATGAAACTGTTGCAAACCTGGCTCCTCTCCACATCAGTGTTGGCACAGAACGGATAAAACCGGAGTGCGTTGGATGCGGCGAGAAGAAACCACTGCAGGGCATTTTGGAGCAGCAAATACATTTCAGCTGGAGTGCAGGGATCCCGCCCCCTTGCCCCCTATTTTGTGCAGGGAGATTCTGAGGTTTCCACACACTGATGGTGGGTGGGGTGGGGTGGGGAGAGGCTGCCTCTGCTCACAACCTCCCTCCACACTCTCCTCGTCTTCACTGAGCGCGCCCAACTGCCTGCCACCCTCAGGCGTGACCCAAATCTGCTGTTCGGCCTCGAGCAGCTCGCAAGGCTGACAGCTTTAACTAACAGATGGGAGCGCTGAAGCTCCCTTCCCCACTTGCCAGCTAGATTTAATTAAAAGAGCTCCCTGGCTGTAACCCACTGGCCCTTGACAGAATGGGGTCATGGCAGCGACAGGGATGTAAGCTCGTCTCCTAATGCAACTGCAGGCTTCAGCCATGCTGGGATTCCAGCGCCAAAGGAGCAGAAGGGGCAGAGAAGGTGGGGAAACGCAGACCCAAGACCCTCAGCAACAAAGTGAGACCTGCTGCTGGAGCCAAAGTTCCCCCTTTATATATTTGTAGAAATATTCCTATGCTGCCGTGTCAAATAAATATTGGGGTGATGTACAAAGTTAAAATAGGGACACGGGTGGCACTGTGGGTTAAACCACAGAGCTTAGGGCCTGCCGATCAGAAGGTCGACGGTTCGAATCCCTGCGACGGGGTGAGCTCCCGTTGCTCGGTCCCTGCTCCTGCCAACCTAGCAGTTTGAAAGCACATCAAAGTGCAAGTAGATAAATAGGTACCACTCCGGCAGAAAGGTAAACGGCATTGCTGTGCGCTGCTCTGGTTCGCCAGAAGCGGCTTAGTCATGCTGGCCACATGACCCGGAAGCTGTATGCCGGCTCCCTCGGCCAATAAAGCGAGATGAGCGCTGCAACCCCAGAGTCATCCGCGACTGGACCTAATGGTCAGGGGTCCCTCTACCCTTTACCTTTACAAAGTTAAAACATAAAATACAATTAAAGAAAGGTGACTTGCTAATGAAAAATAAAAAATGAACAGCTGCCAAAGTCTGATGGCATTTTCTAAAAAAGTCCCCAAGCGATGCCTTCTCTTTCAGAGGCATTGTGATGCTGAGTACCAGTTCCTGGGAATCACAGAATGCTCTTGAGCTCATGTCCTGCTTGCAGGCTTCCCACAGGTCTGTGTTTGGCCCCTGTAAGAATATTATGCTAGACTAGATGAGCCATTGGCTTGATTCAACAGAGCTCTTCTCAGGGTACCTGCCAAATCTCTGCAGAGGCCAAGGGCAAGATGACACCCTTTCCACTCCAAATGTCTGCAAACACGAAGGTTGGCAACATCATCCCTGGAAATATCAACTCTGCCATGTGGGAATCCCTTGCAGACGACCAAAGTGCCTGGAGACAGGCAGTCAAGTTGTGTATCCATAGTGTGATCAGAGGAGGAATGGCTGCTGGGAGGAGTGCAGAGAGAAGAAATGCCAGGGTGCATCTGCAGCAGCAAAACCGTTTGCCTTCATCTGCCCCAGCTGCAACAAAACATGTCTCTCCTGGATCGGTCTCTACAGCCACAGCAGGTGCTGCAACCATCCAAAAGCTTGACCTCACCCCCAAAGGTGCACTCCTCCATTGTCTCCTGAGACAGACAGTTGCCAACAACATCAAAAGCCATCCAGACTGGCCACTGAATCACACTTCAATTCTAGCAATTGGATGACATCTCTGTCCCATCAGAGGGCAGGGCAGGCTGCATGACACCCACAGTTCCATCTGTTCCGCAGCCCA
This sequence comes from Podarcis filfolensis, assembly GCF_964270895.1. Lineage (NCBI taxonomy): Eukaryota > Metazoa > Chordata > Lepidosauria > Squamata > Lacertidae > Podarcis > Podarcis filfolensis. Next base: position 12,955,848 of record NC_139620.1, on the reverse strand, counting down.
TAGCACCTGCCCCACGAGGCAGCCCCCTTCACTGCCTACAATGGTAGGGCCAGTCCTTCTTAACCCACCTACGATTTGTAGCAACTCAAACCCTGTTGAAAGCAGTGGGATTTCAGCCAGTAATGACTAATTCAAGTCTAGCAAATGCTTTTTGGAAATCAACAGCACGTCTGTGAATCTTGATCCTCATCACAAACACACAAACAGGTCACACCTGGAACCAGAACTCAGGAGGTGTGGGTCAGTGTTCAGAACTACGCTAACCAATAATAAAAGAGCAGAATGGGGGCAACTGACATAGCCCTTCCCCCAGTTCCCATGAGGCACAGGGTGTGGGTGGGTGGAAATCAGATTGTGATGTAACCTCTGGAAGCTCTGGAGATGCGCTGAAAAAAAAAGTCAGGGAAACAACCATCACTGTTTTGCCAGCAACTGTTGCCAGGGATGAGCTGCTGGCACCTGCTTGCCATCTCCTGGGGATGGGGAAACACCTGCCAGACTGGGTTGTGTACCAACCAAACCATGGATTGTTCAGCTGGAGGGCAGCAGCCTCCTTGCCAAGCAGCCAACGTGCCAGTGGTGGGCAAGACCAGAGGCTAAAGTGGATGGAGCAAGTAATGTAACTGTTACTTGTTGCACAGTCCACACACACACACACACACACACACACACACACACACCCCTCCCCCATCCCAGCAAGGAAGAAGCTCAAGGGCACATCCCAGCCAAACAAAAACACCCAGGGCGTGAAGCAAGTCCAGTAGGGTGTGGCCCAGAGAGAGGGCCAGACGGAAAGGATGGAGGGGCCACATCCAACCTCCAGGTCTGAGGTTCCCTATCCCAGCCTATATTAAGGGTCAGAAGAGCAGCCTAAGACTGGGCCAAAATCTCACCCATAAGAACCTGCTAGATCAGGGGTGGTGGCCAATTCTGGTGGCTGGTTGGCCAGTTCTTATGGTGGCCAACCACATGCCTATTGGAAGCCCACAAGCAGGACTTGAGCCCAAAGGCCCTCTCCCCACTCCTGTGGTTTCCAGGAACTGAGGTTTCCGCCAACCCTCCCAGTTCCCCCCAAATATTCTCCCCTCTGCAAAAAAGGAGTATTTTTTTCAGGAGGGGAAATGCAGTAGGCGGGGAGCTGTGGGGAGAGTTTTACATCACTTTACACACTTCCCTGTTTTTTCTAAACCAACCTAGCCCTCCTCCCCTCGAAGTTGTAACCTTTCTTCATAGGGAAATTGCTCCAGCCCCTTAAAACATCTCAGTTGCCCTTTAAATCTGTGATCTGAAAACCTGAAATTTTATCCCGCTGGTTGGGCGGAAATTGTAATAATGCAATTGTGTGTGTGTGTCTGCATCGTATTTATTAACTAATAGCAAAACAACTTAATTAAAACTCACACTACTAATCAAGTCATTTCTTTAACTCTGAGTGGCATTCCTAGATGCAGAACATTTACATGTTTTTAGAGGCTCTTAATATTTTTAGCTGCTTTGAATTGTTTTAAAGGTCTTAAATATGTTTTTGTTTTATTTTTAATGGCATTGTTTAACCACTTTGGCATTGGTCTCCCTGGGCTCCATTGGGAGGAAGGTGGTTAGAAATTTAATACAAATGCTAACAACAACAACTTTAAAAAAATTAAAATAAATTGCTGGTACTCATATATTGATAAAAGTGCCATGGGTGCCACAAATAATGGCTGCCATAGGTGGCAAAAAACATGGATGGTACACTGTACTGGTGAGCACCATCACCAAAGCACTGATATTATATTGTTATTATATAATAATAATAGCTCCTATCATCGCCTTAGTACTCTCTGGTTTAAATCCATCCAGTTGCCTGAATGATGCTTCTCCTATGTCCTGGTTCTCAACCCATAACACTGTTCTGCTGGTGAATTTCACTAGGGTACCCAGCACACCTTTGCTGAAGGATGGAACACACTGCTAAGATGGACCATGGCTTTGACCCAACATGGCAGCTCTTATGTTCTTCACCATCAGGTGTCCAACAGAGGGAGAAGGTCATGGACCGACAGAGGTTACAAATCAGAGCTGTCAATGGAGATGACAAAGAAGTGGAGGAAGAAGAACCTGAAAAATGGCTTCATTAGTTCTCCAATGAGCGGCCTCTAACAGCATTGCAGAGAAATGGGACACGCCGGGTTGCGAGCATCAGCCGAGTGATGAAAAGATTGGAACAAAAAAAGAAAAGGAAAGATGGAGCACTGGAAGATGGAGGGAGAGAAGCAGCAAGGTTGGCAGACAGCTGCTTGAGGTGGCTGAGACTGTCAGAACCATGGACAGCTCCTTTCATCTGGGAGCTCCCAAATGCAAAGACCTAACACAGAGATGGCGGAACTTGTGGCCACTCAGATGCTGTTGGGAATCCAAACCCCCAGCCAGCATGCCCAATGATCAGGGATAATTGAAGCTGAAATCCAACAACATCTGGTAGGCCTCTGGTTTCCATAAGTGGTATGCACCCTAAAAGGTGGGCTAGAAGTGGTGGCGGTGAAAAAGACGACCCACCACTCCCTTTGATATATTCCACATATAATTGCATAAATAATAATTCTAACAGTTTGTTGTTGTTGTTGTTTTGTTGTTGTTGTTTGCATTTATATACCGTCCTATACCTGGAGGTCTCAGGGCGGTTCACAGTTATTTTTGTAACTCAAAATAACTCACTGTTACCAGTCCTAACAGACCAGACATTTATTCAGCAAATGCACGTGTGGCATTGGCTGCATATATAGAGCTCCACCCTCCCACCATGACCTCTTCAGTGTTGCTGGTGGTGTTGCCACCACTGCAAGTCTAGGCCAGAGGGTAGGGAGCAGTAGAACAGGAACATGGTCTCACCAGTGTGTGTGTGTGTGTGTGTGTGTGTGTGTGTAAGCAGAAGCATTCAGATCCCACCAGGCTCTTGACAATGTTGTTGCGAGCACAGCAGAATCCAAATATTTGGAACGGGGCTTGCGAGAGGAAGGGGGTGAAATGAGCTGTTGTCTCATTTTGTTTTCAAAACAGGCTCAAATTTGCCAAGTCCAATTCGAAAGTGAGCCAAAGAGAGCTCACACAAGCCTAATCTTTGTTTTAAAAAGCTGTGTCTCTGTACTAGGATTAGTCATCCTAGCCAATAAGGGAGCATGTTGCGAAGAGGATAGCATCACACTGCCATGTAACCAATCAAATCTGGCTATGTGATGACATCGCAGAAGGCATTCAATTGAGACTGAGGGTAATGATTCCTAGATCAGGAGCCAAATACTTTTGAACCCTTTAGGAGGATGCCTGAGGTGTGGGGCACTGCAGAAAACACACATGTATACACACCTGTTTTGGTTCAACTTTAATTTTTGACATGTTCTGGCTCTGTTTTGAGTCATGGTGGGGCAGAGGTTTCAG